>NC_134361.1:27592462-28244962 GCF_048569485.1 Anomaloglossus baeobatrachus
CCCATAACAGGGCCCCCGGCATGCTCCCCTCTCACCCCACTCTGGTCGGCGGTGCTGGAAGGTTGAGGTACCCATTGCGGGTACATAGGCAGGAGCCACATGCTGTTTTCCTTCCCCATCCCTTAGGGGCTCTGGGTGAAGTGGGATCCTAACCGGTCACCATGCATGGGACCGTGCTCCCTCCGCAGCCCCTGGGGGAATCTGCTGGACAGGAGACCGGGTATCGTCAGGGACAGGCCCTGCTCCTCTGAGGTACTCTGTGTCCCCTTGGGGACGGCGCATAGAGCGCCTGTGTAACGGACGCTGCAGCACCTGCCGGGTGTTTTGCGTCGCCGGGACTACCGCGCCGACCGCGGTTGTTTGCCGGCCGCGCTAATAAATTTAGTCCCCGGCTTTTGCGGCCTAGTACCGCAAACTCCCGCCCCCGGGCCTGCCAGTCAGGGGTGAGGGCGGGACGCTAGACTGCATGTCAGCGGTGAGGGCTGGAGCATACTGAGGTATCCTCCTCCCCCCTCACTGAGCACTGCGGGGCACCAGATTCCCGCACTTTCTGAGGCACGCCCACGGCTCCCTCCTCCTCTCAGAACGCTGGCAGCCATTCCTATCAGCACTTCTGACGCTGGAGAACTTCAGAGGGGAGACAACACCGAGCTCCACAGCTCTGGGAGGCCCAGGCAGGGAATCTGGTGGTCACACAACCGCTGAGGGCGGTCGGTAAGCCGCACCTGTTACTAGGTGCTGGCCCCCCTGGGTGCCGAAGTGTATATTTATATGCGTATATTGTATACATTTACTCTGTACGGCCGCACTATTTGCTTTTGGCTATATACCCTCACTGATTGCTCTAAGAGGAGACAACAGCATGTTGTCCGCAAAAAGCAAGGGTGCCAAGGCACAGGCTTATTTTGCAACCTGTACCTCATGTGCGGCTATGCTACCTGCAGGTTCCACCTACCCTCATTGTGTGCAATGCTCGGCCCCTGTGACACTCACTCAGCCGGAGCCTCAGCCACTGGTGGGACCCTTGGCCCCGGTGGAACCACCTGCTGCCACTGTCCAGGTGACAGGGACAGAGTTTGCAGTATTCGCTGACAAACTTTCTGAGTCTATGGATAGATGGTCTGCTAAGATACTAGAAGCTTTGCAGTCCAGACCGGTAACACAGGCCCCGGGCACTGTTGAATCATTGCCCCCAGGCCTCCCTCGGTTGGAGCAGCAAAGTGCTCCTGGGGCGACTCATAGGTCCCACGGTGAGGACTCCGACACGGACCGCAGTCCCAGACCGGCTAAGCGGGCTCGCTGGGAGCTTCCCTCGACTTCATCACACTGCTCAGGGTCTCAGCATGAGGACTCACTGGAGGATGAAGCGGAGGTGGCAGATCAGGGCTCTGATCCTGACGCCGCTCTCAACCTTGATACACCTGAAGGGGACGCCATAGTAAACGACCTTATAGCGTCCATCAATCAGGTGTTAGAACTTTCTCCTCCAACTCCTCCGATTTGAGGAGTCAGCTTCTCAGCAGGAGAAATTCCAATTTAGGTTTCCCAAACGTACATGGAATGCGTTTCTTGATCACTCCAACTTCAGAGATACAGTCCAGAAACACCGAGCTTTTCCGGATAAGCGCTTTACTAAGCGCCTTAATGACACACGTTATCCCTTCCCCCCCTGACGTAGTCAAGGGTTGGGCTCAGTGTCCCAAGGTGGATCCTCCAGTCTCCAGACTGGCGGCTAGATCCATAGTTGCAGTGGCAGATGGTTCATCACTCAAGGATGCCACTGACAGGCAGATAGAGCTCCTGATGAAATCCATCTATGAAGCTATAGGCGCGTCTTTTGCTCCGGCATTCGCAGCCGTATGGGCACTCCAAGCTATCTCAGCTTGTCAGTCTGAGATTAATGCAGTCACACGTGCCTCCGCAGGTTGTGTCCTTAACCTCTCAGGCGTCGGCGGTACGGCGGTAGCATCCGCCAATTCGGTGGCAGTCCGCAGGGCCATGTGGCTATGTGAATGGAAGGCAGATTCTGCTTCCAAAAAGTTCTTAACCGGTTTGCCATTTTCTGGCGACCGCCTGTTTGGCGAGCAATTGGATGAAATCATTAAACAATCCAAGGGAAAGGACTCGTCCTTACCCCAGTCCAAACCAAACAGACCTAAACAACGGAAGGTACAATCGAGGTTTCGGTCCTTTCGGCCCTCAGCCAGGTCTCAATTCTCCTCGTCCAACAGGCCACAGAAGGGTCAGAGGAACTCTGATTCATGGCGGTCTAAGTCACGTCCTAAAAAGACCGCCGGAGGAACCGCTCCCAAAGCGGCCTCCTCATGACTTTCGGCCTCCCCAAACCGCATCCTCGGTCGGTGGCAGGCTCTCCCGCTTTTGCGACGCCTGGTTGCCACATGTCCAAGACCGATGGGTGAGAGACATTCTGTCTCACGGTTACAGGATAGAGTTCAGCTCTCGTCCTCCGACTCGTTTCTTCAGAACATCTCCGCCCCCCGAGCGAGCCGATGCTCTTCTTCAGGCGGTGAGCACTCTGAAGGCAGAAGGAGTGGTGATCCCTGTTCCCCTTCAGCAATGGGGTCACGGTTTTTACTCCAACTTGTTTGTGGTGCCAAAAAAGGACGGATCTTTCCGTCCCGTTCTGGACCTCAAACTGCTCAATAGACACGTGAAAACCAGGCGGTTCCGGATGGAATCTCTCCGCTCCGTCATCACCTCGATGTCCCAAGGAGACTTCCTAGCATCAATCGACATCAGGGATGCTTATCTCCACGTGCCGATTGCACCAGAGCATCAGCGCTTCCTGCGTTTCGCCATCGGAGACGAACACCTTCAGTTCGTGGCACTGCCTTTCGGCCTGGCGACAGCCCCACGGGTCTTCACCAAGGTCATGGCAACAGTGGTAGCAGTCCTACACTCTCAGGGACACTCTGTGATCCCTTACTTAGGCGATCTTCTTGTCAAGGCCCCCTCTCGGGTGGCATGCCAACACAGCCTGAACATTGCTCTGGAGACTCTCCAGAGATTCGGGTGGATCATCAATTTCCCAAAGTCAAAATTGACACCGACCCAATCGCTCACATATCTCGGCATGGAGTTTCATACTCTCTCAGCGATAGTGAAACTTCCGCTGGACAAACAGCGTTCACTACAGACAGGGGTGCAATCTCTCCTTCGAGCCCAGTCGCACCCCTTGAGGCGCCTCATGCACTTCCTAGGGAAGATGGTGGCAGCAATGGAGGCAGTTCCATTTGCGCAGTTTCATCTGCGTCCACTTCAATGGGACATTCTCCGCAAATGGGACAGGAAGTCGACGTCCCTCGACAGGAACGTCTCCCTTTCTCGGGCAGCCAAGGCCTCCCTTCAGTGGTGGCTTCTTCCCACTTCTTTGTCGAAGGGGAAATCCTTCCTGCCCCCATCCTGGGCTGTGGTCACGACGGACGTGAGTCTGTCAGGGTGGGGAGCGGTCTTCCTCCACCACAGGGTACCTGGACTCAGCCAGAATCCTCCCTTCAGATCAATGTTCTGGAGATAAGGGCAGTGTATCTAGCCCTAAAGGCGTTCCAGCCGTGGCTGGAAGGCAGGCAGATCCGAATTCAGTCGGACAACGCCACGGCGGTGGCATACATCAACCACCAAGGCGGCACACGCAGTCGGCAAGCCTTCCAGGAAGTTCGGCGGATTCTGCTGTGGGTGGAAGCCACAGCCTCCACCATCTCCGCAGTTCACATCCCGGGCGTAGAAAACTGGGAAGCAGACTCTCAGTCGCCAGGGCATGGACGCAGGGGAATGGTCTCTTCACCCGGACGTGTTTCAAGAGATCTGTTGCCGCTGGGGGAAGCCGGACGTCGACCTAATGGCGTCCCGGCACAACAACAAGGTACCGGCATTCATGGCATGGTCTCAAGATCACAGAGCTCTGGCGGCAGACGCATTAGTTCAGGATTGGTCGCAGTTTCGACTGCCTTATGTATTTCCTCCTCTGGCACTGCTGCCCAGAGTGTTACGCAAGATCAGGTCCGACTGCCGCCGCGCCATCCTCATCGCCCCAGACTGGCCGAGGAGGTCGTGGTACCCGGATCTGTGGTATCTCACGGTGGGCCAACCGTGGGCACTACCAGACCGACCAGACTTGCTGTCTCAAGGGCCATTTTTCCATCTGAATTCTGCGGCCCTCAACCTGACTGTGTGGCCATTGAGTCCTGGATCCTAGCGTCTTCAGGGTTATCTCAAGAGGTCATTGCCACTATGAGACAGGCCAGGAAACCAACGTCCGCCAAGATCTACCACAGGACGTGGAGGATCTTCTTATCCTGGTGCTCTGATCAGGGTTTTACTCCCTGGCCATTTGCCTTGCCCACTTTTCTGTCCTTCCTTCAATCCGGAATGGAAAAGGGTTTGTCTCTCGGCTCTCTTAAGGGACAAGTCTCGGCGCTCTCTGTGTTTTTTCAAAAGCGTCTAGCCAGGCTTCCACAGGTACGCACGTTCCTGCAGGGGGTTTGCCACATAGTCCCTCCTTACAAGCGTCCGCTAGAACCCTGGGATCTGAACAGGGTGCTAACGGCTCTTCAGAAACCACCTTTCGAGCCAATGAGGGATATTTCTCTTTCACGCCTTTCGCAGAAGGTGGTCTTCCTAGTGGCAGTCACATCACTTCGGAGAGTGTCTGAGCTAGCTGCACTGTCATGCAAAGCCCCCTTCCTGGTGTTTCACCAGGACAAGGTGGTTCTGCGTCCGGTTCCGGAATTTCTCCCTAAGGTGGTATCCCCTTTTCATCTCAATCAGGATATCTCCTTACCTTCCTTTTGCCCTCATCCAGTTCACCAATGTGAAAAGGATTTGCACTTGTTAGATCTTGTGAGAGCACTCAGACTCTACATTTCTCGTACGGCGCCCCTGCGCCGCTCGGATGCGCTCTTTGTCCTTGTCGCTGGCCAGCGTAAAGGGTCGCAGGCTTCCAAGTCAACCTTGGCTCGGTGGATCAAGGAACCAATTCTTGAAGCCTACCTTTCTTCTGGGCTTCCGGTTCCTTCAGGGCTGAAAGCCCATTCTACCAGAGCCGTGGGGGCGTCCTGGGCATTGCGGCACCAGGCTACGGCTCAGCAGCTGTGTCAGGCGGCTACCTGGTCGAGTCTGCACACTTTCACAAAACACTATCAGGTGCATACCTACGCTTCGGCAGATGCCAGCCTAGGTAGGCGAGTCCTTCAGGCGGCGGTTGCCCACCTGTAGGAAGGGGCCGTTTTACGGCTCTTTTACCGAGGTATTCTTTTACCCACTCAGGGACTGCTTTTGGACGTCCCAATTGTCTGGGTCTCCCAATGGAGCGACAAAGAAGAAGGGAATTTTGTTTACTTACCGTAAATTCCTTTTTCTTCTAGCTCCTATTGGGAGACCCAGCACCCGCCCCTGTTCCCTTCGGGCTGTTGTTCTTTTGTGTACACATGTTGTTCATGTTGAATTGTTCTTGGTTCATGGTTTTCAGTTCTCCGAACATCCTTCGGATTGAATTTACCTTAGACCAATTTATAAGTTTCCTCCTTCCTGCTTTTGCACCAAAACTGAGGAGCCCGTGATGCACGGGGGGGTGTATAGGCAGAGGGGAGGGGTTTACACTTTTTAAAGTGTAATACTTTGTGTGGCCTCCGGAGGCAGAAGCTATACACCCAATTGTCTGGGTCTCCCAATAGGAGCTAGAAGAAAAGGAATTTACGGTAAGTAAACAAAATTCCCTTCTTTATTTGTTACAAAATCATCTTAAAATCGAGATGGATCAATCCTTCCAGAAGCCCCGATTCCGCCTTACGCGTTTCAGAGAAAAAACTCCTTAATCATAGGCAAATGTGAGGTTTTTTTCTCTGAAACGCGTAAGGCGGAATCGGGGCTTCTGGAAGGATTGATCCATCTCGATTTTAAGATGATTTTGTAACAAAGAATTTCTTCATCGTTCCTATGGGAGACCCAGACCATGGGTGTATAGCTTCTGCCTCCGGAGGACACACAAAGTACTACACTAAAAAGTGTAGCTCCTCCCTCTGAGCATATACACCCCCTGGATAACCAAATATAGCCAGTTCAATGCTTTGTGTTCAGGAGGCACACATCCACACATGCATTCTCATCTGATTTTTGGAAAGAGTTTGAAGAAAAGCGGGTCCAAGCCTGGACCCCCGGCATGTCCCTTTCACCCCACTGTGTCGGCGGTGTTGTTAAGGTTGATTTCAGGGCTGGAGCCTTACATGCCGCGCTCCTTCACCATTCCTCGGGCTCTGGCTTGAAGTGGGAGCCAGCACGGTTCTCACTGCCTTGCAGGAGACCGGTCTCCATCCGCAGCCCTTTCAGGATCCTGCCGGACGGAGCACTCATCCCTCAGGGACCTGACCCTGCGTCTCACAAGCTAAGTATCTGAGACGTTATTGTCGGGGGGTCCCTTGTACTTTATTGTTGGGGAGAGTGTGCTGTTTAACTTTTGTGACCTTTCCGGCCGGTTCTCTGGTTTTCACCTGAGAACCGCGCTGAGGGTGCCTGCACGCTGGCCACATTGTTAAATTTAGGCCTCGGCTTCGCCTGAGGCCTAGTTTCGTTTTCACTGCCCCTGCATGTCAGTCATGCAGAGGGACAGTGCGGCACCGCCCACCGGCCGTTCGGCACAGGGGAAAGACACTCCTCTCTGAGGAGATGTTTCCCTCCCCTGTATATCTCCTTGGCCCTCCGGATCCCGCTCTTAGAGTAGGCCCCGCCCCCTCTCCTCGCTCCGGCGCCATTTTATCAGCGTTCTCAATCCAATCGGCGCTGGCTCCAGCATCTCCCTGGGGGTCCGGGCTGTGGGATCTGGAGGGCACACAAACGGTCTGGTAAGCCACAACCTCCGGTTGTGGACCTGTTTTATACGCTCTCTGGGGGTCATTCTGGCTCAGAGCCCCCACTTCAGCAGCATGTCTCACACTAGGAGCAAGGCTGCAAGGCTGTACTCAATATGCACTGCATGTAAGCTCGTACTGCCTGAACCGAGCACATATCCACATTGTGATGCCTGCTCTAACATGGTGGTGCCTCAGCCTGGAGTCTCCCCAGTGGTCCCTCCGGCTGCTCCGGCCCCGGTGGCTGAACCCCCGGCTTGGGTAGAATCCTTCTCTAAGTCTATCTCCCAGTCCTTTGCCGACTCCTTGGGAGAGTTGTCCCGGACTCTGCTGAGCATGCATCAGCCCCCTTCTCAGGGCGCCTCTGCTGCTACGGCTCGCTCTGCAGAGCTCACAGAGGATTCTTCATCTGTTCCCAGATCCCGTCCTCCTAAAAGGAGACGCAGGGTCCCCTCTCCTTCCTCGTCCCGCGGCTCTGATTCACGAGCTGACTCGCAGGACGAGGAGGATGTCTTTACTGGGGGCTCGGACGCTACCTCCATGTGGGGGGGGGGGGGGGGGGGGGGGGGGGGCGCCCGAGTGGGGGGAGTCGGGGGGGGGGGGGGACCGAGGGGGGGGGGGGGTGACGCAGATGTTAGTGATTTGATTGCGTCCATTAATTCTGTACTGGACCTCAATCCGCCAGTATCAGAGGAGCAACCCTCTCTGTCAGAAAAGCACCAGTTTACCTTGCCTAAGAGAACAAGGAGTGTGTTCTTTAACCACTCCAGTTTTCAGGCCACTGTGTCCAAGCCCAGGGCCTGTCCTGACAAACGCTTCCCAAAGCGTGGTTCTGATGACCGTTTTCATTTTCCACCAGAGGTGGTCAAGGAGTGGGCTCACTCACCAAAGGTAGACCCTCCGGTGTCTAGGCTCTCAGCCCGGACAGTTGTATCAGTGGCTGATGGCACCTCACTTAAGGATCCCACTGACCGCCAGGTTGACCTTCTGGCCAAATCTGTATATGAGGCGGCAGGGGCCTCGTTCTCCCCATCTTTTGCAGCAGTGTGGGCTCTCAAGGCCATCTCTGCTTCTCTAGAGGAGATGCATTCCCTCACCAGGGACTCTATGCCTGAAATGGTTGCCTTAACTTCCCAGGCTTCAGCCTTTTCATCCTACACCATGTCTGCCATGCTGGAGGCTTCTCACCGCACTGCGGTGGCTTCGGCTACTTCCCTCGCTATCCGCAGGATCTTGTGGCTTCGAGAGTGGAAGGCAGACGCTTCTTCAAAGAAGTACCTTGCTGGGCTCCCATTTGCTGGGTCCAGGCTGTTCGGTGAACAACTGGATGAGATTATTAAGGAAGCTACTGGCGGGAAGAGTACTTCCTTGCCACAGACTAAAACCAGGAAACCTGTCCAGGGCAGGAACCAGTCGAGCTTTCGTTCCTCCAACTGGTCGTCCTCTAAGCCCTCGGCCTCGTCCACTACCTCAGCCAAGGACCAAAAGCCCAACTGGCGCACGAAGCCGCGTCCTCAGAAGTCCGCAGGAGCTGCTGCCACCAAGACAGCCTCCTCTTGACTATCTGGCCGCGCCAGCAACGTTCTTGGTCGGTGGCAGGCTCTCCCACTTTGGCGACGTGTGGTTTCAACACGTCTCCGATCAGTGGGTGCGGGATATCTCCCACGGCTACAGGATAGAATTCTCTTCCAGCCCGCCAAACAGATTTTTTCTGTCAACTCCCCCCTGCTCCAAGGCCGCCGCCTTCTCTCAGGCCGTGGCATCCTTGCAGGCCAACGGAGTAATTGTACCGGTTCCCGCCCGGGAACGGTTCAGAGGTTTCTACTCAAATCTCTTCCTAGTCCCCAAAAAGGACTGTTCCTTGCGGCCCATCCTGGATCTCAAGCTTCTCAACAAGCATGTTCAGGTGCGGCATTTTCGCATGGAGTCTCTGCGATCAGTCATTGCCTCAATGACCCAAGGAGATTTCCTAGCATCCATCGACATCAGAGATGCCTATCTGCATGTGCCAATCGCAGTTTCACACCAGCGTTGGCTACGTTTTGCAATCGGAGAGGAACATTTCCAATTCGTGGCTCTCCCCTTCGGGTTAGCCACGGCCCCTCGAGTATTCACCAAGGTCATGGCAGCAGTGGTTGCGGTTCTGCACCTCCAGGGGTTGGCAGTGATTCCTTACCTGGACGACCTTCTAGTCAAGGCTTTATCCAGTGCAGACTGTCAGCGGAGTGTCTCGCTCACTCTCGCCACTCTTGTTCAATTCGGGTGGCTTGTCAATCTGCCCAAGTCCACTCTGACTCCGACCCAGAAACTCACGTACCTAGGGATGCAATTCGAGACTCTGCCGGCACTTGTCAAGCTGCCCTTAGTCAAACAGCTGTCCCTCCATCTGGCGGTGCGCTCTTTGCTGAGGCCCCGCCGTCATTCCATCAGGCACCTAATGCAGGTGCTGGGTCAGATGGTGGCGTCAATGGAAGCGGTTCCCTTTGCCCAGTTCCATCTGCGTCCTCTGCAGCTGGACATTCTCCGCTGTTGGGACAAGCGGACTTCTTCCTTGCACAGGTTGGTGGCTCTGTCGCCACAGACCAGGGGCTCTCTTCAGTGGTGGCTTCGGCCCCTCTCTCTGTCTCAGGGACGCTCCTTCCTGGCCCCGTCCTGGGTGATCCTCACCACGGATGCCTGTCTATCCGGCTGGGGAGCAGTATATCTCCACCACCGAGCACAGGGCACTTGGACTCCGTCCGAATCAGCCCTCTCGATCAATGTGCTGGAAATCAGAGCTGTGCTTCTAGCTCTCGTAGCCTTTCACCACCTGTTGGCGGGCAAGCACATTCGAGTCTAGTCAGACAACGCGACAGCGGTTGCCTACATCAATCACCAGGGCGGGACTCGCAGCTGCCTGGCAATGTTGGAGGTTCAACGCATCCTTCAGTGGACGGAGGACTCCAAGTCCACCATATCCGCAGTCCACATCCCAGGCGTAGAAAACTGGGAGGCAGATTATCTCAGCCGTCAAAACGTGGACAGCGGCGAGTGGGCTCTGCATCCGGCAGTGTTTCGGTCAATCTGCCGCAAGTGGGGCACTCCGGAAGTGGATCTAATGGCATCCCGGCACAACAACAAGGTCCAAGGTCCCGGTGTACGTGGCTCGCTCCCACGATCCTCAGGCCTTTGCAGCGGACGCGCTGGTCCAAGATTGGTCCCAGTTTCGTCTGTCTTACGTGTTTCCCCCTCTAGCTCTCTTGCCCAGAGTCCTGCGCAAGATCAGAATGGAAGGCCGTCGGGTCATCCTCATTGCTCCAGACTGGCCCAGGCGAGCTTGGTACCCAGACCTGCTCCATCTGTCCGTAGACGTGCCGTGGCATCTCCCGGACCGCCCAGACCTTCTCTCACAAGGTCCGTTTTTCCGCCAGAATTCTGCGGCTCTCAGATTGACGGCGTGGCTCTTGAGTCCTGGATCTTGACGACTTCTGGCATTCCTCATGAAGTCATCTCCACTATAGCAAGCATTGTTGACCTTAGGGAGATCAACATATCCACTGCGGAGACACCATCACGTGTTTCTCAATGCAGTGATTCTAGAGCATAGCCCCCTAGGAAATATGCAAATAAGAAAGCCGCGGAGACACCATCACATGTTTCTCAACGCTGGCAGGAAACTAGCCAGGTCTTTCACCGGGAAGGAACAACCACGGGAAGGGCAGTCTCCAGTCAAGGAGACCACCTATACCAAACATGGTATCCATCCACAGACAGCCGTTTCGGGGTATTTGCCCCTCATCAGTGTGGAGTAGGAATCTGGCTAGTGGGGGCAATGCCTAGTATAAGACTACTTAAGCAAGCATTGTTGACCTTAGGGAGATCAACATATCCACTGCGGAGACACCATCATGTGTTTCTCAACGCAGTGATTCTAGAGCATAGCCCCCTAGGAAATATGCAAATAAGAAAGCCGCGGAGACACCATCACGTGTTTCTCAACGCTGGCAGGAAACTAGCCAGGTCTTTCACCGGGAAGGAACAACCACGGGAAGGGCAGTCTCCAGTCAAGGAGACCACCTATACCAAACATGGTATCCATCCACAGACAGCCGTTTCGGGGTATTTGCCCCTCATCTAGAATCACTGCGTTGAGAAACACGTGATGGTGTCTCCGCAGTGGATATGTTGATCTCCCTAAGGTCAACAATGCTTGCTTAAGTAGTCTTATACTAGGCATTGCCCCCACTAGCCAGATTCCTACTCCACACTGATGAGGGGCAAATACCCCGAAACGGCTGTCTGTGGATGGATACCATGTTTGGTATAGGTGGTCTCCTTGACTGGAGACTGCCCTTCCCGTGGTTGTTCCTTCCCGGTGAAAGACCTGGCTAGTTTCCTGCCAGCGTTGAGAAACACGTGATGGTGTCTCCGCGGCTTTCTTATTTGGTCATCTCCACTATGACTCGGGCTCGGAAGTCTTCCTCGGCCAAAATTTATCACAGGACTTGGAGAATTTTCCTGTCCTGGTGTCGTTCTTCCGGCCATGCTCCTTGGCCTTTTTCCTTGCCGACCATCCTTTCCTTTCTACAGTCCGGTCTGCAGCTAGGACTATCCCTCAAGGGACAGGTCTCGGCTCTGTCAGTGTTGTTCCAGCGGCGTATCGCCTGGCTGGCTCAGGTGCGCACCTTTATGCAAGGCGCATCTCACATCATTCCGCCTTACCGGCGGCCCTTGGATCCCTGGGACCTTAATCTGGTCCTCACGGCTTTGCAGAAACCCCCCTTTGAGCCTCTTAGGGAGGTTTCTTTGTTTCGTCTTTCACATAAAGTGGTCTTTCTAGTGGCCATAACTTCCCTCAGGAGAGTTTCTGATTTAGCTGCGCTCTCTTCGGAGTCACCTTTTTTGGTTTTTCATCAAGACAAGGTGGTCCTCCGTCCGACTCCGGACTTTCTCCCTAAGGTGGTATCTCCTTCCTTTCCACCTTAACCAGGACATTTCCTTGCCTTCCTTTTGTGTGGCTCCTGTTCATCGCTTTGAAAAAGCGTTGCATACTTTAGATCTGGTGCGGGCGCTCCGGATCTATGTGTCACGCACCGCTGTTTTCAGGCGGTGCACCTCTCTTTTTGTGCTGACCACAGGTCGGCGTAAGGGCCTCTCGGCTTCTAAACCGACCCTAGCTCGTTGGATTAGGTCGGCCATTTCTGATGCCTACCAGTGTATTCAAGTGCCTCCCCCGCCGGGGATCAAGGCACACTCGACCAGAGCTGTCGGTGCCTCTTGGGCTTTCAGGCACCAGGCTACGGCTCAGCAGGTCTGTCAGGCTGCCACTTGGTCTAGTCTGCACACCTTTTCGAAGCACTACCAAGTGCATGCTCATGCTTCGGCAGATGCGAGCTTGGGCAGACGCATCCTTCAGGCGGCTGTCGCCCATTTGTGAAGTTAGGTTTCGCCTACTTCTCAGTTTTCTGTTTATTCCCACCCATGGACTGCTTTGAGACGTCCCATGGTCTGGGTCTCCCATAGGAACGATGAAGAAAAAGAGAATTTTGTTTACTGTAAATTCTTTTTCTTTGTCGCTCTATTGGGAGACCCAGACAATTGGGTGTATAGCTACTGCCTCCGGAGGCCACACAAAGTATTACACTTAAAAGTGTAAGGCCCCTCCCCTTCTGCCTATACACCCCCCGTGGGATCACGGGCTCCTCAGTTTTCATGCTTTGTGCGAAGGAGGCTGACATCCACGCATAGCTCCACTGTTTAGTCAGCAGCAGCTGCTGACTTTGTCGGATGGAAGAAAAGAGGGCCCATACTAGGGCCCCCAGCATGCTCCCTTCTCACCCCACTTTCTTCGGCGCTCCATTGGGAGACCCAGACGATTGGGTGTATAGTACTGCCTCCGGAGGCCACACAAAGCATTACACTAAAAAGTGTAAGGCCCCTCCCCTTCTGGCTATACACCCCCAGTGGGATCACTGGCTCACCAGTTTTCTGCTTTGTGCGAAGGAGGTCAGACATCCACGCATAGCTCCACTGTTTTTAGTCAGCAGCAGCTGCTGACTATGTCGGATGGAAGAAAAGTGGGCCCATATGGGGCCCCCAGCATGCTCCCTTCTCACCCCACTTTTGTCGGGTGTTTGTTAAGGTTGAGGTACCCATTGCGGGTACGGAGGCTGGAGCCCACATGCTGTTTTCCTTCCCCATCCCCCCTCAGGGCTCTGGGTGAAGTGGGATCTTACAGGTCTCCAGGCACTGAGACCGGGCTCCATCCACAGACCCAGAGAACCTGCTGGATATGGAGCTGAGTATCGTCAGGGACAGGGCCCTGCTACATTAAGGTACTCTGTGTCCCCGTACACATCGCGCACACACACACCAGCATTGCTGGGAGTACTAGTGCGCCGGGGACAACAGCGCGGAGCGCTCGTGCTATTATTCACGGCAGCTTTGCTGTGTGAATTTATGTATTGGGAACTGCCGCGCCGGGCCGCTGCTAGGTGTTTTTACACTGTGGCGCGGCTGGGACTTGTGGTGCGCCGGGGACTCCGCGCTGGCCGTGCACATAGGACGGCCGCGCTTATTACTCGAGTCCCCGGCTTTGCGGCCTAGTTTTCGTTTCGTTCCCGCCCCCAGCCCTGCCAGTCAGGGGAGAGGCGGGACGCTGTACAGAAAGTCAGCGCCGAGGGCTGGAGTCTGCTCTGCATTCTCCAGCCCCCTTCACTGGACACAGTGGGACGCCGGTTTCCCGCTCTTGCCTGGGGCACGCCCACGGCCCGCCCCTCGTCACACGAGCTGGAGAAGGACGCCGGCAGCCATTCCTGCAGTCCGAGCTGGCAGCCAGTCACAGGACTCTGGCGACCACACACCCGCCTATAGGCGGGCGGTAAGCAGCACCTGAAGTGCTGACCCCACTAAATACCGTTGTGTCCATTTGTATTTTATGCTTACACTGCACTGTAGGTCGCTATTTTTGGCTATATGCCCTCTTAGATGGCGAGACAACAGCAGCAAAAAAGCAAGGGTGCTAAAGCACAGGCTTTCTATGCTGCTTGTATTGCATGTGCTGAAGCGCTCATTTGTACTTTATGCTTGTATGCTATACATTGCACTGTACGGTCGCTATTCTTGGCTATATGCTCCTAGATGGCTAGACTGCAGCAGCAAAAAAGCAAAGGTGCTAAGGCACAGGCTTTCTAAGCTGCTCATACTGCATGTGCTGAAGTGCTCATTTGTACTTTATGCTTGTATGCTATACATTGCACTGTACAGTCGCTATTCTCGGCTATATGCTCCTAGATGGCTAGACTACAGCAGCAAAAAAGCAACACAGGCTTTCTATGCTGCTTTTACTGCATGTGATACTGTTCCACCGGCAGGTTCCACTGACCCCCGTTGTGTGCAATGCTCCCCTGTAGCACTTGGTCAGCCGGGGTCTCTACTAGAGGTGGCCAAAGGAACCACCTGTGAACCCTGTCCATGGACAGGGACGGAGTTGCAGTTTCGGCTGATAGATTGTCATGGGATAGAGACTTTGTAGTCCAGACAGGCCATGGGCAATCTTGATCATTGCTCCCTGGCCACCCTCATTTGGAACAAAATCAGTGCTCCGGGGGGGTCCCAGGCATTCCAGGGTGAAGGCTCTGACACGGACGACAGTCCCAGACAGCCTAAGCGAGCTCGCTGGGAGCGGCACTCGGACTCATCACTAGTCAGGGTCACAGCAGAGGACTCCCTGTATGATGAGGCAGACGTAGCTGATCAGGACTTTGATCCTGACACCGCTCTCAATCCGGATACACCGGATGGTGACGCCATGGTGACTGATCTTATAGCGTCCAGCAATGGCATGTTGGATATCTCTCCCCCAGCTCCTTCAGTGGAGGAGTCAGCTTCCCAGCAGGAGAAATCCCATTTCAGTATCTCAAGCGTACATTGAGTACTTTTCTTCGGCGCTCCATTGGGAGACCCAGACGATTGGGTGTATAGCACTGCCTCCGGAGGCCACACAAAGCAATTACACTAAAAAGTGTAAGGCCCCTCCCCTTCTGGCTATACACCCCCAGTGGGATCACTGGCTCACCAGTTTTCTGCTTTGTGCGAAGGAGGTCAGACATCCACGCATAGCTCCACTGTTTAGTCAGCAGTAGCTGCTGACTATGTCGGATGGAAGAAAAGAGGGCCCATACTAGGGCCCCCAGCATGCTCCCTTCTTACCCCACTTGTGGTTTGTAAGGTTGAGGTACCCATTGCGGGTACAGAGGCTGGAGCCCACATGCTGTTTTCCTTCCCCATCCCCCTGAGGGGCTCTGAGGAAGTGGGATCTTACCGGCCCCCAAGCCCTGAGGCCGGGCTCCATCCACAGACCCAGTGAACCTGCTGGATACGGAGCTGGGTACCGTTCAGGGACAAGGCCCTGCAACTTTCAGGTACTCTGTGTCCCCGTACAGACAGGCACGCACACGCCAGACTTGCTGGGTGTGTTAGTGCGCCGGGGACAGTAACGCTGCACGCTGGGGTTTCAGTCACAGCAGCTTAGCTGTGTGACTTCATGTGCTGGGAACTACCGCGCCGGCCACTCTCGGAGCGGCGGCGCGGCTGGGACTTGTAGTGCGCCGGGGACTTAGCGCCGACCGCGCTTTTACGGCGGCGGCGCTTATAAATTTAGTCCCCGGCTTTTGCGGCCTAGCTCCGCTTCGTTCCCGCCCCCTCCCTGTCAATCAGGGAATGGGACAGACGCTGTGCAATCGTCAGCGCCGAGGGCTGGAGCCTTATTTACATGCTCCAGCCCTCTCACTAGGCACAGTGGGGCGCAGGTTTCCCGCTTTTGGTCTGAGCACGCCCAGGGCCCGCCCCCCCTCCACAGGACGCCGGCAGCCATTCCTGCATGCAGTCTGGCTGGAGGACGGACACAGGCTCTGGGAGACCCAGACTAGGGATTTCTGGCGACCACACACCCGCGTTTAGCGGGCGGTAAGCAGCACATTAGTGCTGGCCCCACTAGTGCCACAGTGTTGTATTGGTGTACTTTTTCCTGTACCAGATATATATATATATATATATATATATATATATATATATATATATATATATATATATATATATATATATATATATATATATATATATATATATATATATATAGCACTGTACGGTCGCTTCTTGGCTGTATACCCCTATATTGCTCTGAGGAGACAGCAACATGTCATCCACAAAACGCAAGGGTGCCAAGGCACGGGCTGTATTCACTGCTTGTACAGCATGTGGGGCTAATCTACCAGCAGGCTCCAACGACTCTCATTGTGTGCAATGTTCAGTCCCACTGGCACTTCGTCAGCCAGAGCCTATGGTTGTGGTAGCCCAGGCAGAGACGCCTGTGTACCCTGCCCCGGTGACAGGGACAGAATTTGCAGTCTTTGCTGATAAAATGTCTGTGACTATGACAAAAATCCTGGAAACCTTGCAGGCCAGGCCAGTTGCTCAGACCATGGACACTGCTGTGTCTATGTTCTCCGGTCCCCCTCAGTTGGAACTAATCCGTACTTCAAGGGGGTCCCAGGCATCACAGGCTGAGGGCTCTGACTCTGATGACAGTCCCAGGCCGCCTAAGCGAGCTCGCTGGGAGAGACCCTCCACGTCATCACGCGGGTCAGGGTCTCAGCGAGAAGGGTCTCTATATGATGAGACAGAGGTGGGTGATCAGGAGTCTGGTCCTGACACCGCACTCAATTTGGATACGCCAGATGGTGACGCCATGGTAAATGACCTTATAGCGGCCATCAATAGGCTGTTGGATATTTCTCCCCCAGCCCCTTCAGCAGAGGAGGCAGCTGCCCAGCAGGAGAAATTCCATTTCCTGTATCCCAAGCGTAAATTGAGTACTTTTCTGGACCACTCTGACTTCAGAGAATCAATCCAGAAACACCATGCTTATCCGGACAAGCGTTTTTCCAAACGTCTGAAGGATACACGTTATCCCTTTCCCCCTGATGTGGTCAAACGCTGGACCCAGTGTCCAAAAGTGGACCCTCCAATATCCAGGCTTGCAGCTAGATCCATAGTTGCAGTGGAGGATGGGGCTTCTCTTAAAGATGCCAATGACAGACAGATGGACCTTTGGTTGAAATCTGTCTATGAAGCTATTGGCGCGTCGTTTGCTCCAGCATTCGCGGCCGTGTGGGCGCTCCAAGCTATTTCAGCTGGTCTGGCACAGGTGGACTCTTTCTTAAGTCCAGCAGTGCCGCAAGTGGCGTCCTTAACTACGCAAATGACTGCGTTTGCGACCTACGCTATCAATGCGGTACTAGACTCTACGAGCCGTACCTCAATGGCATCCGCCAACTCTGTAGTTTTGCGCAGAGCCTTGTGGTTAAAAGAATGGAAAGCAGATTCTGCTTCTAAAAAATGTTTAACCAGCTTGCCATTATCTGGAGACAGACTGTTTGGTGAGCAATTGGCGGAAATCATTAAACAGTCCAAAGGTAAGGACTCTTCCTTACCCCAGCCCAGATCAAGCAAACCTCAACAGAGGAAGTGGCAGTCAAAGTTTCGGTCCTTTCGAGGCTCGGGCAAGCCCCAATTCTCCTCGTCCAAAGGGACTCAGAAGGAGCAAAGGAGCTCTGATTCCTGGCGGACTCACTCACGCCCCAAGAAAGCAGCCGGAGGTACCGCTTCCAAGGCGGCTGCCTCATGACTTTCGGCCGCCTCCCTCCGCATCCTCGGTCGGTGGCAGGCTCTCCCGCTTTTGCGACATTTGGCTGCCACAGGTCAAAGACCGGTGGGTAACAGACATTTTGTCTCACGGGTACAGGATAGAGTTCAGTTCTCGTCCTCCGCCTCGGTTCTTCAGAACTTCCCCACATCCCGACCGAGCAGATGCCCTTCTGCAGGCGGTGCATTCTCTAAGAGCAGAAGGAGTGGTGGTCCCTGTTCCTCTTCGGGAACAAGGACAAGGTTTTTACTCCAATCTCTTTGTGGTGCCAAAAAAGGACGGCTCATTCCGTCCTGTTCTGGACCTAAAACTGCTCAACAAGCATGTGAACGCCAGGCGGTTCCGGATGGAATCCCTCCGCTCCGTCATTGCCTCAATGTCTCAAGGAGATTTCCTAGCATCAATAGACATCAAAGATGCTTATCTCCACGTGCCGATTGCTACAGAGCACCAACGCTTTCTACGCTTCGTGATAGGAGACGACCATCTTCAGTTCGTAGCTCTGCCATTTGGTCTGGCGACAGCCCCACGGGTGTTCACCAAGGTCATGGCGGCAGTGGTAGCAGTCTTGCACTCTCAGGGACACTCTGTGATCCCTTACTTGGACGATCTACTGGTCAAGGCACCCTCTCAGGAGGCATGCCAACTCAGCCTGAATGTTGCACTGGAGACTCTCCAGACGTTCGGGTGGATCATCAACTTCTCAAAGTCAACTCTGTTACCGACCCAATCACTGACGTATCTTGGCATGGAGTTTCATACTCTCTCAGCGATAGTGAAGCTTCCGCTGGACAAGCAGCGGTCACTACAGACTGGGGTGCAGGTTCTCCTTCAAAGTCAGTCGCACTCCTTAAGACGCCTCATGCACTTCCTCGGGAAGATGGTGGCGGCAATGGAGGCGGTTCCGTTTGCGCAGTTTCATCTGCGCCCACTTCAATGGGACATTCTCCGCCAATGGGACGGGAAGTCAACATCCCTGGACAGGAAAGTCTCCCTTTCCCAGACGGCCAAGGACTCTCTGCAGTGGTGGCTTCTTCCCACCTCATTATCACAGGGAAGATCCTTCCTACCACCGTCCTGGGCGGTGGTCACGACAGACGCGAGTCTGTCAGGTTGGGGAGCAGTTTTTCTCCACCACAGGGCTCAGGGTACGTGGACCCAGCAGGAGTCCACCCTTCAGATCAATGTTCTGGAAATCAGAGCAGTGTATCTTGCCCTACTAGCCTTCCAGCAGTGGCTGGAAGGAAGGCAGATCCGAATTCAGTCGGACAACTCCACAGCGGTGGCATACATCAACCACCAAGGGGGGACACGCAGTCGGCAAGCCTTCCAAGAAGTCCGGCGGATTCTGATGTGGGTGGAAGCCACGGCCTCCACCATATCCGCAGTTCACATCCCCGGCGTAGAAAACTGGGAAGCAGACTTCCTCAGTCGCCAGGGCATGGACGCAGGGGAATGGTCCCTTCACCCGGACGTGTTTCAGGAAATCTGTCGCCGCTGGGGAAGGCCGGACGTCGACCTAATGGCGTCCCGGCACAACAACAAGGTCCCAACCTTCATGGCACGGTCTCGCGATCACAGAGCTCTGGCGGCAGACGCCTTAGTGCAAGACTGGTCGCAGTTCCGGCTCCCTTATGTGTTTCCACCTCTGGCACTCTTGCCCAGAGTGCTACGCAAGATCAGATCCGACTGCAGCCGCGTCATACTCGTCGCCCCAGACTGGCCAAGGAGGGCGTGGTATCCGGATCTGTGGCATCTCACGGTCGGCCAACCATGGGCACTACCAGACCGACCAGACTTGCTGTCCCAAGGGCCGTTTTTCCATCGGAATTCTGCGGCCCTGAACCTGACTGTGTGGCCATTGAGTCCTGGATCCTAGCGTCTTCAGGATTATCCCAAGGGGTCGTTGCCACCATGAGACAGGCTAGGAAGCCCACGTCCGCTAAGATCTACCACAGAACGTGGAGGATATTCTTATCCTGGTGCTCTGCTCAGGGAGTGTCTCCCTGGCCATTTGCATTGCCTACATTTCTTTCTTTCCTGCAATCTGGGTTAGAAAAAGGTTTGTCGCTCGGCTCCCTTAAAGGGCAAGTCTCGGCGCTATCCGTCTTTTTTCAGAAGCGTCTAGCACGAATTTCCAAGGTACGCACGTTCCTGCAGGGGGTTTGTCATATCGTACCCCCGTACAAGCGGCCGTTAGATCCATGGGATCTGAACAGGGTACTAGTTGCCCTCCAGAAGCCGCCCTTCGAGCCTCTGAGGGAGGTTTCACTTTCTAGACTATCACAGAAAGTGGCTTTTCTGGTAGCGATCACATCTCTTCGGAGAGTGTCTGAGCTAGCAGCGCTGTCATCCAAGGCTCCCTTCCTGGTCTTCCACCAGGACAAGGTAGTGCTGCGTCCCATTCAGGAGTTTCTCCCGAAGGTGGTATCCTCTTTTCATCTTAATCAGGATATCTCTTTGCCTTCTTTTTGTCCTCATGCAGTTCATCGGTATGAGAAGGATTTACATTTGTTAGATCTGGTGAGAGCACTCAGAATCTACATTTCCCGCACGGCGCCCCTGCGCCGTTCGGATGCACTCTTTGTCCTTGTCGCTGGTAAGCGCAAAGGGTCGCAGGCTTCTAAGGCCACCCTGGCTCGATGGATCAAAGAACCAATTCTTGAAGCCTACCGTTCTGCTGGGCTTCCGGTTCCATCAGGGCTGAAAGCCCATTCTACCAGAGCCGTGGGTGCGTCCTGGGCATTACGACACCAGGCTACGGCTCAACAGGTGTGCCAGGCAGCTACCTGGTCGAGTCTGCACACTTTCACCAAACATTATCAGGTGCATACCTATGCTTCGGCGGACGCCAGCCTAGGTAGAAGAGTCCTGCAGGCGGCAGTTGCCTCCCCGTAGGGGAGGGCTGTCTTTGCAGCTCTAACATGAGGTATTCTTTACCCACCCAGGGACAGCTTTTGGACGTCCCAATCGTCTGGGTCTCCCAATGGAGCGCCGAAGAAGAAGGGAATTTTGTTTACTTACCGTAAATTCCTTTTCTTCTAGCTCCTATTGGGAGACCCAGCACCCGCCCTGTTGTCCTTCGGGATTTTTGGTTGTTTTTCGGGTACACATGTTGTTCATGTTGAATGGTTTTCAGTTCTCCGACGTTACTTCGGAGTGAATTTGTTTAAACCAGTTATTGGCTTTCCTCCTTCTTGCTTTTGCACTAAAACTGGTGAGCCAGTGATCCCACTGGGGGTGTATAGCCAGAAGGGGAGGGGCCTTACACTTTTTAGTGTAATTGCTTTGTGTGGCCTCCGGAGGCAGTGCTATACACCCAATCGTCTGGGTCTCCCAATAGGAGCTAGAAGAAAAGGAATTTACGGTAAGTAACAAAATTCCCTTCTTCTGGCCACGCTGACTTCAGAGAAGCAGTGCCGAATCACCACGCTTACCAGATAAGCGTTTCTCCAAATGTATTAAGGATACATGTTATCCCTTTCCCCCTGACGTGGTCAGGCGCTGGACCCAGGGTCCAAAGGTGGATCCCCCAATCTCCAGGCTTGCGGCTAGATCCATAGTTGCAGTGGAGATGGGACTTCACTTAAAAATGCCATTGACAGACAGATGGACCTCTGGTTGAAATCTGTCTATGAAGCTATCGGCGTGTCTGTTGCTCCGGCATTCGCAGCCGTATGGGCACTCTAAGCTATGTCAGCTGGTCTTGCGCAGCTGGTCTTGAGCACAGGTACATCTGTGCCGCAGGTAGCGTCCTTATCCTCGCAATGTCTGCATTGCGACTTACCCTATTAATGCTGTCCGAGAGAGACAGTCGAGGTTTCGGTCCTTCTCAGGCTCGGGCAGGTCCAAATTGTCCTAGTCCAAAAGGGCTCAAAAGGCTCAGAGGGGCTCAGATTCCAGGCGGGCCCAATCACGCCCAAGGAAGGCAGCCAGAGGAACCGCTTCCAAGGCGGTCTCCTCATGACTTTAAGCTCTCTCTCTCCGCATCCGCGGTTGGTGGCAGACTCTCTCGCCTTGGCGACATTTAGCTGCCACAGGTCACAGACCGGTGGGTGAGAGACATTGTGTCTCACGTGTACAGGATAGAGTTCTGTTCTCGGCCTCCGGCTCGATTCTTCAGAACTTCCCCACCTACCCACCGAGCCGATGCTCTTCTGCAGGCAGAAGGAGTGGTAATTCCTGTTCCTCTTCAGGAACAAGACACGGTTTTTTCCTCCAATCTGATTGTGGGGGACCTAAAACTGCTCAACAAGCACGTGAAGGCCAGGCGGTTCCGGATGGCATCCCTCCGCTCCGTCATTGCCTCAATGTCTCAAGGAGATTTCCTAGCATCAATAGACACAGGATGCTTATCTCTACGTGCCGATTGCTCCAGAGCACCAACGTTTGCTACGTTTCGTTATTGAAGACGAGCATCTTCAGTTCGTAACCCTGCCCTTCGGTCTGGCGACAGCCCTACGGGTTTTCACCAAGTTCAGGGCAGCAGTGGGAGCAGTCCTGCACTCTCAGGGTCACTCGGTGATCCTTCCTTGGACGGTCGACTGGTCAAGGCACCCTCTCAAGAGGCATGCCAACACAGCCTGAGCGTAGCGCTGGAGACTCTCCAGAGTTTCGGGTGGATCATCAACTTCTCAAGGTTAAATCTGACACCGACCCAATCGCTGACATATCTGGGCATGGAGTGTCACGCTCCCTCAGCGATAGTGAAGCTTCCGCTGGACACGTTCACTACAGACGGGGGTGCAGTCTCTCCTTCACGGCCAGTCACACCCCTTAACACGACTCATGCAGAGGCAGTCACTTTCGCGCAGTTTCATCTGCGTCCACTCCAATGTGGCATTCTTTGCCAATGGGATGGGAAGTCGACGTCCCTGGAAGGAACGTCCCCCTTCTCAGACGGTCAAGGACTCTCTTCAGAGGAGTCCATCCTTCAAATCAATGTGCTGGAAATCTGGGCAGTGTATCTTGCCCTGCAAGCCTTCCAGCCGTGGCTGGAAAGCACACACATCCGAATTCAGTCGGACAACTCCACAGCGGTGGCGTACATCTACCACCAAGGCGGAACACGCAGTCGGCAAGCCTCCCAGGAAGTCCGGCGGAGTCTGATGGGGGTGGAAGACAGAGCATCCACCATATCCGCAGTTCACATCCCGGGCGCAGAAAACTGGGAAGCAGACTTCCTCAGTTGCCAGGGTATGGACGCAGGGGAAGGGTATCTTCACCCGGACGGTTTTCAGGAAATCTGTCAACGCTGGGGGATGCTGAACGTCGACCTAATAGCGTCTCGGCACAACAACAAGGTTCCGATTTTCATGGCGCGGTATCACGATCAAAGAGCTCTGGCGGCAGACGCCTTAGTTCAGGTTTGGTCGCAGTTCCAGCTACCTATGTGTTTCCCCCTCTGACACTGCTGCCCAGAGGGCTACGCAACATCAGGTCCGTTTGCCGCCACGCCATCCTCATCGCCACAGACTGGCCGAGGAGGTCGTAGTCCCCGGATCTGTGGCATCTCACGGTCTGCCAACCGTGGGCACTACCAGCCCGGCCAGACTTACTGTCCCAAGGGCCGTTTTTTCCATCTGAATTCTACGGCCCTGAACCTGACGGTATGGCCTTTGAGTCCTGAATCCTAGCATCTTCAGGATTATCTCAGGACGTCATTGCCACCATGAGACAGACTAGAAAACCGACGTCTGCCAAGATCTACCACAGGATGTGGAGGATATTCTTCTCTTAATGCTCTGCTCAGGGAGTGTCTCCCTGCCCATTTGCATTCCCTACTTTTCCTTCCTTCCTGCAATCTGGTTTGGAAAAAGGTTGTCACTCGGCTCCCTCAAAGGACAAGTCTCAGCGCTATCTGTATTCTTCAGAAGCGCCTAGCACCACTTCCTCAGGTACACACGTTCCTGCAGGAGGTTTGTCACATTGTCCCTCTGTACAAACGGCCGTTGGACCCATGGGATCTGAACAGGGTACTAATTGCTCTCCAGAAGCCGCCCTTCGAGCCTCTGAGAGATGTTTCACTCTCTCGACTTTCCCAGAAAGAGGCCTTGCTGGTAGCGGTCACGTCTCTTAGGAGAGTGTCCGAGCTAGCAGCGCTGTCATCCAAAAGCTTCCTTCCTGGTGTTTCACCAAGGCAAGGCAGTGCTGCGCCCGATTCCGGAGTTCTCCCTAAGGTGGTATCCCCCTTTCATCTCAATCAGGATATCTCCTTACCTTCCTTTTGCCTCATCCATTTCATCGATATGAAATGGATTTGCATTTGTTGGATCTGGTGAGAGCACTCAGAATCTACATTTCCCGCACGGCGCCTCTGCGCCGCTCGGATGCACTCTCTGTGCTTGTCGCTAATCAGCGTAAAGAGTCGCAGGCTTCCAAATCCACCCTGGCTCGATGGATCAAGGAACCAATTCTTGAAGCCTACTGTTCTGCTGGGCTTCCGGTTCCATCAGGGCTGAAAGCCCATTTTACCAGAGCCGTGGGTGCGCCCTAGGCATTACGGCACCAGGCTACGGCTCAGCAGGTGTGCCAGGCAGCTACCTGGTCGAGTCTGCACACTTTCACCAAGCATTGTCAGGTGCATACCTACGCTTAGGCGGATGCCAGCTTAGGTAGAAGAGTCCTGCAGGCGGCGGTTGCCTCCTTGTAGGGTAGGGCTGTTTTACAGCTCTAACATGAGGTATTTCTTTACCCACCCAGGGACAGCTTTTGGACGTCCCAATCGTCTGGGTCTCCCAATGGAGCGCCGAAGAAGAAGGGAATTTTGTTACTTACCGTAAATTCCTTTTCTTCTAGCTCCTATTGGGAGACCCAGCACCCGCCCTGTTGTCCTTCGGGATTTTTGGTTGGTTTTTCGGGTACACATGTTGTTCATGTTGAATGGTTTTCAGTTCTCCGATGTTACTTCGGAGTGAATTTGTTTAAACCAGTTATTGGCTTTCCTCCTTCTTGCTTTTGCACTAAAACTGGTGAGCCAGTGATCCCACTGGGGGTGTATAGCCAGAAGGGGAGGGGCCTTACACTTTTTAGTGTAATGCTTTGTGTGGCCTCCGGAGGCAGTACTATACACCCAATCGTCTGGGTCTCCCAATAGGAGCTAGAAGAAAAGGAATTTACGGTAAGTAACAAAATTCCCTTCTTTGTCGGCGGTGTTTGTTAAGGTTGAGGTACCCATTGCGGGTACGGAGGCTGGAGCCCACATGCTGCTTTCCTTCCCCATCCCCTTAGGGCTCTGGGTGAAGTGGGATCCTATCGGTCTCCAGGCACAGAAGACCGTGCTCCGTCCACAGCCCCTGGGAATCTGCTGGACATGGAGCTGAGTATCGTCAGGGACAGGGCCCTGCTGCATTAAGCTACTCTGTGTCCCCGTACAAATCGCGCACACACAGACCAGCATTGCTGGGTGTGTTAGTGCGCCGGGGGCAGCAGCGCGGCGCGCTTGTGCTATTACTCACTGCAGCTTTGCTGAGTGAGTTTATGTATTAGGAACTGCCGCGCCGGCCGCTGCTGGCGGTTTTTTACACTGCGGCGCGGCTGGGACTTGTGGTGCGCCGGGGACTTCCGCGCTGGCCGTGCTTATAGGACGGCCGCGCTTATAAATCGAGTCCCCGGCTTTTGCGGCCTAGTTCCGTTTCGTTCCCGCCCCCAGGCCTGCCAGTCAGGGGAAGGGCGGGACGCTGTTCAGAACGTCAGCGCCGAGGGCTGGAGTCTGCTTAGCATACTCCAACCCCCCTCACTGGGCACAGTGGGACGCCAGTTTCCCGCACTTTGTCTGGGGCACGCCCACGGCCCGCCCCTCTTCACAGGACGCCGGCAGCCATTCCTGTTTGCAGTCTGAGTGGAGAAGGGAGACAAGCTCTGGGAGACCCAGACACGGGATTCTGGCGACCACACACCCGCTTTTGAGCGGGCGGTAAGCGGCACCTCGGGTGCTGACCCCACTAGTGCCGAAGTGTTCATTTGTACTTTATGCTTGTATGCTATACATTGCACTGTACGGTCGCTATTCTTGGCTATATACCCTCCTAGATTGCTAGACAACAGCATGTCGTCCGCAAAAAGCAAGGGGGCCAAGGCACAGGCTTTCTATGCTACCTGTACCGCATGTAAGGCTGTTCTACCGGCAGGTGCCACTGACCCCCATTGTGTGCAATGTTCGGCCCCTGTAGCACTTGCTCAGCCGGGGCCTCTGCTAGAGGTGGCCCAAGGAGAACCACCTGTGAACACTGTCCAGGTGACAGGGACGGAGTTTGCAGTTTTTGCTGATAGATTGTCGGTGACTATGACTAAAATCCTTGAGACTTTGCAGTCCAGACCGGTAACTCAGACCATGGGCACTGTTGATTCAATGCTCCCTGGCCCCCCTCATTTGGAACAAATCCGTGCTCCGGGGGGGTCCCATGCATCCCGGGGTGAAGGCTCTGACACGGACGACAGTCCCAGACAGCCTAAGCGAGCTCGCTATGAGCGGCCCTCGACTTCATCACACTGGTCAGGGTCTCAGCAGGAGGACTCTCTGTATGATGAGGCAGAGGTAGCTGATCAGGATTCTGATCCTGAGACCGCTCTTAATCTGGATACACCTGATGGGGACGCAATAGTGAATGATCTCATAGCGTCCATCAATAAAATGTTGGATATTTCTCCCCCAGCTCCTCCAGTGGAGGAGTCAGCTTCACAGCAGGAGAAATTCCATTTCAGGTATCCCAAGCGTAAATTGAGTACTTTTCTGGACCACTCTGACTTTAGAGAGGCAGTCCAGAAACACCACGCTTATCCAGATAAGCGTTTCTCCAAACGCCTTAAGGATACACGTTATCCCTTTCCCCCTGACGTGGTCAAGAGCTGGACCCAGTGTCCAAAGGTGGATCCCCCAATCTCCAGGCTTGCGGCTAGATCCATAGTTGCAGTGGAAGATGGGGCTTCACTTAAAGATGCCACTGACAGACAGATGGAGCTCTGGTTGAAATCCATCTATGAAGCTATCGGCGCGTCGTTTGCTCCAGCATTCGCAGCTGTATGGGCACTCCAAGCTATTTCAGCTGGTCTTGCGCAGATTGAAACTGTCACACGTACATCTGTTCCGCAAGTAGCGTCCTTAACCTCTCAAATGTCTGCATTTGCGTCTTACACTATTAATGCTGTCCTGGACTCTACGAGCCGTACGGCAGTGGCGTCCGCCAACTCCGTGGTTTTACGCAGAGCCTTGTGGTTAAGGGAATGGAAGGCAGATTCTGCTTCCAAGAAGTGCTTAACCAGTTTGCCATTTTCTGGTGACAGACTGTTTGGTGAGAGATTGGATGAAATCATTAAACAGTCCAAGGGTAAGGATTCATCCTTACCTCAGCCCAGACCAAATAAACCCCAACAGAGGAGGGGACAGTCGAGGTTTCGGTCCTTTCGAGGCTCGGGCAGGTCCCAATTCTCCTCGTCCAAAAGGACTCAAAAGGATCAGAGGAGCTCAGATTCTTGGCGGGCTCAGTCACGCCCAAAGAAAGCAGCCGAAGGAACCGCTACCAAGGCGGCTTCCTCATGACTTTCGGCCTCCTCTCTCCGCATCCTCGGTCGGTGGCAGGCTCTCCCGCTTTGGCGACATTTGGCTGCCACAGGTCAAAGACCGTTGGGTGAGAGACATTCTGTCTCACGGGTACAGGATAGAGTTCAGTTCTCGTCCTCCAACTCGATTCTTCAGAACTTCTCCGCCTCCCGACCGAGCCGATGCTCTTCTGCAGGCGGTGTGCTCTTTAAAGGCAGAAGGAGTGGTGATCCCTGTTCCTCTTCAGGAGCAAGGTCACGGTTTTTACTCCAATTTGTTTGTGGTGCCAAAAAAGGACGGGTCTTTCCGTCCTGTTCTGGACCTAAAACTGCTCAACAAGCATGTGAAAACCAGGCGGTTCCGGATGGAATCCCTCCGTTCCGTCATCGCCTCAATGTCTCAAGGAGATTTCCTAGCATCAATAGACATCAAAGATGCTTATCTCCACGTGCCGATTGCTCCACAGCACCAGCGTTTTCTACGCTTCGCTATAGGAGACGAACACCTTCAGTTCGTAGCCCTACCTTTCGGTTTGGCAACAGCCCCAAGGGTCTTCACCAAGGTCATGGCAGCAGTAGTAGCAGTCCTGCACTCTCAGGGTCACTCTGTGATCCCTTACTTGGACGATCTACTTGTCAAGGCACCCTCTCAAGAGGCATGCCAACACAGCCTGAACGTTGCGCTGGAGACTCTCCAGAGTTTCGGGTGGATCATCAACTTTTCAAAGTCAAATCTGACCCCGACCCAATCGATAACATACCTTGGCATGGAGTTTCATACTCTCTCAGCGATAGTGATGCTTCCGCTGGACAAACGGCGTTCACTACAGACAGGGGTGCAATCTCTCCTTCAGGGCCAGTCGCACCCCTTGAGACGCCTCATGCACTTCTTGGGGAAGATGGTAGCAGCAATGGAGGCAGTCCCTTTCGCGCAGTTTCATCTGCGTCCACTACAATGGGACATTCTCCGCCAATGGGACGGGAAGTCGACGTCCCTAGACAGGAACGTCTCCCTTTCTCAGGCGGCCAAGGATTCTCTTCAGTGGTGGCTTCTTCCCACCTCATTGTCAATAGGAAAGTCTTTCCTACCCCCATCCTGGGCGGTGGTCACAACGGACGCGAGTCTATCAGGGTGGGGAGCAGTTTTTCTCCACCACAGGGCTCAAGGTACGTGGACTCAGCAAGAGTCCACCCTTCAGATCAATGTTCTGGAAATCAGAGCAGTGTATCTTGCCCTACAAGCCTTCCAGCAGTGGCTGGAAGGCAAGCAGATCCGAATTCAGTCGGACAACTCCACAGCGGTGGCATACATCAACCACCAAGGAGGGACACGCAGTCGGCAAGCCTTCCAGGAAGTCCGGCGGATTCTGACGTGGGTGGAAGACACGGCATCCACCATATCCGCAGTTCACATCCCGGGCGTAGAAAACTGGGAAGCAGACTTCCTCAGTCGCCAGGGTATGGACGCAGGGGAATGGTCTCTTCACCCGGACGTGTTTCAGGAAATTTGTCGCCGCTGGGGGATGCCGGACGTCGACCTAATGGCGTCCCGGCACAACAACAAGGTCCCGGCCTTCATGGTACGGTCTCACGATCTCAGAGCTCTGGCGGCGGACGCCTTAGTTCAAGATTGGTCGCAGTTCCGGCTGCCTTGTGTTCCCACCTCTGGCACTGTTGCCCAGAGTGCTACGCAAGATCAGGTCCGACTGCCGCCGCGCCATCCTCGTCGCTCCAGACTGGCCAAGGAGGTCGTGGTACCCGGATCTGTGGCATCTCACGGTAGGACAACCGTGGGCACTACCAGACCGGCCAGACTTGCTGTCTCAAGGGCCGTTTTTCCATCAGAATTCTGCGGCCCTGAGCCTGACTGTGTGGCCATTGAGTCCTGGGTCCTAGCGTCTTCAGGATTATCTCAAGAGGTCATTGCCACCATGAGACAGGCTAGGAAACTAACCTCTGCCAAGATCTACCACAGGACGTGGAAGATATTCTTAGCTTGGTGCTCTGCTCAGGAAGTTTCTCCCTGGCCATTTGCATTGCCTACTTTTCTTTCCTTCCTGCAATCCGGGTTGGAAAAAGGTCTGTCGCTCGGCTCCCTTAAGGGACAAGTCTCTGCGCTGTCTGTATTTTTTCAGAAGCGCCTAGCACGACTTCCTCAGGTACGCACGTTCCTGCAAGGGGTTTGTCATATCGTCCCTCCTTACAAGCGGCCGTTAGAGCCCTGGGATCTGAACAGGGTTCTAATTGCTCTCCAGAAGCCGCCTTTCGAGCCTATGAGGGATGTTTCCCTGTCTCGCCTTTCTCAGAAAGTGGCCTTTCTAGTAGCGGTCACGTCTCTTCGGAGAGTGTCCGAGCTAGCAGCGCTGTCATGCAAATCTCCCTTCCTGGTGTTTCACCAGGACAAGGTGGTTCTGCGCCCGATTCCGGAGTTTCTCCCTAAGGTGGTATCCCCCTTTCATCTCAATCAGGATATCTCCTTACCTTCTTTGTGTCCTCATCCAGTTCATCAATGTGAAAAGGATTTGCATTTGTTGGATCTGGTGAGAGCACTCAGAATCTACATTTCCCGCACGGCACCTCTGCGCCGCTCGGATGCACTCTTTGTCCTTGTCGCTGGCCAGCGTAAAGGGTCGCAGGCTTCCAAGTCAACCTTGGCTCGGTGGATCAAGGAACCAATTCTTGAAGCCTACCGTTCTGCGGGGCTTCCGGTTCCCTCAGGGCTGAAAGCCCATTCTACCAGAGCCGTGGGTGCGTCCTGGGCATTACGGCACCAGGCTACGGCTCAGCAGGTGTGCCAGGCGGCTACCTGGTCGAGTCTGCACACTTTTACCAAGCATTATCAGGTGCATACCTATGCTTCGGCGGACGCCAGCCTAGGTAGACAAGTCCTTCAGGCGGCGATTGCCCACCTGTAGAAAAGGGCCGTTTTTACGGCCCTATCATGAGGTATTATTTTACCCACCCAGGGATTGCTTTTGGACATCCCAATTGTCTGGGTCTCCCAATAGAGCGACAAAGAAGAAGGGAATTTTGTTTACTTACCGTAAATTCCTTTTCTTCTAGCTCTAATTGGGAGACCCAGCACCCGCCCCTGTTTTTTTGTATACACATGTTGTTCATGTTGAATGGTTTCAGTTCTCCGATATTCCTTCGGATTGAATTTGCTTAAACCAGTTTATTGGCTTTCCTCCTTCTTGCTTTTGCACTAAAACTGAGGAGCCCGTGATCCCACGGGGGGTGTATAGGCAGAAGGGGAGGGGCCTTACACTTTTAAGTGTAATACTTTGTGTGGCCTCCGGAGGCAGTAGCTATACACCCAATTGTCTGGGTCTCCCAATTAGAGCTAGAAGAAAAGGAATTTATGGTAAGTAAACAAAATTCCCTTCTTCTTATAGTTCCGTAATGGGAGACCCAGCACCCTCCCTGTTGCCTGTTGGCAGTTTCTTGTTCCGCGTGTTATCACCGGCTGTTGTTGTAGACAGAGGCTCCGGTTGTTCCGGTTTTTGCTCTATCTCTACTTGTGGGTGGCTATTCTCCTTCAGCTTTTGCACTAAACTGGCTATATTTGGTTATCCAGGGGGTGTATATGCTCAGAGGGAGGAGCTACACTTTTTAGTGTAGTACTTTGTGTGTCCTCCGGAGGCAGAAGCTATACACCCATGGTCTGGGTCTCCCATGTCGGAACTATAAGAAAAAGAATTTACGGTAAGTAAACAAAATTCTCTTTTTTACAGACATCAGTGCTGGTTTGTTTTCCATCCCCTCCTCCCTTCAATGATTCTACAGAACAGCCTGGGCTCTTATATACTGTATTCTGGAATTTAGTATCTAACAGTTACTGGTGCTGGCTGCAGCTTATAGGGGACACATCTGGTGACAGATTCCCTTTTAAATAAGTAAAGCTGATATTTTATGCATGCAGTTAGAGCCTCCATTCTTCTTGTCTTTGATCCTTCTCTTTCCTTTTATCTGTGGGGGCAGCAGTTTTTTTTCCAATGTGAAGCAATAAGACACTAAGTTGATGGTACAATATATAGAAGCAGTCTGGCTGAGTATTTTCCCATGAACCTGGGAGACAAATTTAGCAAACACGTAAGTGGATTTAATGGGATCGCCACCTCCAACACTTGAGTTACTAGGTCTCTGACCTCCCTCCAAAATGGAGACAACATCATGCAATCCTGAAATGTGTCGGCGTTCCGACTGACCCAACAACAATCTGAGATAGAGGAGAAAATCCACGCAAGACATCGGGTGCATTCTACCAATGCATTGATATTTTATATGGATTCTCTCTGCGTGTGTTTGTTTATACAGATGAAGTTTGACGTTGACTTTTATTGTCTTTGGCAGTGAATACATCTGAGGATGAATTTGATGAAGACGCAATAGCTGAAACTCAGCCTTTTTGTACCGAAGCAGAATCTGTAGGACCAAGTGTCCAAGCAACTCCAGAACCTGTCCAAAGTGTAACTGAAACTATCCAGTCTTCAAGTGGTGAGGAAGATGTCCAACAATTGTCTCATGAAACCATGTCCCTGGATGCTACACAACCAGTCTCCCAGTGCTTGTCCGAAAGACCTTCTGAGGAAACTGGTGCATGGCTGCAGCTTAAAAGAGAGGTTCCAGCTTCAGTCTGGGTGAAAGGCATCCAGCAGGAAGGCAAATCTGAAGATTTGGCAGGAGGCAATGAAAATTCAGCCCAAGCTGATGAGCAATCACTGAAACTGGAACTTGAAGCCACACAGTCATATGTAGAAGAAGGTCCAGCAGTACAGAAACCTCCAGAGCAGACGCTTACCCCAACAGATGACCAAAATAAGGAATCTGATGTCCCGTCAGAGACGATTGAGCAGCCGCAAGAAGATAATACACCGGCCACAGATAATGATGCCACTCAGGCATACAGTCTCGATATCCCAGATTCAGACAACGGTACCGCACAAGTTACCAGTCTATCGGAAGAAACTACAGGGGATGGTGATAGCCACCCTCCCAGGGCAACAGAAGACGAAAACACGCAGCCGGTAAAACCAAGCGTTACAGACACGGAGGACGTAGCCCCAGAGACATCTACTGAGAGCAACAAGAAACCATCTTCAAGAAGAGGTTAGTGTTCATGGTTGGATTGACGTTAACAAAGAACCATGAACATTTGCAGGTCGTTCCGATACCTATAAATTTATCAATAAAACGTCTGATATAAGGCCACATATATGGAAATGTGTCATACAGATTGGCACAGCTTATGATTTTGTATAGAGTCCATGCTAATATGCACCCACTATACTGAGGTGTCAAGCTTGCACACATTCATTCAATGCGGTTTGTAAATTGCAGTGCCCAGTGCGGTTTGGTAGCTTCGTTCTCTTGTAGGAGGCACGCTCCATGTACGTCAGTATTAGATGTGAATCACTGCTGCACTTTATTTTCTCGCTGCTCATGTCAGATGTAGGTACAGTGAACTTGGAATATCTTAGGATAGGTCCGCACTGTGTTTGTGGCCATTGTAGGGAACATGTGTTCAGGGCGTTTAAGCCCGACCTCGGCAGAGTCATCCATTCCCATTAGTTCAAACTGTGGGGAGGGGGGGAACTGCATGGTACACGTGTCTGTGCAATAGCCCTCTGTATAGGAAAGCAGAGGCTGTAGCCTATGTCTTAATGGTCCTAGGGCAACCTTCCTTTATACATCAAGAAAGCCTCCCGATATATAGTGTAGGCCAAGTGCACAGACGCAGTGTGCATCAAACCTTACACAACCAGTAAATACAAGCTCCCTGCGCATTATTGTACAGACCTGTGATTATTATTATAGCGCCATTAATTCCATGGTGCTTTACAAGTGAAAAGGGGTATACATAAAAACTAGTACAACAATCATTAACCGAACAAAACAGACTGGTAAAGGAGGAGAGAGGACCCTGCCCGCGAGGGCTCAGTCTACAGGGAATGGGTGAGGGTACAATAGGTGAGGACAGAGCTGGTTGCGCAGTGGTGTACTGGACTGAGGGTTATTGTAGGGTGTAGGCTTGTCGGAAGAGGTGGCTCTTCAGGTTCCTCTTGAAGCTTTTCACGGTAGGAGAGAGTCTGATATGCTGGGGTAGAGCGTTCCAGAGTATGGGGGAGGCACAGGAGAAATCTTGTACGCGATTGTGGGAAGAGGAGATAAGAGAGTAGAGAAGGAGATCTTGTGAGGATCTGAGTTTGCTTGTAGGTAGATACCAGGAGACTAGGTCAGAGATGTAGGGAGGAGACAGGTTGTGGATGGCTTTGTAGGTCATGGTTAATGTTTTGAACTGGAGTCTTTGGGCAATGAAAAGCCAGTGAAGGGATTGGCAGAGTGGCGAGGCTGGGGAATAGTGAGGGGAGAGGTGGATTAACCAGGCTGCAGAGTTCAGGATAGATTGGAGGGGTGCAAGAGTGTTGGAAGGGAGGCCAGAGAGCAGGAGGTTGCAGTAGTCGAGGCGGGAGATGATGAGGGCATGTACTAATGTTTTTGCTGATTCTTGGTTAAGGAAGGCATGGATCCGGGAGATATTTTTGAGTGGTAGTCGGCATGAGGTGAAGAGAGCTTGGATGTGCGGCTTGAAGGATAGAGCAGAGTCGAGGGTTACTCGATTGTAGCAGATTCATTGACTGTGACCAAACTGCAGCTTCAGAATGACATGGCAGACATGCATCTGATTAATTAGGATGGAGAAGGCCGCAGAACAAAAGGCCAAGCAGTAAGGTTTTTATTTTTCATTGGGGTTATGCTTTAACTACCCATATAAAAGTGTCATGTCCTCTTTTAATGACTCTTAAAATAAATTGTTGTTCTTAATTCTATTTCATCATATGGGAGGAGTGACCGCACTATTGGGTGTTGTGCATTTTAGGTGTGGACTGCTGCTCCACCTTCAATGTTTAAGTGATATATCATGTTTAATACTTTATAGTATTTTTAGCTTAAGAGGAAAATGTCATGTGAAGATCACAATGGTTCTTCCCAAGGCTGCATAGGCGTAATAAATCCTCTTTTAAAATGTAATTTGTTTATTATTTTTTTTCCCAGTATATTTTTCTTCTATAAACAACTGTTTAAATAAAATCCCATTTTATTTTTAAATGTGTTTAATAATGTTTTATGCATCACAGGTCTGAGCAGAAGTAAGAAAATTGAGCCTGAAAACCTTGTTCTGGTGAGTAAACCCTAGTTTGGAAATATATCTCCTCTGTTTCCTCGCTTCTATCCAGTTTTACATGTAAAACAGAGTTGCTTTATTGTGAAATTGCACTTTATATCGCTGCCAAATATTCAAACAAGCTTCCTAGTTGCAATTTGAATTTCTCTCCATGTATGTAAAATAGCACTCAGCATTTACCACCTCCTGTCATTGTTCAGCAGACTCCACCAGAAAAGGAAGAGCAGCCAGAGAAAGCTTCCGCTGGCCCTGATTCCAAAAAAGAAAAACCAGATGAAGAGCGTGAACCACAACCATCTGAACCAGAGATAAAAGAGATGCAAGCCGAGAAAGGAGTGAAAAGAAGGGGAGGGAGGAGAACTGAGCAATCACAGGTCGAAACCACAGCAAAGGAAGAAGTTCCTGTCGTAACGACTTCTCGAAGGGGAACTCTTAAGAATTCCTCAGAGGATGAACCATCATCTTCAGGAATGAATGAGCAGCGTGGTAGGAAGCCAGCATCTAGAAAGAGTGCAAAAAAAGTAACTAATGAAGAGGAACCCAAGCAACCTACTTCCAAATTTGAGGAAGTTAAGGAGAGTGTCGCCACAGAAATCCTACCGGTAAATCTTCCCGAGGAGATAGAAAGTCCGACAGAAGATAACAAAGATATCGCGATACTAACGACATCCAAAGAGGCCTGTGATCAAGCTTCTTTGGAGAACAAGGAAATCGTATGCCCAGAGTCATCTACATTGTCCCCTGTTATTGAAATCAATGAGCCGAACGATAATTCTGCTGAAAAGGAGTCAGAATCGCATCAAGTCAGTAAAAAGAGGCCAGCAAGAAACAAAAGACTAGGTGCTGCAAGGCTAAAGAATGAAGCACAATCTATTGATATCGCAGAGAAAGACCAAGATGACAATAAAGATGATCCGGTAACAATTCAGGAGAAGAACAAGAGCAAACAATCAGAGAAGATAACACAAGAAGAAAGTCAAGGAAGAAAAGCAACTCGGCAATCTCGTGTTAAACCTCCAGAATTGGACAAAGATGAGGACACTACAGCAAGTATACCAGTTGAAATTAAGAAGGTTGAAGAAGTCTGTCCACCTGATGATGATACACTTTCTAGGAATGAAAAATCAAGAAGAACACGGAGTCGTTTGATAGTAGAAACTAAAGAGGAACCGGAAAACATTCAGGAGGGTGAGAAGAGAACCAGGAGGAGTGCAAGTGTAAAAACTACTAAACCAAAAAATAAAGAAAATAAACAAAACCAGGAAGATATGTCAGCAAATAATAAAACGCTGAAAAGCACCAGAAATAAATCAAAGGAGGACACCACAAAGCCAGAAGAAGTTAAAATTGAAAAACAAGCAGCAGTTAAACAAACGAGGCAAAAGCGGAATCTGAAGGAAGAACAGAAAACTGAAGAAAAGGCGGAATCCCAGGAAACCTCTACCAACGATTCTCAAATATCCAGAAGATCCAGAAAAGAAAATCGAGGGGAAGTCAAGGTGGTGAAAGAAGAAACTGTAAAAGAAACCACCACTTCCAGAAGAACGAGGGGACACTCAAAGGAAGAAGTTGTGACATTGCAAGAAGATCAAACTAAAAGACCCAAGAATACTAGCAAGGATTCAAAGGAAGAGGCAAAGATTAATGAAACAGTTGAAAGTTTTCGTGAAGAGGAAACAGTTGAAAAAAAGACCACACGAAAAACTAGAAAAAATCTCAAAGATGACAAGAGTGAGTCAAAAGAGACTGAGGACAACCCCAAGCCTGAAAGATCAACAAGGACACGAGCAAAGGTGTCTAATGAAAGCCGAGAGTCACAAGAAGAGTTAGAAGTGAATAAGACCGCAGAGGAGATTGGCAAAGTATCACCGCATGAGGAGAAATCACAGCCTGCAGTTGGGAGAGGCAGACGAGCTGCTAAAAAAGATATACCTCAGATTTCTACTCCAGTTTCTTCAAGAAAGCGAGGACAAGCAACAATAGCAGAAGAAGACGAAGGGAAGAGGAAGAAATCTGATACCGAAGAAGAACAAGCAGAGTTAGGAACGGTAGAAACGCCAAAAAGCCGTAGAGGGAGGCCAAGAAAACTCATTCCGGAATCAGAAAATGTGCAGACTGTAAAGGTAATTTTATTAACTGGGAAGCCTTTTCATAGGGCAGAAACCTCTTGTGATGACTGGGTTTCTGCGTATCGCTTGCGTTGGGTTAAAATAAGATGTAACCTTCAGTCTTTGTTTACAAGCTGCAGCCGTGACGTCACCTCTATAGTGCGAGTGAATGCTGCAGCCTATCACAGAGCTCAGTGCCTCGTGGTGTCTATATTGGCAGAGCAACTGAGCTAAGTGATTGGCTGCAGTGGTGACATGTGCTTTAGATGTCACTTCACTGGTGCAAAACAAAGAGCAGAGCAATGGTAGAGAAATGTTGCTGGAGCAGCAAAGACAAGTGAGTAACAGCACTTCATATTTCTTCGGCGCTCCATTGGGAGACCCAGACGATTGGGTGTATAGCACTGCCTCCGGAGGCCACACAAAGCAATTACACCAAAAAGTGTAAGGCCCCTCCCCTTCTGGCTATACACCCCCAGTGGGATCACTGGCTCACCAGTTTTCTGCTTTGTGCGAAGGAGGTCAGACATCCACGCATAGCTCCACTGTTTAGTCAGCAGTAGCTGCTGACTATGTCGGATGGAAGAAAAGAGGGCCCATATACGGCCCCCAGCATGCTCCCTTCTTACCCCACTTGTGGTTCGTAAGGTTGAGGTACCCATTGCGGGTACGGAGGCTGGAGCCCACATGCTGCTTTCCTTCCCCATCCCCCTGAGGGGCTCTGTGGAAGTGGGATCTTACCGGCCCCCAAGCCCTGAGGCCGGGCTCCATCCACAGACCCAGTGAACCTGATGGATACGGAGCTGTGTACCATTCAGGGACAAGGCCCTGCAACTTTCAGGTACTCTGTGTCCCCGTTCAGGCGGGCACGCACACACCAGACTTGCTGGGTGTGTTAGTGCGCCGGGGACAGTAACGCTGGGGTTTGAGTCACAGCAGCTTAGCTGTGTGACTTCATGTGCTGGGAACTAGAGCGGCGGTGCGGCTGGGACTTGTAGTGCGCCGGGGACTTAGCGCCGACCGCGCTTTTACGGCGGCGGCGCTTATAAATTTAGTCCCCGGCTTTTGCGGCCTAGCTCCGCTTCGTTCCCGCCCCCTCCCTGTCAATCAGGGAAGGGGAGAGACGCTGTACGTTTACTCAGCGCCGAGGGCTGGAGCCTTATTTACATGCTCCAGCCCTCTCACTTGGCACAGTGGGACACAGGTTTCCCGCTTTTGGTCTGGCACGCCCAGGGCCCGCCCCCCCCTCCACAGGACGCCGGCAGCCATTCCTGCATGCAGTTCTGGCTGGAGGACGGACACAGGCTCTGGGAGACCCAAGACTAGGGATTTCTGGACCACACACCCGCGTTTAACGGGCGGTAAGCAGCACTTTAGTGCTGGCCCCTCTTGTGCCACAGTGTGTATTGGTGTACTTTTTCCTGTACCAGATATCTATAGATATATACTGCACTGTACGGTCGCTTCTTGGCTGTATACCCTATATTGCTCTGGGAAGACAACAACATGTCATCCACAAAACGCAAGGGTGCCAAGGCACGGGCTGTATACACTGCTTGTACAGCATGTGGGGCTAATCTACCAGCAGGCTCCAACGACTCTCATTGTGTGCAATGTTCAGTCCCAGTGGCACTTCGTCAGCCAGAGCCTATGGTGGTAGTAGCCCAGGCAGAGTCGCCTGTGAACCCTGCCCCGGTGACGGGGACAGAATTTGCAGTCTTTGCTGATAAAATGTCTGTGACTATGACAAAAATCCTGGAGACCTTGCAGTCCAGGCCAGTTGCTCAGACCATGGACACTACTGTCCCTATGTTCCCCGGTCCCCCTCAGTTGGAACTAATCCGTACTTCACGGGGGTCCCAGGCATCACTGGCTGAGGGCTCTGACTCCGATGACAGTCCCAGGCCGCCTAAGCGAGCTCGCTGGGAGAGACCCTCCACGTCATCACGCGGGTCAGGGTCTCAGCGAGAAGGGTCTCTATATGATGAGACAGAGGTGGGTGATCAGGAGTCTAGTCCTGACACCGCACTCAATTTGGATACGCCAGATGGTGACGCCATGGTAAATGACCTTATAGCGGCCATCAATAGGCTGTTGGATATTTCTCCCCCAGCCCCTTCAGCAGAGGAGGCAGCTGCCCAGCAGGAGAAATTCCATTTCCTGTATCCCAAGCGTAAATTGAGCACCTTTCTGGACCACTCTGACTTCAGAGCATCAATCCAGAAACACCATGCTAATCCGGACAAGCGTTTTTCCAAACGTCTTAAGGATACACGTTATCCCTTTCCCCCTGACGTGGTCAAACGCTGGACCCAGTGTCCAAAAGTGGACCCTCCAATATCCAGGCTTGCAGCTAGATCCATAGTTGCAGTGGAGGATGGGGCTTCACTTAAAGATGCCAATGACAGACAGATGGACCTTTGGTTGAAATCTGTCTATGAAGCTATTGGCGCGTCGTTTGCTCCAGCATTCGCGGCCGTGTGGGCGCTCCAAGCTATTTCAGCTGGTTTGGCACAGGTGGACTCTTTCATACGTCCAGCAGTGCCGCAAGTGGCGTCCTTAACTACGCAAATGACTGCGTTTGCGACCTACGCTATTAATGCGGTACTGGACTCTACGAGCCGTACCGCAATGGCTTCCGCCAACTCTGTAGTTTTGCGCAGAGCCTTGTGGTTAAAGGAATGGAAAGCAGATTCTGCTTCTAAAAAATGTTTAACCAGCTTGCCATTATCTGGAGACAGACTGTTTGGTGAGCAATTGGCGGAAATCATTAAACAGTCCAAAGGTAAGGACTCTTCCTTACCCCAGCCCAGATCAAGCAAACCTCAACAGAGGAAGTGGCAGTCAAAGTTTCGGTCCTTTCGAGGCTCGGGCAAGCCCCAGTTCGCCTCGTCCAAGGGGACTCAAAAAGAGCAAAGGAGCTCTGATTCCTGGCGGGCTCACTCACGCCCCAAGAAAGCAGCCGGAGGTACCGCTTCCAAGGCGGCTGCCTCCCTCCGCATCCTCGGTCGGTGGCAGGCTCTCCCGCTTTTGCGACATTTGGCTGCCACAGGTCAAAGACCGGTGGGTAACAGACATTTTGTCTCACGGGTACAGGATAGAGTTCAGTTCTCGTCCTCCGCCTCGGTTCTTCAGAACTTCCCCACATCCCGACCGAGCAGATGCCCTTCTGCAGGCGGTGAATTCTCTAAGAGCAGAAGGAGTGGTGGTCCCTGTTCCTCTTCAGGAACAAGGACAAGGTTTTTACTCCAATCTCTTTGTGGTGCCAAAAAAGGACGGCTCATTCCGTCCTGTTCTGGACCTAAAACTGCTCAACAAGCATGTGAACGCCAGGCGGTTCCGGATGGAATCCCTCCGCTCAGTCATTGCCTCAATGTCTCAAGGAGATTTCCTAGCATCAATAGACATCAAAGATGCTTATCTCCACGTGCCGATTGCTACAGAGCACCAACGTTTTCTACGCTTCGTGATAGACGACCATCTTCAGTTCGTAGCTCTGCCATTTGGTCTGGCGACAGCCCCACGGGTGTTCACCAAGGTCATGGCGGCAGTGGTAGCAGTCTTGCACTCTCAGGGACACTCTGTGATCCCTTACTTGGACGATCTACTTGTCAAGGCACCCTCTCAGGAGGCATGCCAACTCAGCCTGAATGTTGCACTGGAGACTCTCCAGACGTTCGGGTGGATCATCAACTTCTCAAAGTCAAATCTGTCACCGACCCAATCGCTAACGTATCTTGGCATGGAGTTTCATACTCTCTCAGCGATAGTGAAGCTTCCGCTGGACAAGCAGAGGTCACTACAGACTGGGGTGCAGGCTCTCCTTCAAAGTCAGTCGCACTCCTTAAGACGCCTCATGCACTTCCTCGGGAAGATGGTGGCGGCAATGGAGGCGGTTCCGTTTGCGCAGTTTCATCTGCGCCCACTTCAATGGGACATTCTCCGCCAATGGGACGGGAAGTCAACATCCCTGGACAGGAAAGTCTCCCTTTCCCAGACGGCCAAAGACTCTCTGCAGTGGTGGCTTCTTCCCACCTCATTATCACAGGGAAGATCCTTCCTACCTCCGTCCTGGGCGGTGGTCACGACGGACGCGAGTCTCTCAGGGTGGGGAGCAGTTTTTCTCCACCACAGGGCTCAGGGTACGTGGACTCAGCAGGAGTCCACCCTTCCGATCAATGTTCTGGAGATCAGAGCAGTGTATCTTGCCCTACTAGCCTTCCAGCAGTGGCTGGAAGGAAAGCAGATCCGAATTCAGTCGGACAACTCCACAGCGGTGGCATACATCAACCACCAAGGGGGGACTCGCAGTCGGCAAGCCTTCCAGGAAGTCCGTCGGATCCTGATGTGGGTGGAAGCCACGGCCTCCACCATATCCGCAGTTCACATCCCCGGCGTAGAAAACTGGGAAGCAGACTTCCTCAGTCGCCAGGGCATGGACGCAGGGGAATGGTCCCTTCACCCGGAAGTGTTTCAGGAAATCTGTCGCCGCTGGGGAAGGCCGGACGTCGATCTAATGGCGTCCCGGCACAACAACAAGGTCCCGACCTTCATGGCACGGTCTCGCGATCACAGAGCTCTGGCGGCAGACGCCTTAGTGCAAGATTGGTCGCAGTTCCGGCTCCCTTATGTGTTTCCACCTCTGGCACTCTTGCCCAGGGTGCTACGCAAGATCAGATCCGACTGCAGCCGCGTCATACTCGTCGCCCCAGACTGGCCAAGGAGGGCGTGGTATCCGGATCTGTGGCGTCTCACGGTCGGCCAACCGTGGGCACTACCAGACCGACCAGACTTACTGTCCCAAGGGCCGTTTTTCCATCGGAATTCCGCGGCCCTGAACCTGACTGTGTGGCCATTGAGTCCTGGATCCTAGCGTCTTCAGGATTATCCCAAGGGGTCGTTGCCACCATGAGACAGGCTAGGAAGCCCACGTCCGCTAAGATCTACCACAGAACGTGGAGGATATTCTTATCCTGGTGCTCTGCTCAGGGAGTGTCTCCCTGGCCATTTGCATTGCCTACCTTTCTTTCTTTCCTACAATCTGGGTTAGAAAAAGGTTTGTCGCTCGGCTCCCTTAAGGGGCAAGTCTCGGCGCTATCCGTCTTTTTTCAGAAGCGTCTAGCACGACTCTCTAAGGTGCGCACGTTCCTGCAGGGGGTTTGTCATATCGTACCCCCGTACAAGCGACCATTAGATCCATGGGACCTGAACAGGGTGCTAGTTGCCCTCCAGAAGCCGCCCTTCGAGCCTCTGAGGGAGGTTTCACTTTCTAGACTGTCACAGAAAGTGGCTTTTCTGGTAGCGATCACATCTCTTCGGAGAGTGTCTGAGCTAGCAGCGCTGTCATCCAAGGCTCCCTTCCTGGTCTTCCACCAGGACAAGGTAGTGCTGCGCCCCATTCAGGAGTTTCTCCCGAAGGTGGTATCCTCTTTTCATCTTAATCAGGATATCTCTTTGCCTTCTTTTTGTCCTCATGCAGTTCATCGGTATGAGAAGGATTTACATTTGTTCGACCTGGTGCGAGCACTCAGAATCTACATTTCCCGCACGGCGCCCCTGCGCCGTTCGGATGCACTCTTTGTCCTTGTCGCTGGTAAGCGCAAGGGGTCGCAGGCTTCTAAGGCCACCCTGGCTCGATGGATCAAAGAACCAATTCTTGAGGCCTACCGTTCTGCTGGGCTTCCGGTTCCATCAGGGCTGAAGGCCCATTCTACCAGAGCCGTGGGTGCGTCCTGGGCATTGCGTCACCAGGCTACGGCTCAACAGGTGTGCCAGGCAGCTACCTGGTCCAGTCTGCACACTTTCACCAAACATTATCAGGTGCATACCTATGCTTCGGCGGACGCCAGCCTAGGTAGAAGAGTCCTGCAGGCGGCAGTTGCCTACCCGTAGGGGAGGGCTGTCTTTGCAGCTCTAACATGAGGTATTTCTTTACCCACCCAGGGACAGCTTTTGGACGTCCCAATCGTCTGGGTCTCCCAATGGAGCGCCGAAGAAGAAGGGAATTTTGTTTACTTACCGTAAATTCCTTTTCTTCTAGCTCCTATTGGGAGACCCAGCACCCGCCCTGTTGTCCTTCGGGATTTTTGGTTGTTTTTCGGGTACACATGTTGTTCATGTTGAATGGTTTTCAGTTCTCCGAGGTTATTTCGGAGGGAATTTGTTTAAACCAGTTATTGGCTTTCCTCCTTCTTGCTTTTGCACTAAAACTGGTGAGCCAGTGATCCCACTGGGGGTGTATAGCCAGAAGGGGAGGGGCCTTACACTTTTTGGTGTAATTGCTTTGTGTGGCCTCCGGAGGCAGTGCTATACACCCAATCGTCTGGGTCTCCCAATAGGAGCTAGAAGAAAAGGAATTGACGGTAAGTAACAAAATTCCCTTCTTTTTGTAACCAAGCGTAAATAGATAGGCTCAAGATATTTATTTCTGCCTCTCCTTTATAAAGAACCCCTCACTTCCAGAAACACTATGGACCCCTTATAGGCTTTATGCTCTGAAACTGACCAGATCCCTAGATCTGACCTCCCTCCATCTCGGTCTCTTCTTGCATGCTGCCTCTGCCATCAGCATGGGGAACGCTCAGGTGGCCATCTGCACAACTATTCAGCTAGCCTGAACATTCAATCTTCAGTAGCAAACCAGCCCCTTCAAAGTAAAAAGCTGATTGTGGGAAGTGGTGAACTCTTAAAGAAAAGATGAGAATAACCCTTTGTTATGCGGGTGTTAATGGCTTTCTATTACTATACAATAAGGGGGATTTTAGAACTGCTCTTCAATCTAAATTACCATTTTAAGGTATCTTCTACTGACTTACAGGAAATCTCCCCACCTGATCCATCCCCATCTCGAAGCACCCGCCAAAGGACAAGTTCTGCTTTAAGTAACACACCAGAGGCCAAAACTCCCCGACGCACCAACAGAACTTCCACTTTAGTCGCCGCTACCAGTCCGTATGTTGCTCAGTCAGGATCTGCTCCTAAGGTTTGCCTTAACTATAGCCATCATGCTGTATTATAGTTTCTAATCCTCATATGTTCCCACTTATAATTGATTATACATTCATTCCTATTTAAATTTTGCAATTGATGTCTATATTCCTCCTTCAGATTCTGTTCACAGGTGTGGTGGATACAGAAGGTGAGGAGGCAATCTGTTCTTTGGGTGGAGAGATAGCAGATTCTGTGTTTGACTGTACCCACCTAGTAACTGATCGGGTTAGGAGAACGGTGAAGTTTCTCTGCGCCCTCGCAAGGGGTATTCCCATCGTCACGCTGGAGTGGATAGATAAGGTGCAAATGTTTTTTTACTTTTCTCCTTAGTATCCGTCATCAATGTCAGATTAGCAGGAGTCCGGCAACTCCGTGATCCTGCAAACCACTGTTTCGTACGCTGTTTTGTGGTTGCTGTCATCTTCTGCTCCTCTGTTTTTATTCTTTTCAGCATAAAAGCAGTCTATAAACTCTTTAATCATGACTTGTCTTTGCAGTGTAAGAAGAGCGGATGCTTCTTGTCCCCAAGTGGATTTCTTGTTAATGATAAAGAACAGGAGAAATCCTTCAACTTTACGTTGTCAAAATCTTTGCAGAAAGCAAAGAAGCATCCACTTTTAGAGGTACCCAACTTCATCTTCCAGCCAGCTACTGGCCAGAAGTAACCTTGAATATTTAAAGCAAAGGAAACTGAATAGGTTACAATATGTCTGGGCTACACAATGGCTCTCAAAGCATGATCCAGCAGTCTATTATTGTTTAAACTGTTATAGGCCCTTTTAATTCTGAGGAGATCAGTGGGTATCAGGGATTTGAGACCCCACACTAAATAGACAAACAACCTCTTAGGAGCATGCAGTGAACGGAGCACGGGTGCAAGATAGCTTGACTTTTGGCTGTATCCATACTTTGATGTGCGCTCCTGTCTCCTTGAACCCATACCCCAATTAATCAGAATTAATGGGCCTAAAAAATATTAAAAAAAATGTATCCAAAATGTAGTTTTCTTTGTCGCTCCATTGGGAGACCCAGACAATTGGGTGTATAGCTATGCCTCCGGAGGCCACACAAAGTATTACACTAAAAGTGTAAAGCCCCTCCCCTTCTGCCTATACACCCCCCGTGCCTCACGGGCTCCTCAGTTTTTATGCTTTGTGCGAAGGAGGCTGACATCCACGCATAAGCTCCACAGCTTAGTCAGCAGCAGCTGCTGACTAGGTCGGATGGAAGAAAAGAGGGCCCATAACAGGGCCCCCAGCATGCTCCCTTCTCACCCCACTTTGTCGGCGGTGTTGTTAAGGTTGAGGTACCCATTGCGGGTACACAGGCAGGAGCCACATGCTGTTTTCCTTCCCCATCCCTTAATGGGCTCTGGGTGAAGTGGGAACCGGATCGGTCTCCAGGCACTGGGACCGTGCTCCCTCCGCAGCCCCTGGGAATCTGCTGGATAGGAGCTGGGTATCGTCAGGGACAAGGCCCTGCTACTATGAGGTACTCTGTGTCCCCGTGGGGACCGCGCATGGAGCGCTTGTGCCATACACATTACAGCACTGCTGGGTGTGTTAGTGCGCCGGGGACTACCGCGCATGGAGCGCTTGTGCCATACACATTGCAGCACTGCTGGGTGTGTTAGTGCGCCGGGGACTACCGCGCGGCCGCGCTTATTGCCGGCCGCGCTTATAACTTTAGTCCCCGGCTTCTGCGGCCTAGTGTCGTATATTCCCGCCCACAGGCCTGCCAGTCAGGGGAAGGGCGGGACGCTGCACAGATCGTCAGCGCTGAGGGCTGGAGCATACATTAGTATCCTCCTCCCTCCTCACTCAGTACACTGGGGCACTAGATTCCCGCACTTTTCTTGGGCACGCCCACGGTCCCCTCCTCCCCACAGAACGCCGGCAGCCATTCCTGTCAGCGATTCAGACGCTGGAGAGGAGAGACAACACAGGGAGACCCAGGCAGGGAATCTGGTGATCACACAACCGCTCTGAGCGGTCGGTAAGCAAACCTGTACCTCATGTACAGCTGTACTACCGGCAGGTTCCACTGACCCTCATTGTGTGCAATGCTCGGCCCCTGTGGCACTTACTCAGCCGGAGCCTCTGCGACTGGTGGCCCAGGTGGAACCACCTGCTACCACTGTCCAGGTGACAGGGACGGAGTTTGCAGCCTTTGCTGACAAACTGTCTGAGAGTATGGATAAATGGTCTGCTAAAATACTGGAAGCATTGCAGTCCAGACCGGTGATTCAGGCCCCGGGCACTGTCCAATCCTTGACCCCTGGTCCCCCTCAATTGGAACAGCAAAGTACCCCTGGGGTAACCCATAGGTCCCAGGGTGAGGTCTCTGACACGGACCGCAGTCCCAGGCCGCCCAAGCGGGGTCGCTGGGAAATTCCCTCCACTTCATCACACTGTTCAGGGTCCCAGCAGGGGGACTCTCTGGAGCAGGGGTCAGGAACCTTTTTGGCTAAGAGAGCCGTAAACGCCACATATTTTGAAATATAATTCCGCGAGAGCCGTACAATATGTTTAAAGGGCCATTGACAGATCAATCGCTCCAATGTTCACTTAGTACAGCAAGGAATGCTCCTCCCTGCTGTATAAAGCCACAATTGGACTGAAATAATGGTAATTAGCAGTAAAAAAATCAAATAAATAGCTTACATTGTGAACTTGCGATGCATGACATCAGTCCAGCAGTCTGGCTTCTTCTTTTTCCTGCGCATGACTGGAAGCTGGCATTCTTCCCACCTGATGTTGAGAGAATGCCAGCTTTGAGGCATTCGCAGAAGAAAGAAGCTGGAATATTGGACATGTCACACAACGCATTGTCAGTTATGTCAATTATCTATTTTATTATTTTACAGCAAATTATTGTTTAGGTCAAGCGGTGGCTTAGTGCAGCAGAGAGGAACACTCCTTTGTGTACTAAGTGACCGCTGGAGCAATTGTATCTGTCAGTGGCCCAGACACCCTGCTTCCCATACAGCCTGCACCCCCCATATCACACACACACACTGCTCCCCATACAGCCTGCACCCCCCATATCCCACACACACACACTGCTTCCCATACAGCCTGCACCCCCCAGATCTCTCACACTACACCCCCATATGTCACATACCCTGCTTCCCATACAGCCTGCACCCCCCCATATCACACACACACACTGCTCCCCATACAGCCTGCACCCCCCATATCCCACACACTACACCCCCATATGTCGCATACCCTGCTCCCCATACAGCCTGCACCCCCATATCACACACACTACACCCCCATATCTCACACACCCTGCTTCCCATACAGCCTACACCCCCATATCTCTCACACCCTGCTTCCCATACAGCCTGCACCCCCATATCACACACACACACACTGCTCCCCATACGGCCTGCACCCCCCATATCACACACACACACTGCTCCCCATACGGCCTGCACCCCCCATATCCCACACACACACACACTGCTTCCCATACAGCCTGCACCCCCCATATCACACACACACACACTGCTCCCCATACGGCCTGCACCCCCCATATCACACACACACTGCTCCCCATACGGCCTGCACCCCCCATATCCCACACACACACACACACACACTGCTTCCCATACAGCCTGCACCCCCCAGATCTCACACACTACACCCCCATATGTCACATACCCTGCTTCCCATACAGCCTGCACCCCCCATATCGCACACAATACACCCCCATATCTCACACACCCTGCTCACATATCTCACCCTGCCTGTACCCCAACTTACCCCTCTCAAACACTCTGCACCCCTTCACATGCTTCTGTCACAGTCTGCAGCCCTCATATGCCACTCACCCTGCAGCCCCCCTCACCCTCATGTCCCCTCTTTTCTTTTTACCAGTCATGTGTCCAAATCTCCTTCAGGATTCAGTTCTCTTGCTTTCTGCCCGGCATCCTGTGTCTCCTCCCACACAGTCACATGGGCGTGACATCATCGCAGGTCCTGCAGGATGGAGATTCCGTCTTCTGTGCAGGTCAGGAGCACTCCTGCAGCTCAGACATGGCTGGTGGCCTCTCCAGGTCAGGGGCCCCTCTACTGACACTGGGCTCCCCTGACTCACAGTTCGGCCACTACACAGCAGCACTACACATAGACGCAGAGCGGCTGCCGGGCCCCTATGTGTACTAGTGCCGCTGTGTAGTGGCCGGCCTGTGAGTCAGGGGAGCCCAGTGTCAGTAGAGGGGCGGCTCACTTCTCGTTCCCCCGCTGATCCGGTCTCCTCGGCGCATCATCCATTGCTGTCGCTCCCTGACCTCTCAGCAGGCGCGCAGTGATGACGTCACCGCGCTCGCTGCAGAGCTGTCAGAAGAACGCCGACAGTCACAGCGGGGAGAATGATAAGAGAGGGAGCGCCGCAAACTCTCTCATCATTGCTCTCAATTGTATCGGCACCTGCGATGCCGATGCAATTGAAAGCTCGATCCTCGGCGGGGGGCGGTGACAGCGCGGCCACCGGGGCACCCTGAGTAGCCGGGTGCTGGCGCCGGCCCTGATCCTTCCCATAGACAGGTAGGAGCCCTGTCTGCGAGCCAGATACAGCCATCAAAAGAGCCATATCTGGCTCGCGAGCCATAGGTTCCCGACCCCTGCTCTGGAGGATGAAGCGGAGGTATCAGATCAGGATTCTGATCCTGAAGCCGCTCTCAACCTAGATACACCTGAAGGTGACGCAGTAGTGAATGACCTTATAGCGACCATCAATCAGGTGTTGGATATTTCTCCCCCAGCTCCTCCAATTGAGGAGTCTGCTTCTCAGGAGAAATTCCGTTTCAGGTTTCCCAAGCGTACATTAAATATGTTTCTGGATCACTCTGACTTCAGAGAGGCAATCCAGAGAAACCGAGACTGTCCAGACAAGCGTTTTTCCAAGCGCCTTAAGGACACACGTTATCCCTTCCCCCCCCCCCGAGGTTGTCAAGGGCTGGACTCAGTGTCCTAAGGTGGATCCTCCAATCTCCAGACTGGCGGCTAGATCCATAGTTGCAGTGGAAGATGGGGCTTCACTCAAAGATGCCACTGACAGACAGATGGAACTATGGTTGAAATCCATCTATGAAGCTATAGGCGCGTCTTTTGCTCCAGCATTCGCAGCCGTATGGGCACTCCAAGCTATCTCAGCTTGTCAGGCGCAGATTAATGCAGTAACACGTACATCTGCCCCGCAAGTGGTGTCCTTAACCACTCAGGCGTCGGCGTTTGCGTCCTACGCCATTAATGCTATCCTGGACTCGGCGAGCCGTACGGCGGTGGCATCCGCCAATTCGGTGGTACTCCGCAGGGCCATGTGGCTACGTGAATGGAAGGCAGACTCTGCTTCCAAAAAGTTCTTAACCGGTTTGCCATTGTCTGGCGACCGCTTGTTTGGTGAGCGATTGGATGAAATCATTAAACAATCCAAGGGAAAGGATTCATCCTTACCCCAGTCCAAACCAAACAGACCTCAACCACGGAAGGTACAATCGAGGTTTCGGTCCTTTCGGACCGCGGGCAGGTCTCAATTTTCCTCGTCCAAAAGGCCTCAGAAAGATCAGAGGAACTCCGATTCATGGCGGTCTAAGTCACGTCCTAAAAAGACCGCCGGAGGAACCGCTCCCAAAGCGGCCTCCTCATGACTTTCGGCCTCCTCAAACCGCATCCTCGGTCGGTGGCAGGCTCTCCCGCTTTTGCGACGCCTGGCTGCCACAAGTAAAAGACCGATGGGTGAGAGACATTCTATCTCAAGGTTACAGGATAGAGTTCAGCTCTCGTCCTCCGACGCGTTTCTTCAGAACATCTCCGCCCCCCGACAGAGCCGAGGCTCTTCTGCAGGCGGTGTGCACCCTGAAGGCGGAAGGAGTGGTGATCCCTGTTCCTCTTCAGCAACGGGGTCACGGTTTTTACTCCAACTTGTTCGTGGTGCCAAAAAAGGACGGATCCTTCCGTCCCGTTCTGGACCTAAAATTGCTCAACAAGCATGTGAGAACCAGGCGGTTCCGGATGGAATCGCTCCGCTCCGTCATCGCCTCAATGTCCCAAGGAGATTTCCTGGCATCAATCGACATCAAAGATGCTTATCTCCACGTACCGATTGCACCAGAGCATCAGCGCTTCCTGCGTTTCGCCATAGGGGACGAACACCTTCAGTTCGTGGCACTGCCTTTTGGCCTGGCGACAGCCCCACGGGTCTTCACCAAGGTCATGGCAACAGTGGTGGCAATCCTACACTCTCAGGGACACTCGGTGATCCCTTACTTAGACGATCTACTTGTCAAGGCACCCTCTCAAGGGGCATGCCAACACAGCCTGAACATTGCTCTGGACACTCTCCAGAGTTTCGGGTGGATCATCAATTTTCCAAAGTCAAATCTGACACCGGCCCAATCACTGACATATCTTGGCATGGAGTTTCATACTCTCTCAGCGATAGTGAAGCTTCCGCTGAACAAACAGCGTTCACTACAGACAGGGGTGCAATCTCTCCTTCAAGGTCAGTCACACCCCCTGAGGCGCCTCATGCACTTCCTAGGGAAGATGGTGGCAGCAATGGAGGCAGTTCCTTTTGCGCAGTTTCATCTGCGCCCACTTCAATGGGACATTCTCCGCAAATGGGACAGGAAGTCGACGTCCCTCGACAGGAACGTCTCCCTTTCTCGGGCAGCCAAAGCTTCCCTTCAGTGGTGGCTTCTCCCCACTTCTCTGTCGAAGGGGAAATCCTTCCTGCCCCCATCCTGGGCGGTGGTCACGACGGACGCGAGCCTGTCAGGGTGGGGAGCGGTCTTTCTCCACCACAGGGCTCAGGGTACGTGGACTCAGCAAGAGTCCTCCCTTCAGATCAATGTTCTGGAGATAAGGGCAGTGTATCTTGCCCTAAAGGCGTTCCAGCCGTGGCTGGAAGGCAAACAGATCCGAATTCAGTCGGACAACTCCACAGCGGTGGCATACATCAACCACCAAGGCGGGACACGCAGTCGGCAAGCCTTCCAGGAAGTCCGGCGGATTCTGCTGTGGGTGGAAGCCACAGCCTCCACCATATCCGCAGTTCACATCCCGGGCGTAGAAAACTGGGAAGCAGACTTTCTCAGTCGCCAGGGCATGGACGCAGGGGAATGGTCCCTTCACCCGGACGTGTTTCAGGAGATCTGTTGCCGCTGGGGCATGCCGGACGTCGACCTAATGGCGTCCCGGCACAACAACAAGGTCCCGACATTCATGGCACGGTCTCAAGATCACAGAGCTCTGGCGACAGACGCCTTAGTTCAGGATTGGTCGCAGTTTCAACTCCCTTATGTGTTTCCTCCTCTGGCACTGTTGCCCAGAGTGTTACGCAAGATCAGGGCCGACTGCCGCCGCGCCATCCTCGTCGCTCCAGACTGGCCGAGGAGGTCGTGGTACCCGGATCTGTGGCATCTCACGGTCGGCCAACCGTGGGCACTACCAGACCGACCAGACTTGCTGTCTCAAGGGCCGTTTTTCCATCTGAATTCTGCGGCCCTCAACCTGACTGTGTGGCCATTGAGTCCTGGATCCTAGCGTCTTCAGGATTATCTCAAGAGGTCATTGCCACTATGAGACAGGCTAGGAAACCAACGTCCGCCAAGATCTACCACAGGACGTGGAAAATATTCCTGTCGTGGTGCTCTGCTCAGGGTTTTTCTCCCTGGCCATTTACCTTGCCCACTTTTCTGTCCTTCCTTCAATCCGGATTGGAAAAGGGTTTGTCGCTCGGCTCCCTTAAGGGACAAGTCTCTGCGCTCTCTGTGTTTTTTCAGAAGCGCCTAGCCAGACTTCCACAGGTACGCACGTTCCTGCAGGGGGTTTGTCACATCGTCCCTCCTTACAAGCGTCCGTTAGAACCCTGGGATCTGAACAGGGTGCTGATGGTTCTTCAGAAACCACCGTTCGAACCAATGAGGGATATTTCTCTCTCACGCCTTTCGCAGAAAGTGGTTTTCCTAGTAGCAGTCACTTCACTTCGGAGAGTGTCTGAGCTAGCAGCGTTGTCGTGCAAAGCCCCTTTCCTGGTGTTTCACCAGGACAAGGTGGTTCTGCGTCCGGTTCCGGAATTTCTCCCTAAGGTGGTATCCCCTTTTCATCTCAATCAGGATATCTCCTTACCCTCTTTTTGTCCTCATCCAGTTCACCAATGTGAAAAGGATTTGCACTTGTTAGATCTGGTGAGAGCACTCAGATTCTACATTTCTCGTACGGCGCCCCTGCGCCGCTCGGATCCACTCTTTGTCCTTGTCGCTGGCCAGCGTAAAGGGACATAAGCTTCCAAATCAACCCTGGCTCGGTGGATCAAGGAACCAATTCTCGAAGCTTATCGTTCCTCGGGGCTTCCGGTTCCCTCAGGGTTGAAGGCCCATTCTACCAGGGCCGTGGGAGCGTCCTGGGCCTTGCGGCACCAGGCTATGGCTCAGCAGGTGTGTCAGGCAGCTACCTGGTCGAGCCTGCACACTTTCACGAAACACTATCAGGTGCATACCTATGCTTCGGCAGATGCCAGCCTAGGTAGGCGAGTCCTTCAGGCGGCGGTTGCCCACCTGTAGGACGGAGCCGTTTACGGCTCTCTTACAAGGTATTATTTACCCACCCAGGGACTGCTTTTGGACGTCCCAATTGTCTGGGTCTCCCAATGGAGCGACAAAGAAGAAGGGAATTTTGTTTACTTACCGTAAATTCCTTTTCTTCTAGCTCCAATTGGGAGACCCAGCACCCGCCCCTGTTTTTTGTGTACACATGTTGTTCATGTTGAATGGTTTCAGTTCTCCGATATTCCTTCGGATTGAATTTACTTTAAACCAATTTATAATTTTTTCCTCCTTCTTGCTTTTGCACCAAAACTGAGGAGCCCGTGAGGCACGGGGGGTGTATAGGCTGAAGGGGAGGGGCTTTACACTTTTAATGTAATACTTTGTGTGGCCTCCGGAGGCATAGCTATACACCCAATTGTCTGGGTCTCCCAATTGGAGCTAGAAGAAAAGGAATTTACGGTAAGTAAACAAAATTCCCTTCGTTCTTTAAAGGGTCACTACACGAAAAGCTGATCACAGGGTGTTCTGCTGTGAGCTATTGCAAAACTCAGCAGCAAGTGCAAACTTATTTTGCATAATCCCCACATGGTAAATGTAACAGCACACAGTTTCTTTGGAAATCAATAGGAAGGTCTATGTTACATATGGTTTTGGGTCCACAAACGAGACCGCTTGCAGCCATATTTTTCTTTTAGTATCATGGCTGCTATTTGTGATCTGAACTTACGATATCATAGACCTATATGATTTAGTTTACGATGTAGCAGGCTCGTTGATCAGTAGCATCCATTGAATAAGGCTATGTGCCCACGCTGCGGAAAATGCGGAGTTTGCCACGGAAATTCCGCGGATTGTTCAACAATCTGCAGTACAGCTACTCCCCAGCCATTTCTATGGCATTTGGGAACTGCTGTGCCCATGCTGCGTTTTTTTCCGCAGCGGAAATAATGCGGATTTCACTGCGGGGAAAAAGCAGCAGCATGTCAATTATTCCTGCGGTTTTACCTGCGGATTTTGCCCATGCAAGTGATTTGTTAAAAAAAAAAAAACGAAATCCGCGTCAAATCAGCATCAAATCCGCACCTATGCAAAGGTGCGGTTTCCGGGGGAATGCTGCGGATTTAGCTGCAGAAAAATCCGCGGATACAGAGTCCCGTGGGCACATAGCCTAACTCTGCACTTGTGTTATACAGTAAGGGGTTGACATTGTTGGAAAGCGTATACATTGATTCTGCTCTAATAATGACATCAGATTAACAATTAAATGGATGTTAATCACCAACAAATTATGCGATTTGCATAAAAATAGCTTTTATTAAATCTAAAACATTAAAAAACCAGACAAGATGTCTCAAGGAAACAGACCCATCAAAGGGTAAATATGTATAAAAAAATTATTTTGTTGGGAACACCAGGTCAAAGAAGAAGAAGCGCTACAAGTGCGAAACGTGCGTTGGAGAGGGTGTAGGACGCCATTATTTGTGTCTACTATTCCCCTGTAGGTATATTGTTATTAGGTTTCCTTATGGTTTATTGTAGCCATTATACCTTTATAACCACACACTTGTCACTACTTAATCCATATATGTACTATAATTTTCTCTATACGGGGTGACTTTTACATGACATTTTGACCTGGTGTTCCCAACATAATTTTTTGATACATATTTACCCTTTGAGGGGTCTGTTTCCTTGAGACATCTTGTCTGTTTTTTAATATTTTATAAAAGCTATTTTTATGCAAATCGCATAATTTGTTGGTGATTTACATCAAAGTGTATTTATTCCCTATTATTGGTTGTGTTTTTGTTGTTAAATGGATGTTAGATGCAAACTTCTAAAAATAATGAGAAAAATGCCAAAACCCTTTTCAATATAGAGTTGCACCGAAAAGTTGCAGTTAGCAAACTTCTGCGCTGCGTTTTTTAGATGTGTGCTAGGTCGGCGGTTTAGCCAATTGTAAAGTTACTTATGGAAAATTATATTAAACAGTAGCTGCTTTTTGCATAAATGGATTTGTCATTGTAGGGCTATGATATCCATGTAACTGCAAATGTCAAACCGGAACCCGACCATATGAAGGACATCATACGCTGCAGTGGAGCAACCTTCCTCCCTAAAATGCCACGGTCATTCAAGGTAAAGGAGCACATGAGTACCATTAGGTAACATAGTAGACTGCTTTGACTTAAGACTAATGATCTATGCTGTCATATTTTTATTTTTTTTTTATTTTTAGGAAAAATGCATTGTTGTGTCCTGTCCAGAAGACGCTGCTCGTTGCAAGTCAGTCCCAGCCTCTGTTCCCATCACATCAGCGGAGTTTATCCTCAGTGGAATCTTGCGTCAGGAAGTAAACCCATCAGCGTACCTGCTGAACCCCGCGGCGCCGGACACTGGGCCCTCCCCAGCTAAGCGGAGGCGCTGAATCTGTAATAGACTTCACTGTTTAGTGCATAGTATTATCTGCTTTGTGCAGGTTTTTTTTGGGCGGGGGGGATTTACATTGGAGATATGGAGCAGCTATATTTGGGAGGACGGGGGTTCACAACCAATTTATTTTATGAAGGCTTAAAGTAGGGGTCTGTTGTATTGGCAAGACAGTGGGACCACCAAGCACCTCTTCTGTTTGTACAAGTGACTATTAAAGGGAACCTGTCAGGTGTAATATGCACCCAGAACCACGGGCAGTTCTGGGTGCATATTGCTATTCCCTGCCTAACCGTCCATGTATACACTAGCATAGATAAAGGGATCTTCATAAAACATATTTCTAAAGATCTTTTACCATAATTACCATTGCTAATGAACGAGGGGACTAATCCCCTGGATGTTAGTTCCCCGGCCAGTCGCCACCATTAGCATGTTAGTACACCCCTTTGGGCATGCTAATGAATGTGCAGCATCAAAGGATGATTTCGCTCAGCTCTCCGCCACCATCGCGTCAGATGGGGGATTTCGACTCGGTGCACATGACCCCGGAGTTTGGGTCATGCGCACTATGAAGCTGGGTGTACGCGTCCTGGCTTCAAACTGAAGTAGTGCGCATGACCCAAACTTTGGGGTCATGCGCACTGAACCGAAATCCAGCGTCGGACGCAATGGCAGCGGAGAGGTGAGTGTGCAGCGTCACAGGATCTCATTCGTTAGCATGCCCACAGGGGTGTACTAACATGCTAATGGGGGCGACTAGCCAGCGTAACTAACGCCCAAGGGACTAGTCCCAGCGCTCATTAGCATACAGTAAAAGATCTTTAGAAATACTTTTCTATAGATCTCTTTATCTATGCTACTACATACAGGAACAGTTATGCAGGGAATAGCAATATACATCCAGAACTGCCCGTGGTCTGGGTGCATATTGGACATGAAAGGTTCCCTTTAAGATGTAAAAGTGCTTTCTTCAAGATACACATGACAAGATTAGAAACTCCTTTTTGTGATACACCATCCTCTTTTGTTCCTGCGCTTATTTTTTTTTTTTTTTTTAACGTAATACCTCTAAAATAAAAAATTAGGCAACTGTGCTATAAGTTAGTACTAAAAATGTCTTATTGATTAGCTTATACACCCTTTGTGAAGATCTGTGTTTCTCCATGATAATAAGTCAAACCTGTGTAGACTGATCCTATAAGTATAATCCTTTTTTTCATTTGATAGGATAGTGTGAAGTATAAATGCATATTCTTGCAGCAGAGGATTGATCATGGAGATACATTGGGCTGTAGAAACTAAACCTGTTAATACATTTGTAATTATGTCGTAATGCAAAGTTGCTCATTTTTAGGTAGGTAACTATAGCTTGCAAATCCTTTCTGGACTTATTACTGCAGCGGATTGACAGCGTCCCTCAGAATCAGCTGTAATTGGCCAACTGCATCGAATATTGCAGAGCAGTGTTAATAAAGAGAAGTCGTCATTTTATATTTCATAAATCAAGAGTACATGTGCATATAAGCAACTTTGTAATATCGGAGAAATCTACTACTTTTTCATCCCGGACTAATCGTTCACTCTGTTCATGGATAAATACAGATTTTCCTAGTACTCAGATAGGAGATGGTAGGTTGTGCTTTTAAAATTCTATGAAGGGAGAAGCTACACAGTTCTCCTGTAAAACGTTTAGAAGTACCAACTGTAATCTATTTGTAGTACCTGAATACAGATTTTACCTGTAAATCGAGAATTTTAAGAATGAAAAATCAGTCTGAGAGGAGAAGGAAGCAGATTTCTTTGAGATATTACGAAGTCTCTTGTTTTCACAGTTGCTATTGGTTTATGGGAAATTTTTTATTAAATGCCAGTTACTCTGACTCCAATGCAATATAGAGCTTGGCCTGTACTGAGATAAAGGTACAACCAGAGCGGCTAACGTTTGGCTTTGTTCACATTGGCAGATCGAGGGCAGTCACTAACTTTAGATTTTGAGCTGGTGCTGATAATCTCTTATCGGTTTGCAAGGCCTAGAAGAGAAGATCCACTTGAGCTTGAAAAGTGAAAGCCGACACTACAGAAGTGAATTCCTCTCACGTGTCATGCAGTCCTGAAGAAGATTCTTCATGTTTGACATTGTAGATTTTTGTGATTTGTAGATATGTTATGTCAAGACCAGGGATCCCTGACACGTTGCAAATTCTTTGCCTGTATATAGTCCGCAGTATTCCTGTACATAATAAACACTTGCTATTTTTTATTTGTGTTCAGTCCTTCCCCCCTCCCCTCCCTTTTTTGTTTCATGTTATTATGTTAACTTTTTCTCTGGTTATAAGTGGGGATGAGCGAACCCGACCTGTAAAGTTCAGTGTCCGTACCGAACAGGTGCTGTCAGGGCTGTTGAGTCGGTAAGCGAAACCTCCGACTCTGCCTCTGACTCCTCAATTTCCCTGAGGCCTGAAACACACTTCCGATAAAAACACGTGTCTCGCGGCACGTGTGTATTTACTCTGCGTGTGGTAAGTACGTGTCTCTGGTACGTGCGGTCCACGTGTGCTATCCGCGATAGCACATGTAGAACCGGTAATTTGCATACTCACGTGGTCCGCGCTGCTCTCCGTGGTGCTGATCTTCGGTCTCCCCGCTGCTGCCGGCCGCAGTGAAGTGAATATTAATTGAGCATCATGAGCGGCGGCAGAGACAGGAGGGCTGGAGAAGGTGAGTAAATGTTTTTTCACTGACACGTGTTTTCTCCGGCGCGTGTCACACGGGACCGCATCCACACTACATCCGTGTGGTACGGGTGCGGGCTGTGTGACACCCGTGCTGCCGGAGAAAACGTGGACATGTCAGTGTGTAGAAGAAGGGAATTTTGTTTACTTACCGTAAATTCCTTTTCTTCTAGCTCCTATTGGGAGACCCAGACAATTGGGTGTATAGCTTCTGCCTCCGGAGGCCACACAAAGTATTACACTTTAAAAAGTGTAACCCCTCCCCTCTGCCTATACACCCTCCCGTGCATCAAGGGCTCATCAGTTTTGGTGCCAAAGCAGGAAGGAGGAAACTTATAAATTGGTCTAAGGTAAATTCAATCCGAAGGATGTTCGGAGAACTGAAACCATGAACCAAAAGAACAATTCAACATGAACAACATGTGTACACAAAAGAACAACAGCCCGAAGGGAACAGGGGCGGGTGCTGGGTCTCCCAATAGGAGCTAGAAGAAAAGGAATTTACGGTAAGTAAACAAAATTCCCTTCTTCTTTGTCGCTCCATTGGGAGACCCAGACAATTGGGACGTCCAAAAGCAGTCCCTGGGTGGGTAAAAGAATACCTCGATAAAAAGAGCCGAAAAACGGCCCACACTTACAGGTGGGCAACCGCCGCCTGAAGGACTCGCCTACCTAGGCTGGCATCTGCCGAAGCATAGGCATGCACCTGATAGTGTTTCGTGAAAGTGTGCAGACTCGACCAGGTAGCCGCCTGACACACCTGCTGAGCCGTAGCCTGGTGCCGCAATGCCCAGGACGCACCTACGGCTCTGGTAGAATGGGCTTTCAGCCCTGAAGGAATCGGAAGCCCAGACGAACGGTAGGCTTCAAGAATCGGTTCCTTGATCCACCGAGCCAAGGTTGACTTGGAAGCCTGCGACCCCTTATGCTGGCCAGCGACAAGGACAAAGAGCGCATCAGAACGGCGCAGGGGCGCCGTACGAGAAATGTAGAGCCTGAGTGCTCTCACGAGATCTAACAAGTGCAAATCCTTTTCACATTGGTGAACTGGATGAGGGCAAAAAGAAGGTAAGGAGATATCCTGATTGAGATGAAAAGGGGATACCACCTTAGGGAGAAATTCCGGGACCGGACGCAGAACCACCTTATCCTGGTGAAACACCAGGAAGGGGGCTTTGCATGACAGTGCTGCTAGCTCAGACACTCTCCGAAGTGATGTGACTGCCACTAGGAAGGCCACCTTCTGCGAAAGGCGTGATAGAGAGACATCCCGCATCGGCTCGAAAGGTGGTTTCTGAAGAGCCGTTAGCACCCTGTTAAGATCCCAGGGTTCTAGCGGACGCTTGTAAGGTGGGACTATGTGGCAAACCCCCTGCAGGAACGTGCGGACCTGCGGAAGCCTGGCTAGACGCTTTTGAAAAAATACGGAAAGCGCCGATACTTGTCCCTTGAGAGAGCCAAGAGACAAACCCTTGTCCATTCCGGATTGAAGGAAAGAAAGAAAAGTGGGCAAGGCAAACGGCCAGGGAGTAAAACCCTGATCAGAGCACCAGGATAAGAAGATCCTCCAAGTCCTGTGGTAGATCTTGGCGGACGTTGGTTTCCTGGCCTGTCTCATAGTGGCAATGACATCTTGAGATAACCCTGAGGACGCTAGGAGCCAGGACTCAATGGCCACACAGTCAGGTTGAGGGCCGCAGAATTCAGATGGAAAAAAGGCCCTTGAGACAGCAAGTCTGGTCGGTCTGGGAGTGCCCACGGTTGACCCACCGTGAGGTGCCACAGATCCGGGTACCACGACCTCCTCGGCCAGTCTGGAGTGATGAGGATGGCGCGGCAGCAGTCGGACCTGATCTTGCGTAACACTCTGGGCAGCAGTGCCAGAGGAGGAAATACATAAGGCAGTCAAAACTGCGACCAATCCTGAACTAATGCGTCTGCCGCCAGAGCTCTGTGATCTTGAGACCGTGCCATGAATGCCGTGACTTTGTTGTTGTGCCGAGACGCCATTAGGTCGACGTCCGGCGTTCCCCAGCGGCAACAGATCTCTTGAAACACGTCCGGGTGAAGAGACCATTCCCCTGCGTCCATGCCCTGGCGACTGAGAAAGTCTGCTTCCCAGTTTTCTACGCCCGGGATGTGAACTGCGGAGATGGTGGAGTCTGTGGCTTCCGCCCACAGCAGAATCCGCCGAACTTCTTGGAAGGCTTGACGACTGCGTGTGCCGCCCTGGTGGTTGATGTACGCGACCGCCGTGGCGTTGTCCGACTGTATTCGTATCTGCCTGCCCTCCAGCCACCGCTGGAACGCCTTTAAGGCTAGATACACTGCCCTTATCTCCAGAACATTGATCTGAAGGGAGGACTCTGTCGGAGTCCAGGTTCCCTGAGCCCTGTGGTGGAGGAAGACCGCTCCCCACCCTGACAGACTCGCGTCCGTCGTGACCACAGCCCAGGATGGGGGCAGGAAGGATTTTCCCTTCGACAAAGAAGTGGGAAGAAGCCACCACTGAAGAGAGGTTTTGGCTGCCCGTGAAAGGGAGACGTTCCTGTCTAGGGACGTCGACCTCCTGTCCCATTTGCGGAGAATGTCCCATTGAAGTGGACGCAGATGAAACTGCGCAAAGGGAACTGCCTCCATTGCTGCCACCATCTTCCCTAGGAAGTGCATGAGGCGCCTCAAGGGGTGTGACTGGGCTCGAAGGAGAGAGTGCACCCCTGTCTGTAGTGAACACTGTTTGTCCAGCGGTAGCTTCACTATCGCTGAGAGAGTATGAAACTCCATCCCGAGGTAAGTCAGAGATTGGGTCGGTGTCAATTTTGACTTTGGGAAATTGATGATCCACCCGAACCTCTGGAGAATCTCCAGAGCAATGGTCAGGTTGTGTTGGCATGCCACCCGGGAGGGTGCCTTGACTAGAAGATCGTCTAAGTAAGGGATCACCGAGTGGCCCTGAGAGTGGAGGACCGCCACCACTGCTGCCATGACCTTGGTGAAGACCCGTGGGGCTGTCGCCAGGCCGAAAGGCAGTGCCACGAACTGAAGGTGTTCGTCTCCGATGGCGAAACGCAGGAAGCGTTGATGCTCTGGTGCAATCGGCACATGGAGATAAGCATCCCTGATGTCGATTGATGCTAGGAAGTCTCCTTGGGACATCGAGGCGATGACAGAGCGGAGAGATTCCCTCCGGAACCGTCTGGTTCTCACGTGTCTGTTGAGCAGTTTGAGGTCCAGAACGGGACGGAATGATCCGTCCTTTTTTGGCACCACGAACAAGTTGGAGTAAAAACCGCGACCACATTCTTGAAGGGGAACGGGGATCACCACTCCTTCTGCCTTCAGAGTGTTCACCGCCTGAAAAAGTGCATCGGCTCACTCGGGGGGCGGAGATGTTCTGAAGAAACGAGTCGGAGGACGAGAACTGAGCTCTATCCTGTAACCGTGAGACAGAATGTCTCACACCCATCGGTCTTGGACATGTGGCCACCAGGCGTCGCAAAAGCGGGAGAGCCTGCCACCGACCGGGGATGCGGTTTGGGGAGGCCGAAAGTCATGAGGAGGCCGCCTCCGGCGGTCTTTTTAGGACGTGACTTAGACCGCCATGCAGAAGAGTTCCTCTGGCCCTTCTCTGACCTGTTGGACGTGGAGGAATGGGACCTGGCTGAGGGCCGAAACCTCGGTTGTATCTTTGGTTGCTGAGGTCTGTTTGGTTTGGACTGGGGTAAGGACGAGTCCTTTCCCTTGGATTGTTTAATAATTTCGTCCAATTGCTCGCCAAACAAACGGTCGCCAGAAAATGGCAAACCGGTTAAGAACTTCTTGGAAGCAGAGTCTGCCTTCCATTCGCGTAGCCACATGGCCCTGCGGACTGCCACCGAATTGGCGGATGCTACCGCTGTACGGCTCGCAGAGTCCAGGACGGCGTTCATGGCGTAGGACGAAAAAGCCGACGCCTGAGAAGTCAAAGACACAACCTGCGGAGTAGAGGTACGTGTGACCGCATTAATCTCAGACAGACAAGCTGAGATAGCTTGGAGTGCCCACACGGCTGCGAATGCCGGAGCAAAAGACGCGCCTATGGCTTCATAGATGGATTTCATCAGGAGCTCTATTTGCCTGTCAGTGGCATCCTTGAGCGATGAACCATCTGCCACTGATACTACGGATCTAGCCGCCAGTCTAGAGACTGGAGGATCCACCTTGGGACACTGAGCCCAACCCTTAACTACGTCAGGGGGGAAGGGGTAACGTGTGTCATTAAGGCGCTTAGTAAAGCGCTTGTCCGGAAATGCTCGGTGCTTCTGGACAGCATCTCTGAAGTTAGAGTGATCGAAAAACGCACTCCATGTACGTTTGGGAAACCTAAACTGGTGTTTCTCCTGCTGTGAAGCCGACTCCTCTATAGGTGGAGTTGGAGGAGAAAGTTCTAGCACCTGGTTGATGGACGCTATAAGGTCATTTACTATGGCGTCCCCTTCAGGTGTATCAAGATTGAGAGCAACGTCAGGGTCAGAGCCCTGAGCTGCGACCTCCGCTTCATCCTCCAGAGAGTCCTCATGCTGAGACCCTGAGCAGCGTGATGAAGTTGAGGAAGGTTCCCAGCGAGCCCGCTTAGCCGGTCTGGGACTGCGGTCCTTGTCGGAGTCCTCACCGTGGGACCTAGGCGTCACCCCAGGAGCACTTTGCTGCGCCGACCGAGGGGGGCCTGGGGGCGATGAACTCACAGTGCACAGTGCCCTGGGCCTGTGTTACCGGTCTGGACTGCAAGGCTTCTAGTATCTTAGCAGACCATCTGTCCATAGACTGAGTCATGGATTGTAAAAGCGACTCAGAGAGTTTCTCAGCCAAAACTGCAAACTCTGTCCCTGCCACATGGACAGTGGAAGCCGGTGGTTCTACCTGAGCCGAGGGTCACACCAGTGCCTGAGGCTCCGGCTGAGTGAGTGCCACAGGGGCCGAGCATTGCACACAATGAGGGTAGGTGGAACCTGCAGGTAACATAGCCGCACAAGAGGTACAGGTTGCAAAATAAGCCTGTGCCTTGGCACCCTTGCTCTTTGCGGACGACATGCTGTTGTCTCCTCTTAGAGTAATCAGTGAGGGTATATAGCCAAAAGCAAATAATGCGGCCGAACAGAGAAAATGTATACAATATATATATATATATATATATATATTATATATATATATTATATATATATATACACACACACTTCGGCACCCAAGGGGGCCAGCACCTGGTAACCGGTGCGGCTTACCGACCGCCCAAAGCGGTTGTGTGTCCACCAGATTCCCTGCCTGGGCCTCCCAGAGCTGTGGAGCTCGTTCTGAAGTCCTCCACCGGCAGAAGTGATTATAACAATGGCTGCCAGCGTTCTTAGGGGAGGAGGGAGCCGTGGGCGTGACTAATAAAGTGCGGGAATCTGGTGCCCCACAGTGCTCAGTGAGGGGGGAGGAGGATACCTAAGTATGCTCCAGCCCTCACTGCCGACGTCCAGTCGAGCGTCCCGCCCTTACCCCTGACTGGCAGGCCCAGGGGCGGGAGTTATGTTACTAGGCCGCAGAAGCCGGGGACTAAATTTAATAACGCGGCCGGCAAACAGGCGCGGTAGTCCCGGCGTCACAAAAAACACAGCAGCCGCTGCAGCGTCTGTTACACAGGCGCTCCATGCGCCGTCCCCAAGGGGACACAGAGTACCTCTTAGAAGCAGGGCCTGTCCCTGATGATACCCAGTCTCCTGTCCGTCAGATTCCCCCAGGGGCTGCGGAGGGAGCCCGGTCCCAGTGCATGGTGACCGGTTAGGATCCCACTTCTCCCAGAGCCTCTAAGGGATGGGGAAGGAAAACGGCATGTGGCTCCAGCCTTTGTACCCGCAATGGGTACCTCAACCTTAACAGCACCGCCGACATTAGTGGGGTGAGAAGGGAGCATGCCGGGGGCCCTGTGGGGGGCCCTCTTTTCTTTTTCGCTCCTAATTGGGAGACCCAGACAATTGGGTGTATAGCTACTGCCTCCGGAGGCCGCACAAAGTACTACACTTAAAAGTGTAAGGCCCCTCCCCTTCTGGCTATACACCCTCCCGTAGGAGTACGGATTCCTCAGTTTTAGCTTTGTGCGAAGGAGGTCACACACGCACGCATAGCTCCATTGTTTTTAGTCAGCAGCAGCTGCTGACTATGTCGGATGGAAGAAAAGAGGGCCCATGCAGGGCCCCCAGCATGCTCCCTTCTCACCCCACTGTATGTCGGAGGTGTTTGTAAGGTTGAGGTACCCATTGCGGGTACGGAGGCTGGAGCCCACATGCTGATTCCTTCCCCATCCCTTTTTACAGGGCTCTGGGTGAAGTGGGATTTACTGGTCTCCAGGCACTGAGACCGTGCTCCATCTACAGCCCCTGGAGAAGATGCTGGATTGGAGCGGAGTACATCAGGGACATGGCCCTGCTTCCTCAAGGTACTCTGTGTCCCCGTGCATTTCGCGCTCACACCGCAGCATGCTGGGTGTTGTAGTGCGCCGGGGACATCAGCGCTGCGGCGCTTGTGCCATGGCCTCATTTCAGCTTCGCTGAAGCGGGCACACTTTTGGGGAACGGTCGCGCCGGCCGCTGGGACTGCGGCGCGGCTGGCACTTGTGGTGCGCCGGGGACTTCAGCGCGGGCCGCGCTTTTACGGCGGCCGCGCTGATAACTCGAGTCCCCGGCTTTTGCGGCCTGGTTCCGTTCGTTCCCGCCCCCAGACCTGCCAGTCAGGAGAGGGGCGGGACGCTGGTCAGTGCATCAGCGCTGAGGGCTGGAGTCGTTTTTACATACTCCAGCCCTCACAATAGGCACAGAGGGGACACTGTTTCCCGCACTTTTGTTTGGGAACTCCCACGGGCCGCCCCTCTCCACAGACGCCGGCAGCCATTCCTGCTGACACGCTGAGCTGCAGAGGGGAGCCGGGGAGACCCAGACAAGGAATTCTGCGCCTCTTACCCGCTATTCAGCGGGCGGTAAGCAGCCCTCCGGGCTCACCCCCTCTTGTGCCAGTAGTAATCTTAGTATTTTGTTCCTGCAAATACTTTGTACTGCATAGCGCTGGTCGCCTTTTGGCTATAGACTCTCTCACATTGCAGAGAGCCAACAGCATGTCGTCCACAAAACGTATGCTTCCTGTACCGCATGTGGGACTTTTCTACCGGCAGGCTCCAATGACCCCCATTGTGTGCAGTGCTCGGCCCCTGTGGCACTTGCACAGCCGGGACCTCCGCTGGACGTGACCCAGGGTGTACCACCTGTGAATGCTGTCCAAGTGACAGGAACTGAGTTTACAGCTTTTGCTGACAGAATGTCTCTCACTATGTCACAAATTCTTGACACATTGCGGGCTAGGCCTGTACTTCAGGCCACGGACACTGTGCAATCATTGCCCCCTGGTCCCCCTCAGCTGAATTACTTCCAAGCTCCGGGACGGGCACATACACCTCAGGGTGAAGACTCTGACTCGGACGATGGTCCCAGGCAACCTAAGCGGGCTCGCTATGAGAGGCCTTCACATTCATCTCAATGGTCAGGATCCCAGCGAGATGAATCTATGGGTGATGAGGCGGACGTAACTGATCAGGATTCTGATCCTGGGACCGCTCTCAATCTAGATACACCAGATGGTGATGCCATAGTTAATGATCTTATAGCATCCATCAATAAGATGTTAAATATTTCTCCACCAGCTCCTCTGGTAGAGGAGTCAGCTTCGCAGCACGAGAGAATCCATTTCAGATATCCCAAGCGTACATTAAGCACTTTTCTGGACCACGCTGACTTTAGAGACGCAATCCAGAAACCCCACGCTTATCCGGAAAGGCGTTTTTCTAAACGGCTTAAAGATACACGCTATCCTTTTCCCCCTGAGGTGGTCAAGGGTTGGACCCAGTGTCCAAAAGTGGATCCTCCAATTTCCAGGCTTGCAGCTAGATCCTTGGTTGCAGTTGAAGATGGAGCGGCACTTAAAGATGCCACTGACAGGCAGATGGAGCTCTGGCTGAAATCCATCTATGAAGCTATTGGAGCGTCGTTAGCGCCATCTTTTGCTGCCGTATGGGCACTCCAAGCTATCTCAGCCGGGCTTGTGCAAGTCGACTCAGTCACACGTGCATTTGCCCCGCAGGTAGCACCATTGACCTCGCAAATGGCGGCATTCGCGTCGTACGCGATTAATGCTGTTCTTGACGCTACAAGCCGTACGGCAGTGGCGTCAGCCAACTCCGTTGTTTTGCGTAGGGCCCTGTGGTTGAGACATTGGAAGGCAGATTCTCATTCCAAGAAGTGCTTAACCAATTTGCCTTTTTCTCGTGACCGATTGTTTGGAGAGCGTTTGGATGAAATCATCAAACACTCCAAGGGTAAGGACTCATCCTTACCGCAACACAGACAAAACAAACCCCAACAGAGGAGGGGTCAGTCTGGTTATCTGTCCTTTCGAGGACCGGGCAGGTCCCAATTTTCCTCGTCAAAAAAGACTCAAAAAGATCAGAGACGCTCAGATTCTTGGAGGTCTCAGTCACGCCCAAAAAAGACAGCCGGAGGAACCGTTGCCAAGACGGCGTCCTCATGACTTGCAGTCTCCGATTCCCACACCCTCGGTCGGTGGGAGGCTTTCCCACTTTGGCGACATTTGGCTGTCACGCGTCAAAGACCGTTGGGTGAGGGATATTCTGTCTCACGGGTACAGGATAGAGTTCAGTTCTCGTCCGCCAACTCGTTTCTTCAGAACTTCTCCACCACCAGACCGAGCCGATGCTCTGTTGCAGGCGGTGGCCGCTCTAAAGGCGGAAGGAGTGGTGACCTCCGTCCCTCTTCAGGAACAAGGTCACGGTTTTTACTCCAATCTGTTTGTGGTCCCAAAAAAGGACGGATCGTATCGACCCGTCCTGGATCTAAAGTTGCTCAACAGACACGTAAAAGTCAGGAGGTTCCGGATGGAATCCCTACGCTCCGTCATAGCCTCAATGTCTCAAGGAGATTTTCTAGCATCAATAGACATCAAAGATGCGTATCTCCACGTGCCGATTGCGCCAGAGCATCAGCGTTTCCTACGCTTCGTCATACACGACGAACACCTGCAGTTCGTAGCGTTACCTTTCGGTCTGGCAACAGCCCCCCGGGTCTTCACCAAGGTCATGGCAGCAGTAGTAGCTGTCCTGCACTCGCAAGGTCACTCGGTCATCCCGTATCTAGACGACCTGCTTATAAAGGCACCCTCTCAAGAGGCATGCCAACACAGTCTGAAAGTGGCACTAGACACTCTCCAGAGTTTCGGGTGGATTATCAACTTTCCAAAGTCTCATCTAACCCCGACCCAATCACTGACTTATCTTGGCATGGAGTTTCATACTCTCTCAGCGATAGTGAAGCTTCCACTGGACAAGCAGTGTTCGCTGCGGACAGGAGTGCAATCTCTCCTTCAGAGCCAGTCACACTCACTGAGGCGCCTCATGCATTTCCTAGGAAAGATGGTAGCAGCAATGGAGGCGGTCCCGTTCGCGCAGTTTCATCTGCGCCCTCTACAATGGGACATTCTACGCCAATGGGATGGGAAGTCGACGTCCCTCGACAGGACTGTCTCCCTCTCTCAGACTGCCAAGGACTCTCTGCGTTGGTGGCTTCTCCCCACCTCATTGTCACAGGGAAAGTCGTTCCTACCCCCATCCTGGGCAGTGGTCACGACGGATGCGAGCCTATCAGGGTGGGGAGCGGTGTTTCTCCACCACAGGGCTCAGGGGACGTGGACTCAGGAAGAGTCCACCCTGCAGATCAATGTTCTGGAAATCAGAGCAGTCTATCTTGCTCTGCGAGCCTTCCAACAATGGCTGGAAGGCAAGCAGATTCGGATTCAGTCGGACAATTCCACGGCGGTGGCGTACATCAACCACCAAGGGGGAACACGCAGTCGCCAAGCCTTTCAAGAAGTCCGGCGGATTTTGACGTGGGTGGAAAGCAAAGCGTCCACCATATCCGCAGTTCACATCCCAGGCGTGGAAAACTGGGAAGCAGACTTTCTCAGTCGCCAGGGCATGGACGCAGGGGAATGGTCCCTTCACCCGGACGTGTTTCAGCAGATCTGTTGCCGCTGGGGGACGCCGGACGTCGATCTGATGGCGTCACGGCACAACAACAAGGTCCCAGTTTTCATGGCACGGTCTCACGATCACCGAGCGCTGGCGGCAGACGCCTTGGTTCAGGATTGGTCGCAATTCCGACTACCCTATGTGTTCCCACCTCTAGCATTGTTGCCCAGAGTTCTCCGGAAAATCAGGTCCGACTGCCATCGAGCCATACTCGTCGCTCCAGACTGGCCAAGAAGGTCGTGGTACCCGGATCTGTGGCATCTCACGGTAGGCCAACCATGGGCACTACCAGACCGTCCAGATTTGCTGTCTCAAGGGCCGTTTTTCCATCTGAATTCTGCGGCCCTGAACCTGACTGTGTGGCCATTGAGTCCTGGATCCTAGCGGCCTCAGGTTTATCTCATGAAGTAGTTGCCACCATGAGACAGGCTAGAAAACCATCCTCAGCTAAGATCTATCACAGGACGTCGAAGATATTCTTAGCTTGGTGCTCGGCTCAGAGGGTTTCTCCCTGGCCATTTGCATTGCCAATTTTTCTTTCCTTCCTGCAGTCTGGGTTGGAAAAAGGTTTGTCGCTTAGCTCTCTTAAGGGTCAAGTCTCCGCGCTATCCGTATTCTTTCAGAAGCGCTTGGCACGGCTTTCTAAAGTACGCACGTTTCTCCAAGGAGTTTGTCATATCGTTCCTCCTTACAGACGGCCATTGGAACCCTGGGATCTAAACAAGGTTCTCATTGCTCTCCAGAAGCCGCCTTTCGAGCCTTTGAAAGAGGTTTCCCTTTCTCGGCTTTCACAAAAAGTGGTTTTTCTTGTGGCGGTCACGTCTCTTCGTAGAGTGTCCGAGCTAGCGGCGTTATCTTGCAAATCTCCCTTCCTGGTGTTTCACCAAGACAAGGTAGTACTGCGTCCAATTCCAGAGTTTTCTCCCAAGGTGGTTTCTTCCTTTCATCTCAATCAGGATATCACTTTGCCATCTTTGTGTCCGCATCCAGTTCACCAATTTGAAAAAGGTTTACATCTGTTGGACCTGGTGAGAGCACTCAGGATTTACATTTCTCGCACGGCGCCTATGCGCCGTTCTGATGCGCTCTTTGTCCTAGTCGCTGGTCAGCATAAGGGATCGCAAGCTTCCAAATCCACCCTGGCGCGGTGGATCAAGGAACCAATTCTTCACACATACCGTTCTGCTGGGCTTCCGATTCCATCTGGACTGAAGGCCCATTCTACCAGAGCCGTGGGTGCGTCCTGGGCATTGCGGCATCAGGCTACGGCTCAGCAGGTGTGCCAGGCGGCTACCTGGTCGAGTCTGCACACGTTTACCAAACACTATCAAGTGCATACCTACGCTTCGGCAGATGCCAGCCTAGGTAGACAGGTCCTTCAGGCGGCGGTGGCCCACCTGTAGGAAAGGGCTGCCTGACAGCCCGATCACGAGGTATCTTTTTACCCACCCAGGGACTGCTTTTGGACGTCCCAATTGTCTGGGTCTCCCAATTAGGAGCGAAAAAGAAGAAGGGAATTTTGTTTACTTACCGTAAATTCCTTTTCTTCTAGCTCCAATTGGGAGACCCAGCACCCGCCCTATTGTTCTTAGGGTTTCGTTTTTCGGGTGCACATGTTGTTCATGTTGTTTCTTAAGTTCTCCGATCTTGTTATCGGATTGAATTTGTTTTTTGAAACTGTTATTGGCTTTCCTCCTTCTTGCTTTGGTACTAAAACTGAGGAATCCGTACTCCTACGGGAGGGTGTATAGCCAGAAGGGGAGGGGCCTTACACTTTTAAGTGTAGTACTTTGTGCGGCCTCCGGAGGCAGTAGCTATACACCCAATTGTCTGGGTCTCCCAATTGGAGCTAGAAGAAAAGGAATTTACGGTAAGTAAACAAAATTCCCTTCTTCTTCCATCCGATAAATCAGCAGCTGCTGCTGACTAAAATGTGGAGCTTGCGTGAATGTGTGCCTCCTTCAACACAAAGCAAAAAACTGATGGGCCCGTGATGCACGGGAGGGTGTATAGGCAGAGGGGAGGGGTTACACTTTTTAAAGTGTAATACTTTGTGTGGCCTCCGGAGGCAGAAGCTATACACCCAATTGTCTGGGTCTCCCAATGGAGCGACAAAGAAAAACGCACACAAGTACAAACGCACACGGACAAACATTCTGTGCGGTTTTACTTGTGTGTGCCTGCTACCATAGGGTAGCATTGGTGTATGTGTATCCGTGCTGCCGGGACGTGCAAAAAATGGCAAACACGTACCGGCGGCACGGATGTGTGTCGGAGGCCTGACTCAGATTCCCTCATACATGGCTCATGTTTAAGTAATTAAATTTACTGTATTTAAATGGTAACAGCAGGCTTTTAATAATTGATACAATAATCAAGCAATTTAGATACAACATAATATATTTATTGGAATAGAATTTAGAACATAAACTATTAGTAAATATGCAATACACTATGCAGTTATTGGGAGGGGGGGGGGGGAGACATTTAACAAAATTGTACTGCATAACATTTGTGCAGTCTGAATTTTTGAGAAATGGTATCACCTCCGTTAGAGCCTCCTTCATAATGACATCTGATCTAATTATTTTAGGACTAGAGAACATCATCTCTGCAGTAACTTGGGTTGGTAGCAAGGCTGTCACCACTTATAAAGCCGTCCATAATCCGTCTCCTCCGTATATCTCCGAACTAATCTCCCGATACACTCCAACATGTAATCTCCGTTCCTCCCAAGATCTCCTTCTCTCATTCGCTTCTCACCCAACCATCCCGTTTTCTGGAATTCGCTGCCTCAACACATCAGATTATCTGCTACACTTGTGAGCTTCAAACAGAACTTGAAAACTCATCTTTTCAATAATGCCTAGAGTCTCCCATGACCTCATTACAACCACCGGAGCTGCTGCCTCGCCACTGCCCCAACTACTGTCTCCACCCCAATTACCCATATAATGTAAGCCCGCAAGGGTATGGTCTTCTTCCCTCTGTACCAGTCTGTCTATTGTAACTTGTACATGTATTTTGTACGTAACCCCTTATGTAGAGCACCGTGGAATCAATGGTTCTCTATAAATTAATATTAATAACCACCACATGGGCAACATCTTTAACAATCTCTGGGTATAAAGGAATTGCCTCATGCATAGTCAGTTTTGATGAATAATTGAACTCTTCTACTTCTTTGATAGCAAGTGAAAAATGTTGTTGAAATCTGGTCACTCTTTGCTATGGCAATGGAATCTTATTACTTGTGGCAACGCTTTGCTGCTCCATGTCATCCAAATGCTTATCAAAATTAAACTCATCTGATGAGGCAGAAGATTCTGTAGCAATAGCACTGGGTGACCCAATTGCTCTTGGCCGTCCTGTAGCCGCTCATGCTAACCGCTACCTGGCAAAGCTTCTTTTTCTTTAGTAAAGTTAATCATCCAGCAATGTACAGCGACTTGGGTCCACAGACACAGCTGCCAGAAGAATTTTATTTTCTAATAGTGTCTCACTCCATTTCATTGAAGCAACAATGCCATCTGCGCTTAAATCTTGTGTTTGGAACAGGCAAAACAGCAAGTTCTTCTGTTCATTTATAAAAATGCTGGGAGTTAAAGAAAACCTGTCACTGGATGTTTATAATACCCAACGGTCAGTGCAGAGCAGACTGGTCAGATGGGCGTTTTCGTTCTCCGGGTCCGCACCTCTTCTTTCGGCCATCTTTGTCCTCCTTTTGAGGCTAGTGTGTATGACATATTCTACGTCATACACACAAGCTGACATTGAGGTCCTGCGCGGAACCTTAATGTCTGCTAGTGTAGATGACGTAGAACGCGTTATCCACACTAACTTCAGAAGGAGCACAAAGATGGCCGAAAGAGGAGACGCGGACATGGAGATGCCTATCTGACCAGTCTGCTCTGCACTGACCGTTAGGTGAGTATTATAAACATCTGGTGTCAAGTTCCCTTTAAATCCTCAACTTGTAATTTTTTAGTCACTAAATAGGTGATGAAGCAATTCCTTCAACCCACCTGTGTCCATTGACCTTCATTCGTGTGTTACCTGAGGGTGGGCCATGTCTATAAGAAAGGGTTTAGGTCAAACAATCGCTCACAGTAAATAAGTACTGCCCCAAAATTCTTATGAAAAAAATAATTCAGCACATACTGCATTGAACTATTGTACTCAATTTATTATATATTTTGGGACTTGGAATCTTTCCATTTTATATGGACTTCGACTCCACCAAAATGGACACAACCCTGGGTGCTGAATACCGAACACAGACTGTACATCCGATTCCTGTTTGGGTTTGTTACCCGAATAAAGCTTGTTGAATAGTTGCAGAGCAGCCAATCAGCAAGCTATTAGGTTGTGGCCAGAGCCATCACAGCCATGCTAAGTATTGACATGGCTGTGATTGGCCAGGGAAAAAAAATGCAAAATGAGTAAATAAAAATGATGTGAGTTACAAATGGAAGTTAAATGGTAGTAAGAGCAGGATAGATATACAGTACATAACTTGTTTCCCAAAGGCTCACGCTGCAGTCAGATTTTCTTCAAGGCCCGCTAATTAAAGTTAATCAATATTCACTGCTTCCCCAGCCCACCCTCTGTGCCAGAGTCTGTGATTGCTTGCATCTACAGGCTGCAGTCCCCATCTGTGAGCTTTACCGTGGCTGGGTCTCAAAACAAGGTGGGTGGGGGGAGGATAAGACGTAGGGTCCTCACTCCCCCACTTTTGATAGCCAGCCACGGTAAAGGAGACAGGTGAGGGCTGGTATTCTCAGGATGGGAGGCGCCATAGATATTGCCCGCCCCCCCCCCCCAGCCAAAAAATATCGGCCTGCAACTCCTGGAAGTGGCACATTACATTAGCTGTGCCAATCCTGGCGCTTTACCAGGTTCATCCTGATGCAGTGGCAATCAGGGTGATATAAGGGGTTAATGACAGCTATAATTTGTCAGCTGCCATCAAGCCCTAGATGGGTAATGGGAGGCATATATAAGGACGACCCCCACCCATTACTAATCGTGTAAGTGAAAATAAATAAAACACAAACACCGAAAGATCCTTTATTTGAAATAAAGTACACACACCCTCTTTCACCCCTTTATTAACCCCCAAAATTCCCTTGCAGAGCCGACCTAATCCATACGAAGTCTCACGATGATCCTGACACTGCTACATCCAATTATTGCAAATTTATAATTCTGATCATGGGCTGGAGGAGCATGTGTTACATAAAGCTGAAGTGCCACAAGTTGGGAGAATAGACAAAAGAAAATCATATAAAAAAAAAATATTTACACTGATTAAAAACCTATTAAAAAGGGGCACTCTTTTGGCTTCAACTAAAAGTGCACGGCTTTATTTACTCTTTTGTATAAACTTCCTATGTGGGGGTTGCATGATTTTTGCCAATAACTGAATTAAATCCAAATATAGTTTACATGTCACCAGCTATTAGTCTATGGCCACTAGTTGAGGATGCCCTTGAGAATAGAAGCCCATGCTCAGCTCTCGCTATTCGTATCTATGTAAGCTCTGAAAATTTCCAAAGGAAGCTATTGTTAAAGTGTAATCTAATACTTTATATTAATTCTTTTTTATGTACTATTTAAAGGGAACCTGTCATCAGAAATTTGGCTTTTAACCTAAATGTTTCCCCCTCTGCAGCTCCTGGGCTGCATTCTAGTAAGGTTCCTGTACTTTTTGTGCCCCCTTTTAAACCAAAATAAATACTTTATAAAGTTGTACCTTTTGGTATGAAACTCTTGTAAATTCTCCATGGGGGCGGGCTCTCTGGTGTCCGTTGCTGTCCCTTACGCCGTCCCCCCACGCTCCAAATCATCCCTCAGGACGCCGCCCACTGCGCCCGAGGTCCCGTGCACGCCACGACACCTGGTGACGTTTTGCGCAGGCACGAGAGTATGGGCGGCGCTGTGATTGCATCGCAAGTGCCCGCCCATACTCTCATGGCCGCGCTCTCCCCTCGGTACGTCGTTCAGATCCTCTCCGCTTCTCCTGTGCTGTGCTGCTCCGCTCCTCCCATCTATTTCCTGCTGCAGGGTACGATGGTAAGGAGGTGACGTCTGGTCATTTGGCCGGCGCAGAACGCTGGAGGAAGAGGGGAAAGTGAGGTCACGAGGTTATGGGCGGCACTTGCTGATGACACACCGCCGCCCATAACCTCGTGCCTGCGCAAAACGTCACCAGCGGTCTCACGTGCACACGCACGCATGCGCAGGACCTCGGGCACCCAGGGGCGGCGTCCTGAGGTTTGAAATTCAGCGTTCGGGGGCGGCGTAAATCGGCAGGAGGACAGTAACAGACACCAGGCAGCCCGCCCCCATGGATAATTTACGAAATTTACATACGTAAAAGGTACAACTTTATAAAGTGTTTATTTTGGTATAAAAGGGGCCAGAAAAACTAAAGGAACCTTTCTAGAATGCAGCCCAGGAGCTGCAGAGGGGGAAACTTTTAGGTTTATAGCTAAATTTCTGATGACAGGTTCCTTTTAAATAACTAAGGCCTTAGTTTTTACACAGCAATGCCTTAAATGTGGTCTCTGGGATTGCAACAAAAATCTGCAGCCTCCTAGTAACTGCTGAATTGTGACAATGTGCCACAAACTTCCTCCCCAATATTGCAGATGCCAGTGGTAAGAAGAAAGCTTGTCTAGGTGAAACTGTTGGGTATAGGGAAGATAATATTTTATTTATGTGCCTTTTTTTCCCTCTAATTTTAAGGCCAGAGTCACATTTGAGAATGACTCGGCGAGTCTTGCATCGGCATTACCCAGTATGGCCTCACACTCACTGGACCGGAGCATTTCAGCTGCATAGAAATACATGCAGCAGACCCACTCCTGTCAGGAGAGAAGCCAGCCATGCCAGGTGATGCGATCCAATAATCGTGTAAGTCATGCGTTCGTGTGAGCGCACCCTAATAATAAAGAACCAGTGGAAGATTTTAAATCAGAACCTACACAGTGTTTACTTCCACTTTTCCTGCTAATAGTACATTGAGAACAGATCTCAATACTTCCATGGGGCAAGTATGAAAATGCCAAGATGGAGATTTGTTGCGGTGAGTGTACACAAAAAACAATAGAAACCAGAGTGCTGACCACAGCAGACTTCTGCACCAATTGTAAGGAAGACAAGAGGAAAGCTGGCTTGCAACATGGTTTGGAGTTGTGATAAATATTAGTGTAGTTATAACATTTATTCATGCGTGAAGAAACCGTTTCATTTTGGTTTAATTGCACACCATCTTAAGCCCTAAGCCTACTAATATAAGTTATTGCATGACACTTTTACTGACAGCTGTCAAAAGATGTATTGGAGGTCATAATAGTCTTCCACTACTTAGACAACCCCTCCTCAATCAGCATATTTGCACACATTTATACTCACCATGCCAGCACTCGATCTCTTACCTCACGTGACATTGCCCAGTCAGTGCCAGCTTCCCTCTCCCCGCCTTCGTACAACTGAAACGTCAAGAGGAGCTCGGTTGCAGCTGATCTTTGACTGCCTATTGATATTTGTTATGACCGAAGGCAGGGAGAGGGAAGCCGTGATGAATGGGAGTGGGGCTCGAGTGATGTAACGACAGACACAAGTCCTACGACATCAACACTGTCTCTCCCATTGCGCTCCTGCATAGGCGCTCTTCTCTCTGGCAAGGGCAGAGCAAAGTATTGTAATGCGCATGCGGTCTTTGGCCTTTCCCTGCACATGGGCATAACAATGCTTTCCTCTGCCCAGAGAAGTGCACCTGTGCAAGAGAGCGATAGGCTAGACTGTGTTGATTATTATTATTTATTTATAGAGCACCATTTATTCCATGGTGCTGTACATGAGAGGGGGGGTTACATACAGAATACATATACAAGTTTCAATAGACAGACTAGTACAGAGGGAAGATGGCCCTGCCCTTGCGGGCTTAAATTCTAAAGGATTTTGGTGAGGAGACAGTAGGTGGGGTGTAGGTTGGGCGGCGGCTCCGCACGGTGGTGGGACAGTGGTGTCATTTGATGACATGGGATACATCATCCACATGAAGCAAGGAGGATGGCAATCACTAGTGCGGGGGAACTGAGTCAAGACCAGAGCCGGCCATTGGATCGGACTGTAGGCGAGTATAATAAAAGGTCTTTTTTTGCGTTATGCAGAGACTTGGGTACATACCGTATTTTTCAGACTATAAGACGCACTTTTCCCTCCCCAAATGTTGGGGGAAAGTGTGTGTGTGTGGGGGAGTTTATAGTCTGAATGTAGGACTGCGGTGAATGAGGGTGGAGCGGGTCATCAGCAGCATGAGCAGGCTGTAGCAGCGCCTGCCGTCACCACATGGGCCCGCTCATTTCATATGCACGCCCATCCTCCCGCGCATCATCTCTCAGCGCTGAACCCAGCGCTGACAGGTGGGCAGGAGGATGTGCGGGGTAGAAGGCCCGCATGATCACCCCTGGCAACTACAGCCTGGAGTGGTCATGTGTGGCTATATTCTCTGCCCCCTGCATATCATCATCAGCGCAGGGGGGCAGTGAATAAGTACGGTATACTCACTGTTCCCCTGCAGCATCGCGATTTCCTCCTGTCTGCCGGCCAGCTGATCTGTGTAGAGAGCGGTGAGCACAGCGATGACGTCATCCCTGTGTGCACCGCTAGTCTCCACACACATCAGTGAGCCGGCAGACAGGAGGACATTGCGATGCTGCAGGGGAACGGCTCCACACAGGTCAGCAGCGCTGCTGCTGACACAGAGGAAGACGAGCGATGCTGCACGGAGTGAGGAAAGGTGAGTATAAACGTTTATTTTTTTTCTGTGCCACTGGATGCAGGCCATAAAGCAGGATGGGGTAAATAGCAGGATGAGGGCATATACCAGGATGGGGGTATATTATGAGCAGGATGGGGCTACATAGCAGTATGGGGGGTATATTATGAGCAGGATGGGGGTATATAGCAAAATTGGGGTATTTAGCAGGATAAGGGTATATAGCAGGATGGGGCTGTATATCTAGATGGGGGACATATATATATAATGATGGGGATTATATACAAGGTAGGAGGATCATTACTAGCATGGGGTACCTTAGAAGAGAATTTGGGGACATTACCCCCATAACAGTGTGACCAGCAGATTCTCGTCCCATAACAGTGTATCATGACCACATTTTTTGCTTAAAATTTTAGTTTCCTATTTTCCTCCTCTAAAACCAGGGTACGTCTTATAGTCCGACGAATATGGTATATACAGGATTCTAGAAAGCTGCAACAGCGGGCTGAAAGATGCTAGCCCTACTTTATATGGGGCAAACCTGGGGACAGGTTCCATTTAAATGACAGGTCCAAGTAGCGATTCATCATTGTCATTGCGCTTTTTTTCTGTAATAAAATATGGTTCTAACAGTGGCTTATCTTTGTGCTTCATTTATTATTTAATTAGCGGCTTTTATTGAAGCCTGTATTTGGTTTTATCTTTTTTTATTAATCCACGTTACAGGAGCGATGTCAGTTATCCAGACATTTTAGCCTAATTCATCCATTTTATCCCAAAAAAAATATACTCAAATATACTCCAAGACCTTTACGTGCATATAAAAACAAATTATGTTTTGCAGTTGAAAAGTAACCTGATTTTTTTGCTCTAAAATGGTGGAGAAAAGATACAAGACAAAAAAAAACATTTTTAATAATTGCACACAATTCAACAAACTGTGTACATCATTTAGAAAAATGTTCTAAAAAAAAAGGCATCAAAAGATCATCAATGTCTGATAGGGTGTCGGACCACAGCCAAAGCCACCACTGATCAACTGTTCTCGGATCCATCTCAACCGAATACCATCTTTGTACGAGCGGGACATTTTATTTTCCATGTAACAAAATTTTATTCAAGCGTGTGTGGTGTAAACTTTTTCATTTATTTAGATGTGAGAGCTGGAAAGACAAAAAGGCTCAGATAGGGTGTTACCTGGGAAGAGGACAGGTGGAAGATTAACGAGAGCTGCTCAACCTGGGGTAGTTGTGAAAAGTAGTAAAGGGGGCTTTACACGCAACGACATCGCTAACGAGATATCGTTGGGGTCACGGAATTCGTGACGCACATTCGGCCTCGTTAGCGACGTCGTTGTGTGTGAAACGCACGAACGACCGCTAACAATCAAAATTACCTAATCGTTGATCATTGACACGTCGTTCTAATGCCAAATATCGTTGCTATTGCAGGACGCAGATTGTTTGTCGTTCCTGCGGCAGAACACATTGCTATGTGTGACACCGCAGGAACGAGGAACAACATCGTACCTGCAGCCGCCGGCAATGAGGGAGGAAGGAAGGAGGTGGGCGGGATGTTATGGCCGCTCATCTCCGCCCCTCCGCTTCTTTTGGGCGGCCACTTAGTGACGCCGAATGAACCGCCCCCTTAGAAAGGAGGGGGTTCGCCGGCCACAGCGACGTCGCTAGGAAGGTAAGTATGTGTGACGGGTGTTAGCGATGTTGTGCGCCATGGGCAGCGTTTTGCCCGTGACGCACAACCGACGGGGGCGGGTGCTTTCGCTAACGATGTCGCTGTGTGTAAAGTGGCCTTAAGAGGTTCATGGCTGCTGCAGTCATGAAGAAGTAGGAAGTCAGGAAGAAGTAGAAAGAGAAGGGGGTTAAACAATGTGCTATCATATATTCTCTACATATGCAAGCACGGTGTTTAACCCATTCTATTCCTACTTCTTCCTGACCATTTTTTTTATTTATTAGAACAGAAGAGAAAAAAAAAAAAGAGAGAGAAAGGAAAAGCTAAAAAAAAATATATATATAAAATTCTGGTAAAATAAGACATCTTCTAAATGGACATAAGAAAGAAAAAAAAAGGCCTTTGCACCCACAACTGATAGTAGCCCTGACTTTATTCAGTAAAAAATACTGTACTGTAGCCAACTGCAGTATATTTTTACTGTCCCTAATGTAGCCTACCATTAAATCTAACTTATTATTTTTATTTGCTTCTTATTTTACAGTTTTTTTGGAAATCAACAACTGGATGCCGATCAGTGACGTGCATCACTGATAGTGTTTAACGCCTGCCGGAAACAGAAAAATTTTAAACAGAATTGAAAAGAGAAAAAATTAAATAACGAAAACATATATTGATTTTTACCGTTGTGATACCAAATATAACATTAACCAACCCATACAGAAAACATTGTAAAACTATGTGCACACAGAGCATTTTTCAGCAAGGTTTTTGCCTTGGCTTTATGCAAATCCATGCTAATAAAACAATGCCTTCACAGTCCCAGTAAAGCCTATGAGATTACACACACCTGCTTTTTTTCCCAGACTGTTTTGTCAACCACCTTGACTATTGCTCAGTTTTAGAAAGAATGTATGTATGTATGTATGTATATGCACACGCACACACATATATATGTTAAAGTCACCCCCTTTTACCCCAATGAAAATAAAATAAACATTTGGTATTATACTGTTCAGAAATGCCCAATCTATCAAAATAAAAAATCAATCTGATGGGTACACGGCGTGGCAAGAAAAAAAAAATAAAAATGCCACAATTACGCTTTTTTTTGGTCACCACAATTCAAATGCAATAACAGGCGATCAAAACATCGCATTGATCCAAAAATAGTATAATTAAAAACACCAGCTCAAGACGCAAAAAATAATTCATCACTGAGCCCCAGATCCCGACGTTACTGGTCTCCGAAAATGGCGACAAAGCTCTATTCTTTTTTTTTTTACAAACTTCTGATTTTTTTTTCCCACCACTTAAAGGGAACCTGTCAGGTTAAAAAAGCGTTCTGACCTACAAGCAGGAGCCTGTGTGAGCTGCTAACCCACCCCTTTCTAGCCATCCCTGTGTTGTTATATTGTGTAATATGAAAGTAATAAAATAACGTTTTATTACTTTCATGTGTCCTATGTAAATGATAGGGTCTCTAGCCCCATGGGCGTCTCATCGCCCTGTGGGTGTCTACATGCTTTCCATAGTATCATGCCTCTGTTGGCGTGATACCATGGATTTACATCAGCGACGTGAACGTCGCTACTTCAGAATCTGGCGCATGCTTACCATTCTCGCCGCCTCATCCCGGTGTTTACATGTCGGCTTCTGACGCGCACTGCGCATGCTCAGAAGACACCTTCGGTCATTGCCAGTGCGCAGCAGAAGCCGAGAAGCAAGCACCAGGATGAGGTGACGAGAATATTAAGCGCCCACGCGAGATTCTGAAGGAGCAGACGTGACGTTGCGCATGTAAATCCATGGTATCACACATAGGGGAGTGATACCATGGAAAGCATGTAGACGCCCACAGGGCGATAAGACGCCCATGGGGCTAGAGACCTATGCTATTTACATAGAGCATATGAAAGTAATAAAACATTTTATTACTTTCATGTTACACAGTATAACACAGGGATGGCTAGGAAGGGGTTAGCAGCTCACACAGGCTCCTGCTTGTAGGTCAGAACACTTTTTTGACCTGACAGGTTCCCTTTAAGGCTACTTTCACATATCAGTTTTTTTCCATCAGGCACAATCCAGAAAAAAAAAAAAAAAGGATAAAATGGATCCGGCGCCCGATCCGTTTTATCCCCTTTAATTTGTATTAGCGCCGGATTGCGCTGGATGGCAATGCATTGCATCCGGCTTTTGCCGGATCCAGCGTAATTGGCTAATGCGGCGGTCGGATGGACCGTCTCTTGTAACGTTTTTTGTCTCTGACACAAAACCGCATTGCGCCGGATCCAGCGCGATACAGTGTTATTTACAATGGAAGCCTATGGACGCCGGATCCGGCGTAATGTGGCAAAAAATGGATGCGGCCGCCGGTACAGTTTTTTTAAACTGCGCATGCTCCAATTCATTGTAAAAAAACGGATCTAGCAAAAAAAAAAAACAAAAAACAAAAAACAATAAACTGATGCAAAAATGGATGCACCGGATCAGTTTTTTGACAGATCCGGTACACCGGAACCGTAAAAAAAAAAAAAAAGGATCCAGCGCATCAGTTTTTGGATATTCTGCGCCGGATCCGTTGCATCAGGTACACGCCAGATTGTGCCTGATGCCAAAAAACTGATGTGTGAAAGTAGCCTAAGGCTAAGTTCACACTTCCGTTGTTTTGCATCAGTCACATGCGTTGCTTGACGCATGTGACTGATGTGTTGTACAACGGATGACAACGGTGTCAAAGAAAAGAATTTCTTTGTCGGGCTCCATTGTGTGCGGGGGGCGGAGTTCGGGTGGCGGAGCTGAGGACGTCAGTGCCGCGGTCTGCATGGCTGGGGACAGGTGAGTGAGTGTGTGTCTGTCTACATGCGTGTGTACATGCGGAGTGCGGGAGGGGGCGGAGCCGAGCTGGGCCGTGGAGCTGAGGACGTCAGTGCCGCGGGGACTGCAGGGCTGGGGACGAGTGAGTGTGTGTGTACACATGCGGAGTGCGGGAGGGGGCAGAGCCGAGTGGTGAAGTGTCGGCCTCCTTGCACACTGTATCCAGGGTAAATATCGGGTAACTAAAAGCAAAGCACTTTTTGCTTGGTTACCCGATATTTATCTTGGATACCAGCTTAGCGCAGGCTCCCTGCACCCGTAACCACTGTAAATATCGGGTAACTAACCAAAGCGCATTGCTTGGTTACCCGATGTTTATCCTGGTTACGGGGGCGGGGAGCCAGAGAGCGCATGCGCAGCGAAATCCTACGGATCGCGCTGCTCAAAAAACGTTACAGGCTGCGTTGCTCCCGCCCGGCGGTCAGTTAAAAAACGATTGACCGCGACGCAGCAGATGCAACGCAGCATCATCAGTCACAATACGTCACTAATAGAAGCCTATGGGGAAAAACAGGATTCCTGCAAAATATTTTGCAGGATACCGTAATTCCTCAAGGCTACGGATTGTGACTGATGCAAAACAACGGAAGTGTGAACTTAGCCTAAGATAAAAAGTACAAATATACAGGTTTGGTATTTATGTACTCATATTGACCCAGGGAGTCATACGGACAGGTAAATTTTCCACATAATGAACACGGTAAATAAAAAAAACTCCAAAAACAGTCATGCAAGTGTACTTTTTTTTTGTAATTTTACCACAATTGCAAATTTATTTATTTTTTCAAGTTTTCCAGTACAATATGGGGCAGAATGAACGGTATCATTCAAAAGAACAATTCGTCCCACAAAAAAAAAGCTCTCATATGGCTATATTGATGGAAAAATAAAAAAAAAAGTCATGGCTCTTGGAAGAAGGGAAAGAAAAAAAGAACACATAAAAAAAAGACCCTGGAAAAATCACCCGGGTGTGAAGGGGTTAAATAAAGTTAGATTAATTCACCACAAAAGCAGCAATGTGTGAACAGACCCTGAAAATGAGAAATCGTCTGAAGTGAATTATCTTCCAACCCCTGCCTGGACATATCAGGTCTAAAGTGGTGAGAATACGCATTACTGCTGTGAATGTGTATCTGGAGCCTCCTAAAATGTACCTTTAGTGACCGGAGCTCATCTCCACAGACATTTTAGCTTTTTTTTTTCTCACTTATGTCCTCTGCACACCCAATTACCTCAGCGTCCTCACCTCACGCAGCTCCGACCACTATCCCTGACTAATTCCTGTCAGAAATGTCCGTCCCGCGCATTTTCCAGAATCGTCCCACATTGCCTCGCGCGCCACGCCCACATCCTCGCGCTGATTGGCTGAGCAGCTCTATCTCTGCCAGGAACAGTCGGGAAAATTCTCCCGGAGATGTGACGTCACTAACAGCTGCCGCCGCTGATTGGTCGAGTGTTGGACCCGCTTGAACGCTCGCGAACATTCTTCGTCGTCTATGAGGTAAGCTGCTCTGTGATTGGCTGGCTCTGCCGGGAACACTCGGGAAACTTCGGGAAAGTTGCCTAGTGACGCCGGGAGCGTGTTAGGACCGAGTTGTGATTGGTTAGCAGAGTTGTGACGTAGCTACATTGCGCATATATATAGAGCGCCCATGCACACCGGTAGATCAGTTACAAAAACCTGTCGTGGAGTAGAGCTGCAAAGCGCAACTTCAAAAGAACCTTTTCCTGGCTGAGACCACTACCAAGACTCTGCTCTGCCACCTGAGACCACTACCAAGATTCTGCTCTGCTACCTGAGACCAATACTAAGACTCTGCTCTGCCACCTGAGACCACTACCAAGACTCTGCTCTGCTACCTGAGAACTACTACCAAGACTCTGCTACCTGAGACCACTACCAAGACTCTGCTCTGCTACCTGAGACCACTACCAAGACTCTGCTCTGCTACCTGAGACCACTACTAAGACTCTGCTCTGCTACCTGCTCTGATTTCTCTGACTGCACACTCATCCTGAGAGAAAATGGCTTCTAAAGGAGTGGCGATTGGCATTGACCTGGGCACCACCTATTCCTGTGTGGGGGTCTTCCAGCATGGCAAGGTGGAGATTATCGCCAATGACCAGGGAAACCGCACTACCCCCAGCTATGTGGCTTTTACGGACACTGAAAGGCTGATCGGAGATGCTGCCAAGAACCAGGTAGCGCTCAACCCCCAGAACACAGTGTTTGATGCTAAGAGACTGATTGGCAGAAGGTTTGACGATCCTGTGGTACAGGGTGACATGAAGCACTGGCCTTTCCAGGTGGTGAGTGATGGTGGAAAGCCCAAGATGAGAGTGGAGTATAAAGGAGAGCAGAAGACGTTCTCCCCGGAGGAGATCTCCTCTATGGTGCTGCAAAAGATGAAGGAGACTGCAGAGGCTTACCTGGGTCATCAAGTCACCAACGCAGTCATCACCGTGCCAGCCTACTTCAACGACTCCCAGCGCCAGGCCACCAAAGACGCAGGTGTCATTGCCGGGCTCAATGTGCTGAGAATAATCAATGAGCCCACAGCAGCTGCCATCGCATATGGCCTGGACAAAGGAACCCATGGGGATCGCAATGTCCTCATCTTTGACCTGGGTGGTGGCACCTTTGACGTCTCCATCCTCTCCATTGATGATGGCATTTTTGAGGTGAAGGCCACAGCGGGTGACACTCATCTGGGTGGAGAGGACTTTGATAATAGAATGGTTAACCACTTTGTTGAAGAATTCAGACGCAAACATAAAAAGGACATTACCCAAAACAAGAGGGCCCTGAGGAGACTGAGGACTGCCTGTGAGAGAGCCAAGCGCACCCTGTCCTCCAGCACCCAGGCAAGCCTTGAGATTGACTCCCTTTATGAGGGCATTGACTTCTACACCTCCATCACCAGAGCCCGCTTTGAGGAGCTGTGTTCTGACCTCTTTCGTGGTACTTTGGAGCCTGTTGAGAAAGCCCTGCGAGATGCCAAGTTGGATAAATCCCAGATCCATGAGATTGTGCTTGTGGGGGGCTCTACACGTATCCCTAAGGTGCAGAAGCTGCTGCAGGACTTCTTCAATGGACGAGAGCTGAACAAGAGCATTAATCCAGATGAAGCTGTAGCCTATGGGGCTGCTGTCCAGGCCGCCATCCTAATGGGAGACAAGTCTTAGGTTGTGCAGGATCTCCTTCTTCTAGATGTGGCTCCGCTGTCTTTGGGTCTGGAGACAGCTGGAGGGGTTATGACCGTCCTCATCAAACGCAACACTACCATCCCCACCAAGCAGACTCAAGTCTTCAGCACCTACACTGACAACCAGCCCGGTGTTCTTATTCAGGTATATGAGGGTGAGCGAGCCATGACCAAGGACAATAACTTGCTGGGTAAATTTGATCTGAGTGGAATCTCCCCAGCTCCCCGCGGTGTACCCCAAATTGAGGTTACTTTTGACATAGACGCTAATGGTATTCTGAATGTGTCAGCTGTGGACAAAAGCTCAGGCAAGCAAAACAAGATCACGATTACGAACGACAAAGGTCGACTTAGCAAAGAGGAGATCGAGAAAATGGTTCAAGAAGCTGAGAAATACAAAGCTGATGATGATTCCCAGAGAGATAAAATTGTTGTCAAAAACTCCCTGGAGTCCTATGCCTTCAACATAAAGAGTATGGTGGAAGATGAGAACATGAAGGGGAAGATCAGTGATGATGAGAAGAGGCTCATCTCAGACACGTGTAAGGAAACAATCACCTGGCTGGAGAACAACCAACTTGCTGAGAAAGATGAGTATACCCATAAGCAAAAAGAGCTGGAGAAGGTGTGCCAACCCATCATCACAAAGATGTACCGGGGAGGTATGCCAGGAGGAATGCCCACCTCCAGCTGCGGTTCACAGGCCAGGCAGGGTAGCAGCTCTGGGCCAACTATTGAGGAGGTGGATTGAGAACATTGAACTGCTTATGGGTTTTGTTGTTTTTTTTTGTTTTTGTTTTACACAACTTTTCACCTTTTTGAAGAAATTTTCTAAGACTGTTTTGCTCATTGTAAGATACATATATCAAAGACCATAAAATATATATTTTTCTGGAGGAGAATGGCATAGATAAATATATTGCTGTATGTGTTCTGTGTGGTGGTTTTTTTTTTTTTTTTGGAAATTTTTGCACTGTGGGGGAAAAAAGGTTACTTTTAGTAGCGACTGGTTTACATGTTTGTCTTGTGTTTTTGTTTTTTTTTTTTTGTCCTAATAAACATATTGAATAGATTTTCTGTTGTGCATTTCTATTGTTTTGGTATTGATCTTACAAATGGATATTAAAACCATAGATTTATTTTAGTGTTTTGTTTTTTTTCTACCTGTTTCTTTTTCAGCCCTTCCAGTCATTGTTTTTTCACTTAAAAAAAAAAAAAAAAAAAACAACAAATCTGCATGTACTTTTCAGCCAGAAGGTGCATCAGAAGGTGAAGTCTTGTCGAGCATAAATGTTTGTTTTGTTTTTTTTTTTAATGGAACCTGTTACCAGATTTGGTGATAAGCTGCGGCCACCTCCAGTGGGCTCTTATATTCAGCATTCTAACATGCTGTATATAAGAGCCCAGGCCAATGTGTTGAATGTTACTTTATAATACTCACCTGTGGGGCGGTGCAGACTGGTCGGACGGGTGTCTCTTGGTCCGGCGCCTCCTTTCGGCCATCTTGGTCCTCCTTCTGAAGCCTGGGTGCATGATCAGGGCAGATGAAAGTATTGTAGTGCGCCTGTGCGGTACCTCAATGCTGGCTTGTGTGCATCATGTAGCATGCGTCTTGCACCCAGGCTGCATAAGGAGGACAAAGATGGCAGAAAGAGGAGGCGTCGGATCCAGAGAATGGAGACACTCATCCAACTAATCTACACTGCACCGCCCTTTAGGTGAGTATTATCAAGTGGTTTTTATGTTCTACACAGCGGCCTAGGCTCTTATATACAGCATGTTAGAATGCGCTATATATATATATATATATATATATATATATATATATATATATATATATTTTCATGAGCCCACTGGTGGTGGCCGCAGCTTATAGTCACCAAATTTGGCGACAGGTTCCCTTTTAAGCTAATGCTCTTGGGCCTATATCTGCTAAAAGGAGTTCTGAAGAGCCCAATCAGCTTTAGCAACAGTTCATTTTACATATAAACCCATAAAAGTTAAACTCTCACCGGCTGGGGCCACACGGGGACTACTGCGATCCCCTTGCATGAGACTCGGCTCGTGCTGGCAGTACAGCAGAGCCGAGTCTCATGCTTGTGTCCTTGCAACTGAGGTCCGTTCGTGCGAGCAGACCTCAGCTGCGGGGGGCGGGCCGGCACTCAGGAGGGGAGGGATTTCTCTCCCTCTCGCCTGTGTAGCCGGCTATAGACATTCTCGCTCTGCACGCACGGTACACCGGTGTACCGCGAGTGCAGTGCGATTTTTCTCTCGCCCCATTCACTTGAATGGGTGCGAGAGAAAGAGTCTCGGATTACAATCGCAGCATGCTGCGATTGTTTTCTCGGTCCGATTAGGGCTGAGAAAATAATCGCTCATGTGTGCTGTCACACAGGCTAGAATTGGTCCGAGGGGAATGCGATGTTTTATCGCACTCCACTCGCACCGATTTTCTTCAGCGCTCTATTGGGAGACCCAGACGATTGGGGTATAGCTACTGCCTCCGGAGGCCACACAAAGCACTACACTAAAAAGTGCAAGGCCCCTCCCCTTCTGGCTATACCCCCCCCGTGGTATCACGGGTTCTCCAGTTTTCAAGCTTTGTGCGAAGGAGGTCAGACATCCATGCATAGCTCCACAGATTTTAGTCAGCAGTAGCTGCTGACTATTTCGGATGGAAGAAAAGAGGGCCCATATAGGGCCCCCAGCATGCTCCCTTCTCACCCGTTGATGGTGTTGTAAGGTTGAGGTACCTATTGCTGGTACGGAGGCTGGAGCCCACATGCTGCTTTCCTTCCACATCCCCCTGGGGGGCTCTGAGGAAGTGGGATCCTGCCGGCCTCAAAGCTCTGACGCCGGGCTCCATCCACAGACCCATTTGAACCTGCTGGATACGGAGCTGGAGTACCGTTCAGGGACATGGCCCTGCACCATTACAGGTACTCTGTGTCCCCGTACACACAGGCACAGCACACTCCAGACTTGCTGGGTGTGCTAGTGCGCCGGGGACAGTAAAGGGTTACAGTCACTGCAGCTTTGCTGAGTGACTTTGTGTATTGGGAACTACCGCGCCGGACGCTCCGGGAGCGGCGGCGCGGCTGGGACTTGTAGTTCGCCGGGGACTGGGCGCCGACCGCGCTTTTACGGCGGCGGCGCTTATAAATCCAGTCCCCGGCTTCTGCGGCCTAGTGCCGCTTCGTTCCCGCCCCCTCCCTGTCACTCAGGGAAGGGGACAGACGCTGAGCAATCAGCAGCGCCGAGGGCTGGAGCCTTATTTACATGCTCCAGCCCTCTCACTGCACACTGTCGGACGCCGGATTCCCGCTCTGACTTGGGGCACGCCCACGGCCCGCCCCTCCTCACACGAGCTGGGGAAGACGCCGGCAGCCATTACTGCAGTCCGAGCTCGGACTTTCGGCAACCAGGCAGGACGGTGGCGACCATACACCCGCTTATAGGCGGGCGGTAAGCGGCACACATAGTGCTGACCCCAATATATACTGCAGTGTGTACATGTGTATTTTAACTGCATAGGTCGCTATATGCCCGCTTGGAGAGCGACACATCAGCAGCAGGAAAGCAGGTGTGCTAAGGCACAGGCTTTCTAGGCTGCTTGTATTGCACGTACTGAAGTGTTCATTTGTGTTTATGCTTGTATGCTATACACTGCACTGTACAGTCGCTAGTCTTAGCTATATTCTCCTGGAATGGCTAGACTACAGCAGCAGAAAACCAAGGGTGCTGGGGCACAGGTTTTTTTCTATGCTGCTTGTATTGCATGGGCTGCAGTGTGCATTTGTACTTGTGCTTGTATGCTATACATTGCACTGTATGGTCACTCTTCTGGGCTATATTCCCCTAGATGACTAGTCTACAGCAGCAGAAGAGCAGAGGTGCCAGGGCACAGGCTTCTATGCTGCTTGTATTGCTTGTGCTGCAGTGTTCATTTGTACTTTATGCTTGTATGCTATACATTGCACTGTACGGTCACCAATCTTGGCTATATACTTCTAGATGGCTAGTCGGCAGCGGCAAAAAAGCAACACAGATTTTCAGTGCTGTTTTTACTACATGGGATGCTGTTCATGACACCGTCCCATTGTGTGCATGCTCCCCTGTAGCACTTCGTCTGCCGGGGTCTCTAGCACTTCGTCTGCCGGGGTCTCTACTAGTCGTGGCCAAAGAAACCACCTGTCATCCCTGTCCAAGGACAGGGACGGAGTTGCAGTTTCGACAGATATATTGTCATAAGATAGAGACTTGCAGTCCAGACAGGCCATGGGCAATCTTCCTGACCAACCTCATTTGGAACGGGGGGGTCCCAGGAGGACTCTCTGTATGATAAGGCAGCTCTCCAGGACTTTGATCCTGACATCTCTATCAATCCGGATACACCGGATGGTAACGCCATACGGAATGATCCTATAGCGTCCATCAATGGAAGGTTGGATCTTTCTCCCTCAGCTCCCCCAGTGGAGGAGTCAGCTTCACAGCAGGAGAAGTCCCTTTTCAGTATCTCAAACGGATATTGAGTATTTTTCTGGCCACGCTGACTTCAGAGAAGCAGTCCAGAAACACCACGCTTACCAGATAAGCGTCTTCTCCAAACGTTTTTAAGATACACGTTATCCTTTTTCCCCTGACGTGGTCAAGCGCTGGACCCAGGGTCCAAAGGTGGATTCTCCAATCTCCAGGCTTGCGTCTAGAGCCATAGTTGCACTGGAGATGGGGCTTCACTTAAAGATGCCATTCACAGACAGATGGACTCTGGTTGAAATCTGTCTAGGAGGCTATCGGCGTGTCGGTTGCTCCGGCATTCACAGCCGTATAGGCAACCTAACCTTTTCAGCTGTTCTTGCGCAGCTGGCCTTGAGCACATGTACATCTGTACCGCAGAGGCGTCCGTAACTCCGCAATGTCTGCACTGCGACTTACCCTATTAATGCTGTCCTAAAAGTACAGTCGAGGTTTCGGTCCTTCCCAAGCTCGGGCAGGTCCCAATTGTCCTCGTGCAAAAGGGCTACAAAACCTCAGACGGGCTCAGATTCCGGCCGGGCTCAATCACGCCCAAGGAAGGCAGCCGGAGGAACCGCTACCAAGGCGGTCTCCTCATGACTCTCAGCTCTCTCTCTCTCTCCGCATCCGCGGTTGATGGCAGACTCCCCCGCCTTTGGCGACATTTAGCTGCCACAGGTCACAGACCGGTGGGTGACGGACATTGTGCTCACGTGCACAGGACAGTGTTCTGTTCTCGTCCTCCGACTCCATTCTTCAGAACGGCCCCACCTCCCCACCGAGCAGATGCCCTGCTGCAGGCGGTGGACGCTCTAAGAGCAGAAGGAGTGGTGATCCCTGTCCCCCCTCAGGAACGAGGGCGAGGGTTTGTACTCCAATCTCTTTGTGGCTCCAAAAAAGGACGGCTCCTTCCGTCCTGTTCTGGACCTAAAACTGCTCAATAAGCATGCGAACGCCAGGCGGTTCCGGATGGAATCCCTCCGATCCGTCATTACCTCAATGTCTCGAGGAGACTTCCTTGCCTCAACAGACATCAAAGATGCCTATCTCCACGTGCCACTTGCTACGGAGCACCAACGTTTTCTACGTTTTGTGATAGGAGACGACCATCTTCAGTTCGTAGCTCTGCCATTCGGTCTGGCGACAGCCCCACGGGTGTTCACGAAGGTCATGGCAGCAGTGGTAGCAGTCTTGCACTCTCAGGGACACCCGGTGATCCCTTACTTGGACGATCTACTCGTCAAAGCACCCTCCCTCGAGGCATGACAACGCAGCCTGAATGTTACGCTGGAGACTCTCCAGACTTTCGGGTGGATCATCAATTTGGCAAGGTCAAATCGGTCACCGACTCAATCACTAACGTATCTCGGCATGGAGTTCACACTCTATCAGCGATAGTGAAGCTTCCGCTGAACAAGCAGCGTTCACTGCAAACAGAGGTGCAGTCTCTCCTTCAAGGCCAGTCGCACCCCTTAAGGCGCCTCATGCACTTCCTAGGGAAGATGGTGGCAGCCATGGAGGCAGTTCCCTTTGCGCAGTTTCATCTGCGCCAACTGCAAGGGGACATTCTCCGCCAATGGGACGGGCAGTCAACCTCCCTGGACAGGAAAGTCTCCCTTTCCCAGACGGCCAAGGACTCTCTGCAATGGTGGCTTATTCCCACCTCATTGTCACAGTGAAGATCCTTCCTACCCCCATCCTGGGCAGTGGTCACGACAGATACGAGTCTGTCAGGGTGGGGAGCAGTTTGTCTCCGCCACAGGGCTCAGGGGACGTGGACTCAGCAGGAGTCCACCCTTCAGATCAATGTTCTGGAAATCGGGGCAGGGTATCTTACCCTACTAGCTTTCCAGCAGTGGCTAGAAAGAGAGCAGATCCGAATCCAGTCGGACAACTCCACAGCGGTGGCATACATCAACCACCAAGGAGGGACGCGCAGTCGGCAAGCCTTCCAGGAAGTCCGGCGAATCCTCATGTGGGTGGAGGACACAGCATCCACCATATCCGCAGTTCACATCCCGGGCGTAGAAAACTGGGAAGCAGACTTCCTCAGTCGCCAGGGTATGGACGCAGGGGAATGGTCCCTTCACCCGGACGTGTTTCAGGAAATCTGTCGCCGCTGGGGGGTGCCGGACGTCGACCTAATGGCGTCTCGGCACAACAACAAGGTCCCGGCATTTATGGCACGATCGCGCGATCACAGAGCTCTGGCGGCAGACGCCTTAGTGCAAGATTGGTCGCAGTTCCGGCTCACATATGTGTTTCCACCTCTGGCACTCTTGCCCAGAGTACTGCGCAAAAAATCAGATCCGATTGCAGCCGCGTCATACTCGTCGCCCCAGACTGGCCGAGGAGATCGTGGTACCCGGATCTGTGGCATCTCACGGTCGGCCGACCGTGGTCACTACCAGGCTGGCCAGACTTACTGTCCCAAGGGCCGTTTTTCCATCGGAATTCTGCGGCCCTGAACCTGACTGTGTGGCCATTGAGTCCTGGATCCTAGCGTCTTCAGGATTATCCCAAGGGGTCGTTGCCACCATGAAACAGGCTAGGAAGTCCACCTCTGCTAAGGTCTACCACAGAACGTGGAAGATTTTCTTAACCTGGTGCTCGGCTTAGGGAGTGTCTCCCTGGCCATTTGCATTGCCTACTTTTCTTTCCTTCCTGCAATCGGGGTTAGAAAAGGGCTTGTCGCTCGGCTTCCTTAAGGGGGAAGTCTCGGCACTATCCGTGTTTTTTCAGAAGCGTCTAGCACGTCTTTCTAAGGTGCGCACGTTCCTACAGGGGGTCTGTCATATCGTACCCCCGTACAAGCGGCCGTTAGATCCATGGGATCTCAACAGGGTATTAGTTGCTCTCCAGAAGCCGCCTTTCGAGCCTCTGAAGGAAGTTTCCTTTCTCGCCTGTCACAGAAGGTGGCGTTTCTCGTTGCGATCACATCGCTTCGGCGAGTGTCTGAGCTGGCAGCTCTGTCATCCAAGGCTCCCTTCCTGGTGTTCCACCAGGACAAGGTAGTGCTGCGCCCCATTCCGGAGTTTCTCCCTAAGGTCGTATCCTCATTTCATCTTAATCAGGATATATCCTTGCCTTCCTTTTGTCCTCATCCGGTTCACCGGTATGAAAAGGACTTACGTTTGTTAGATCTGGTGAGAGCACTCAGACTCTACATTTCCCGCACGGCGCCCATGCGCCGTTCCGATGCACTTTTTGTCCTTGTCGCTGGTCCGCGCAAGGGGTTGCAGGCTTCTAAAGCCACCCTGGCTCGATGGATCAAAGAACCAATTCTAGAGGCCTACCGTTCTGCGGGGCTTCCGGTTCCTTCAGGGCTAAAAGCCCACTCAACCAGAGCCGTGGGTGCGTCCTGGGCATTACGACACCAGGCTTCGGCTCAACAAGTGTACCAGGCAGCTACCTGGTCCAGTCTGCACACTTTCACCAAGCATTATCAGGTGCATACCTATGCTTCGGCGGATGCCAGCTTAGGTAGAAGAGTCCTGCAGGCGGCAGTGACACCCCCGTAGGGGAGGGCTGTTTTGCAGCCCTAACATGAGGTATTTCTTTACCCACCCAGGGACAGCTTTTGGACGTCCCAATCGTCTGGGTCTCCCAATAGAGCGCTGAAGAAGAAGGGAATTTTGTTACTTACCGTAAATTCCTTTTCTTCTAGCTCTTATTGGGAGACCCAGCACCCGCCCTGTTGTCCTTCGGGATGTTTTTGTTGTTTGCGGGTACACATGTTGTTCATGTTGAACGGTTTTTCAGTTCTCCGATGTTACTCGGAGTTAATTTGTTTAAACCAGTTATTGGCTTTCCTCCTTCTTGCTTTGGCACTAAAACTGGAGAACCCGTGATACCACGGGGGGGTATAGCCAGAAGGGGAGGGGCCTTGCACTTTTTAGTGTAGTGCTTTGTGTGGCCTCCGGAGGCAGTAGCTATACCCCAATCGTCTGGGTCTCCCAATAAGAGCTAGAAGAAAAGGAATTTACGGTAAGTAACAAAATTCCCTTCTTCTCGCCGTGTGGCTTAGGCCTTAGGGCTCTTCTCCACTGGCGGTTTTTTCTCTCCAAATCCCATCACTTGAAAAAACTGATTGCAATCTGTGTAATGATTTCCTATGAGGCTGTCTCCTTTTACCTGTTTTTTTTTTTTATGACTCTACACAGTTTCACCTTCAAATCGCAGCATGCTGCGATTTGATGCGATTCTCCGCTCTCACCCCCATGAAATCCTATGGGGGCGAGAGAAAAGTCAGAATCCGGGTGGCATGCGTATGTCACACGGATCCTGACACTTGCATAGCGTGTCAGACTGGCTACTGGAGAAATCTCCTGTAAAACAAGTCCTGGCTGCGGTTAAATGCACTGAACCCCGGAGCTGTCCCCTGAGCTCCAGACTGCAGCCTGAACAGCGAGTGCCGAGTGAGTGATTCCCTGGCGATTGCTGTTCAGGTCAGCACAGCTGCAAACAGATCAGGCAGAATGCTGGAGCTCAGGTGACAGCGCTGGAGCTCAGTGCAGGTAACCGCGGCCAGGACTGGTTTTACAGGAGATTTCTGTCTGACGCTGCTTACCTAAAAACTCGCATGATGCTCACATGTCATAAGGATGCTATGTGAGGGAAAAAAACACACACCGTACGCAGATCCCACGCAGGATACTCGACTCACATTTTGAGCCGCGTATCGCTGTGATTTTATACATGCCAGTGGAGAAGAGCCCTTAGGCCAGAATCACACTTGCTAGTGCCTCGCGTGAGTCTCCCATGGTAGAACCCGGCTTGGCCGCACACTCCCCTGACAGGAGTGGGCCGGTTGCATGTATCTCTATGCAGCTCAGACGCTCCTGTATGCATAGTGTGTGGCCATGCCGGGTTCTACCATGAGAGACTCACGCGAGTTACGCGCGAGGCACTAGCAAGTGTGATTCTGGCCTAAAGGCTACTTTACACGCTGCGATATCGGTCCCGATATCGCTAGTGTGGGTACCTGCCCCCATCTGTTGCGCGACACGGGCAAATCGCTGCCCGTGTCGCACAACAGCCGTCACACATACTTACCTGTCCGGCGACGTCGCTGTGACTGGCGAACCGCCTCTTTTCTAAGGGGGCGGTCCGTGCGGCATCACAGCGACGTCACTGAAGCGTCACTGAACCGCCGCCCAATAGCAGCGGAGGGGCGGAGATGAGCGGGACATAACATCCCGCCCACCTCCTTCCTTCCGCATAGCGGCCGGGAGGCAGGTAAGGGGAGCTTCCTCGTTCCTGCGGCGTCACACGCAGCGATGTGTGCTGCTGCAGGAACGAGGAACAACTTCGTTACTGCTGCAGTAACGATTTTTGAGAATGGACCCCCGTGTCGCCGATTAGCGATTTTGCACGTTTTTGCAACGATGCAAAATCGCTTATCGGTGTCACACGCAACGGCATCGCTAATGCGTCCGGATGTGCGTCACAAATTCCGTGACCCCAACGACTCCGCATTAGCGATGTCGCAGCGTGTAAAGCCCGCTTTAGACTAATATTGGATCTGGTAAAAGGGGCAGAATGGCTATTCAAACCAAGTACAGGTTCTCATGCATCATGGTGCAGCCAAACATTCAAATACACCTTTCTACCTGCTTGTTTTGCCTCAATCTCCCTCTGTTTTGGCTTTAGAGGCAGAGAGGGAAAGCAAGCAGGTGAGAAGGTGTATTTAATGGTTTGGTCATGCCATGAAGCACTGAGCACCTGTACTTGGTGTGAAGAATCATTCCGTGCTGACAGCCATCCTTTAGTCAATACAGTGTGAACTATAGTCTGTGGGTGACGGATGCCACTTGGGCAGGGACAGACATATATACTACTAGACCACACTGCAAGTTGCATCAAGAGGCTTGGTGGCCAGCTCTAAACCGGCTTCTGTTGTACTGCAAAGACCCCCCCCCCCCCATACTAATCTTGCACGGGGGCCCTTGTCTGTCTGCTCCTGCATCTATCACCATGTGCACACATTGTGTTTTTGCTGTTTTCTTGCAGATTTTAATCAATTAATTAATGCAAGGGAAAACGAATGCCAGCAAAGTCTGGGAATCCTGCCTTGCTGTGCACGTTTTCTTTTTTTTTTTTCCTTGCAGATTTTGTTGCAGAAAAAAACAGCATGTCAATTCTTTCAGCTTTTTTTTTTTTTGCCTTTTCCTGCAATATGTCCACATTACGTTTTTGTGTGCAAATTTTCTGCACGTAAAAAGCATGTTTTGCCAGGAAAAAGCAGCTGAAAAAAGTGGGGTTTCTTTTAAATTTTATTTATTTTTTTATGGCGATTGCAGGGGTTACTGTGCTGTACCCCACAATTGCTGCTGGGTCTCTGGATGATGTTACAGCTGGGACCCAGGGTTATCATGATGACAACCCAGGGTTGCCATGGCAGTGATAGGGTCTCTGTGATTGCATTACAGGGACCCGATCACCAGGGAGAGGTAAGAGATCACTCTCCCTGTTTCCTGAATACTGCAATCACATTGAGTGCAGCATTCGGGGAGCTAAACTACTGGGAGCGGTGCAGGCACCGCTTCGGGCAGTGAGACCTGGCAGTGATTGCGGGGGTATAGCACCTTAATGCCCGCGATCGCTAGAACTAAAAAAGGAAAAACGCATGGGAAAAAAAAATGCAATTAAAAAATGAGCGTGTTATGTGCAGATTTTCTGCTACGTGGGCACATACCATTAGGCTATGTCCGCACGTCTGCGTTCTGGCTTGACAACTACAATGTTTTTTGGACTAGAAGACGCACCGGACCATAAGACGCACCCTAGTTTTAGAGGAGGAAAATAGAAAAAAATAAACTTTTTCAGCAAAAAATGTGGTCATGACACACTGTTATGGGGCGAGGATTTGCTGCTGCCACTGTTTTAGGGGTAATGTCCCCAAATTCTCTACTAAGGTACCCCATCCTGGTAATGATCTTCCTGCCTTGTATATGATCACCATCCTTGTATATATGTCCCTCATCCTGGTATAGCCCTCATCTTGGTATATGGCCCGTATCCTGTGGCGCACACACAAAAACATAAATGTTTATACTCACCTTTGCTCACTCCACGCAGCATCGCTCGTCTTCCTGTCTGTACCAGCAGCCGCACCGCTGACCTGTGTGGAGCCGTAAGCACAGCGTTGATGTTATCGCTGAGCGCATTGCTCTCCACACACATCAGCGGGCAGGCAGACAGGAGGTAATCGCGATGCTGCAGGGAACGGTGACCGGTGAGTATACCATACTTATTCACTGCCCCCGTGGTGATGATATGCGGGGGGCAGTGAATATAGCGACACATGTTCACTCGAGGCTGTAGGAGCCAGGGATGATCACGCGGGCCGGCTATTTAGTATGCGCGCACCCCCCCGCCCATCATCCTGCCCACCTCTCAGCGCCGGTTTCATGGCTGAGAGATGATGGGCGTCGGGATGCAGTGCATATGAAATGAGGCTAATTAGCGGGCTCACGTGGTCACGGTAGGCGCTGCTACAGCTGCACTACAATACTTTGATCTGCCCTGCTCAGTACAGATCAAAGTGCGCCTGTGCAGCACCTCAATGCTGGCTAGTGTGCATGACGTAGGACGCGTCATGCACCCAGGCTTTAGAAGAAAGGGGACAATGATGGCCGAAAGAGGAGGTGCCGCTACCGGAGAATAGAGACACCCATCCGACCAGTTTGCACCGCACTGGCCCTTAGATGAGTATTATAAAGTGATTTTTACGTTCGGCCTGGGGTCTTAGCATGTTAGAATGCTGTATATAAGAGCCCACTGATGGTGGCCGCAGCTTATAGTTGCCAAATCTAGTGACAGGTTCCCTTTTGAAGATAGGCTGAATGGATGGAAGAGTCTGTGGCTGAAACGCGTTTCAACAACTTGATGATGTCTTTTTCAAGCTATAAAAGTCTATATTTTTATGACTTTGAAAAATATGCTGACAGTGTTGAAACGTATTGTCAGAATAAGGGAACCCTCATTGTCTTATCTTGCAGCAAGAGACTTCTTCCATCCACACAACCTATCTTCAAAGTGCTTTTATTCCCTATACGGTGAATTTTTACTTCTGGGCTCCCCCCAGCCACGATGTGGCAGCACCAGGTGGAATTTCAAACTGGCACTTTACAATCCCCTAGGTGAGCTGCACCTTTTTTTTCCCTTCTGATCACATTCTAAAATAGGGTCACCCTATTGTGTGCGCTTTTACATTAGATTCTTTTTAGAATGCTAAGTTTTAAGTCAGTTTGGTATGACCAGTTTTGGTTTGGACCCGTCAGTGTTTATAAATCACAAACTAGTAGAAAAAACTCGCATAGAAATTCATTATGACTCAATACATTTATATTAAAGGAATATTCACAAGGCAGACATTCATGTCCAGTCTCTATTTCTGTTACACCAACACATCCGCGTGTCACAGTTTTTGAACCATGGACCTCCAAAAGCCTCTTAGCACACAAAAAACGAGGCTCTCAAGTTTGGATCAGGAGACTTGTGGCCAATCTGCGCATCATGATCCATACACGGACTATGACAAGCGGGTATGTGAATCTAACCTTACTCCCAAGTACATGGCCACCTCTCCATTCCTTCTCCACCAGGATGAATGGTCGTCCCCCCCACTCACTTGGTGTGTATGGCGACCACATGTCATTTATTACATTTATTAGACTATTCGTACGCCTGGCATGTTCTGTATAAGTTGAGAATACTGCTTACTGTATATTCTACTTTTTGTGTCTGAAGACATGTAAGCTGTATATTGAGCAATGTTGTGTTCACACAGGGCAAATCTGCTGTGTTTTTTCCTGCATCAAAAATCTTCATATTATGCTTTGTGCCCACAGGGCTTTTTTTCCCATGCTTTTTTCCTTGCTTTTTTAACCGATAAAAGCAAGGAAAATGCATTCCAGCAAAGTCTATGAGAATCGTGACGTGGTGTACCCATGGTGCTTCTTTAGTCGTTGCTTTTTTGTTGCTGGAAAAAGAAGCAGCATGTCAATTGTTTCTGCTTTTTTTCCTGCTTTTTTTCCCCTATCTCAATACATAAGGCCCGTTTCACACGTCAGTGAAAAACAGTGACGTTTTTCACTGGCGTGTAAAACACGCACAGGTCCCTACGTGTGCCGTGAATCACGGCACACGTGGGTTGTCTAAGTGCAATCTGGGCTCCGTTTTCCGTGGCCCGTGATTGCACTTAGAGATTAACTCACCTGTGCGCGCTCCCACTCTCCTTGGTGCTGAATGCTCCCGTGGTGCAGCATCCGGCCGGCGCTGACCCCCGCAGCAGCTGCTTCCGGGTCGGCTGTGTCGTGCATCATGAATATGCGCGACAATAATGAGCCGGCTCAGAAGCAGCAGGCTGCACTGGCTCCAGAGGACATAGCTGGAGCCGGGTGAGTAAAAATTATTTTTATTTTAAAAGCACGTTTTTTTCTGGCACGTGTCTCACGGACCACACCACTGCGAGGTCCGAGGGACATCAGTGATGCCAGAAAAAAATGGACATGTCTCTGTGCAGCAATCACGGACACTTGTGAACGCTGCACGGAGACACGTGCAGTGAAAAATCACTGATGTGTGAGCAGACCCATTCATTATAATGGGTCTGCGTATGTCAGTGATTCTGGTACGTTTAAAAAAAAAAGCACAAACGTACCAGAATCACTGACGTGTGAAACAGGCCTAAGGAGAGGCATGAAAAGAAGCATGAAAAAAAAGCATAAAAAAACATGAAAAAAGCACCAAAAAAACCACGCTATTTTCCTGCCATGACATGCTTTTTTTGTGCTGAAAAAAGCACTGTTTTTGGTGCCACCCGCTTACCAGTAGAAACTCCAGCCAAATCATTTACGTCTGCATCTAAATCTTCAAGATTGCATTGGAGGACATTTCATGCTATAATAATTGGCAGCGGATCTACTACATTCGGTTTGAATAAACTTTCAGCTTCTGGATGTAAAGAAAAAGGATTCCATTCACAGAGACCGTAAAGTTGTGACCATTAGTTATATCTCCATTAGTTCTCAAACTACATCCATTATCTATATGTAAAGAGGAGCTGTCAGCTCGATTATCAGGTGTGTTTTAGCAATATTTGTATCTTCCATCAAATAACCAGTTTTATAATTCAATATTGCTCTGCTCCCCTGTTATTCCTCCTAAAAATGTGGAATAATGGAAAAATCGTATGGGTTTTAGGAAAGGATGCTCAAAAATTAATATACAGAGTGTCCACCGCCATTAACTTGAGAACGGCAGCAGCTATAGGCATAGAAGTGGTGTCTAGGTATAGTAAAGTAGCCATGCGCTACGCAATGAATGACCACCTATAGCGCCACCTGGTGGAAAACAACGGAGTTAGCATTTTTATCTCAAAAACCGAACGAGAGAGAGAAAAAAAGTAAATTAAAAATTGTAGAGCATCATCAATTCAATACGAATCAACACCTTGCATACAGAAATGCTATGACATGAAACCCATGACCCCCCCAAAACATGGAATGCTGGTCACGCATATGGCGCTCATTTAACTTTGATGCTCAAAGTGGCCCCCGTCCGCTGCAATGCACATCTGGCCTCTGGACAGCATACTGTATCTTGCTGCACGTTGTGCAATATGGTAGGTGACACGTTTGCACAAGCATCTGTGATACGTCGTCATAGGTCCTGCAATGTTGGTGGAAGGGTCGTATACACCTGCTGTTTGATGTGACCTCACAGAAAGAAGTCCAATGGGGTCAGGTCAGGTGAGCGGAGGCCACTCCACACAGCCACCATACCCAATGACTAGTACGAAGGTCTCCATGAGGTATCGCTTCACGTCCGCAGCCTTGTGAGTTTTACACGTTCTAATCATTGCATTTCTATATGCAAGGTATCGATTTGTATTGTATTGATGATGCCCTACAACTTTGTAATTCACTTTTTTTTCTCTCTCGTTCCGTTTTCGAGATAAAAATGCTAACTCTGTTTTCCACCAGGTGGCGCTATAGGCGGTTTCATTGCGTAGCGCATGGCTAATTTACTATACTAGACATCACTTCTATGCCGATAGCTGCCGCCGTTCTCAAGTCAATGGCGCTGGACAGGATACGGGTGGACACACTGTATTACAATTAGTAATAAAAACACCAGATCGGACAGATCCTCTTTTTAACTGTTTATTTTCCAGTCACATGATTCATAACATTTAGTTGCCTTGAGTGTTCAGAGCTTATTATTAATTATTGTGATCATTCTATGGTTGTCATATAGTATACGTGTACCCCCCCCGAGCTGTGATCATGGACACCTCCCCCTTCTAGTGTCCTCTGACTGCTGCGTACAGCTTGACTCTAGAGTTAATCTTTTCACAGTTCTTTTTAGATTCATGATCTGATCGCCCTGCATTGATTTGACCATTTTTCTACATATCGAGTAAGGTGACCTGCCCTGCAGTTACGCTGCTGTTCCTGCATCTCTCTTAAAGGGGCACAATACTTACAATATAATCATTATAAGCCAAGGTGCAGAGTGAGTTTGTACCCACCGTGAAGACTGAACGAAGTCCAAAGCGGACCCATGGGCAAAGTGACTCATGACTCACTTTGGAGGGCAATGAGGGGTTAACCATAGGGAGGAAAGGAAAGCGCGGGCTCCTGAGGGTCAAAAGTTTAGGGGGGCTGCTATGGGAGAAGGGGGGGGTGGTTTAAGTTTGTAGTGGGTATATAGGGTCAGGAAGGGGGGGGTGGAGACTACCATAGCGGCAAGTGTGACCACCATACAAGGTCCCACCCTCCCACTCTTGTGAGTGGGTGTGAGTTGTTAGGGATTCAATGTTGCATTTACTTAACTGTTACTGCCTTTTCGGCAGGCGGTAGTGAGGTGGGTTCTTGGAATTGGAGGTAAAATAGTGCTTGGGGGTTATACTGTACATCAGGTGGATGGTAACCCTCTCCTTTTTTCCTTTTGGAATGGTGATTATCTGACAGACTTTGGGCCTTTTCACGGTGGGGTCCCCTGGGAGTCGGTGTTAGGGAAATGGTTTTCCGGTAAGTGGTGTCCCCAAGCTGGTGGTCGCGGCTGGGGGCAACGCCGGATGGTTTATCAATATTATGGGAATGTCCATCTGTTTGGAGCTCCAAGAACCCTTCTCGCTTAACCCTAGAACGCGCAAGCAATTCAATCTACCATAGAAAACAAATGACTTAGCAGGCCTGCGAGGCCCCAGGTATGCGTTCTAGGGTTAAAGAAAGTTATTTACTGTTTCATTTGTGTAATAAAGGCCAATTTGGACAATTTATGCAAGCAGGTATCATGTGTTTATTGGAGTGGGAATTCGCGGGAATGGGGGTAAAGGCATGGGGGGGGGTTAGGTTAAGACGGGAAGGAAGCATCTACAAAGGTGCAGTCAAGCTCAGGAGTAGAGATAAGTGGACCCGTGTATATTCGGGTTCGGCCAGAAAGTTTTCTTCGGGATCCAGACTTGACCTAAACTTTTTCCCGAACCCCATGTAAGGCAATGGGGGACCCGAACCAACAGGCTCAACTCTAGTAACGAGTATAATGCAAGTCAATGATTAGGAAGTTTGTGTCTCTGCCCACATACAGCCATTTATATTTTGTTAAATAAAAAGGCTGCTGTGGTCATTTCATCCAACTTGGTGTCAGTGTGTTATTTTATAGTTAATAGGGGGTGTCACAAACCACCGGGGGGGGGTCACTCAGAAATCCCCCGCGCTGGCTACCAGTACGTCACAATCGGGGGGTAACAAGTGGGGGTCACCCCTCCTTTATACCTCCCGACCGACAGACAGAGCACGTGACGCGCTCTCTAGCGCCCCTCTTATAGTCAGGCCAATTATGGAATTGCCCGACAATAAGCAAGGAGGCCGCTATACTACTTATGCCGATTATTGAAGGGTCCCCGGTGAGAGTAAGGTATATATTCCCCCGACCTCCGCGGGCGGAATATATAATATCTTCCCGAATCTCACTGGCCTCCCCACAATAATCCTTGGCACAAACTCGCTGCCACCAACCGCTTCACGGTAACTATTAGCCGAACACACAGACGTGGGATTCAAGATCGAGATAACAGAACAGCCCAAGATTAATTATATAATTTAATCGCCTAAAGCACACTAGAAACTACAATATATACAATAGGGAATCTACAGAATATACAGATGTCAGAGTACAGTTACAGATAAAGCATGGTTTACAACAGGTATGCAATTCAATCAGTTACCTTGTGTGTCTGGCCACAGGGGGGCGCTGTAGACCAGGTTTCCAGGAACTCTCTCACAGGTCTGTCCCAACCAGGCCCCCGAGCAGAAGAACACTGGAAAATGGCCGAAGTAGGGTTATCAACCTGGGCAGATCCAGGTCCCCTCCTACCTTAGTGACCTCACAGGGAAGCACTGCCACTCCCCCTGCATGGATCAGAATTATCCAGCAAAGGGGATATTGGCCATAACTTTGCCTGGGAGCGTCGTAGGCAGACGCCAATGCTCTCATTGTGACAGTTATGAATTTAGCTACAGAACGAGGGGACTCATGACCTGTCTACGAGTTCCCATATGGCTGATATCACGCCTGGGGCATTTCCCAATGTCCTGTTCCCATAAAAAGGGGGTGCCGGCATCGTCCACATGCGGAGACACCATTTTTATGGTTGCCATATTTATCGGAAATATGGCTTGCGAGATATGAACCATTTTTTACTGGAGTCGTTCTGTCTGGCTATTTCCATAGCCTTGCTAACTAGCTAGCAGCTCCTACTACAGGGTGACGGCAGGGAGTCATCCTGTGTCCATTGTCCTAAAGCCACCTAATTTCCATATCACAGGACATGGCCATGGATTTGTTGCTAAACCAGTTGTGTGAAGGGAAGGGGGTAGTGACACCAGGAGAGGGCTTCCTGACATGACTTGAATGTCATGATTTATCGTCATATCTCCGGATTTACCTCACACCTCCCCCCTTTTGAGGGCGCTAGGGGGCAGCACACTCCGGTGTTCCCCCGTGCGCCCGTCCGCGACCTCTCCTTGTCGGGACAGCCCGTCTGCGTTACCGTGGTCACGGCCCCTTTTGTGGCGAATGGTGAAGTTGTATTGCTGGAGCGCAAGGCTCCATCGCAACAATCGCCCATTCGTCCCAGAGACGGTGTGCAACCAGCTGAGGGGATTGTGGTCCGTCTCCACGAGGAAGTGGCGCCCGTATAGATAGGGTTGCAGACGCTGCAGGGCCCACACTATGGCCAGGCACTCCTTCTCCATCGTGGAATAGGCAACTTCCCTTGGTAACAGCTTCCTGCTCAGGTACAAGACTGGGTGCTCTTGGCTCGCAGAGTCCACCTGGCTGAGCACCGCACCGAGGCCGAAGTCACTGGCGTCGGTCTGTACTACAAACGGCCGCGTGAAGTCGGCTGCCTGTAGCACGGGCGGGCTGGACAGGGCGTCCTTTAGGGCCCGGAAGGCTGTCTCGCAGTCCATTGTCCAATCGACTGCAGAGGGCAGCTTCTTCTTGGTGAGGTCCGTCAAGGGCTTTGCCAGGCTACTATAGCATGGAACAAACCTCCTATAGTACCCAGCGGTCCCCAAGAAGGACATCACCTGCTTCTTGGTCCTGGGGGTGGGCCAGGATGCGATGGCTTCCACCTTCTCAGGCTCGGGCTTCAGGGTGCTCCCACCTACCCGGTGACCGAGGTACTGGACCTCGCTCATGGCCAGCTGACACTTTCCCGGCTTGATGGTCAAACCTGCCCGGTGGATCCGCCTGAGCACCTGTGCTAGATGCTCTAGGTGATCTTCCCAGGTGGGACTGAAGACGGCAATGTCATCCAGGTACGCGGCCGCGTACCCTTCAAGTCCCTTGAGCAGGGTGTTGACCATCCGCTGGAAAGTGGCAGGGGCATTCCTCATCCCGAATGGCATCACCGTGGACTCGTACAGTCCAAATGGGGTAATAAAGGCAGAGCGTTCCCTGGCCTTGCGAGTCAGGGGGATCTGCCAATATCCCCGGCTCAGATCCATGATGGTCAGGTACTGAGCCCCGGCCAACTGATCGAGCAGGTCATCGATGCGTGGCATTGGGTACGCATCGGCGACCGTGACAGCATTGAGCCCCCTGTAGTCCACGCAGAACCGAGTGGTTCGGTCCTTCTTAGGGACGAGGACTACAGGCGAGGCCCAAGCGCTGTTGGATGCCTGGATCACCCCCAGCTCCAGCATCTCGTCAATCTCCTGGCGCATGTGTTGCTGCACCTCCAGGGAGACCCGATATGCTGAACGCCGGATCGGGGGATGATCCCCAGTGTCCACGTGATGGACAGCCAAGTCAGTCCTTCCGGGCTGGTTGGTAAACAACCCCCGGAAGGGGTGTAGGGTGGCCCACAGCTGGGACCGTTGGTCCTCCAAGAGCTGGTGGCCAACCTCCACATCCTCAATGGATCCGCCTGCCCTAACCTGGGCTAGCATATCCAAGAGGGTTTCCGCTTCTCCCTCCTCGGGCAGGTTGCACACGGGGAGCGCACATGCCTCCCGCTCATGATGTGCCTTCATCATGTTCACATGGAAGGGCTTCCGCCTTCCACGGGCAGGGTCCAGGGTGACCAGGTACGTCACAGGGTTGAGCTGCTGGTACACGAGGTATGGGCCTTCCCAGGCTGCCTGAAGCTTGTCCTGTGGTACGGGGACCAGTACCCACACCTCTTGACCCACTTGGTAGGTCCTCTCACAAGCGTTCTGGTCGTACCAACGCTTCTGATCAGCCTGGGCTTGAGCCATATTGTCGTGTACCAGTTGCGTCAAGGCCTGCATTTTGTCCCGGAAGCGCATGACATACTCGATAACCGACACTCCAGGGGTGGCCAAATCCCCTTCCCAAGCCTCTTTCACCAGAGCCAGGGGGCCCCGCACACGTCGCCCGTACAGGAGCTCAAACGGTGAGAATCCTGTTGAGGCCTGTGGAACCTCCCGGTAAGCAAATAACAGGTGTGGGAGATACCGCTCCCAGTCACGCCCATGGGAGTCGACCAACATCTTAAGCATCTGCTTTAAGGTGCCATTGAACCGCTCGCACAGGCCATTAGTCTGTGGATGGTACGGGCTGGCCACCAGATGTCGCACCTGGACTTGCTTACAGAGGGCCTCCATCAGCTGGGACATGAATTGGGTCCCCCGGTCAGTGAGCATTTCCTGGGGAAAACCCACTCGGGAGAAAATCTCCAGCAATGCGGTGGCCACCTTGTCAGCCCGAATGGACGACAAGGCCACTGCTTCTGGGTACCGGGTGGCATAGTCCACTACCGTCAGTATGAAGCGTTTCCCGGAGCTGCTGGGGATGGCCAGCGGGCCGACCAGATCCACAGCCACCCTCCTGAAAGGCTCATCGATGATTGGCAGAGATACCAGTGGGGCTTTGGGGCGTGGCCCCGCCTTCCCCACTCTCTGACAGGTTTCACACGAACGGCAGTAGGCAGCCACATCGGCCCCCATTTTTGGCCAGTAGAAATGCTGGTTTAACCTGGCCTTGGTCTTAGCGATCCCTAGGTGTCCGGCCATCGGAATCTCATGTGCGATCCGCAACAACTCCGTCCGGAACGGATAGGGTACCACCAACTGTCGGTCCCTGGGCCACGCCTCCGGTGAACCCTGCTGGACCGTGGCCCGGTACAGCCGTCCTTGGTCCCAGACCACTCGCTCCGGGTCCGAGTCCGAGGGAGGCTGTGCCGCCTGCTCCTTAAGAGCTTTCAGGCTGTCGTCAGCTTCTAACGCTGCCTGAAACCCCTGACTAGATGTGGCCAGAATCGACGAGACTGTCACATCTTCAGTCAGTACCCCGGGACCTGTGTCCTGGCCTCCACCTGACTCGGCTGCCACTTGGTCAGAAGGGGAAGAGCTATCGGACCTCCGGGAGGCCCCTTGGCTTCCAGCACTCCCACTGCGGGTGACAGCGGCCACAGCCGCTGCGACCGTGGGTCGTGCCTGCTCCTCCTCCGTTCCTGACCAAGTCGCCGGTTCAGGCAGACCTACCTGGCTTCCTGACACCCCGGTTGTGGGGGAACCCTGCACCGAGATCTTACCTGGGAGCACTTCCGCTCCTGGACCGGCCCCAATCTCACCTGCCTGTTCCCCCCCTGCAGCAACAGAACCCCGCTGTGAAATCTCTGGGGACCCCACATTTGCTGTGGTAGCCCCCACCCCACACACTGGTCCTCCCCCTGCAGCACCCTGCTCTCTGCTTATCCCTGCAGAGGGCAGCAGATCCCAGCTCGCAGGCTGGTTACTTGTAGAGGCATTGTCACACCTTTCTCTGACCCCCTCCCCTGTCACAGCTGCAGCTGCGTGTGTGTCTATGGTGTCTGTGCAAGCAGAAATATCAGAGTTCACTCCCTCCTCCCTTACATCATTCATAGATAACACATTAACATTGTCCGGAGGCACGTCAGCACTGGCTGAAGGTTCAGCCTTTGGGGCGGGGCCAAACTGGGAGGTTATTTGCCCCAAATCTGTCCCAAGTAGCACGTTTGCAGGGATCCGATCAGTTACCCCCACCTCCCTCACCCCTCGCCCTGCGCCCCAGTCCACATAAATGTCAGCAACAGGCAGCGCCGGGTCAATGCCTCCAATCCCGGAGACAGCGAGGGTTTTTCCAGGGATCAAGTCTTGGGGGGACACCATCTCAGGCCGCACCAGAGTCACCTCCGAGGCGCTGTCTCGCAGTCCTATGGTCACAGACTGGCCGACGGTGACAGGTTGGAAGCTGTCCAGGGACCTACCACCACCCCCACCCACACAATACACCTTGGGCGGCCCTTGGGACGGGGACGGAGCCGGGGCCTTGGGACGCTGAGGGCACATGGCCTTGAAGTGTCCAGGTAGGTTGCACTGGTGGCACCGTCTTGGCTCTGCCACGGGCCTGGAGAGGGGAGTTGAGGGGGACACCCCCTGCAGTCTAGGGGCAGGTGGGGCAGTCGCAGAGTTCATCTTACCCCCTCTCCAGGTGCTGCTGGTGGCTGCTCTCCTGGCTTCAGGAGCCCGATTGTTGGTGTAGTCATCTGCCAGGGCAGCTGTAGCCGTGGATCCCTTTGGCTTCTGGTCTCGGATGAACTGGCGGAGATCCTCAGGGCAGTTCCACAAGAGTTGCTCCGTGATGAACAAGTCCAGGATCTCCGGTCCGGTGGAAAGCTGCAGGCCTTGGGTCCAGTGGTCGGCAGCTCGGGCAAGTGCCCGCCGGTGGTCAGCCCAGGAGTCCTTTGGTCCCTTCTGCAGCGTCCGGAACTTCTTGCGGTAGGACTCCGGGGTGAGGTTGTACTGTTGGATCAGGGCCCGCTTGATGGTGTCGTAGCCCTGATCCGCCTCAGCAGGCAAGTCCCCAAGGATATCCAGGGCCTTACCCCTTAAACGGGGGGTCAGGTATTTGGCCCACTGGTCCTTGTTCAGATGATGCTGCAAGCAAGTCCGTTCAAAAGCAGTCAAGAAAGAGTCCAAGTCTCCATCCTTCTCCAGCACTGGGAAGTCCTCAACACGGACCTTTGGAAGTTTGGTGTCTGGAAGGTCACGGGTGGCTGATGAGGGCCGGAGCTGAGCTAGCTGCAGCTGGTAGTTACGCTCTGCCTGGCGCTCTTCACGCGCTGCTTGCCGCTCACGCTCGGCCATGAGTTCCTTGTAGCCCTCCCGGTCTCCAGCCTGGCGTAGGGCCATAGCCATTTGAAGAAGGCTATCCGAGCCTCCCAGGCTCGGTGGAATGGCACGTGGTGATCTGCGGCCCGCTGCGGAGCCTGGTGCTTCACTGTCCATTGCAGAGCGGAGGGCTGGCATCTGGCTCGTTGAGGACCCTTGGGCGAGCTGCTCCTCATCTTGTCCAGCAGTGCCCGGTTGTGCAATGTCCTCTGCAGAGCTGTTTTCTGGCGTCGAGCTCCTGGAGGACTCGTGGACAACCTCCTCATCGTCTCTGGCCTTAGCATCGGCCATTCCTTTGGCTTTGCTCCTGGTGCTCTCAGCCATTCTTGCAGACTTTTGGTCACTGACACAGAACTGACACCTGATGCCTCCACACACCTTACAGTATCTGCACTCTGACACTCTAGTGTTGAGCTAGTCTGAAGACCCCAGCAGCCACAGCTGCTGCAGGCAGTCTTTAGTGTCTGGGAGTATGGGTCTCACACTCACACACACTATTATCTCGATCCCACTGCTGCCACCAATATGTCACAAACCACCGGGGGGGGGTCACTCAGAAATCCCCCGCGCTGGCTACCAGTACGTCACAATCGGGGGGTAACAAGTGGGGGTCACCCCTCCTTTATACCTCCCGACCGACAGACAGAGCACGTGACGCGCTCTCTAGCGCCCCTCTTATAGTCAGGCCAATTATGGAATTGCCCGACAATAAGCAAGGAGGCCGCTATACTACTTATGCCGATTATTGAAGGGTCCCCGGTGAGAGTAAGGTATATATTCCCCCGACCTCCGCGGGCGGAATATATAATATCTTCCCGAATCTCACTGGCCTCCCCACAATAATCCTTGGCACAAACTCGCTGCCACCAACCGCTTCACGGTAACTATTAGCCGAACACACAGACGTGGGATTCAAGATCGAGATAACAGAACAGCCCAAGATTAATTATATAATTTAATCGCCTAAAGCACACTAGAAACTACAATATATACAATAGGGAATCTACAGAATATACATATGTCAGAGTACAGTTACAGATAAAGCATGGTTTACAACAGGTATGCAATTCAATCAGTTACCTTGTGTGTCTGGCCACAGGGGGGCGCTGTAGACCAGGTTTCCAGGAACTCTCTCACAGGTCTGTCCCAACCAGGCCCCCGAGCAGAAGAACACTGGAAAATGGCCGAAGTAGGGTTATCAACCTGGGCAGATCCAGGTCCCCTCCTACCTTAGTGACCTCACAGGGAAGCACTGCCACTCCCCCTGCATGGATCAGAATTATCCAGCAAAGGGGATATTGGCCATAACTTTGCCTGGGAGCGTCGTAGGCAGACGCCAATGCTCTCATTGTGACAGTTATGAATTTAGCTACAGAACGAGGGGACTCATGACCTGTCTACGAGTTCCCATATGGCTGATATCACGCCTGGGGCATTTCCCAATGTCCTGTTCCCATAAAAAGGGGGGTGCCGGCATCGTCCACATGCGGAGACACCATTTTTATGGTTGCCATATTTATCGGAAATATGGCTTGCGAGATATGAACCATTTTTTACTGGAGTCGTTCTGTCTGGCTATTTCCATAGCCTTGCTAACTAGCTAGCAGCTCCTACTACAGGGTGACGGCAGGGAGTCATCCTGTGTCCATTGTCCTAAAGCCACCTAATTTCCATATCACAGGACATGGCCATGGATTTGTTGCTAAACCAGTTGTGTGAAGGGAAGGGGGTAGTGACACCAGGAGAGGGCTTCCTGACATGACTTGAATGTCATGATTTATCGTCATATCTCCGGATTTACCTCACAGGGGGGGTTGGTGGGGAGGGGGTTCTAAGGTCAAGTTGTGTTGGGGGAATGTCACCATAGCATTGACTATACCAAAGTCAGGTTCCAGCACCACGCTGATTTAGAGCTTTTATGCCTTTCTTACCTCAGCTAAGTCAGCCATTTTCACCCTGATTTGAAGGAATGGGACAGGACAGTGTATATACAGTGGGTACGGAAAGTATTCAGACCCCTTTTAATTTTTCATTCTTTGTTTCATTCCAGCCATTTGCTAAATTCAAAAAAGTATTTTTTTTGTCCTCATTAATGTACACTCTGCACTCCATCTTGACAGAAAAAAAAAAACAGAAATGTAGAAATTTTTGCAAATTTTATAAAAAAAGAAAAAAACTGAAATGTCACGTGGTCATAAGTATTCAGACCCTTTGCTTAGAATTGAGTAGAAGCACCCTTTTGAGCTAGTACCACCATGAGTCTTCTTGGGAATGATTCAACAAGTTTTTCACACCTGGATTTAGGGATCCTCTGCCATTTTTCCTTGCAGATCCTCTCCAGTTCCGTCAGGTTGGATGGAGAACGTTGGTGGACAGCCATTTTCAGGTCTCTCCAGAGATACTCAATTGGGTTTAGGTCAGGGCTTTGGCTTGGCCGGTCAAGAATGGTCACAGAGTTGTTCTTAAGCCACTCCTTTGTTATTTTAGCTGTGTGCTTAGGGTCATTGTCTTGTTGGAAGGTGAACCTTCGGCCAAGTCTGAGGTCTAGAGCAGAGGTTCCCAACTCCAGTCCTCAAGGCACACCAACAGTGCAGGTTTTCAGGATTGCTTTAGTATTGCACAGGGGTTGGAATCATCACCAGTGCAGGTGATTAAATTACCACCTGTGCAAAACTAAGGAGATCCTGAAAACCTGCACTGTTGGTGTGCTTTGAGGACTGGAGTTGGGAACCTCTGGTCTATAGCATTCTGGAAGAGGTTTTCTTCCAGGATATTTCTGTACTTGGCCACATTAATCTTTCCTTCAATTGCAATCAGTTGTCCTGTCCCTCCTGTAGCTGAAAATACTCCCCTGGCATGATGCTGCCACCACCATGTTTTACTGTGATGAGGTACCTGGTTTTCTCCAAACATACCGCTTAGAATTATTACTAAAAAATTCTCTGTTTGTCTCATCAGACCAGAGAATCGTATTTTTTATAGTCTGGGAGTCCTTTATGTGTTTTTTTGCAAACTCTATGCGGGCTTTTATACGACTTGCACTGAGGAGAGGCTTCCGTCAGCCACTCTGCTATAAAGGCCTAACTGGTGGAGGGCTGCAGTGATAGTTGACTTTGTGCAACTTTCTCCCATCTCCCTACGGCATCTCTGGAGCTCAGCCACAGTGATCTTGGGGTTCTTCTTTACATCTCTCACCAAGGCTCTTCTCCCACGATTACTCAGTTTGGCTGGACGGCCAGGTCAAGGAAGAGTTCTGGTGGTCCCAAACATTTTCCTTTTAAGGATTATGGAGGCTACTGTGCTCTTAGTGACCTTGAGTACTGCAGAAATTATTTTGTAACCTTGGCCAGATCTGTGCCTTGCCACAATTCTGTCTCTGAGCTCCTTGGGCAGTTCCTTTGACCTCGTGATTCTCATATGGTGGGACATGCAGTGTGAGGTCTTATATAGACAGGTGTGCGCCTTTACAAATCAAGTCCTATCAGTTTAATTAAACACAGCTGGACTCCAATGAAGGAGTAGAACCATCTCAAGGAGGATCACAAGGAAATGGACAGCATATGACTTACATATGAGTGTCTGCGCAAAGGGTCTGAATACTTATGACCATGTGATTTTTCAGTTTTTCTTGTTTAAAAAAATTTGCAAAAATGTCTACATTTCTGGGTTTTTTTTTCTGTCAGGATGGGGTGCAAAGTGTACATTAATGAGAAAAAAAAATATGTTTTTTGAATTTACCAAATGTCTGCAACAAAACAGAGTGAAAAATTTAAAGGGGTCTGAATACTACCCACTGTATGTAAAAGATATAGGTATATCCATATACATATACACAAGCTAAAAACACGAATCCCAAAAAAATTGCACCAGAGGCATCCCATAATAACAAATATTTATTGGTTCAGTCCACTAATAACAAGAAGGTAGGTGACTTAAAAAAAAACAAAACAAGTAACATGTTTCTGGCCTAACATAGCCCTTGAGACTAAGTCATGTTAGGCCAGAAACATTAACTGTTTCTCTTTATTATCATGTTTTTCTAAGTCAGCTACCGTCTTGTTTTTAATGGACTGAATAAATAAATATTTGTTATTATGGGATGCCTCTTGTGCGATTTTTTTTTGATTAGTGCTAGTGAAGTTGCTTCTGCACCTTGCGCTTTGTCAGGTGAGTTGAATAAGATTTTTTTTGCCTTTACAAGCTAAAAACACTTCCCTTTAGGCCCCCTTCACTTGTCCGTGTCTCCGGTATGTGTTTGGTCCGTTTCCTCACGTGCCGGAGACACGGGCACACGTAGACCCATTAAAATCAATGTGTCTGCGCTCACGTCCGTGTTTTGCCATGGACCATGCGTCCGTGTAGAGCATACGTGTGCCCGTATGCTCCACACGTAGACATGTTCGATTTTCTCCGTCATTACGTGTGTCACACGGACCGCACACGGACCACACGGGGTGTGATCCGTGTGACACGCACCGGAGAAAACACACGTGTCTGTGAAATAAAAAGAATTTCTATACTCACCTTCTCCAGCGCTGCTGTCTCTTGCTTCCGACCCCCGCTCATTATGCTCATCGCATATTCACTCCACTGCGGGCCGGAAGCAGCAGCAGCGGGGAGTCGGCAGGACTGGAGACAGTAGTTCAGCACCACGGACAGCGACGCCAAGGACAGGTGAGCAGAAAGTTCCTGTTCTCTGTGTGTTATCACGGATAACACACGGAGAACACATGTGTGCCATAAACACGGCACACGAAGGGCAATACGAACCTTTGACACATTCGTGAAAAACGTGCGTGATTTTCACAGACGTGTGAAGGGGGCCTTAGACACACGTTGGGTATTTGGTGAGTTTTTTTACCTCAGTATTTGTGAATTTTGAAACGGATCATCTTCAAAATCCACATTAAAGCATGCGAGTACCAATCAGTATCAGGTTCATAAAAGAAAACTTCTCTGTTCGAACCGTGCATTTTTAAAGTGCATCTGCTCAAAATCCATGAAACAAAAACAAATAAAAAACCTCAGTGTCATGGTTATACTGTGTTTTGTTGTAATTGCTGAAAATCCAATAAAGCTTGATTGTTAAAAAAAAACATCTCAGTGTGAACAATACCCTAAAAGAAGAAGACGCTTTACAAGAATTGTAAACATTTTGGAAAAGCGGAGCAGCCGCAGGTCTGTATCCATTCTGCCGTATCCCATCTCCCATTGGCCTGTCTCACGGATGACACAAGGCTCTGCACACAGACACACGGCCCCCTCCCACGCATCGCTCCATTCATAAAGAAATATCAGTGCGCAGGGATAAACACTCCTCACCAGGACTCCGCAGAAAGACGAGGGACTCGCAGAGCAAAGGGAGAGCATGGCAAAGAGGGGAGGCGAGGGACAAAATTAGATAGCTCAAGAGTATGTCACATGGATAGAGACAGACAGGTAGCAGCGCCGCCAGGCACCGATCGTATATAGAACTAGTGTAATATTGTGTATCAGCCTATACTTCCTGCAAATAATATCTCACCTTATGCAATTATATTTGCATATTAACCCTTGTAGTGCATGTAAACGTATCCGCTGGAGCACATCGCGAGCAGTCTCGTCGCCTTGCGGGCAATCAGTGGCCACCTGTTGCATGCACCTATAGATATCCTATATGCATGTAATGTATGGCCGGTCACCTAGTGTAAGGGGGGACATTTTCGAGGGGTAGCTTATGCAGCATCGCATTGTGCATTGACGCAACTGCTGCTATATCATCGAGAGGTCATCTTCATGTATTAGTCTAGGAACAGGATGGTGATCGCAGCACTTCATATTTTTCTGCTCCTGGTCGCTGTCTCAGGTAAGCCTGCAGATTTTATTTGCCTTGTTGGGTGATTTTTTTTTTTTTATTACCTGTTTGCTATCTCCTTTTTTCCTCTCCCAGCCCCCCCCTCCACCACCACCACCACCACTGACCTCACTAACCATTTCCTGTATATAGACTGTGATTCTGTTGCCAAGGAAACGCAAAAAACGTCATCCGAAGGCAGAATCTAATGAGTAAAGTACATTATCGTCTGTTTAGTACGTGCAGAGTGACAGTATTCAGATGAAAGAAGTCATGTTAGAGGCGACACTAAGGTTGTGCGTCGGTGAAAAGCACCATGGAAACTGAAGAAGTGGACTGCAACCTAGAGATTGATGAAAACATCTCCCAAAATGCAACTAGTGACGCTATGAAACCCAACGCGGCCTATTTATCCCCGCTGTTGCATAATCTTGGCTCAATTCAACTTTTAATCCATTCAAAACCAGGTTTTGTTTTTTTTCTTTCTTCGTGCACCATAAGACTGTATATTAGCCCCATTCCATTACGGCTAATTTTCGTGAGAATCTAGTTCCACATCCACAGCAGAAATTTTGAGTTTCAGCCTTGAATTCTATCACGGAGTTATATGTGCCATATACCAAAATTAGTGATGAGCGAGCACTACCATGCTGGGATGTTTGGGGATTTTGGGGCATTTTTCCGGGAACTCTTCTGGAAAAAGGTTTGAGTTCCCCATTGACTTCTATTATACTTAGGTACTCGATTTGTGCCCATTCACACAGCCAACTGCTCGTTATGAGTACCGCACACCTGAGCATGGTAGTGCTCGCTCATCACTAGTTATCAGTACCAAGCACCCAAGTATGGTAGTGCTCGCTCATCACTAGTTACGAGTACCTGAGCATGTTAGTGCTCACTCCTCACTAGTTACGAGTACCCGCGCACCTGAGCATGGTAGTGCTCACTCCTCACTAGTTACGAGTACCGCACACCTGAGCATGGTAGCCCTCGCTCATCACTAGTTATCAGTACCGAGCACCCAAGTATCGTAGTGCCCGCTCATCAAGTACTGATCACCTGAGCATGGTAGTGCTCGCTCATCACTAGTTATGGGTACCGAGCACCCGAGCATGGTAGTGCCCGCTCATCACTAGTTATGAGTACCGAGCATGGTAATGCTCGCTCATCACTAGTTTTGGGTACCGACCACCCGAGCATGGTAGTGCCTGCTCATCACTAGTTACGATTACAGAGCACTCGAGCATGGTAGTGCTCGCTCATCACTAGTTACGATTACCGAGCACCCGAGCATGGTAGTGCTCGCTCATCACTAGTTACGATTACCGAGCACCCGAGCATGGTAGTGCCTGCTCATCACTAGTTACGAGAACCGAGCACCTGAGCATGGTAATGCTCGCTCATCACTAGTTTTGGGTACCGACCACCCGAGCATGGTAGTGCCTGCTCATCACTACTTACGATTACAGAGCACTCGAGCATGGTAGTGCTCGCTCATCACTAGTTACGATTACAGAGCACTCGAGCATGGTAGTGCCCGCTCATCACTAGTTACGATTACCGAGCACCCGAGCATGGTAGTGCTCGCTCATCACTAGTTACGATTACCGAGCACCCGAGCATGCTCCTCATCACTAATCAAATGTCTGGGCAAAAAAACCCAAACAATTAATTCTCTTAGGGGAAAGGCGATTTTCCCTTTCTTACCTTTCATTTTTTTCCTTCCCCTTCTGCCATAAGCCAAATGAGGGCTTATTTTTTTTTTGCAGGACGAGTTCTAGTTTTAAATTACACCATTAATATTTCAATATAATACATTAAAAAAATGGGTAAAAATGAAAGGGTAGAGGAAAAAAACAAAACACATTTCCGCTATGGTTTTTTTCCCTGTTTTTTTTAGGGTGTGCATTGTGCTGTAAAAATGACCAGACAATATGAGTCTCCAGATCAGTACGAAAACAGCAATTTTAAATGTCATGAACATCGCCTACTCGCTACTCATGGGACTCCGAAGTGACTGTAAAGGGGGGAGACTCTACTCTGCTCACAATCACTTTGCTCACCGATCGCAATGGGTTTATGAGCTAAGCGCACCCCACCATCAGTTCACACATCCACACCCCACTTTTTGCTGACACCACTCACCGTTTTGATAGGAGAGCAAGACACCCCTTCCTGGGTAACACACTAACAAACACGCCAACCAGATTTCCTAACCCCCTGATAGGTACACTTCTTGAGCTCTGGCATACACAGGTAACACATCCAGGCTATACTTTCAAGAAGGAACAAACGTATTAAAGTTTAGATTTAATATATGAAAAATATATAGTGCTTACTTAATATAGTCCTTAACTTTTTTGACAACGGATTACTGCTGGATCTGTTCTAATGGACAACTACTGGACATGTGAACTGAGCCTTAGATCCATGAGCGATTCTTTTCAGAGGGGACATTAGGACAGATATAAAATTCACGTGGTCTCCCCTAGATTTGATGAACAGTTTTTCTGGATGAGATAATATAGGCTCTCATCCACACCCCTCACTTCTTTTTGGTCAGATGAGACAAGGATGGCAAATTGTATGCACGGAACATGGATGAAAGATAGAATTCTAATTTATGTCACATTCGAACAACGTGAGCGCCATATTTCCCATCATGTTTTCACCATCCTAGACACACCAAACACGAATATGATATATGCATAATATGGGTTATTACATTTCTGTTGCTGACACTTAAACTCACAGAAGTGATTATGTTCCCCTATCACATATATATCCATGGATGGTGTTGTTATTATTATTCATTATTATAGCGCCATTTAGTCCATGGCACTTTACAAGTGAAAAGGGTATACATAAATACAAGTACAACAATCATGAACATTACAAAAACAGACTGGTACAGGAGGAGAGAGGACCCTGCCCACGAGGACTCACAGTCTACAGGGGATGGGTGAGGATACAGGAGGAGAGAGTACCCTGCCCACGAGGGCTCACAGTCTACAGAGGATGGGTGAGGGTACAGGAGGAGAGAGTACCCTGCCCACGAGGGCTCACAGTCTACAGAGGATGGGTGAGGGTACAGGAGGAGTGAGTACCCTGCCCACGAGGGCTCACAGTCTACAGAGGATGCGTGAGGGTACAGGAGGAGAGAGTACCCTGCTCACAAGGGCTCACAGTCTACAGAGGATGGGTGAGGGTACAGGAGGAGAGAGGACCCTGCTCACAAGGGCTCACAGTCTACAGAGGATGGGTGAGGATACAGGAGGAAAGAGGACCCTGCCCATGAGGGCTCACAGTCTACAGGGGATGGGTGAGGGTACAGGAGGAGAGAGGACCCTGCTCATGAGGGCTCACAGTCTACAGGGGATGGGTGATGGTACAATTGGTGAGGACAGAGCTGGTTGCGCAGTGGTGTACTGAACTGAGGGTTATTGTAGGTTGTTGGCTTGTTGGAAGAGGTGGGTCTTCAGGTTCCTTTTGAAGCTTTCCACAGTAGGCAAGAGTCTGATATGCTGGGGTAGAGCGTTCCAGAGTATGGGGGAGGCGCGGGAGAAATCTTGTATGCAATTGTGGGAAGAGGAGATAAGAGAGGAGTAGAGAAGGAGATCTTGTAAGGATCGATCTGAAGTTATCAGATAATTATCAATATGGTGGGGAAATATTGAATTTCTATTGCCATGTGATGTCCCTGGTACGGGTTGGAGACAACCAGTCTGCTTTAGAGGTAATTATATTCACCTCTGATGTAGCACCCATTTACTAACGAGGAGAGGAAGTACACCATAAAAGTTTGCGCTTCTGGAAACTCTCAGCAACACATTAAATTATCTACACGCAGGAGATGTTCAAAGATTCTAGATTTATTCATCCAATGTCTAAATCTTCTATAACTTCACACTTATACAGAATATATATTTTAGTGGTTCAAAATAAATTCTGTACCTTATGAAAAAAAAATTGTGTCACCATTTTCTGAGACCTATGTCTTTTGTATTATTTTTCCATTGTTGTGTCCTGAGCTGTGGTTTTTATTGATACAATTTTTGGATATAGACAACCGTTTCCCTTGCTTTACACTGCAGCGTTGCCCTTTTAAATCTTACTCTATCTATATTTTCCTCCAGATATATAGTTATGAATAGAAACATTCACTATATTATAGTGTGTCTACTTGCAGGGCACAGTCGTTGTCTATCAAACTTGGATTGTGTGATGAAAAACAGAGAAATGTGCCCTCCAGGCAGCCAGTTATGCGGCCCCTGCATATCAAACTTTGAGGAATCGAAATTTGGAAATTGTGAATTAAAAGGTAATATTAGTTTACATGTTCTTCTCCATAGGGGGCAGTGTTGCATCGGTTTTATTCTGATCCGTAGGAGCTATTCAATATGACCTGATGAGCTGACTGCAGCCTAAAGGCCCCGTCACACGCAACGATATATCGCCGGGGTCACGGATTCCGTGACGCACATCCGGCATCGTTAGCGACGTCGTTGCGTGTGACACCAACGAGCGACCGTTAACGATGGAAAATACTCACCAAATCGTCCATCGTTGACATGTCGTTCGTTTTCAAAAAATCGTTGATTGTTGAGGTCGCAGATGGTTCGTCGTTCCCGAGGCAGCTCACATCGCTGTGTGACACCTCGGGAACGACGAACTTCAGATTACCTGCGGCCGCCGGCAATGCGGAAGGAAGTAGGTGGGCGGGATGTTACGTCCCGCTCATCTCCGCCCCTCCGCTTCTATTGGGCGGTCCGCTTAGTAACGCCGCTGTGACGCCGCACGAACCGCACCCTTAGAAAGGAGGCGGTTCGCCGGCCAGAGCGACGTTGCTAGTCAGGTAAGTCCCGTGTGACGGCTCCGAACAATATTGTGCGCCACGGGCAGCGATATGCCCGTGACGCACAAACGATGGACATAAACGACGGGGGCGGGTGCTTTCACCAGCGATATCGCTAGCGATATCGCTGCATGTAACACCCTCTTAAGATCTTTTCTCTGGCACACTTTGATAGCACCATGGTGAAGGTCCCATCAGATGAAGTCGTAATACCTTTGAGCTGTTAATTAAACCAGGTTGTTGAATATTTGTGAATTTGCTTCTTTCAGCGAGCAGGAGATTGAAGTTCATGGGGCCCGATGCAATGATCGACTTCATCCAAGAATACAGGATCAGCAAAGGACGTAGAATAAACCCAACAGAGACAGGTCGGTGTAAACGGGTTATATTAAAGTGGAGCTATCATTAGAATTTACGCTGCATAAATCAGACATACACACACTCACAAAGTTAGGGATATTTGGCTTTTGAGGGAAATATCAGGATGATCCTAAAATGCCCTCTAAACTTTTCAGGTGACCTTACTGTGACCTTCTCTGATCTTTTGGATGCTCATGTCCAACTGTTCAATGTTTCAGTAGTCTAACAATAAGCTTAATGGTAAAATTAATAAAAGGTGTTTGATTCCCTGAATCGCCCAATAAGTTTTGGGGTTCAGTTAGAATTGGTATTAAACTGTCCTCCTCATCACGCTGTTCACATTTTGATATCATGGGACCAAGATGACACCTAACAATTGATCAGATCAGAGGTACCGCGCCATTGCAAGACTTCTAGTACAAAGTTCTAAGACAGAAGTAGCCACTGAGCTTAGAGTGTCATCAGCAGGTTGTACAGGGATACAGAGAGACTGGAAGAGTCACACAAAGACAGAAGTGGATGTTCTTTGGCCACATCCCACGCTAATGAGCTCTTCATTGAAATATGCCCTGCGGAACCGGATGATAAGTGGCACACAACTCCAGGCACATTTAAGGGAAGTGAAAGGCCCCCAAGTGCCATGTCAGATCATTCAAAACCATATAAATCAGTGTGGTCTGCGTTAAAGATGAGTTGCAAGATACCTGACCACACCAGCAGAGACAGGCGTCATCTATGCTGGACGAATGACCAGTGCCCTCAGTGCTGGTCACTGATGAAACTCGATTCACACTGAGCAGAAATGATGGTCGCCAACAATGTTGGAGATGTCACGGAGACCGCTGTGCATCAGCCACTGTTGTTACCAGATGAACCTTTGGTGGTGGTGGTGTTACAGTGTGGGCCGGTGTGTCTAGTTAATACAGAACAGCCCTACACTTTGTGAATGGTGCAGTGACAGCCCGTACTACTGGAATAATATCATTAATCCAGTCATTGTGCCTCTGCATGAACAACACCGGCCTAATCTCATCTCCATGGACAACAATGCTCCAGCTCATCGAGGTCAAATCATTAGGGAACGGCTGCTGGAGACTGGAAGACCTTAAATGGAATGGCTGCACTTTCTCCAGACCTGAATCCCATAGAAAACCTACGGGATCAGCCGAGTCGCCATGTACAGGCCATAACTCTGTACCCCAGAATCTCAATGACCTGAGGGCAATCCTTCTAGAAGAGTGAGCTGCCATGCCTCCATAGGCAATAACTCCACTTGTGACCAACAGGAGACTTCATTATCATCTGTAATTGATGCTCAAGGCCACATGACAAGTTATTGAGACAGTGACATTTTTGAGGGTTATACCCCCCCACTGGTGTTAGATTTTGTTTCAATAAATTGTTTGAGAGGAGGAAATGGAAATCACCATTGCAGCTTCTACTTAAGTACCCTATTGTCATTATAAAATAACACTGTAGAGGGAACTTTTTACGTATTTCAGAAATTTCACCCAAAAGCGAAAATATCCCTGACTTTTTATGAGTAGTGTATAGGGTGCTTTACACGCTGCGACATCGCTAACAATATCGTCGGGGTCACGTCATTAGTGACGCATATCCGGCGCCGTTAGCGACATCGCAGCGTGTGACACCAATGAGCGACGATCAACGAGCGCAAAAATGTGAAAAATCGCTGTTCGTTGACACGTCGGTGATTTCCTTAATATCGTTGCTGCTGCAGGTACAATGTTGTTCGTCGTTTCTGCGGCAGCACACATCGCTATGTGTGACACCGCAGGAACGACGAACATCTCCATACCTGCCTCCACCGGCAATGAGGAAGGAAGGAGGCGGGCGGCATGTTACGGCCGCTCATCTACGCTCCTCCTCTGCTATAGGACGGCTGCCATGTGACGTCGCTGTGACGCCGCACAAACAGCCCCCTTAGAAAGGAGGCGGTTCGCCGGCCAGAGCGACGTCGCAAGGAAGGTAAGTCCGTGTGACGGGTGTAAGCGATGTTGTGCGCCACGGGCAGCGATTTGCCCGTGACACACAACCGAAGGGGGAGGGTACGCTCGCTAGCGATATCGGTACCAATATCGCAGGGTGTAAAGTATCCTTATCTGTGATTATGTATGGAATCCATGGGAAAAATCTGAGACTGACCCTTTGACTTGGGCGGGCTTTGAACGTTGCGACATCGCAAGCCGATGCTGCGATGTCGCACGCGATAGTCCCCGCCCCCGTCGCAGGTACGATATCTTGTGATAGCTGGAGTAGCGAAAATTATCGCTACGCCAGCTTCACATGCACTCACCTGCCCTGCGACTGTCGCTCTGGCCGGCGACCCGCCTCCTTCCTAAGGGGGCGGGTCGTGCGGCGTCATAGCGATGTCACACGGCAGGCGGCCAATAGCGGCGGAGGGGCGGAGATGAGCAGGATGTAAACATCCCGCCCACCTCCTTCCTTCCGTAGAGCCGCCGGCGGCAGGTAAGGTGAAGTTCCTCGCTCCTGCGGCGTAACACACAGCGATGTGTGCTGCCGCAGGAACGAGGAACAGCATCGTACCATCGCTGCAGCAAAATTATGGAAAAGTCGGAGCTTGCAACGATGATACGATAACGACGCTTTTGTGCTCGTTTATCGTATCATCTAGAATTTACACACAACGATGTTGAAAGTGACGCCGGATGTGCGTCACTTTCGATTTGACCCCACCGACATCGCACGTGCGATGTTGCAACGTGCAAAGCCGCCCTTGGAGTTATTGAATCCAAACCGTCCAATCTCCATCGTTCTGCACTCGGTTCTTGTCCTGTTCTTTCAGCCGTATTCACTTTCTCTTGCAGTCTCCACCACAAGCACTGCTGCCTCCGTACATCTTACATCTACTGGGGATAAACCAAGACCTCTCAAAAGTAGCTCCGATGCTCAAGCCCCGTCACTGCTCACGTCAATGCTCCCACCCCAGATGAAAGATGGGCAACTGGGCAGGAGGAGGAAGAGCGAGATAAACCAGACAATGTCGCTAAGTAATTGTCTTCTCTTTACAGCTATTAAACATGTCATCCAATAGCATTCATGATGTAATGTGAGATCAGTATAAAGCTGGTGTCACACATAACGACGACGACAACGACGTCGCTGCTACGTCACCATTTTCTGTGACGTTGCAGCGACGTCCCGTCGCTGTCGCTGTGTGTGACATCCAGCAACGACCTGGCCCCTGCTGTGAGGTCGCCGGTCGTTGCTGAATGTCCAGCTTCATTTTTTGGTCGTCACTCTCCCGCTGTGACACACACATCGCTGTGTGTGACAGCGAGAGAGCGACGAAATGAAGCGAGCAGGAGCCGGCACTGGCAGCTGCGGTAAGCTGTAACCAGCGTAAACATCGGGTAACCAAGGGAAGACCTTTCCCTGGTTACCCGATGTTTACGCTGGTTACCAGCCTCCGCTCTTGCTGCCAGTGCCGGCTCCTGCACTGTGACATGTGGCTGCAGTATACATCGGGTAATTAACCCGATGTATACTGTAGCAAGGAGAGCAAGGAGCCAGCACTAAGCAGTGCGCGCGGCTCCCTGCTCTCTGAACTGTGACATGTAGCTGCAGCACACATCGGGTTAATTAACCCGATGTGTGCTGCAGGAGAGCAAGGAGCCAGCGCTAAGCGCGGCTCCCTGCTCTCTGAACATGTAGCACAGCGACCTTATGATCGCTGCTTCTGCTGTGTTTGACAGCTAAGCAGCGATCATAACAGCGACTTACAAGGTCGCTGTTACGTCACCGAAAATGGTGACGTAACAGCGACGTCGTTGTCGCTGTCGTTTAGTGTGACACCAGCTTAAGAGTGACTCCACCAGCAGAACAGTGAGTGCAGCTCTGGAGCATAATATAGACGGTAACTCAGGATCAGTAATGTAATGTATGTACACAGTGACTGAACCAGCAGAATAGTGAGTGTAGCTCTGGAGTATAATACAGGAGGTAACTCAGGATCAGTACAGAATAAATAATGTAATGTATGTACACAGTGACTGCACCAGCAGAATAGTGAGTGCAGCTATGGAGTATAATACAGGATGTAACTTAGAATCAGTAATGTATGTACACATTGACTGCACAAGCAGAACTGTAAGTGCAGCTCTGGGGTATAATACAGTAGATAACTCAGAATCAGTAATGCAATGTATATATACAGTGAATAGTGAGTGCAGCTCTGAGTATTATTTCAGCGTCTCACCTTGTATTGTAGGTATATTTCAATGCTCTTGTATATTGTGTTTTATTTCAGCTCTGATCGTTATCTGCAGTCTGACCGCTTTATCTGGAATACTTGTTGTGGCGATATGTTGGTACAGGTATGTAATGTAAAAAAAAGTTGATGCTAAAATAGCACAGATACCCAGTAAAATAAAGTGTGAAATTCATCGTAAAAAGGCATAACAAGACTAGCGGCAATATTCACGTTCATAATACATTTTAATATCCATATTATGGGCTTAAGTCACAATGAGTCCAGTGCGATCGCATTATACTCATCTCTCATACGTGCCAGGTGGTAAGTGGAAGCATCAGCGCTGATCGGTCAGCAGCTACTATAGATAGGTCTACTTCTAGTACTTAGTATAGATTTATGCAGATTGTTCGTGAATACAGCTACATTTTATCCATCAATTTATATTCTCCCTGTTTATTCAGGTTACAAAAAGAAGTCAGGCTGGCCCAAGAGATGGCGTATACATCGTGTAAGGGCGGCAGGCAGCACCCGTGCCAGAGGGTAAGGCACCGTCCACACTGCAGACCAAAGAGCCCAATTCATTATTGTATTTGCATTTTGATTTGTTTATGGTGTATTTACATTATCACACCTCATTGTTATATGCGCCTTATTCTTTTCTTTGCACCCATTTTATATCGTTTTCTCTTTTTTGTTGTTATTTTAGTTTTGTTTATAATTGGGGGTTAGGTTTGTCAGATCTTTTTAGCCAATTCCTTAATAGCTACTTTTTAAAAAGTTGCCAAATTTTTATGCAAATTTACTTACTTTCCTCCCTGGGCTCATCATATGAATATTTGTACATTTTTACACAAATTTTGTGACATCTTAACAGAAGATATGACTTTTTATGCTAAAAAGTTGCAAAACGTTTAAAAGTAAAACAAACCCCATTTTCATAATTTGAGCAAAATTCACAACACGTGCTCCATTTTGAAGAATTGTGTAAAAACGTTAGTGATTACAAGAAGAAAGAAGAAAAAAAAACTCCCGCAGATGAGGCTTTGGGCTCTAAGAATTAAGATGTAAGCCTCATGCACAGAATCTGTAACAAAGCAGCTGTCAAGGAAGCCTCTCTATGCAGCCATATGCAATTGGAGGAATAGTAAAAGGGACCCAGTACACTAGAATGACCATACCCCAAGTACACACAATAGGAATTGATAGCAAAGTGGTTGGCAATATCGATGCCTTGGATTCAGCAGTCATCAGGTCTACATCAGACGACGGCAGTTTCGCGTCGTTTCACGAAACGGCCGTCATCCGACGGATTGTGTGTTCCTACCTCCCTCACGCCTTCCCCCCTGACCTGATGGTTGAATAAAACAGCTTTTTTTACCGCATTTCTGGTGAGTGCCTTCCATCTCTTTTATGGACTGTATGGATTGTTGTCTATTGGAATGAGCACCGTGACCAGCATGCAAGGAATTCTACAGCCACATTATGCGTGAATAATCGCTCAATGGAGCCCAGTGTTTCCTCCTTCCTCTCTATATAAAAGGTTTGAATATCTGTTCCAAGCTATGCCTGCTAGGTTTTTGGTAAGTAATCTGAGAGCATCATGATGTAGGAGAAGATGCACAAATTACAGTGATGTATCACTTACTGGGCTGTGTTTTGTTGTTTCAATACAATCCGTGTTTTATCAGCAGGAGTTTATCACTACAAGATTACATGTCTTGTGGCTCCTAGTCCAACCCAACCTTCACCACTGATTAGCAGTTGTCAATATACAGTGTACACAGAAAGCTGCCAATCAGTGATTGTGGGCGGGGTTATACACAGCTCAGCATTCAGAGCTCTGCTAATTCTGCAGCAGAGAAAGCTGTGATACATTGCTGCAAACAGAGTCTCTGTCCCTACTTCATGATGCTGTCAGATTGCAAAGTTAGCTCTTGTAGGCCCTTCTTGATTTGATGAGAACCTTCGTGAGATTGGACATTACTACGTACAATGGATTATAAGCCCTATTGTTTCATTTTGTTCCTTCCCATCAGACAGCAGATCAGATGTCTCAATATAAGCAACATTATAGTGCTCAGAAGAAGCACTTCCAGGCACAGGAGAGGTAAGGATCTACCTTGTGGTTTCTGGTCTCCTACACAACATTGCCTTATAATCTAATCATTCCCATTACTCCCAGAAGCTCAGAAAAGAAGCCGTGCCAGCAGCTGTCCACAGACTCGGAGGCAGAGGCGGAGGAATTTGCCATCTACGAGTGCCCTGGACTTGCTCCGGTGCGTAAAGCCATGAAAATGCCCCTGTAATCAACACTTCTCTTACTAAAGTACTAATCAATCGTGTCCCTTTTATCTCTATAGACAGGAGAGATGGAAGTCCACAATCCTCTGTTTGACCCATCACGGACCAAGCAGTGAGAACAAGAAATACGGACATCATACATCTTCTAGGCGACATTTTATAAAGTGTATCAGCAAGTGTTCCGTAATCACGTGCATTAAACGCTCAGTATAGTGGACATGTAATTATTTCCATCCCCCGCCCGGCCCTGACCGTTCCGACAGCTTCTCCTCAGTCACTGCTTGAATTGGCTAAATATACTTTCAATCAACATCTTCTCTAATGATCTTATTCTGAGGAGATGGAAGGAGCGGCCAGCATGGAAGGTTTCTTCTGTTCATTTCAAAAGACTGTCGCCAAAATGGGGAAGGTGGGGGGGGGGTGATTTCGATTGTGCACCACTTTGTCAGAATCAAGACTAACCGGTGTGGGTACTGTAGGAAATATATATGACAAGGGCACTGTATAATGCCTCTTTCACAAGTCCGTGAAAATCACGCACATTTTTCACAGACGTGTAAAAGATGTGTATTGCTCTCCGTGTGCCGTGTTTATGGCACACGTGTGTTCTGTGTATTCTCATGGATACTGGAACTTTCTGCTCGCCTGTCCCTGGCGTTGCTGATCTTTGGTCTCCAGTCCTGCTGACTGCCCGCTGCTTCCGGTCCGCAGTGGAGTGAATATGCAATGAGCATAATGAGCAGAGGGGGGGGGGGGGGCGGAAGCAAGGGACAGCAGCGGCAGAGACAGCAGCGCTGGAGAAGGAGAGTATAGAAATTCTTTTTAATTCACAGACATGTGTGTTTTCTCCGGTGCGTGTCACACAGATCACATCCGTGTCATCTGTGTGACACCCGTGATGCTGGAGAAAAACGGACATGTCTACGTGTGCAGCACACAGTCCATGTCAAAACACGCACGTGAGCGCAGATCCATTGATTTTAATGGGTCTATGTCTGCCCGTGTCTCTGGCACGTGAGGAAACGGACCAAACACGTACCGGAGACACGGACGTGTGAAGGAGGCCTAATCCAAAGAGGGAACCCTGTGTTAATTTCTACTCTCTCGGGCACTGTGCCACATGCGAAACATTTTAAAGGCACCAAGTCAGAGTTTGTTTTTTTTGTGTGCTTTAAGTGTAAGTCCCCTTATACTCACCTGCCGCAGTCTTCATCTTCTCCGTCGATTTGTGGCTTGCTGGAAGCTCCTGCGTGTCACGGTGCGTGCAGGAGGTCACAACTCAATATAAAAGTCTATAGGAGCCTCGTTCTGGCTCTCAGAGTTACACTGAGGGCTGGTGACAGTCAGAAATTACGGGTACAAAATGGCACCCCAGCACCAGAGCAGTTCCGAAAAAAGGATGAAGATGTTGGCAGGCGAGTTATAATACCGGGGCGCATGGTACATTAAAAGCGCCACTCCAGCGCTGAAATGGTGCTTTCAATTTATTTTTTTAACCTTTCGATCGGAGTGTTTCTTTAAGAGCATACAAGATATTTCTACCCTAGTATCATCCACCTAAATGATAGATGCAGTAAAGACGCGAAAAATGAAACCGGCACGCTTCAGTAAATAGTGCTTTCAGTTTATTGCAGTTCATAGAAAGGGAATAGCTCGCCCAAAATAAGGAACATATATTAAATTTGAGAGGGCATTACAAACATTTAATACATCTGCACGAAACACAAAAGGGAAAAGTGAAATGTTCAATAATGTAGAAACTTCTGTACAGTTTTTACCCCACGCCAAATACCTCAACTTTCAGCTGTGCTGGTTCACGCTCCTTAAAAGGGGTATTCAAGTTTAGAAGGAAATCTGTCAGCAGGTTTTTGCTATGTAATCTGAAGACAGCATAAGGTAGGGGTTAAAACACAGATTTCAGTGATTCCTCTCATTAAGGTCTGTGCCATTTACCTGCAATGTTTGTTTTAGTTTCTGGAGATTAGCATTGCCGGATTAGGTCATCTAGTCCAGCACATTCTTCTGTGATTAGCAGTTCACAGTGTATAGACATTGTATACAGACAACTTTGTGTGGGCAGTGGCTTTCTCAGCTCTGCTACATTACAAATCTAACAACTGTCAGAACCGCTGCACCCAGTAAATTAAGTGATACATTGTTGGATTCAGGGTCTCTTTCCCTACATCATGCTGCTTTCAGATGAGCAAATGAAGAACTTAAAAAAGGGGTTGTCCACTATTTTGACATTGATTGATGATCTATCTTAAGGATAGGCTATCAATGTCTGCTCGGCTGGGGTCCGACAACTCCGCACCCCGCCCATCAGCTGTCCTCGGGCCCGGTGGCAGCAGGAAATGCTCAGTTCCGTATTCTGATAGCGGCCACAGCTGGGTACTGCACATCCGCCTCCTATTGATTAGAATGGGAGGGGGATGTGCAGTACCCGACCACTATCAGAAGTCGGAGCAGCACCGAACTGGGCATTTCCAGCTGCCTGCTACCACAGGGACTGAGCACAGCTGATCATCAGGGGTGCAGACCCTGGTCGAGCAGACATTAATGACCTATCCTAAGGATAGGCCATCAATGTCAAAGTAGTGGACAACCCTTACAAAAAAGGTAGGTATCTTGGGGTCCTGTAATACAAAAATCAGGACACTTTACCTACCCAAAATTATAGATAAAATAAAATATAAAAAAAAATAAAATAAGTTAATACTATGCTTTAACAGGAGGTAGCAAAAAAAGAAAAAAAAAAAAAAAACAGCTGACACATTCCCTTTAAAAATAAAAAAGGGGGGTGGTGTTTTAATCTTTTGGGGACTATATATATACATATATATTAATACTTAAAATACATAGATGTGGGGGCTAAAAATCATTTCTGCATTTGGGTTTCATTAAAAATGGGAGACTGTTCACCTTTAAATCTGTCAGCACTATGACTGTTCAAACCAAGCACAGGAACTTAGTGCATCCTTGGCGTGGCTAAACTGTTCAAGGCACCTTCCCACCCACCCGTTTCCCCAAACCCCCGCACCCGACCCGCCTATCTCTGTTTCCCAATTCCCTGACTGGAAAGGTGGAAGTCACAGCCATCAAGAAACAGAAGGGTGGAGATTATATTTTATATACACAGGGTGGTCCAAAAGTAGGTGGACAGTATGTAATAGGGTTATCAAACATGGTGTAAAGTGAAACTGACTCAGTTGTCCTTAGCAACCAAACAGATTACACTTTTCATTCTTCACAGACTCTCTAGAAAATGAAAGGTGGAATCTGATTGGTTGCTAAGGACAACTGAGTCAGTTTCACTTTATACCATGTTTGATAACCCTATCACACATTCTGTCCACCTACTTTTGGACTACCCTGTATATAATTTTTTATATATATATATATATATATATATATATATATATATATATATATATATATAATATATATATATATATATATATATATATATATATATATATATATATAATTTTTATTACACTGAACTTGGTTTGAACAGTCATTTTGTTCTGACAGTTGTATTACAAGGAGAAAAACAAAAAACCTGCAAAAATAAAAAAAAGTGCAAACAATTCAACGCACACAGTCACTCGCGGAAGAAGACAACACCCTGCCGCCTCTGTAGCTCTCCGTACCATATAGTGTCTGCTGACACGCTTTTCCTGCTGAGGGAACACTTGCCAGCTACTAGGAGACTATAGCAAATTTGTGGTTCCTTCCAAGTAATCTCATTTTGAAAAAAATAAAAATAAAAAAAAAATTATATATATATATATATATATATATATATATATATATATATATATATATATATATATATATATATATATATATATATATATATATATATATATATATATATATACATACATATACACACACACACACATATACACACATACATACATACACATATATATATAATTTATAAAAAAAAATAAAAATAACACTAAAATTCTTTTAATCTTTTACCAATAGGGGCAGGAAATATAAAAAAAAAAACAAAAAAAAAAAACACTAGACTGACGAATAGTGATAAAGTGTCCACAATTCTCCTTTGTATGGGCGAAGAAATCTAAAATATAATGGCCAGTGATCAAAACATCTATAAATATACGGCTAAGATTTCTGATTTTGGTAAAACTCTTTAAAAGTATTCCGGATTGCCAAACTTCTGACCCATCTCTCTGCCAAGGGGCATATTTACCGGACTGTTTTGCTTTAGGGTCGGCAGTGAGATCCCCCTAGTGGAGGCCAGAATTTTTTTTTAGTGAGTACGGCAGGGAATGTCGCAGGGTGGGATTTACACCGGCTGCAATTTTAGATCTGACAAAACAACGTGGATTTTGAAGATTTGCTGTGAAAATTTACGGAGGATGAAATCATGGACGGTGTTAATCTGCGAGAAAGATTTCGGATTTACTCATGAATAATAAGATGATGAGGCAACTTCACTTTTCCAATTTCTCATTAGTGTCAATTACAGGGTTAGTCCCAAGATGGGGCATAATGTACGGATCTCGGGGGGGGGGGGGGGAATCTGACAACTGGGATGCCCCCCTATAATCCTGGGCTCTGTAACCCAGCTTCATTCAACCTCACCTTGAATGGAGCACATACTCTACCTCCACTTCATTCCCTGACTATTGGACTGTCAGAGGAGATTTCTGTACTCTACGTCCTCAGACAGTCCCATAGACAATGAATGGAGAAAAGGTCGAGCATGAACACTCCTGCTTCTCCATTCAGGATGCTGGGGGACTCAAGTCTAGAGGATAACTTAAAGGGTCATTCTCAATATACAGTAAAAGTATTTCACATTATAAACTTACTTAGAGGAGTGGAGATTTAAAAAAAAAAAAAAAAAATATATATATATATAATAAAATATAAAAAAAATATCAGTTGTTTACGGCTTTTTGAAAGGGGAGTCCTAGTATTCATAATTTGGGACTGGACACATCCCGGGACCCAGTCTGCCCATTCACCCCCAAAAAACAATGGCTACCCTTAAGAGCACACGAGCCGCTATTTGTTTGGCTCTTAAAGACCTTTCCCCCATATTCTGCACCACACATTTTTTTGCCCCCTTTTTTTCTGTTTTAGTGTTTGAGGTTATCCACTTTTTGATATTTCAATGCTTTGCATACATTTGCCCTCTCCTTTTCAAAATTATTACCATGTTAACACCGCCAATTAAAGGGTATGAGCGGAATTAGTAATGCTCGCTCCTGACCATCTGGCTTTCAATCACCCCAACGAATGAGGAAATGCTTGTTCGTCGGGTGCGATGATTTTTACCCGGCAGAACGCCGTTCTATGTAAAGAGAAAATGCGCACAACGATCGCACTAGCGATAATGGAATCATTATGCGAACACGAAAACTATCTGATAGACATTTTACTTCTGCCTACTTTTATATTCACTACCCCCCTGTTTTGTACAAACCACCGCACTTACACCCCACGGGAATCATCAATTTAGATTATAAATGGGGTTTCCAGTTAAGAAAACCCCTATCCCCCAGAATACAGTTTGGAAAATAACCATCTTCCCCCAAAAAACAAAAACTGTGCTTACTCATCCTCCCCAGGTCCAGCGCCGAGTCTCCACCGCTAACCCTGATGTCTATTATTGATGGTAGTGCTGCAGCCATTCAGAAAGCTCAGCGGCTCGTGCCATAGTTACTTAGTTACTGCCTGCAGCGCTGTAAAATGTGACATCAGCGCTTCAGAAAACCACTGGGACCAGTTTCAAAAAGCCAGTGATGGACCTGTTAAGAGTGAATGAAGCACAGGATTTTTTTTTTTTTTTTTTTTTTTTTTAAAAACAAACTACAGCTGGAGGACAGGGATTTTCCTTTAAAAATAAAATAAAATAAAAATCTCTCTTAAACGAATGGTAAAATATAAACATTTGTGTTTTTTGTGCCCGTCTCTATCTGGAATAGCCTAGCAAAGCGATAAATGATCACTAAAGAGTCTGTGGCAGATCTGTCCGGTATCAGAAGCTTCGTTGGTTCATCATAGTTTTATATAGCTAAAAATTAAATACCCTGGACTCGGACCCGGGATAAATAATGAAGGGAGTGGGGTGCAACAAGGTCCCCATTATATGTGATAGAATAATGCCTTGAGTGATGCACAAAAACAGTTGTAATGTGCAATCTGCTGCAGCCAAAGAGGGGCTAGAAATAGGGGCTGCCGCAATTGGGGTATATAGAAAAGTGGTAAAAATAAATGGATACTTAAAAAGGAGAGATAGATGAAAGAAGGAGAGAGAAGAAGTGTTCACAGGTCACGTGCAGCCACAGTGGAAGTCTGTGTCTTGCAGGGAGGTCAGGCTGCGCCCGATGCACACGACGTGGTACCAGGAGTCACAGCGGTCGCACTGCACCCAGCTCACCGTGTCTTCCTGCGGGAGGCAGCACGATCGCCAGGCGCAAGGTTCTGCACTGGAGACAGTCTGGGAAACGACCGTTGCAGGAGCCGGGTTCTTTCTTGGACGACCACGAGGCTTCCTGTAAAAAAGGAATCAAGTGAAATGAGAAAGAATGGCCTCCAAAACGGATCAAGGGACAGAAAGGACAGCTATCTTCCCATCACCTCTGACTAGCTTCCCTGCCCCTGCTGAAAAAAAGCCTCCCCACAGCAGGATGCCGCCTCCACCATGTGAGACTGTGAGGAGGGTGTTTTCAGGGTGTTAGTTTTTCGCCCCATATATTGTTTTTTATTTAGCCCAAAATATTTTACTTTGGTCTCATCTGACTAGAGCACCTTCTTCCACATGGTCGCCGGGTCTCATACATGGCATGTGGTAGCAGGTACCTTGTCAGATAAGACCAAATTAAAAAAACAAAACAAAAAAACAAACTTATTTCACCCCTCCACAAGTTCAGCACCAAAGTCTCCGCTGCTGCTCCCGGTGTCATTGTCTGCAGTGCTGACAACACTACTGCATCCATTATGTTAATTCAACAGCTTTGCCATCAATCCTAACAGAGCCGCTGAGCTCACTGATTGGTTGCAATGCTGTCATCAGGACTACAGACTGATAAGACAATAGCGGAAACGCAATGCCGGACCAGGGGAGGAGGAGTAAAGTACAGTTTGTTTTTTTAAATATTATATTTCACCATTGGAGTGGTGCTTTAAATGAAAGTCCCCTGCATTATACTTATCTGCTGCAGTCCTCATCTTCTTCCAGTATCACTGCCGTAATCCTCACTTTGTGACCCACCCATAGCTCCAGTGTTTCATGGAGCGTGCCGGAGGTCACAACTCAATACAACTCTATGGGAGCCTCTTTGTGACTCTCAGACTTGTATTGAGAGCTTGTGAAGTAACTTCTGGACAAGTTGTCGCCGCAGGATTGAAGCGGTGCTGATAAAATAATAAAGCTGATGGCGGGTGAGTATAAGACAGGGGACTTCTATTTATAGCACCAACAAAAAAACCAAACAAACAAAAAAAAAATATTAAAAATAGAGCACTCTCCTTACCGTCCCATTTCTGAGTGTTGCGCCATCCTTTTTTCTTCTTCCTTCCGCCTTCCTCTCTTTTTTTTCCTCTTTCCATCTTCGTCTTCCACCTGCCTTTCCTCCTCTTCTTCCCCCAGTTCACAAAGGACCTTGTGTTGCGCTTTCCTGCGACTGCTCCTTCTCTCCAGACCCGTACGAGACGGCAGCGGTAAATCTGGGGTCGGCGGTTTGGCCAGTTCTACTGTCCCTCCTATCAGTCCGCTGTTGTGCATCCTTTCCCGCTTCATTTTGCTAATGCTACCAATGGAGTTGAGGATGACCGTGGCTCCGGTGGTGTAATAAGGAGAGGAGTCGCGTTCTCCTCCGAGCCGTCTCGTTCCTATTACGGGGGTGAAACCGGTGGAAGTGGTGGCCTGGGCACGTGGGGATGTGATGGCGCAGAAGTCCAGAGGACGCACACGTACCCGCTGGAACAGGAAGTATGTGTCGGGGGATGCAGAAGGAGACGATGGCAAAGGAGGCCCCTCTTGGAAGCGGAGAAGGTCTCCGTCCGACAGCTCTATCCTCTGACGACACTGGAGCTGAATCCCGTTGACGTAAATACCTAGGGTGAAAGTGTAAAAGCCGACATCAATATTCAACATCCGACTTTTACAGAATTAGGAAAACACAATCAGGACTTCTTTGGATATCAGAGCTGCTATGCATTCATAGGAAACATAGGATGCAACTGAAGCAGATGTGTGGTTGTCGATTTTTAATCTCTGTTGTAAAAGTGGTAGCACCCTTAAGTGCGGGTTCACTTTAAAAGAATTATTCCCATCATAGCTGTACATTGTTGGATGGAGCATAGAACTACAAAAACGTTTGCAATTTACCGTTTATTACAATTTTTAGTCGTTCTAGAGATATTGACATTTTATTCTTTTGTTTACAGTTAGTCACCTAGGAAACCGACCACTTCTGCTGTGTAATTAATAAGCTATCCGGGATTAAGAGGTTACAGAGCGATCAAGCAATTCTGGCTGACTTCAAAACAGCGTGGACAGGCTCAATAAGGGTCAGAAAAAAAAAAGCTTGTAAGGGCTGCAAACGTTCTCCTACATCACAGTGGTGGTCGGTTTCCAAGGTAATAAGATGTAAACAAAAGAAAAGTGTTAATATCTCAAGAACGGATGGAAATTTTAACAAGCAGTAAATTGCAAAATTGGTTTCATTTATAGGAACTATATGACAATATCTATCTCTGAAGGTGGGGGAAAAACCCTTTAAATGACTATTCAAATGTGAGAGGGTGCTATGACAGCATATACATACAGATAGAGAATAGTGCACACGCAGCTATAATGTGGAGGTGCCAGTGAATGGATAATAAATAACCCAGGTAGCAATACGAGAGAATCACTGCACACGCTTATTTCAATACGCCAAGTCTTTAAGTGTAGATGTGGTATATACACAAAATAGGTGAAGGCGACAGGGAACAATATTTCGACCTAATCGGTCTTGATCAGTGTCAGGCTATGTGCGCACGTTGCGTAATTGCATGCAGTTACGCTGCGATCTGCACCGCAGCGTAACTGCATGCGTCCTGCATCCCCTGCACAATCTATGGAGATTGTGCAGGAGACGTGCGCACGTGGCGTGTTAGAACGCAGCAAATTGGCTGCTGCCCGAAGCGCTGCGTTCAAGAAGTGACATGTCACTTCTTCTGTGCACCTTGCATGCTGTCTACAGGGAGAGGCAGCATGCAGAGCGCACGAATTCTGCAGGCACCATGCGCTTCAGAACGGAGCTTTTCAGCTGCGCTCTGAAGCGCACCTTTTGTGTGCGATGCAGAGCGCGCACATAGCCTCACTGTACTGCTGGCAGTTCGGTGCCCGAGTCTGGTGTAGACTGTCTACTGTAACAGACACAGGAGTGCCAGCAATACTTCATGATGGTCTAAGGCCTCTTTCACACGTCCATGTACAACACACATTTTGCACAGTTTGTGGTGTAGGTGCATATGTGTGTGCGCGCACATGTGTGCTGTCAGTATACTAGCCGTGTGACATCTGGAAAGTATGAACCTCTATACTCACCTGTCTGCTGCGCTGCTGCTTCCAGGTCCATGGTGCAGCGATGTGCTTGAGCTTAATAAGCGGTCCCGGAAGCACGTGACAGCAGCGCCGAAGGCAGCAGCGCTGGAGACAGGCGAGTATAGAAAAGCATTTTATTTCAAAGACAAGGGTTTTTTCCGGTACGTGTCACACTGATCACGTCAGTGATGCCTGAGAAAAACTGATAGGTCGCCAGGTGGAGCACATGGACACGCGTGTACTCTGCACGGACCTTGTGAAAACACGGAGGTGTTCACAGACCCATTGATTTTAATGGCTCTGCGTTTGTCTGTGTTTCTGGCATGTATGAACACGGCGTCACATGTGCCGGAATCACTGATATGGTAAGGGGGCTTATGAGACACTGGGATCAAGACCGATTAGGTCCAAACGTTGTTCCTTAGCCCAGAGACATGCATAAATACAGACACATATAGAACATGGGCACCTTTAAGGGTGCTTTACACGCTGCGACATCACTAGCGATCTGGTTAGCAATGTGACACGCCACATCGCAGATGCGATCTTCCGAGGTCGCACATGTGACTGGTGCTATAAAAAAAAACCCAAAAAAAACCTATGTGCTATCTCGGCAGATCGCTAGCGATGTCGCAGCGTGTAAAGCAGCCTTTAGGCTATGTTCACACTTTGTGTTTTATGCCTTTTGATTAAGCAAGTTAAAAGCTGCCTTTTACAGACCCATCAGAAGCGATGACATTTCAGAAATCTCATGCATATGATTTGGTTTTTTTTCCCCTGAATGCTACGTTTTTTGAAAGAAGCAGCGTGTCAGTGGTTTTTCTGCTTTTTTGGTTAATGAAGATAACAATTTAAACATATACTGTAGACAAATGGCAATTAACACCAAAAATGGCGAAAACAAAAATGCAGCAAACACAGCCTTTTGAAGCAGCTTATTTTTTGAGCAGGTTTTGTCTGCAGAAAAAAAAAATGCATAAAAAAAAAAAAAAAAAAATGCAAGGTGTGAACATAGCCTTAATGTCTTCGCGAACCGTTCATGTGTACAATGAATTCTACTGCAAAATCCATTATAAAAGGGAACCCGTCAGGTGCAATATGGACCCAGAACCACGGGCAGTTCTGGGTGCATATTGCTATTCCCTGCTTAACCGTCCCTGTATACTTTAGCATAGATAAAGAGATCTTTAGAAAAAGCATTTCTAAAGATCTTTTATCGTATGCTAATGAGCGAGGGGGACTAATCCTCTGGGCGTTCGTTCCCCGGCCAGTCTGCCCCATTAGCATGTTAGTACGGCCCTGTGGGTGTGCTCTCATGCTAATGAACGTGCAGCGTCACAAGATCTCACTCACCTCTCCGCCATCACGTCCAACAGGGGATTTCGGCTCAGTTTCACGACTCCGGAGTTGCGGTCATGCGCACTATGAAGCCGGGTGTACATGTCCTGGCTTCAAACTGAAGAAGTGCACATGCCCCAAACTCCGGGGTCCGAAATCTCCTGTTTGTTGCGATGTTGGCGGAGAGGTGAATGAGATTATCCTGTGAAGCTGCGTATTCATTAGCATGATAGCACGTCCCTGTAGGCGTGCTATCATGCTAATGGGGGCGACTAGCCAGGGAAGCAACGCCCAGAGGACTAGTCCCCTCGCTTATTAGCATACGGTAAAAGATCTTTAGAAATACGTTTTCTAAAGATCTCTTTATCTATACTAGTGTATACAGGGACGGTTAGGCAGGGAATAGCAATATGCACCCAGAACTGCCCGTGGTGCTGGGTGCATATTACACCTGACAGGTTCCCTTTAAGTTTCAAGCTGACAATCGGCACCATATGTCAAGGAAACATTTTACAGCATGCAGATGAGATTTCATCCTCCATATGAAAACCTGCAGTTTCCATCCCGCACAGGGTTTCAGAGGGACCTATTTCACATATACGGACCTCCGTGCCTCTGGACTGACTGTGGGGTCTCGTAACCAGACCTTACAGCCTCATAGGTCGGTAAGTTCGGGTCAGGAGATCCGCAGTCCGTACAGGGATCATGAAATATGGTAGAAATGGTGCAAATTGGTGCGCAAAGACCAGGTCAGTAATCTGCGGCCGCTGGACGGGGATCCTAAGATCCGCCTCCTACTTCCTGGCATTGGCGGCTCTTCTTATTGGCTGGATTGGTTTGATGCGTATGTGACATCCAATCAAAAGAAGAGCCAACCGATGACGGGAGGTAGCAGGATCTCAGCGGCCACAGGAGAGATTCTTCCAGCTCTACTAGGCTATATGGTTTTACCGCAAACAGCCATATTTCTATGTCTACCGCAGTAATCTATGGCAGACCGGGTGCCCTGCGGCCCAACCAAGTCCAGATGGTGGCGGCCATGTACAATGCCACAATCTTGGCGTCAGTTTCCTCCAGGTCACCGCATATGGTTCCGGGTCGGACGTCTCAAAACGCGTGAGCGTGGCGCCATCTCCATAGACAAAGCCTGAAAAAGAGAAGAAAGACGACACACGGACACGGAGATAATCACCGCAGTTGGCGCAGCTCTCCAGCTTCACCCGCCAGTCTCCGCTGTGTTCTCGCTCGGCGTGGATTTCCGCGTGGACGCAGGGTTTCCCGGGCAGAGGGACGTCACACAGGTCCGCCCGTGCCCCGAGCCGGTATATACAGCGGGAAGACTCCGGTAGGAAGGTGTACAGGTCCTGAGAGGACGGCGCCGCCCCATGGTCAGAGCCCATACGGAGCAGCTGGAAACAGGGCTGCACCAGCGACACATCCGACCCCACCATGGCGGCTATGGGACACCCGTCAAAATTATCGTTTATAGGGATGACCTTTCACCTTAAAACCCCAAGATCATACCCAACTAAAAATACTGCTGAAAAGGTCACACTATCCCTTTAAATGAGCAGAAAACCCTCCATCCCTTTAAAAAGGACCCCAAAAAATAAAGAATGGGCGTGGCTTCAAATGCTGCTGACGTCACTGCTCTATCTATAAGCGCTCTCTCCAGGACTCCAGCTCCTCAGACCGTGCTCAGCAGTGGGGGAAGGAGGGAGGACGCTGGAGAGAACGAGGGGGGGAATCCGGGACTGTCACGTCACGAAACTCACGGAACAACCGTCCCCGCCGCCGCTCACCAGCGCCGGGAATAACGGCGGGAAAGTCAGAGGAAGGAAGCGCGCCTTTGAAATTTGGCGCGGTTTTCCAGCGTGTGGCACGCCCCTTTGCGCCCATTGGCTAAACACTATCTGGCTCGCTCCAAAAACCGCGCCCACCTCGTTAAGGATTGGTCGTATAATCCACGCCTTTCTTCTGGCACCCTCATTGGTTGACGCCTATTAACCCCGCCCCCTTCTTAAGGTCACTGCTGACTCGTTCTTTCAATAAACTTTATTGCTCTGTTAACACATAGATGGTGACGTTGCTATGCTGGCAGTTTGGTTGCTAAGGGGAGGGAAACATAAAAAAAAAGTCATGGCGGCTGTTTCAGTTGTGGTTTCCCCGGGTTCGCAGCCCGCCTGGATGAAGTGTAAGAACTGAGACGGGGCTAGAAGTGGAGAAGGTAAGCTACAGTGCAGGTAATGAAGATACCCCAGCTGCTGGGGAACTACATGTCCCAGCATGCCTTATTGCAACACTGGATGAGAAAGTTAGGGAACTAGTAGATGCAGTTCACACATTGAAGCCTGGACAATGCGACAATTGCAAAAAGTCAAAGACTTTGCACAGTCCACGAAGCCGCACAGGTTTACAGTAAAGCAGAGTGCATTTTTGGGGGGTGTTTGGCCAGAACTATGGCACAGACCCAGAATTTTGGTGCAAAACTGCCTCAAATGTTTCTAGAAGTGGCTAAGAGGGTGAGATTTTCCCAGATCTTCTCATTACGGTAAGATCTGCATCGTGAAAATTTTTATTTTCCCCATTGACGCTTCTATTCACTGACCAACAACGCCGGGACAATCTATATAGGTCATTCCAGAGTCAGCAGCCGCACGGAGATCCTGCAGGAGCGGGAACTTGTCCCCTGTAACTGGGGCTTATATATAGAGGACAAGTTACAGGGGAAATCAGTAGAGAAGAGACAGTTGTTTCCATACGCAGGACCAGGTCATTATTCCAGACAGGAGCCTTATGTCCAGCCTCCTAGCTGATGGCCTCAACAGCTAAATTTCTAGTTAGCCGCCATGAAAGAATCTGTAGCAGGGAAAGAAAAGGCGCAATAGGGTCTTACCCGATATTAGGGTTTGAAGGGTAGAGAGAATGGATGCACTCACCTGGTCAGGTTGTGCCAGTCACAACCCCTGTGCAGACGTATGTGGGTGCTAGGATGGTTCAGCAGCGGCCCCGTCAAAGATAAAGGTTACTGTATAAATTCGGAAAACGAAAGACGGGTTTTATGCCGCGCTATAAACCACAAAGCTGGAGTATTAAAAGGTATTCTTTTAATGAGCCATTCCAACGCGTTTCAAACGCATGCCCGCCTTCTTCTTCAGGGAAAAAGAAACATGTTTCTTTTTCCCTGAAGAAGAAGGCGGACTTGCCTTAGCGCGGCATAAAACCCGTCTTTCGTTTTCCGAATTTATACAGTAGTTAGCCGCCATGGCATTACTCGCACATGACATTCTGTCAAGTCAGCTAATGAAAAGCCGGGGAAGCCGCTGGACAAGAGGGACGCAAATGTGCTCATCTCTGATAATTACTTTAATAATAAATCAAACCCCCCCCCACCTAAAAAGGTGTTTTCTAACTGGGGGGATGACCACAGACAAAGCAAAAGAAAAATAAATAGTAACAAATAACTTTGTAGCACTTTTGATTATAAAAACAACTAATAATTATGGAAAGAGATACACTATTTAAAACTATTTAATTTTTTTTTTATTATGCTTTATCTTGATATTGGCAACAAATTAATATAAAAACAACAAGTTAGGCCCCAAAGAGAGTTAAAATTTTAATTTTTTTTTATGGAAGGAGAAAAAAACAAACCAAAAAACCCCTAAAAGATGCAGTTATGGTGCTGAAAGTTACAAAAAAGCCTAAAGTTTGTCTGTTCATGAGTAGGGGTGGGGAATAACCCAGTATTGAAGTGGTTAAAGGGATTGTCCTGTTTTATAAGTCACCTGTGGGGCCGTCGTTGACCTCTTGTTTGGGGCTGAGAATTGGAGGTCCTGATGCAGATGTGCGGACACAGAGGGTAACATTTGGGTTCTTCTGTTTTGCAGTGTCCTGGATAGTGATGGAGAAGAAAAGCCTAAATCCACCGACTGCATTCCTGACATCCAGGGGATCCGGTAAGTGATCAGAGTCCCCCGTCTAACCCTGGCTGAGAGTCTTGGGTCCAGATTGGAAACTTCTCACCCGCCAGGATTTGTAGCAGAAGAAGAGACGCGTGAAATGTGGCTTCCGAGCATACATCAATCTAGAATCCTATACACACACCACGTTTGTTCCCATGTTGTGACCTATGACCAGAGCGGAGGCTCTCTTAGGCCCAGTGCCCACGCTGTGTAGTTTTGAAGCATATTTTCAGAAATCTGCAGCAAAATCTGCATGTCCATTGTGAAGCCAGCAAAGTCTATGAGAATTCAGAAGAGCTGTGCCCACGTTGAGTATTTTTCCCCTTGCGTATTTGGTACAGAAAGAAATCTGCACCAAATACGCAAGGGAAAAATACTCAAGGTGGGCACTATTGATGGGCAGTCCGGCTCTTCTTGGTGATCCGTTTCCCATGGCTCCGCTCACCAAAAAGAGCCGGATCTTTCAGATCGTTCTCGGCTCCTTATTAAATGTGTTCACCCCGGGTGAACACATATTTAAGATTATAGTAACCAAAACCCCGCCCACTCACGACCAAACCCCGCCCGCTTACAAGTGTCCAATTAGATTGTTGAGTAGGCGGAGTTTAGCCACGGGAGGACGGGGTTTCAGTGGCAAAAAAAGAGCAGTATAGAGAGATTTTAGTGGCTCACACTGGTGATCCGGATCCTGTCAGTCACTGCAGGGAGCTGGATCTTTGTGTTGGTCCTGAACGATCCGACACATCACTAATGGGCACAGCACTTTTGAATTCTCATAGACTTTGCTGGTTACACAATGGACATGCAGATTTTGCTGCAGATTTCTGAAAATTTGCATCAAAATTTGCATCAAAATACACAGCGTGAGCACAGGGCCTTAGACTTGTATTGAGATGTGACCTCCAGCTTCATGAAACACTGCAGCTGTGGACAGGTTACAAGTCACTGGAGACAGAAGCAGTGATAGAAGATCTGTCCGCCAGAGGGCAAATACAAGACCCGGGGGCAGGGTACTGAGATTTAAAGCACCACTCCAACGGTCCAATTAAAAAAAACCCTGGAGCGTTGCTTTAACACTAGAACTACTGGACTCGTGACACCTATATAGAAATACATGGTGCAAAGTAGTCAAAATGACTACCTCAGTAGTTCTAGTGTTAAACATTTCCTTGTGAGGCTAGTTTCACATATCCGGCTTTTCACCGGTTTGCCGGATTCGGCGCATGCCAGTGCAGTGTATACAGTACAATGGCAGCACAACACCGGAGCATGGGACCCGGAAGTTGCGGCGCTGCCATTGTACTTGCGTGCGCAGAATCCGGCAAAAAGCCGGATGTATGAAACCGGCCTTACCGTAGAAGAAGCAGTGAGTTGGATAGTAGCCCGGTAAGAAGTGTTCACTTTCCCTGCAGCGCCACCCTAGGAGGAATTAAGCATTACATATTGCTTTTATTGAAATTAATAGGATGTCTTGTGTGATGCATTGACATTCCAGGTTCCCCAGCGCTGTAGCCAGGCATTCTCCGCATCTATATGATATTGGATATCATCAGTCAGGTTTAAGTCACGGCTTTCACAGCTGCCTTCGCTTCTGAACAGTTAGGCAGTGTGCGCACAGTGCATTTTGATGCAGATTTTGGCACAAATCTGCATGTTTATCTTTATGACAGCAATGTCAATGAGAATGCAGAAGTGCTGTGTGCACGGTGCTTTATTTTTACCTTGCAGATTTGGTGCAGAAAATAATCTGCAGCAGGTCAATTGTTGATGCATTTTTTTTAGATCTTCCACTATTGACATCATTAAGAAAAACTCACCATACACGCATGGGTTTTTTTCTTCCAGAAGGTGCAGATTTTATGCAGAAAACCGGTCACGTCAGTGCACATTCAGGAAGCCCTCTATGCATGCGCCATTCACCATTTGTCAGTATTCACACAAGTGCTGTCTCTTCTGTCCGCTGCTCCCGCACAGGTAACACTGGACTGATCCCACCGTCTCACTTTGAGGCCCCCCGCCAGCAGTCCGCTCCTCCACCCTCTGCACCTGTTCCTCCACCACCATCTACTAAGCCTGAGGATTTAGCAGAACTGAGAAAAGAGCTGACAAAACTGAAGCAGGAAAATGAGAGGCTGCAAAGAAAGCAAGAAAATGGAGACGCTGCGAGGGCCAGGTACTGAGAGCAGAGGGTGTAATAACAGTCTACAGCCATTTACACAACAAGTGGAGGAGGTGGATAGAGGACAAAATTATACAAGGCTGGTTTGGGGGTTTCTGGGACTGGGCGATTCGCATTCAACCTCATGGATCTATGAAGGACCCTTCAGCTGTCTGCTGTTAGGTACCATTTAACATGTTGTCAATCTCATCCTAAAAACAGATCATACTATACAAACATATAGTAATCCCTCAAAGGATCACTGTGGTTTCAACAGACTTCGTATAAATCAATAGTAAAGGTGAATATAATAAGCTTTGTAATATATCTTATTAAAGAAATAGGACAACCCCTTTAAGTGTATATATTGTGATGGGGTTACTCACTCTGCTTGCTCCCCAAGGTATTGACAGGACCATATCTCTAAATCTCCACACACTGACCATGTGCCAAACAACCAGTCTCCATATTAACTCATGAGACACACCCTTGGGCGGAGGTATGTGGATAGCCAGACCCGCCCATCTGTCCGGCTATCCCTAAAATGTGGCCCTGATACCCCTAACAAGACTCGAGGCACTGTCTACAAGTATCAGAGCGAACATCCAGATTAATACCACTTCTGTGATACATACCAGTCGCCATGTTACAATATGAATTATATTTATGTACTGTAGCCATAATTATCCACTATCCTCGTGGCTGACCAAACAAAGCCTTTACAATATGCCTTGCCTCCTGTTGATTGTTTTTCCCCATCTATAACCACCACCCCCCCCTACAGGTCTCCGGATCGTCTTCCGTCTGATGCTCCACCATCAGAGTCCAAGGCGCTGGAAATTATTGCCCATCAGATGAAAGAAATCCAGAAGCTAGAGAAGGAGGTAGCCATTGCTCAAGAAAAAGAGGAGGAAATGCTGAGGATGGCGCAAGAGATGGAGGCTTTGAAGCTGGCCTGTAGAGAAGCTGAGCAGGCAGAAGAGAGGAGAAGACCAGAAGAGGAGAGGAAAAGGCAGAAGGAGAAAGAGGCTGAAATGCAGAAGCTGCAGGAGGCAAGTGATGGGGACGTAATCCTTGTCAATTTTCCCCAGCACCGCCATTGTTATGGTGCATTTTACGTCTTGTAATCATGAGTAATAGCCAATCGCCAGCCTCAGTGGTATGTCTTGTCCATGTCGGTATCACCATTGTGGCTAGGGATTGGCTGCAGCGGGATCACAGGAGTGGCGGAACAGTAGTAGAAGAGGATAAAACCTATGATTATTTTCTTTGTCGCTCCATTGGGAGACCCAGACAATTGGGTGTATAGCTTCTGCCTCCGGAGGCCACACAAAGTATTACACTTAAAAGTGTAAAGCCCCTCCCCTTCTGCCTATACACCCCCCGTGCCTCACGGGCTCCTCAGTTTTTATGCTTTGTGCGAAGGAGGCTGACATCCACGCATAGCTCCACATCTTAGTCAGCAGCAGCTGCTGACTATGTCGGATGGAAGAAAAGAGGGCCCATAACAGGGCCCCCAGCATGCTCCCTTCTCACCCCACTCTGGTCGGCGGTGCTGTTAAGGTTGAGGTACCCATTGCGGGTACATAGGCAGGAGCCACATGCTGTTTTCCTTCCCCATCCCTTAATGGGCTCTGGGTGAAGTGGGATCCTAATCGGTCTCCAGGCACTGGGACCGTGCTCCCTCCGCAGCCCCTGGGGAATCTGCTGGACAGGAGCCGGGTATCGTCAGGGACAAGGCCCTGCTACTGTGAGGTACTCTGTGTCCCCCTGGGGGACCGCGCATGGAGCGCTTGTGCCATACACACTGCAGCACTGCTGGGTGTGTTAGTGCGCCGGGGACTACCGCGCCGGCCGCGCTTATTTGCCGGCCGCGCTTATAACTTTAGTCCCCGGCTTTTGCGACCTAGTATCGCATATTCCCGCCCCCAGGCCTGCCAGTCAGGGGAAGGGCGGGACGCTGCACAGGACGTCAGCGCTGAGGGCTGGAGCATACTTTGTATCCTCCTCCCCCCTCACTCAGCACAGTGGGGCATCAGATTCCCGCACTTTCTGGGGCACGCCCACGGCCCCCTCCTCCCCACAGAACGCCGGCAGCCATTCCTGTCAGCACTTCTGACGCTGGAGAGGAGAGACAAATGGCTCTGGGAGGCCCAGGCAGGGAATCTGGTGATCACACAACCGCTTTGAGCGGTCGGTAAGCAGCACCTGGGTGCTGGCCCCACTGAGTGCCGAAGTGTACATATATATATATATGCTTATATGCTATACATTTACACTGTACGGTCGCACTGTTGATTTCTTTATCGCTCCTAATTGGGAGACCCAGACGATTGGGTGTATAGCTACTGCCTCCGGAGGCCACACAAAGCACTACACTTAAAAGTGTAAGGCCCCTCCCCTTCTGCCTATACACCCCCCGTGGGATCACGGGCTCCTCAGTTTTCATGCTTTGTGCGAAGGAGGTCAGACATCCACGCATAGCTCCACTGTTTAGTCAGCAGCAGCTGCTGACTTTGTCGGATGGAAGAAAAGAGGGCCCATATAGGGCCCCCAGCATGCTCCCTTCTCACCCCACTTTTGTCGGCGGTGTTTGTTAAGGTTGAGGTACCCATTGCGGGTACGGAGGCTGGAGCCCACATGCTGCATCCTTCCCCATCCCCCTTAGGGCTCTGGGTGAAGTGGGATTTTACCGGTCTCCAGGCACTGAGACCGTGCTCCATCCACAGCCCCTGAAAGGAACTGCTGCATATGGAGCTGAGTATCGTCAGGGACAGGACCCTGCTTCATCAAGGTACTCTGTGTCCCCACACAGACGCAGACACACTGCAGCATTGCTGGGTGTGTTAGTGCGCCGGGGACAACAGCGCGCACGCTTGTGCCACTGCTCACTACAGCTCTGCTGAAGGAGTATATGTATTTGGAACTGCCGCGCCGGCCGCTGCTGTCAGTTTGCTGCGGCGCGGCTGGGACTTGTGGTGCGCCGGGGACTTCCGCGCTGGCCGTGCATGTATGACGGCCGCGCTTATTACTCGAGTCCCCGGCTTTTGCGGCCTAGTTTCGTTTCGTTCCCGCCCCCAGGCCTGCCAGTCAGGGGAAGGGCGGGACGCTGTGCAGAATGTCAGCACAGAGGGCTGGAGTCTACTTTACATACATCATTGCTCCCTGGTCCCCCTCTGTTGGAACAGCCCCGGGCTCCGGGGGTGTCCCATGCATCCCAGTGTGACGGTTCGGACACGGACGACAGTCCCAGACAGCCTAAGCGAGCTCGCTATGAGCGGCCCTCGACTTCATCACACTGGTCAGGGTCCCAGCAGGATGGCTCTCTGTATGATGAGGCGGAGGTAGCTGATCAGGATTCTGATCCTGAGACCGCTCTCAGCTTGGATACACCTGATGGGGACGCCATAGTGAATGATCTGATAGCGTCCATCAATAGAATGCTGGATATTTCTCCCCCAGCTCCTCCGGTGGAGGAATCAGCTTCACAGCAGGAGAAATTCCATTTCAGATATCCCAAGCGTAAATTGAGTTCTTTTCTGGACCACTCTGACTTTAGAGAGTCAGTCCAGAAACATCACGCTTATCCAGATAAACGTTTCTCCAAACGGCTTAAGGACACACGTTATCCCTTTCCCCCTGACGTGGTCAAAGGCTGGACCCAGTGTCCCAAGGTGGATCCCCCTATCTCCAGGCTTGCGGCTAGATCCATAGTTGCAGTGGAGGATGGGGCTGCACTTAAAGATGCCACTGACAGACAGATGGAGCTCTGGTTGAAATCCATCTATGAAGCTATCGGCGCGTCGTTTGCTCCAGCATTCGCTGCCGTATGGGCACTCCAAGCTATTTCAGCTGGTCTTACACAGGTTGACACTGTCACACGTGCATCTGTGCCGCAGGTGGCATCCTTAACCTCTCAAATGTCTGCATTTGCGTCTTACGCGATTAATGCTGTTCTGGACTCTACGAGCCGTACGGCAGTGGCGTCCGCCAACTCCGTGGTTTTACGCAGAGCCTTGTTGTTAAGGGAATGGAAGGCAGATTCTGCTTCCAAAAAGTGCTTAACCAGTTTGCCATTCTCTGGTGACCGACTGTTTGGTGAGCGGTTGGATGAGATCATTAAACAGTCCAAGGGTAAGGATTCATCCTTACCTCAGCCCAGACAAACCAAACCCCAGCAGAGGAGGGGACAGTCGGGGTTTCGGTCCTTTTGAGGCTCCGGCAGGTCCCAATTCTCCTCGTCCAAAAGGACTCAAAAGGATCAGAGGAACTCAGATTCTTGGCGGGCTCAGTCACGCCCAAAAAAGACAGCCGGAAGACCCGCTACCAAGGCGGCGTCCTCATGACTTTCGGCCTCCTCTCTCCGCATCCTCGGTCGGTGGCAGGCTCTCCCGCTTTGGCAACATTTGGCTGCCACAGGTCCAAGACCGTTGGGTGAGAGACATTCTGTCCCACGGGTACAGGATAGAGTTCAGTTCTCGTCCTCCAACTCGATTCTTCAGAACGTCTCCGCCTCCCGACCGAGCCGATGCTCTTCTGCAGGCGGTGTGCACTCTAAGGGCAGATGGTGTGGTGATCCCTGTTCCTCTTCAGGAGCAAGGTCACGGTTTTTACTCCAATTTGTTTGTGGTGCCAAAAAAGGACGGATCCTTCCGTCCCGTTCTGGACCTAAAACTTCTCAACAAGTACGTAAAAACCAGACGGTTCCGGATGGAATCCCTCCGCTCCGTCATCGCCTCAATGTCTCAAGGAGATTTCCTAGCATCAATAGACATCAAGGATGCTTATCTCCACGTGCCGATTGCTCCAGAGCATCAGCGTTTTCTACGGTTCGTTATAGGAGACGAACACCTTCAGTTCGTAGCTCTGCCTTTCGGTCTGGCGACAGCCCCACGGGCCTTCACCAAGGTCATGGCAGCAGTAGTAGCAGTCATGCACTCTCAGGGACACTCTGTGATCCCTTACTTAGACGATCTGCTTGTCAAGGCTCCCTCTCAAGAGGCATGCCAACACAGCCTGGACGTTGCACTGGAGACTCTCCAGAGTTTCGGGTGGGTCATCAACTTTTCCAAGTCAAATCTGACCCCGACCCAATCGCTAACATATCTTGGCATGGAGTTTCATACTCTCTCAGCGATAGTGAAGCTTCCGCTGGACAAACAGCGTTCACTACAGACAGGGGTGCGATCCCTCCTTCAAGACCAGTCACACCCCTTGAGACGCCTCATGCACTTCCTAGGGAAGATGGTAGCAGCAATGAAGGCAGTCCCTTTCGCGCAGTTTCATCTGCGTCCACTACAGTGGGACATTCTACGCCAATGGGACGGGAAGTCGACGTCCCTCGACAGGAACGTCTCCCTTTCTCAGGCGGCAAAGGAATCTCTTCAGTGGTGGCTTCTTCCCACCTCATTGTCAAAGGGAAAGTCCTTCCTACCCCCATCCTGGGCGGTGGTCACGACGGACGCGAGTCTGTCAGGGTGGGGAGCGGTTTTTCTCCACCACAGGGCTCAGGGTACGTGGACTCAGCAAGAGTCCACCCTTCAGATCAATGTTCTGGAAATCAGAGCAGTGTATCTTGCCCTACAAGCCTTCCAGCAGTGGCTGGAAGGGAAGCAGATCCGAATTCAGTCGGACAACTCCACAGCGGTGGCATACATCAACCACCAAGGAGGAACACGCAGTCGGCAAGCCTTCCAGGAAGTCCGGCGAATTCTGACGTGGGTGGAAGACACGGCATCCACCATATCAGCAGTTCACATCCCAGGCGTGGACAACTGGGAAGCAGATTTTCTCAGTCGCCAGGGTATGGACGCAGGGGAATGGTCTCTTCACCCGGACGTGTTTCAAGAGATCTGTCGCCGCTGGGGGATGCCGGACGTCGACCTAATGGCGTCCCGACACAACAACAAGGTCCCAGTCTTCATGGCGCGGTCTCACGATCACCGAGCTCTGGCGGCAGACGCCTTAGTTCAAAATTGGTCGCAGTTCCGGCTCCCTTATGTGTTCCCACCTCTGGCACTGTTGCCCAGAGTGCTGCGCAAGATCAGGTCCGACTGCCGCCGCGCCATCCTCGTCGCTCCAGACTGGCCGAGGAGGTCGTGGTACCCGGATCTGTGGCATCTCACGGTAGGCCAACCGTGGGCGCTACCAGACCGACCAGACTTGCTGTCTCAAGGGCCGTTTTTCCATCGGAATTCTGCTGCCCTGAACCTGACTGTGTGGCCATTGAGTCCTGGATCCTAGCGTATTCAGGATTATCTCAAGACGTCATTGCCACCATGAGACAAGCTAGAAAACCAACCTCCGCCAAGATCTACCACAGGACGTGGAAGATATTCTTATCTTGGTGTTCTGCTCAGGGAGTTCCTCCCTGGCCTTTTGCATTGCCTACTTTTCTTTCCTTTCTACAATCCGGTTTGGAAAAAGGTTTGTCGCTCAGCTCCCTTAAAGGACAAGTCTCAGCGCTATCTGTATTTTTTCAGAAGCGACTAGCACGGCTTCCTCAGGTACGCACGTTCCTGCAAGGGGTTTGTCATATCGTCCCTCCTTACAAGCGGCCGTTAGAGCCCTGGGATCTGAACAGGGTTCTAGTTGCTCTCCAGAAGCCGCCTTTCGAGCCTATGAGGGATGTTTCCCTTTCTCGACTTTCACAAAAAGTGACTTTTCTAGTAGCGGTCACCTCGCTTCGGAGAGTGTCCGAGCTAGCAGCGCTCTCATGCAAATCTCCCTTCCTGGTGATTCACCAGGACAAGGTGGTTCTGCGCCCGATTCCGGAGTTTCTCCCTAAGGTGGTATCCCCCTTTCATCTCAATCAGGATATCTCCTTACCTTCTTTGTGTCCTCATCCAGTTCATCAATGTGAGAAGGATTTGCATTTGTTGGATCTGGTGAGAGCACTCAGAATCTACATTTCCCGCACGGCGCCCCTGCGCCGCTCGGATGCACTCTTTGTCCTTGTCGCTGGTCAGCGTAAAGGGTTGCAAGCTTCCAAATCCACCTTGGCTCGGTGGATCAAGGAACCAATTCTTGATGCCTACCGTTCTGCTGGGCTTCCGGTTACCTCAGGGCTGAAAGCCCATTCTACCAGAGCCGTGGGTGCGTCCTGGGCATTACGGCACCAGGCTACGGCTCAGCAGGTGTGCCAGGCGGCTACCTGGTCGAGTCTGCACACTTTCACCAAGCATTATCAGGTGCATACCTACGCTTCGGCGGACGCCAGCCTAGGTAGACAAGTCCTTCAGGCGGCGGTTGCCCACCTGTAGGAAAGGACTGTTTTTACGGTCCTGTCACGAGGTGTTATTGTACCCACCCAGGGACTGCTTTTGGACGTCCCAATCGTCTGGGTCTCCCAATTAGGAGCGATAAAGAAGAAGGGAATTTTGTTTACTTACCGTAAATTCCTTTTCTTCTAGCTCCAATTGGGAGACCCAGCACCCGCCCTGTTTTCTTAGGGATTTTTGTTTTTTCGGGTACACATGTTGTTCATGTTAAATGGTTCAGTTCTCCGATGTTCTTCGGATTGAATTTGTTTTTAAACCAGTTATTGGCTTTCCTCCTTCTTGCTTTTGCACTAAAACTGAGGAGCCCGTGATCCCACGGGGGTGTATAGGCAGAAGGGGAGGGGCCTTACACTTTTAAGTGTAGTGCTTTGTGTGGCCTCCGGAGGCAGTAGCTATACACCCAATCGTCTGGGTCTCCCAATTGGAGCTAGAAGAAAAGGAATTTACGGTAAGTAACAAAATTCCCTTCTTTTGGCTATATACCCTCCTGGATTGTACTCAGAGGAGACAACAGCATGTCGTCCGCAAAAAGCAAGGGTGCCAAAGCACAGGCTTACTTTGCAACCTGTACCTCATGTGCGGCTATACTACCGGCAGGTTCCACTGACCCTCATTGTGTGCAATGCTTGGCCCCTGTGGCACTTACTCAGCCGGAGCCTCTGCTACTGGTGGCCCAGGTGGAACCACCTGCTACCACTGTCCAGGTGACAGGGACGGAGTTTGCAGTATTTGCTGACAAACTGTCGGAGAGTATGGATAAATGGTCTGCTAAGATACTAGAAGCCTTACAGTCCAGACCGGTGACTCAGGCCACGGGCACTGTTGAATCATTGACCCCAGGCCCCCCTCAGTTGGAGCAGCAAAGTGCTCCTGGGGTGACCCATAGGTCCCAGGGTGAGGTCTCTGACACGGACCGCAGTCCCAGGCCGCCTAAGCGGGCTCGCTGGGAAATTCACTCGACTTCATCACACTGTTCGGGGTCTCAGCAGGAGGACTCTCTGGATGATGAAGCGGAGGTAGCAGATCAGGATTCTGATCCTGAGGCCGCTCTCAACCTAGATACACCGGAAGGTGACGCCATAGTGAATGACCTTATAGCGACCATCAATCAGGTGTTGGATATTTCTCCCCCAGCTCCTCCAATTGAGGAGTCAGCTTCTCAGCAGGAGAAATTCCGTTTCAGGTTTCCCAAGCGTACATTGAGTACGTTTCTGGATCACTCTGACTTCAGAGAGGCAGTCCAGAAACACCGAGCTTGTCCAGATAAGCGTTTTTCCAAGCGCCTTAAGGATACACGTTATCCCTTCCCCCCCTGACGTGGTCAAGGGCTGGGCTCAGTGTCCCAAGGTGGATCCTCCAGTCTCCAGACTGGCGGCTAGATCCATAGTTGCAGTGGAAGATGGGGCTTCACTCAAGGATGCCACTGACAGACAGATGGAGCTCTGGTTGAAATCCATCTATGAAGCTATCGGCGCGTCTTTTGCTCCAGCATTCGCAGCCGTATGGGCACTCCAAGCTATCTCAGCTTGTCATGCGCAGATTAATGTAGTCACACGTACGTCTGCTCCGCAAGTGGTGTCCTTAACCTCTCAGGCGTCGGCGTTTGCGTCCTACGCCATTAATGCTGTCCTGGACTCTGCGAGCCGTACGGCGGTAGCATCCGCCAATTCGGTGGCAGTCCGCAGGGCCATGTGGCTACGTGAATGGAAGGCAGACTCCGCTTCCAAAAAGTTCTTAACCGGTTTGCCATTTTCTGGCGACCGTCTGTTTGGTGAGCGATTGGATGAAATCATTAAACAATCCAAGGGAAAGGACTCATCCTTACCCCAGTCCAAACCAAACAGACCTCAACCACGGAAGGTACAATCGAGGTTTCGGTCCTTTCGGTCCGCGGGGAGGTCTCAATTCTCCTCGTCCAAAAGGCCTCAGAAGGATCAGAGGAACTCCGATTCATGGCGGTCTAAGTCACGTCCTAAAAAGACCGCCGGGGGAACCGCTCCCAAAGCGGCCTCCTCATGACTTTCGGCCTCCTCACACCGCATCCTCGGTCGGTGGCAGACTTTCCCGCTTTTGCGACGCCTGGCTGCCACAGGTAAAAGACCGTTGGGTGAGAGACATTCTGTCTCACGGTTACAGGATAGAGTTCAACTCTCGTCCTCCGACTCGGTTCTTCAGAACATCTCCGCCCCCCGAGCGAGCCGATGCTCTTCAGGCGGTATGCATTCTGAAGGCAGAAGGAGTGGTGATCCCTGTTCCTTTTCAGCAACGGGGTCACGGTTTTTACTCCAACTTGTTCGTGGTGCCGAAAAAGGACGGATCCTTCCGTCCTGTTCTGGACCTAAAGCTGCTCAACAAACATGTAAAAACCAGGCGGTTCCGGATGGAATCGCTCCGCTCCGTCATCGCCTCAATGTCCCAGGGAGATTTCCTAGCATCAATCGACATCAAAGATGCTTATCTCCACGTACCGATTGCTCAAGAGCATCAGCGCTTCCTGCGTTTCGGCATAGGGGACGAACAACTTCAGTTCGTGGCACTGCCTTTCGGCTTGGCGACAGCCCCACGGGTCTTCACCAAGGTCATGGCAACAGTAGTAGCAGTTCTGCACTCTCAGGGACACTCGGTGATCCCTTACTTAGACGATCTGCTTGTCAAGGCACCCTCTCAAGTGGCATGCCAACACAGCCTGAGCATTGCTATAGAGACTCTCCAGAGTTTCGGGTGGATCATCAATTTTCCAAAGTCAAATCTGACACCGGCCCAATCACTGACATATCTTGGCATGGAGTTTCATACTCTCTCAGCGATAGTGAAGCTTCCGCTGGACAAACAGCGTTCACTACAGACAGGGGTGCAATCTCTCCTTCAAGGCCAGTCACACCCCTTGCGGCGCCTCATGCACTTCCTAGGGAAGATGGTAGCAGCAATAGAGGCAGTTCCTTTTGCGCAGTTTCATCTGCGTCCACTTCAATGGGACATTCTCCGCAAATGGGACAGGAAGTCGACGTCCCTCGACAGGAACGTCTCCCTTTCTCGGGCAGCCAAGGCTTTCCTTCAGTGGTGGCTTCTTCCCACTTCTCTGTCGAAGGGGAAATCCTTCCTGCCCCCATCCTGGGCTGTGGTCACGACGGACGCGAGCCTGTCAGGGTGGGGAGCGGTCTTTCTCCACCACAGGGCTCAGGGTACTTGGACTCAGCCAGAGTCCTCCCTTCAGATCAATGTTCTGGAGATAAGGGCAGTGTATCTTGCCCTAAAGGCGTTCCAGCCGTGGCTGGAAGGCAAGCAGATCCGAATTCAGTCGGACAACTCCACAGCGGTGGCATACATCAACCACCAAGGCGGAACACGCAGTCGGCAAGCCTTCCAGGAAGTCCGGCGGATTCTGCTATGGGTGGAAGCCACAGCCTCCACCATATCCGCAGTTCACATCCCGGGCGTAGAAAACTGGGAAGCAGACTTTCTCAGTCGCCAGGGCATGGATGCAGGGGAATGGTCCCTTCACCCGGACGTGTTTCAGGAGATCTGTTGCCGCTGGGGGATGCCGGACGTCGACCTAATGGCGTCCCGGCACAAACACAAGGTCCCGACATTCATGGCACGGTCTCAAGATCACAGAGCTCTGGCGGCAGACGCCTTAGTTCAGGATTGGTCGCAGTTTCAACTCCCTTATGTGTTTCCTCCTCTGGCACTGTTGCCCAGAGTGTTACGCAAGATCAGGTCCGACTGCCGCCGCGCCATCCTCGTCGCTCCAGACTGGCCGAGGAGGTCGTGGTACCCGGATCTGTGGCATCTCACGGTGGGCCAACCGTGGGCACTACCAGACCGACCAGACTTGCTGTCTCAAGGACCGTTTTTCCATCTGAATTCTGCGGCCCTCAACCTGACTGTGTGGCCATTGTGTCCTGGATCCTAGCGTCTTCAGGGTTATCTCAAGAGGTCATTGCCACTATGAGACAGGCTAGGAAACCAACGTCCGCCAAGATCTACCACAGGACGTGGAGGATATTCTTATCTTGGTGCTCTGATCAGGGTTTTTCTCCCTGGCCATTTGCCTTGCCCACTTTTCTTTCCTTCCTTCAATCCGGATTGGAAAAAGGTTTGTCGCTCGGCTCCCTTAAGGGACAAGTCTCAGCGCTCTCTGTGTTCTTTCAGAAGCGCCTAGCCAGACTTCCACAGGTACGCACGTTCCTGCAGGGGGTTTGTCACATAGTCCCTCCTTACAAGCGGCCGTTAGAACCCTGGGATCTGAACAGGGTGCTGATGGCTCTTCAGAAACCACCTTTCGAGCCAATGAGGGATATTCCTCTCTCACGCCTTTCGCAGAAAGTGGCCTTCCTAGTAGCAGTCACATCACTTCGGAGAGTGTCTGAGCTAGCAGCGCTGTCATGCAAAGCCCCTTTCCTGGTGTTTCACCAGGACAAGGTGGTTCTGCGTCCGGTTCCGGAATTTCTCCCTAAGGTGGTATCCCCCTTTCATCTCAATCAGGATATCTCCTTACCCTCTTTTTGTCCTCATCCAGTTCACCAATGTGAAAGGGATTTGCACTTGTTAGATCTGGTGAGAGCACTCAGACTCTACATTTCTCGTACGGCGCCCCTGCGCCGCTCGGATGCACTCTTTGTCCTTGTCGCTGGCCAGCGTAAAGGGTCACAGGCTTCCAAATCAACCCTGGCTCGGTGGATCAAGGAACCTATTCTCGAAGTTTACCGATCTTCTGGGCTTCCGGTTCCCTCAGGGCTAAGGGCCCATTCTACCAGAGCCGTGGGTGCGTCCTGGGCTTTGCGGCACCAGGCTACGGTTCAGCAGGTGTGTCAGGCAGCTACCTGGTCGAGCCTGCACACTTTCACGAAACACTATCAGGTGCATACCTATGCTTCGGCAGATGCCAGCCTAGGTAGGCGAGTCCTTCAGGCGGCGGTTGCCCACCTGTAGGAAGGGGCCGTTTTACGGCTCTATTTCGAGGTTTTACTTTACCCACCCAAGGACTGCTTTTGGACGTCCCAATTGTCTGGGTCTCCCAATGGAGCGACAAAGAAGAAGGGAATTTTGTTTACTTACCGTAAATTCCTTTTTCTTCTAGCTCCAATTGGGAGACCCAGCACCCGCCCCTGTTCCCTTCGGGCTGTTGTTCTTTGGGTACACATGTTGTTCATGTTCAATGGTTTCAGTTCTCCGAAATTTCTTCGGACTGAATTTACTTTAAACCAATTTATAACTTTTCCTCCTTCTTGCTTTTGCACCAAAACTGAGGAGCCCGTGAGGCACGGGGGGTGTATAGGCAGAAGGGGAGGGGCTTTACACTTTTAAGTGTAATACTTTGTGTGGCCTCCAGAGGCAGAAGCTATACACCCAATTGTCTGGGTCTCCCAATTGGAGCTAGAAGAAAAGGAATTTACGGTAAGTAAACAAAATTCCCTTCTTTCCCATAGTAGTAAGTTTATAAAAATACTGTCCTCTTTTATCCTTTATTTCTCCCATAAATCCCTTTTAGTTGTGATCCTCTTGTGTAGAGTGACTCGACCTCGTGTTTTACACTTGTGTAATCTCCCGTCCTCAGCTGCGGTCGTTGGCAGAAAGTCACAAGATGGAATCTGACAAGTTGACAATCCAAGTGTCCGCTCTAGAATCCAAGCTCCAAGAAGAACTGGAAGAGAAAATAATGGAAGTGAAGCGTCTGAGAGAAGAACTTCATGTGGTCAATGAGAAGAGAGCGGCTGCGGAAGCGGAGCTCAGGTACCAAATGCTCAAACTGCTACATCCGGTGCTGATAAATCCAATCCTGCTCCATGAAAGGTGACGGAGCAGTTAGTTTACAGCTCACGAGTTCATTGCCTGATGGTTTACAGATACTCATGCACTATCCTCCAGTTTTATACAACGTGCGATTGTATAAAGGCTGCTTTACACGCAGAGATATCTCTAGCGAGCGTACCCGCCCCGTCGTTTGTGCGTCACTGGCAAATCGCTGCCCGTGGCGCACAATATCGTTAGTCCCCGTCACACGTACTTACCTGCCTAGCGATGTCGCTGTGGCAGGAGAACCGCCTCCTTTCTAAGGGGGCGGTTCGTGCGGCGTCCCAACGACGTCACACGGCAGCCGTCCAATAGAAGCGGAGGAGCGGAGAGCAGCTGAAAGAAAGTGACGCCCACCTCGTTGCCGGAGAACGCAGGTACGGTGTTGTTCGTCGTTCCCGGGTATCACACGTAGCGATGTGTGCTGCCTCAGGAACGACGAACAACCTACATCCACAACGAGATTTTGAAAATGAACGACGTATCAACGATAAGGTGAGTATTTTTGATCTTTAATAGACGCTCGGAGCTGTTACACGCAACGACGTCGCTAACGACGCCGAATGTGTGTCACGAATTTAGTGACCCCCGACGACCTATCGTTAGATGTCGTTGCGTGTAACGGGGCCTTAAGGCATACGATCCTGCTCAGTGCTACTCAAACTTCAGGGAAACCTCTGCCTCAACTGATGCCACGCCTCTCTACGGGAGCAGTTTTGGCATCTGTTTTGACACCAAATCTGTGCATTATTATTGAATATTAATTTATAGAGCTCAATTGATTCCATGGTGCTGTACATGAGAAGGGGTTACTTACAGAATACATATACAAATTACAATAGAGTACAGAGGGAAGAGGACCCTGCTCTTGCAGGCTTACATTCTATAGGATTTTGAGGAGGAGACAGTAGGTGGGGTGTTGGTTGGGCGGGGGTTGTGGCATGGTGGTGAGGTAGTGATGAAGGAGTGGGGTCATTGAAGGTTATAGGCATTTCTGAACAGATGAGTTTTCAAGTTCCGTTTGAAGCTTGTGAATGTAGCAGATAATCAGATGTGTTGAGGCAACGAATTCCAGAAAACTGGGGATGCTCGGGAGAAGTCTTGGAGGCGGTAGCATTAGGAGCGAATGAGAGAAGGAGATCTTGGGAGGACCGGAGGTTACGTTTTAGAGTGTAGCGGGAGATTAGTTCAGAGATATACGGAGGAGACAGATTATGGAAGGCTTTGTATCTCGGTGTTAGTAGTATGAATTGGATACGGTGGAGGATTGGGAGCCAGTGGAGGGATTTGCAGAGGGGAGAAGTGGGGTGATGTTGAGGAGAGAGGTGGATCATTCGGGCAGCAGAATTAAGGATGGACTGGAGAGGGGCGAGCGTGTTAGCAGGGTGCATCCAGCGTATTTCCTTCCTGTCTGTCTTCAGATGCCGGACCTGTGCTCAGTTGGGATTAGTTGGGTGTTGAGGGTCCATCATTAGAAAGCAAGGGTCCAAAGGAAGATATATTTTAATATGGCCTCACAATATATTCCTATCACTCGAATTGTATGAAAGCATCAAAACTAACCGAGATCTGCAGTCGGTGTGCTATGATAGCGGGTTGGGGGTCTTCACCCATAGACCCCCCTAAAGATGTAACTCTGACGCTGCTCTATCACATAGAAAGTTTGCTATTAAAACAGAAGTATACTTACAGGAGTTTTCCATGACTTAGATACTGGTGACTTATCCGTAGGCGACCAACACTGATTCCCCAGTTTGTAGCCGCTGAATGGGAGAACCGCTTCTGTCAACCGTAGTTCTTCTTTTGATTAGTTGGCTTGGCGCGACATCATCATTGCGTGTCTGACGTTGCACCACACTGGCTAATCAAATGAAGGGCCGCGGAAGCTGGGAGATAGGAGTTGGTTCTCCCTCTTCAAGACAGCGGACACAGATCACTGTCATGGCCGATGGAATGGGAAAATCCATTCGCACCAACTCTGATCCGCAATCACGCGAGTACTGGGAATTCACTGTTGCGATTGGTAAACATTCTGTGCAGTACTGCACCATGACCGTCATGAACGCCGTCGTTCTGTCATTTTTAGTCAGTCCCATCTAGAGCTGGAATCGCAGAATGCCTTAGTGCTGCAGCTGAGGACGTACATTGGGGAGCTCGTACCGGATAATCGGCAGGCGGAGGAGCAGAAGAGGGAGAAGACTGAACTGGAGAAAACCATACAGGTGACATTCATGTGATTGCCGGGTGTATCGCTGACCGCACAGCTTTTATATCATCTCTGCTCTTTATGGATCTTTTTAGCTTCTGGAGAAAGAGAGAGATGCTCTGCAGACGTCTATGTCGCTCCTGCAGACCCGGCTGTCATCACTTACACACATTTTATCCCTGCAGGAAAATGATCTCTGTAGAAAAGCAGTGAGTACATTGTAATCTATTATATAAAGCTGAGTGTGTGTATGTATGTCTGCTAAAGGAATCCGCACCGTCGCATTTACAATCATGAAATTTTGCACAGACGCCTCATGTGACCCAGGGAACGTCGTAGACTATGTTTTGACAGGAAAATTTAACCCCATGCTTTCCAGTTACACTACAAAAAACCTGCTTCCATTAAAGTGAATGGAGCTGTGAGCTACAGTTTATTAATAGCAGCTGTGATTGGTTGCTATAAGAACAAAGGACATTGTTAGTATAAGAAGCTTATGGGTGAGGTAATATGATGTCGGTGAGGAGACAGACTGGGAAAGAGACAGACAAAGACAGATGGGGAAAGAGACAGACCTTGATAGAGACAGACTGGGAAAGAGACAGAGAAATAGAGACAGACAAGGAAAGAGACAGGCAGACAGGGAAAGAGCCAGATGAGAAAAGACACAGACAAAGAGATGGACAAAGACAGACAGGAAAAGAGACGGGGAGACAGATGGGGAAAGAGACAGACCTGGAAAGAAACCGAGAGATAGAGACAGGCAACGGGGCAAGAGACAAACTGGGCAAGAGACAGACAAAGAGATACAGACAGACTGATACAAAGACAGACCGAGAGATAGAAACAGACAGAGACAGACAGTGACTGCAAGAGAGACAATTACTATGCCACGCAACGCTAGATTTATGTTTATTGTTTTTTTCAAACAAGTACAATTCTGGTCATTTTCACACTTTTCATGTATATGATGTATTTAAGGATAAACACTTGGACGGACAGAAGACGCAGCAGCTGCTGACACTCTGGAGGGAGAAGGTCTTCAGTTTGATGGTTCAGCTAAAGTCAGAAGATATCAGCAAGGAGAATGATGATAGGAAGATGCAGGATAAGGTGAGCATGTCGGGCACACAAGGGTGGCGGAGTATGTGTTATAAATGATTTAGTCCTCCATCACTTTTGCATGTCTTTTCAGATCTGCTCTCTGGAAAATTCTCTTCAAGAAAGCAATCAGCAGTTGGCGCTGTACTCTCACGCCATGCAAGACCGCACCGCAGAGCTGGAGATGGAGAGGGTGCGAAACACTGTAAGAAAACCTAAAGTGGGAGCAATCGTTATTGCAAATGTCCGGGATTAGGCCGGTGTCACACTTGTGAGTAACATGTTCGAGGATCAAGTGACACGGCCTGCCGCTCTATGGACAGGAGCGTACAGCTGCATAGAAATACATGCAGCTGCACACTCCTGTCCGGAGAGAGGCAGGCCGTGCTGGGTAATGTCACTTGATCCTCTCACGAGTCTTTCGCAGCCTTGGAAGAATTGGGCATGTTAGGTTTTAACACTGGTTTATTTTGTTAGGGGTGGGTTCTACTCTGGTGAGGGATAAGTCTCCAACAGAATTGACAAACTTTTTTACCTTTGCCCATTTAGAATGCAAGGCCAAAAATGCTGCAACCAGATATTGCTTGAATCTATAGTAAGATATTAAACAGTTCAGAGCTCTTGTCGCTGGTTTTAGATACAGATTTATTTCTGGCTTTTTTTTTTCCATTACATTTTCTATAAGACTTATAAGGGGCTGCTGATAAATCTTTGGCTTTGTTATCTTTTTTTGTTTGTATGGTAATGAATGTTACATCACATGAAAGCCTTATGTGTCTAATATATGTTTTCAAAATGTTGTGTTTGTTGCTTATGGTAAGTTTTCTACGCACGCGGGAAAACAAAATGGTGGAGTCTAATGCGATATTCACAGCCAGAGCAGAGGAGGGAAAAAATTCTTGTTTTTCTGCAAGGAAAGTCCAGGAAGAATATTCATGGTGATATGTCGCAGGCATTGGGGGATCAATGCCCTTCATATTCCACAGTTAAGAACTGGGTTGCCAAATTTAAAAAGAGCCACTTCACCAATGATGCGTAACGTCCTGGACGAGTGAGAGTGGTTGTTGTTCCAGAGATCGTCGATGCTGTGCACAACCTCATACTGGAGAATCAATGAATTTCAGCTAAAGCAATAGCAGACATCATGGGGAATTCCCATGATCGTGTTTGTGTCATTATCCATGAACATTTGGACATGAGGAAACGATGTGCAAAGGGGGTCCCCAAATGTTTGACAACAGATCAGAGAAGCACGCGAGTGAAAACCTCCCGGTCCATTTGTCAGCGTTTCTGGACTGATAAGAACTTCCTGGAGTGACTGGTCACTATGGATGAGACCTGGATTTATTTGTATGACCCTGAAAACAAGGAGCAGTGAAATGACTGGAGGCACAGTGGTTCTCCTCATCCAGAGAAGTTTAGGGTGCAAAAATCAGCTACTAAGGCAATGGCGTCTGTGGTCTGGGATAAGGAGGGCGTGCTGCTAGTGGACTACCTTCAAAAGGGTTCCACCATCAATGCAAGGTATTACATTGAACTTTTGGAACAATTGAAGCAGCTCTGAAGGCCAAACGGTGCGGCAAGCTGTCCAAAGGAATCTTGTTCCTGCAAGACAACACCTCCGCTCACACTGGACAAGTAACCACGGCAAAACTGGCAGAGCTGCGCTTCCAGCTGGTTGACCACCCACCTTATTCACCAGATCTAGCTCCCTCCAACTATTATCTGATTCCAAACCTGAAGAAACACCTCAAGGGTACCACATTTCACACCATTTCTGATGCTATGGCTGCTACGGATGCCTGGTTTGAGGCACAACCGAAATCCTTCTTTTCTTTGTCGCTCCATTGGGAGACCCAGACAATTGGGTGTATAGCTTCTGCCTCCGGAGGCCACACAAAGTATTACACTCAAAAGTGTAACCCCTCCCCTCTGCCTATACACCCTCCCGTGCCTCACGGGCTCCTCAGTTTTTATGCTTTGTGTAGAAGGAGGCACACATCCACTCACACATCTCCATTTTAGTCAGCAGCAGCTGCTGATTGTATCGGTTGGAAGAAAAGAGGGCCCCCACGGGGCCCCCGGCATGCTCCCTTCTCACCCCACTAAGTCGGCGGTGCTCTTAAGGTTGAGGTACCCATTGCGGGTACGACGGCCGGAGCCTCATGCCGTGTTTCCTTCTCCATCCCTGAGGGCTCTGGTAGAAGTGGGATCCGAAGCGGTCATCCAGGTTATGGGACCGTGCTCCCTCCGCAGCCCCTGAGGGAATCTGCTGGACAGGAGCTTATCTATCTTCAGGGACAGGGCCCTGCATCCACGAGGTACTCTGTGTCCCCATGGGGACTGTGTATGGAGCGCCTGGTTCCCGGAAGCCGCAACTGACTGCTGAATTGTGAAGACCGGGGACTACCGCGCCGACCGCGCCTGCTTGTCGGCCGCGGTATTAAATTTAGTCCCCGGCTTCATCGCGGCCTAGTGGCAAACTCCCGCCCCTGGGCCTGTCTATCAGAGATAGGGGCGGGACAGCCGACCTGACGTCGGATGTGAGGGCCGGGGCATCCTGTGTGCTCCCTGCCCCCTCACTGATCACTGCGGGGACCCCAGATTCCCGCACTTTTCCTGACGCCGCCCACCCCTCCCCTGAGAGCTCCGGCAGCCATCTTTAGGACATTCTGCCGGTGGAGAATCACACAGAACAGCTCTGCAGCTCTGGGAGACCAGGCAGGGAATCTGGAGCGCACACACCCCGCTTTTTAGCGGTCGGTAAGCCGCACCGGTCACTCGGTGTTGGTCCCCTTGGGTGCCGGTATAGATACGTATATATATACCTTTCTGTTCGGCCGGGCTGTATACCCTTTTTTCTGTATACCCTCAGTGATCACGCTCCTAGGACACAACAGCATGTCGGTCACAAGGAGCAAGGGCACTAAAGCACAGGGTTTTCTCTATCGTTTCATTGGGGGACACAGCACCATGGGTTATGCTGCTGTCACTAGGAGGCTGACACTAAGTAAACATAAAAAAGTTAGCTCCTCCCTAGCAGCATACACCCCGAGCCGGAGGCGGGCTCAGATCAGTTTTTAGCTTAGTGTCGTAGGAGGCTGATGTGGGCCGTCTCGGCCCCCCTCAGCCATGTATTTTTTTTGCGCTTTTTTCTTTTATTTCGGCGCCGCTCACAGGTCGGTGAGACCTCGGCCGTTTCGAATGGAGTCACTCCGGTCCGTCATCGCGTCCATGGAGGTAGGCGAATTCCTGGCATCGCTGGATATTCAAGACGCCTATCTTCACGTCCCGATAGCCACCTCTCACCAACAGTTCCTCCGCTTTGTGATAGCGGAAGATCACTTCCAGTTCACGGCTCTTCCCTTCGGCCTCGCATCCGCACCCAGGGTCTTTACGAAGATCATGGCTGCTGCCATGTCCGTCCTGCATGCCAGGGGTGTCATGGTCATCCCGTACTTGGACGATATGTTGATAAAGGGCTCTTCCTTCGAGGACTGTCGTCTTGGGGTTCAGGTCACGATCGACACCCTTTCACGGTTAGGGTGGCTGATAAATCGGAAGAAGTCCTCTCTGATCCCGGCCCGTCGGATCACCTTTTTAGGCATGGTATTCGATACCATCCAAGGGCGAGTTTTCCTCACACAGGAGAAGATCTCCTCCCTACAACGAGGACTCCGCGCTCTCCGGCGTCAGCGCCAAGTGTCCATCAGGTTCGGCATACGAGTCCTCGGTCGTATGGTGGCGGCGATGGAAGCGGTACCCTTTGCACAGTTCCATCTCCGACCCCTCCAGCTGGCCTTGCTGAAGAAGTGGGACAGATCTCCCTTTTCTCTGGACCGCAGGTTTCATCTTTCGCCGGAGACCCGCCACTCCCTCCGTTGGTGGCTCAATCAGCGCAACCTCGCATCAGGGAGGTCTTTCCTCCCGCTCCACTGGAAGATAGTGACCACCGACGCCAGTCTCCAGGGCTGGGGAGCAGTGTTTCGACATCACACAGCGCAGGGCCGATGGTCACCGAGAGAGAGTTGCCTCCAGATCAACATTTTGGAGATAAGAGCCATCCGGCTAGCCTTGCAGCAGTTTCGGCACCTCGTACAGGGTTGCCCGGTCAGGATCCAGTCGGACAATGCGACGGCGGTGGCGTACATCAACCACCAAGGCGGCACAAGAAGTGTCGGGGCGATGCGAGAAGTCAAGAAGATCTTGCACTGGGCCGAGTGTCATCACTCCCTGATCTCAGCGGTACACATCCCAGGCGTGGACAATTGGGCGGCGGACTTCCTCAGCAGGGAAGGCCTCGCCTCCGGAGAATGGTCCCTCAACCGGGAAGTCTTCAACCAGATCTGCGACAGATGGGGAGTTCCGGACGTGGACCTAATGGCCTCCCGGTTCAACCGTCAGGTTCTGCACTTTGTAGCACGGTGCCGCGACCGCTTGGCTTTAGGAGTCGACGCCCTCACCCTGTCATGGAGTCAGTTCAGTCTCCCGTACATCTTCCCTCCGCTCCCTCTAATTCCGAGGGTCCTCAAGAAGATCAAGGCGGAAGGGATACCGGTCATCCTAGTGGCTCCGGACTGGCCCAGGCGAGCATGGTTCGCGGAACTAACTCAGCTCCTCGCAGATGCTCCGTGGCGCCTTCCAGACCGTCCAGATCTCCTGCAGCAGGGGCCTCTCTTCCATCAGAACTCACAGGTCCTAAATTTGACGGCCTGGCCATTGAATCCTGGGTTCTAGCTAAGGCTGGTTTTTCCTCAAGAGTGATTCAGACAATGATTAGGGCCAGGAAGCCATCTTCATCAAAGATTTACCACCGCACGTGGAAGGTTTTCTTCAGGTGGTGTGAAGAGCAGAATATTTCTTCTCCTCTCGCCTTCTCCCTTCCTTCCCTATTGGCATTCTTGCAGTCAGGCCTAGATGCGGGTCTCTCGCTCGCAACACTAAAGGGCCAGATATCGGCTTTATCAATCCTGTTTCAGAAGCCACTGGCCGCTCGTTCACAGGTTAAGACCTTCATCCAGGGAGTTGCCCACCTGGCACCGCCGTACCGGCGGCCTCTAGAACCGTGGGACCTTAATCTAGTCCTAGGGTCACTTCAGGACTCCCCATTCGAGCCCTTGCGAGAATCTTCCCTTTCTCACCTGTCATGGAAGGTGGTGTTTCTTGTTGCCATCACTTCTATTCGCAGGACGTCAGAGCTGGCAGCTCTCTCTTGTCGTTCCCCCTTTTTGATTTTTCACCAAGACAAAGCGGTTCTCCGGCCAGATCCCGCTTTTCTCCCAAAGGTGGTCTCCCCGTTCCATCTTAACGAGGAAATCGTCCTTCCGTCCTTCTGTCCTGGCCCCTCTCACAGCTTGGAGAGGTCCTTGCACACCCTGGACCTAGTGCGTGCACTTAGAATTTATGTCTCCAGAACCGCGCCGTTCCGTAAGTCAGATGGTCTGTTTGTTCTCCCTTCTGGTCCCAAAAAGGGTGAATCGGCATCCAAGGCCACAATTGCCAGATGGATCCGTTCCGCCATATCAGAGGCCTATCGGATTCGGGACAAGTCTCCGCCGCGGGGGGTAAAGGCGCACTCTACCCGCGCAGTGGGAGCCTCTTGGGCGATTAGGCATCAGGCGTCGGCCGACCAGGTCTGCAAGGCCGCCACCTGGTCTAGCCTGCACACCTTTACTAGGTTCTACCAGGTTCACACCCAAGCATCGGCAGATGCTATTTTTGGGAGAAAGGTCTTGCAGGCAGCAGTTGCACACCTGTAATAGGGTGGCAGCATTCAATTATAGTGCAAGCCCGCCGAGGGAGGTTGTTGTTTTTCGGTATTCCCACCCAGGGACTGCTTTTGGACGTCCCATGGTCCTGTGTCCCCCAATGAAACGATAGAGAAAGTAGGATTTTTGTGTACTCACCGTAAAATCTCTTTCTCTGAGTCTTCATTGGGGACACAGCACCCACCCTGCTTGGTTTTTTGGTTGATTCAATTGCATTTGCCGGCTATTTTTTCAGTGGTCTTATGTTCATAGACCTCTTGTTTGCACGGCTGCATTGTTTTAGTTACAACTTGTATGTATGGTGATTCTGGTACTCCTCCTACTGCTTGTGCACCAACTGATCTGAGCCCGCCTCCGGCTCGGGGTGTATGCTGCTAGGGAGGAGCTAACTTTTTTATGTTTACTTAGTGTCAGCCTCCTAGTGACAGCAGCATAACCCATGGTGCTGTGTCCCCCAATGAAGACTCAGAGAAAGAGATTTTACGGTGAGTACACAAAAATCCTACTTTTTTGCGACATGTACCTCTTGTAGGGCCATGTTACCTGCGGGTTCCACCTACCCTCACTGTGAGCAATGCTCGTCCCCTGTTACGCTTGTTCAGCCGGAGCCTCGGTCACTAGTGGGCCCCTCGGCTCAGGCAGACCCCCCCCCCCTGTTTCTACTGTCCAGGTGGCAGCGACAGAGTTTGCAGCTTTTGCTGACAAGCTCTCAGAGTCACTTTCACAATCCATGGCTCAGTCTATGGACAAATGGTCTGCCAAGTTGCTGGAAGCCCTGCAGTCCAGACCGGTCCCTACACAGGCTCCGGACCCGGTTAGATCGGCACCTCCAGGTCCCTCTGGGTACACCCCAGCCGGGGTGGGCCCTAGGTCTCACGTGGAGGACTCCTCCACGGACCACAGTCCCAGACCAGCTAAGCGGGCTCGCTTGGAATCTTCCCCGACTTCCTCACGCTGCTCGGGTTCCCAGCTTGCGGACTCTCTGGAGGGCGAGGCGGAGGTCGCAGCTCAGGGCTCAGACCCTGATGTTGCTCTCAATCTTGATACACCTGAAGGGGACGCCTTAGTAAATGATCTTATCTCGTCCATCAATCAGGTGTTGGATTTATCTCCGCCGCCTCCACCTATAGAGGAGTCGGCCTCTCAGCAGGAGAAACACCAGTTTCGGTTTCCCAAACGTACACGGAGTGCATTTTTCGATCACTCTAACTTCAGAGATGCTGTCCAGAAGCCCAGAGCGGTTCCGGACAAACGCTTTACTAAGCGCCTTACTGACACACATTACCCCTTCCCCGCTGACGTAGTTAAGGGTTGGGCTCAATGTCCTAAGGTAGATGCCCCAATCTCCAGATTGGCGGCTAGATCCGTGGTTTCGGTTGCAGATGGCTCATCACTAAAGGATGCCACTGACAGGCAGATAGAACTCCTGGTGAAATCCATCTGAGGCCACGGGAGCGTCTTTTGCCCCGGCTTTTGCAGCCGTGTGGGCACTCCAAGCTATCTCAGCTTGTCTGGCTGAGATTAATGCGGTCACACGTACGTCTGCTCCGCAAGTTGCATCTTTAACTTCTCAGGCGTCGGCGTTTTCTTCCTACGCCATGAATGCAGTCCTAGACTCTGCTAGCCGTACAGCGGTGGCATCCGCTAATTCTGTGGCAGTCCGCAGAGCCATGTGGCTGCGCGAATGGAAGGCAGACTCTGCTTCCAAGAGGTTCTTAACCGGTTTGCCGTTTTCTGGCGAGAGATTGTTTGGCGAACGATTGGATGAGATTATTAAGGAATCCAAGGGAAAGGACTCCTCCTTGCCCCAGTCCAAACCTAAGAGACCTCAGCAACGAAAAATACAATCCAGGTTTCGGTCCTTTCGTCCCTCCGCCAAGCCACAGTCCTCTTCGTCCAATAGACAGGACAAAAGCCAGAGGAACTCCTATGCGTGGCGGTCTAAGTCACGCCCCAAAAGACCGCCGGAGGCACTGCTTCCAAGGCGGCCTCCTCATGACTCACGGCATCCCGAACCGCATCCTCCGTCGGTGGCAAGCTCTCCCGCTTTCGCGACGCCTGGTGGCCACATGTTCAAGACCGATGAGTGAGAGACATCCTGTCTCACGGTTACAGGATAGAGTTCAGCTCTCGTCCTCCGACTCGTTTCTTCAGAACCTCCCGCCCCCCGCGCGAGCAGACTCACTTTTTCAAGCAGTGGACGCTCTGAAAAAAGAAGGCGTCGTGACCCCCGTTCCCACTCAGGAACAGGGTTGCGGTTTTTACTCCAACTTATTCGTGGTACCAAAGAAAGACGGATCATTCCGTCCCGTTCTGGACCTCAAATTGCTCAACAAACACGTGAGCACCAGACGATTCCGATGGAATCTCTCCGCTCGGTCATCGCCTCGATGTCACAAGGAGACTTCCTCGCATCGATCGACATCAAGGATGCCTATCTCCATGTGCCGATCGCACCAGAACATCAACGCTTTTTGCGTTTTGCCATAGGGGACGAACACCTTCAGTTCGTGGCATTGCCCTTCGGCCTGGCGACAGCCCCACGGGTTTTCACCAAAGTCATGGCATCCGTTGTGGCGGTCCTGCATTCTCAGGGGCACTCGGTGATTCCCTACTTGGACGATCTCCTAGTCAGGGCACCTTCTCGGGCGGCGTGTCAACACAGCCTTACCGTCGCTCTGGAGACCCTCCAGCAGTTCGGGTGGCTCATCAACTTCCCAAAATCCAAGTTGACACCGACCCAATCTCTGACCTATCTAGGGATGGAGTTTCATACACAGTCAGCGGTAGTCAAGCTACCACTAGACAAACAGCTGTCACTGCAGGCAGGGGTGCAATCTCTGATTCAGACTCAGTCTCACCCCTTGAGACGCCTCATGCACTTCCTGGGGAAGATGGTAGCAGCGATGGAGGCAGTGCCCTTCGCGCAATTCCATCTGCGGCCACTCCAGTGGGACATTCTCCGCAAATGGGACAGGAGGTCGAACTCTCGCGACAGGAACGTCTCTCTTTCCCTTGCAACAAAGACGTCCCTTTAGTGGTGGCTTCTTCCCACTTCTCTATCACAGGAAAATCCTTCCTGCCCCCAACCTGGGCTGTGGTCACCACGGACGCGAGCCTGTCAGGGTGGGGAGCGGTGTTCCTCCATCACAGGGCTCAGGGAACCTGGACTCCGATAGTCTTCCCTTCAGATCAATGTCCTGGAGATAAGGGCAGTGTATCTGGCCCTACTGGCTTTCCAGCAGTTGCTGGAAGGCAGGCAGATCCGTATCCAGTTGGACAACGCCACTGCCGTCGCATACATCAACCACCAAGGCGGCACGCGGAGTCATCAAGCCTTCCAAGAAGTCCGGCGAATTCTGCAGTGGGTGGAAGCTACAGCATCCACCATCTCCGCAGTTCACATACCGGGCGTAGAAAACTGGGAAGCAGATTTTCTCAGTAGTCAGGGCATGGATGCGGGGGAATGGTCCCTGCACCCAGAGGTGTTTCGAGAGATCTGTCGCCGCTGCGGAACGCCGGACGTCGATCTCATGGCGTCACGGCACAACAACAAGGTCCCGGCCTTCATGGCACGATCTCAAGATCACAGAGCTCTGGCGGCGGACGCATTAGTCCAGGATTGGTCGCAGTTTCGACTGCCTTATGTATTTCCTCCTCTGGCAATGCTGCCCAGAGTACTACGCAAGATCAGGTCCGACTGCCGTCGCGCCATTCACGTCGCTCCAGACTGGCCGAGGCGGTCATGGTACCCGGATCTGTGGCATCTCACGTTGGGTCAGCCGTGGGCGCTGCCAGACCGCCCAGACTTGCTGTCGCAAGGGCCGTTTTTCCATCTGAATTCTGCGGCCCTCAACCTGACTGTGTGGCCATTGAGTCCTGGCTCCTAGCGTCTTCAGGGCTGTCTCAGGATGTCATTGCCACTATGAGACAGGCCAGGAAACCGACGTCCGCCAAGATCTATCACAGGACTTGGCGGATTTTCTTGTCCTGGTGTTCTGATAAAGGTTTTACTCCCTGGCCTTTTGCCTTACCCACTTTTCTTTCCTTCCTTCAATCCGGAATGGATAAGGGGTTGTCACTTAGTTCTCTCAAAGGGCAAGTATCGGCGCTCTCAATATTCTTTCAAAAGCGCCTGGCCAAGCTTCCGCAGGTCCGCACGTTCCTGCAGGGAGTTTGCCACATAGTCCCACCTTACAAGCGCCCGCTTGAACCCTGGGACCTTAACAGGGTGCTAACGGCTCTTCAGAAACCGCCTTTTGAACCGCTGCGTGATATCTCCTTATCACGTCTTTCGCAGAAGGTGGCATTTCTAGTAGCAGTTACTTCACTCCGTAGAGTGTCGGAGCTTGCAGCACTGTCATGCAAAGCCCCCTTCCTGGTTTTTCACCAGGATAAGGTGGTTCTCCGTCCTGTTCCGGAATTTCTCCCTAAGGTGGTATCGCCGTTTCATCTCAATCAGGATATCACCTTACCTTCATTTTGCCCTAATCCAATTCACCGCTTTGAAAAGGATTTGCACTCATTAGATTTAGTGAGAGCACTCCGTTTCTACGTGTCTCGCACAGCGCCCCTGCGTTGTTCAGATGCGCTTTTTGTCCTTGTGGCTGGTCAGCATAAGGGTTCGCAAGCTTCCAGGTCAACCTTGGCTCGGTGGATCAAGGAACCGATTCTTGAAGCTTACCGTTCTTCGGGGCTTCCGATTCCTTCCGGGCTGAAAGCCCATTCTACCAGAGCCGTAGGGGCGTCCTGGGCATTGCGGCACCGGGCGACGGCTCAGCAGGTGTGTCAGGCAGCTACCTGGTCTAGTCTGCACACATTCACAAAGCACTATCAAGTGCATGCCTATGCTTCGGCAGATGCCAGTCTAGGTAGGCAGGTCCTTCAGGCGGCGGTGGCCCACCTGTAGGAGGGAGTCGTGTCGGCTCTTGTTATCGAGGTATTCTTTTACCCACTCAGGGACTGCTTTTGGACGTCCCAATTGTCTGGGTCTCCCAATGGAGCGACAAAGAAGAAGGGAATTTTGTTTACTTACCGTAAATTCCTTTTCTTCTAGCTCCTATTGGGAGACCCAGCACCCGCCCCTGTTCCCTTCGGGCTGGTTGTTCTTTTGTGTACACATGTTGTTCATGTTGAATTGTTCTTTTGGTTCATGGTTTTCAGTTCTCCGAAAATCCTTCGGATTGAATTTACCTTTAACCAATTTATAAGTTTCCTCCTTCCTGCTTTTGCACCAAAACTGAGGAGCCTGTGAGGCACGGGAGGGTGTATAGGCAGAGGGGAGGGGTTACACTTTTTAAAGTGTAATACTTTGTGTGGCCTCCGGAGGCAGAAGCTATACACCCAATTGTCTGGGTCTCCCAATAGGAGCTAGAAGAAAAGGAATTTACGGTAAGTAAACAAAATTCCCTTCTTTGCTAGGCTTACAGAACTTGGAATACCGATTGTAAGAAGTGTGTTGTCATCAGTGGAGAGTATGTGGAGTAAATGTAAAGTTTCATCATCCTATTTCGTTTCTTTCTGGGTAAAGCCAAAGTCTTATCAGCAGCCCCTCGTAATAAAATTGTCTCATAATCTGGGTAACATTGCAAAGTGCTTGAAAAAAATAAGAAACTTTGAAATGTACTAATTTCATTTTTTCTTTATCGTTCCTTTGGGAGACCCAGACCATGGGTGTTTAGCTTCTGCCTCCGGAGGACACACAAAGTACTACACTAAAAAGTGTAGCTCCTCCCTCTGAGCTTATACACCCCCTGGTGAGCAGACCCAGCCAGTTTATTGCTTTGTGTTAAGGAGGCATACATCCACACATGCATTCTCATATGATTTTTTCCTTTTGGAATGAGTTTGAAGAACTGCGGGTGCACGTCTGGACCCCCGGCATGTCCCTTCTCACCTCACTGTGTCGGCGATGTTGTAAGGTTGATTTCCTAGGCTGGAGCCTTACATGCCGTGCTCCTTCACCATCCCTCCTGGGCTCTGGCTTGAAGTGAGAGCCAGCACGGTCTCCATGCCTGGCAGGAGACCGGTCTCCATCCGCAGCCCTTCAGGACCCTGCTGGACCGGAGCACTCATCCCCAGGGACCTGGCCCTGCGTCTCAGCAGCTAAGTACCTGAGACGTTTATATTTGGGGGTCCCGGTGCTGTATTGTTTGGGGAGAGTGTGCTTGCTGTATTTACTGACATTTCCGGCGGGTTCTCTAGCTGTCGCCCGAGAACCGCGCCGATGGTGCCTTCGCGTCGGCCTCGCCGCTCAAATTTAGGCCCCGGCTTCGCCGGAGGCCTAGTTTCGTTTCTCTGCCCTCACATGTCACTCATGCAGAGGGACAGCGCGGCTCCTCCCGGCGGCCGTTCTGCACAAGGGAGGGACACTCCCCACTGCTGTGAGTGTCTCCTCCCCTGTAGGTCTCTATGGCCCTCCAGATCCCGCTCTTCACTAGTCCCGCCCCCTCTCTTCGCTCCGGCGGCCATTTTCTCAGCGTTCACTCAGCGCTGGTCTCTGCATCCCTGCTGAGGTGCTGTGCCTGGGGGTCCGGGCTTCGGGATCTGGAGGGCACACAACACCGCTCTGCACAGCACAGCGGTCTGGTAAGCCACAACCGGTTTTGGTTGTGGACCTCTGTGTATACTCTCTGGGGTTCATTCTCTGGCAGAGCCCCCACTTCAGCAGCATGTCTCACACGAGGAGCAAGGCTCCAAAGCTTTACTCTGTATGCGCTGCATGTAAGCTCCTGCTGCCTGAACCGAGCACCTATCCACATTGTGATGCCTGCTCTACCTTGGCGGTGCCACAGCCTGGAGTCTCACCCCCAGTGGTCTCTCAGGCTGCTCCTGCTCCTGTGGCTGAACCCCCGGCTTGGGTAAAATCCTTTTCTAGGTCTATCTCCCAGTCTTTTGCTGAGTCCATGGTACTTCTGTCCAGGACTTTGCTGAATCTGCATCAGCCCCCCTCACAGGGTGCCTCTGCTGCTAGGTCTCTCTCAGGACCGGAGCTCACAGAGGATTCATCATCAGGTCCAAGACCCCGTCCTCCTGAGAAGAGACGTAGGGTTCCCTCTCCCTCCTCCTCCCGCGGCTCTGATTCAAGAGCGGACTCGCAGGATGAGGAGGATGCCTTTACAGAGGGTTCGGAGGCTAACTCCATGTACCCCATTGATCTGTCCGAAAGTGACTCAGATTTTAGTGACTTGATTGCTTCCATTAACTCTGTACTGGATCTCAATCCGCCAGTATCAGAGGAGCAACCCTCTCTGGCAGAAAAGCACCAGTTTACCTCGCCTAAGAGAGTAAAGAGTGTGTTCTTTAACCACTCCAATTTTCAGTCCGCTGTGTCCAAGCCCAGGGCCTGTCCTGACAAACGCTTCCCAAAGCGTGGTTCTGATGACCGTTTTCCCTTTCCACCTGAGGTGGTCAAGGAGTGGGCTCAGTCCCCAAAGGTAGACTCCCCGGTGTCTAGGCTCTCAGCCCGGACCGTTGTGTCGGTGGCTGATGGCACCTTCCTTAAGGATTCCACTGACCGTCAGATTGACCTTCTGGCCAAATCCGTATATGAAGCGGCGGGGGCCTCCTTTTCCCCGACCTTTGCAGCAGTGTGGGCTCTCAAAGCCATCTCTGCTTCTCTGGAGGAGATGCATTCCCCCTCCAAGGAATCTATGCCCGAAATGGTTGCCTTGACTTCCCAAGCTTCGGCTTTTTCATCCTATGCCATGTCTGCCATGCTGGAGGCTTCTCACCGCACTGCGGTGGCTTCGGCTAATTCCCTCGCTATCCGCAGGATCTTGTTGCTTCGAGAGTGGAAGGCAGATGCTTCTTCAAAGAAGTACCTTGCTGGGCTCCCTTTTGCTGGGTCCCGGCTGTTCGGAGAACAACTGGATGAAATCATTAAGGAAGCTACTGGCGGGAAGAGTACTTCCTTGCCACAAACTAAAACCAGGAAACCTGCCCAGGGTAGGAATCAGTCGAGGTTTCGCTCCTTTCGTTCCTCCAACTGGTCGTCCTCTAAGCCCTCGGCCTCGTCCACTAACTCAGCCAAGGACCAGAAATCCAACTGGCGCCCAAAAGCGCGTCCACAGAAGACCGCAGGAGGTGCTGCCACTAAGGCAGCCTCCTCATGACTCTCTGCCCGCTCCGGCAAAGTCCTTAGTCGGTGGCAGGCTCTCCCACTTTGGCGACGCTTGGTTTCAACACGTCTCCGATCAGTGGGTGAGATATCATCTCCCACGGCTACAGGATAGAATTCTCTTCCAGACCGCCAGACAGATTTTTTCTCTCAACCTCCCCCTGCTCCAAGGCCGCCACCTTCTCACAGGCCGTGGCTTCCTTGCAGGCCAACGGAGTAATTGTACCAGTTCTCGCCCGGGAACGGTTCAGAGGTTTCTACTCAAATCTCTTCCTAGTCCCCAAAAAGGACGGTACATTCCGACCCATCCTGGATCTCAAGCTTCTCAACAAGCATGTTCAGGTGCGGCACTTTCGCATGGAGTCTCTGCGATCAGTCATTGCCTGAATGACCCAAGGGGATTTCCTAGCGTCCATCGACATCAGAGATGCCTATCTGCATGTGCCAATTGCAGTTTCACACCAGCGTTGGCTACGTTTTGCAATCGGAGAAGATCATTTCCAATTTGTGGCTCTCCCCTTCGGGTTGGCCACAGCCCCTCGGGTATTCACCAAGGTCATGGCAGCAGTGATTGCGGTTCTGCACCTAAAGGGGTTGGCAGTGCTCCCTTACCTGGACGACCTTCTAGTCAAGGCTTCATCCAGCGCAGACTGTCAGCGGAGTGTCTTGCTCACTCTCGCCACTCTAGCCCAATTCGGGTGGCTGGTCAATCTGCCCAAATCCACTCTGACTTCGACCCAGAGTCTCACGTACCTAGGGATGCAGTTCGAGACTTTGCCGGCACTAGTGAAGTTGCCCTTAGTCAAACAGCAGTCCCTCCAACTGGCAGTGCGCTCTCTGCTGAGGCCCCGCCGTTCTTCCCTCAGGCGTCTGATGCAGGTGCTGGGTCAAATGGTGGCGTCAATGGAAGCTGTCCCATTTGCCCAGTTCCATCTGCGCCCCCTGCAGCTGGACATTCTCCTCTGTTGGGACAAGCGGCCTTCCTCCTTACACAGGTTAGTGGCTTTGTCGCCACAGACCAGGAGCTCTCTTCAGTGGTGGCTTCGACCCCTCTCTCTGTCCCAGGGGCGCTCCTTTCTGGCCCCGTCCTGGGTAATCCTCACCACGGATGCCAGTCTATCCGGCTGGGGAGCGGTATGTCTCCACCACAGAGCGCAGGGCACTTGGACTCCGTCCAAATCAGCCCTTTCAGTCAATGTGCTGGAAACCCGAGCTGTGCTTCTAGCTCTCCTAGCTTTTCACCACCTGTTGGCGGGCAGGCACATTCGAGTCCAGTCAGACAACGCGACAGCGGTTTCCTACATCAATCACCACGGCGGGACACGCAGCCACCTGGCAATGTTGGAGGTACAACGCATCCTTCAATGGGTGGAGGACTCGGGGTCCACCATATCCGCAGTCCACATACCAGGCGTGGAAAACTGGGAAGCAGATTATCTCAGCCGTCAAACCGTGGACGGTGGCGAGTGGTCCCTGCACCCGGCAGTGTTTCAGTCAATCTGCCGCAAATGGGGCACTCCGGACGTGGACCTAATGGCATCCCGTCACAACAACAAAGTTCCTGTTTACGTGGCTCGCTCCCACGATCCTCAGGCATTCGCCAAGGACGCTCTGGTTCAAGACTGGTCCCAGTTTCGTCTGTTCTACGTGTTTCCCCCTCCTAGCGCTCTTGCCCAGAGTCCTGCGCAAGATCAGAATGGAGGGCCGTCGAGTCATCCTCATTGCATCGGACTGGCCCAGGCGAGCTTGGTATCCAGACCTGCTCCATCTGTCCGTAGAGATGCCGTGTCATCTCCCGGACCGTCCAGACCTTCTCTCGCAAGGTCCGTTTTTCCGCCCGAATTCTGCGGCTCTCAAATTGACGGCGTGGCTCTTGAGTCCTGGATTTTGACGGCTTCTGGTATTCCTCCTGAAGTCATCTCCACTATGACTCGGGCCCGTAAGTCTTCCTCCGCTAAGATCTATCACAGGACTTGGAGAATTTTCCTGTCCTGGTGTCGCTCTACCGACCATCCTCCTTGGCCTTTCTCCTTGCCGACCCTTTTGTCTTTTCTACAGTCCGGTCTGCAGCTAGGGCTGTCCCTCAACTCTCTCAAGGGACAAGTCTCAGCTCTGTCAGTCCTGTTCCAGCGACGTCTCGCTCGGCTGGCTCAGGTCCGCACCTTCATGCAGGGCGCGTCTCACATCATTCCGCCCTACCGGCGGCCCTTGGATCCATGGGACCTTAATTTGGTTCTCACGGTTTTGCAGAAACCCCCCTTTGAGCCTCTTAGGGAGGTTTCTTTGTATCGTCTTTCACAGAAAGTGGCCTTTCTGGTGGCCATAACTTCCCTCAGGAGAGTCTCTGATTTGGCTGCCCTCTCTTCGGAGTCCCTTTTTTTGGTTTTTCATCAAGACAAGGTGGTTCTCCGTCCGACTCGGGACTTTCTTCCTAAGGTGGTCTCTCCTTTCCACCTTAACCAGGACATTACCCTACCTTCCTTTTGTCCGGCTCCTGTTCATCGCTTTGAAAAAGCGCTGCATACTTTGGATCTGGTGCGTGCTCTCCGGATCTATGTGTCTCGCACCGCTGCACTTAGGTGGTGCGCTTCTCTTTTTGTGCTGACCACAGGTCGGCGCAAGGGCCTCTCTGCTTCTAAGCCGACCTTAGCCCGTTGGATTAGATCGACCATTTCGGACGCCTACCAGAGTTCTCAGGTGCCTCCCCCGCCGGGGATCAAGGCACATTCGACCAGAGCTGTCGGTGCCTCTTGGGCTTTTAGGCACCAGGCTACGGCTCAACAAGTCTGTCAGGCTGCCACTTGGACTAGCCTGCATACCTTCTCGAAGCACTACCAAGTGCATGCTCATGTTCGGCAGATGCGAGCTTGGGCAGACGCATTCTTCAGGCGGCTGTCGCTCATTTGTGAAGTTAGGTTCTGCCTACTTCTTAGTTTATACTGTTTCTTTCCCACCCAGGGACAGCTTTGGAACGTCCCATGGTCTGGGTCTCCCAAAGGAACGATAAAGAAAAAGAGAATTTTGTTTACTTACCGTAAATTCTTTTTCTTATAGTTCCGTATTGGGAGACCCAGCACCCTCCCTGTTGCCTGTTGGCATTTTTCTTCTTCCGCGTGTTCTCACCGGCTGTTGTCGTGGACAGAGTCTCCGGTTGTTCCGGCTCTTGCTCTGTTCTACTTGTGGGTGGCTATTCTCCTTCAGCTTTTGCACTAAACTGGCTGGGTCTGCTCACCAGGGGGTGTATAAGCTCAGAGGGAGGAGCTACACTTTTTAGTGTAGTACTTTGTGTGTCCTCCGGAGGCAGAAGCTAAACACCCATGGTCTGGGTCTCCCAATACGGACCTATAAGAAAAAGAATTTACGGTAAGTAAACAAAATTCTCTTTATTGCTTGTTGCCTAGGTTACCAGCCATCACTGCAATATATCAGCGGTGACTGGTGCAGCACTTGCAAGCTCTCTTCTGTAGAACCTGTAAGCGCTGCTCTGAAGCTGGCTATGTCCAGTACAGCATCAGTGTCCCTGCGCTCCTCTGGTGCAGCAGAGGCAGTGGTACTTCTGATTACGCTAATGGAGAAGGCACATATCCGATCCGGAAGCATAACCATTCCGCGGGTTCACACTGTCAATCATTTCGGAGCACTGTGTTTCCTGGGAGGCAGAGGAGTGGTGCGCTGCTGATTAACATCACAAGGAACCTCTTCAAATACCAGAAAAATATTACGGAGCAGAATATGAATACCAAATTTCATTAAAGATGACTGAACTTTTGTAAAAAATATAACAACGTTTTTAAAAATGATAAATGTTAGTTTTTATATATTTTTCTTTATCGTTACTTTGGGAGACCCAGACCATGGGTGTTTAGCTTCTGCCTCCGGAGGACACACAAAGTACTACACTTAAAAGTGTAGCTCCTCCCTCTGAGCTTATACACCCCCTGGTGAGCCAGTCCTAGCCAGTTTATCGCTTTGTGTTCAGGAGGTCATACATCCACACATGCATTCTCATCTGATTTGTTTGACTTTTGGAAAGAGTTTGAAGAAAAGCTGGTCCATGTCTGGACTCCCGGCATGTCCCTTCTCACCCCACTGTGTCGGCGGTGTTGTTAAGGTTGATTTACAAGGCTGCAGCCTTACATGCCGCGCTCCTTCACCATCCCTTCTGGGCTCTGGCTTGAAGTGGGAGCCAGCACTGTCTCCATGCCTGGCAGGAGTCCGGTCTCCATCCACAGCCCCTTGAGGATTCTGTTGGACCGGAGCACTCATCCCCAGGGACATGGCCCTGCGTCTCAGCAGCTAAGTACCTGAGACGTTTATGTTGGGGGTCCCGGTTCTTTATTGTAAGGGGAGAGTATGCTGTATGTGATTGTTTTAACTTTTCCGGCGGGTTCTCTAGCTTTTGCCTGAGAACCGCGCCGATGGTGCCTGCTTGTCGGCCTCGCCGCTTAAATTTAGGCCCTGGCTTCGCCGGAGGCCTAGTTTCATTTTCCTGCCCTCGCATGTCACTCATGCAGAGGGACAGGTTCGGCTCCTCCCGGCGGCCGTTCTACACAGGGGAGGGACACTCCCCACTGCTGGGGCGTCCCTCCTTCCCTGCAGGTGTCTATAGCCCTCCAGTTCCCGCTCTTTTATAGGAACGCCCTCTTCTCAGGCAGAGTTCACTCTGCTCTGGGACATCCTGCATTCTGCATCTCTGCTGAGGTGCTGCGACTGGGGGACCGGGCTTCGAGATCTGGAGGGCACACAACACCGCGCTCAGCGGTCTGGTAAGCCACAGCCGGTCTCCGGTTGTGGACCTCTGTATATTCTCCCTGGGGTTCATTCTCTTGCAGAGCCCCCACTCCAGCAGCATGTCTCACACAAGGAGCAAGGCTCGAAAGCCTTATTCTGCATGCAAGCTGCCTGAGCCGAGCACCTATCCACATTGTGATGTCTGCTCTAACTTGGCGGTGCCACAGCCTGGAGTCTCACCCCCAGTGGTCTCTCAGGCTGCTGCTGCACCTGTGATTGAACCCCCGGCCTGGGTAGAGTCCTTTTCTAGGTCCATATCCCAGTCATTTGCTGAGTCCATGGGGCTTTTGTCCAGGACTTTGATGAATATGCATCAGCCCCCCTCACAGGGTGCCTCTAATACTCTTGACAGAGGACTCCTATCCTCTGACCTCCGTCCATCGGAGCTCACGGAGGATTCATCATCTGATCCCAGACCCCGTCCTTCTAAGAGAAGGCGCAGGGTTTCCTCCCCCTCCCCATCCCACGGCCTGCCATGCTAGAGGCTGCTCACCGCACTGCGGTGGCTTCAGCTAATTCTCTTGTTATCCGCAGGATTTTGTGGCTTCGCGAGTGGAAGGCAGATGCTTCTTCCAAGAAGTTTCTTGCTGGGCTCCCTTTTGCTGGTTCACGGCTGTTTGGTGAACAGCTGGATGAAATCATTAAAGAAGCTACTGGCGGGAAGAGTACTTCCATGCCACAAACTAAGACCAGGAAACCCGCCCAGGGTAGGAATCAATCGAGGTTTCGTTCCTTTCGTTCCTCCAACTGGTCATCCTCTAAGCCTTCCGCCTCGTCCGCTAACTCTGCCAAGGATCAGAAATCCAACTGGCGCCCAAAAGCGTGTCCGCAGAAGACCGCAGGAGGTTCTGCCACTAAGGCAGCTTCCTCATGACTCTCGGCCCGCTCCAGCCACGTCCTTAGTCGGTGGCAGGCTCTCCCACTTTGGCGACACTTGGTTAAAGCAAGTCTCCGATCAGTGGGTGAGAGCCATCATATCTCACGGCTACAGGATAGAATTCTCTTCAGGCCGTGGCGTCCTTGCAGGCAAACGGAGTGATTGTACCAGTTCCCGCTCAGGAACGGTTCAGAGGTTTTTACTCAAATCTCTTCCTAGTTCCGAAAAAGGACGGTACCTTCCGGCCCATCCTGGATCTCAAGCTTCTCAACAAGCATGTCCGGGTGCGGCATTTTCGCATGGAGTCTCTGCGATCAGTCATTGCCTCTATGACCCAAGGGGAGTTCCTGGCGTCCATCGACATCAGAGATGCCTATCTACATGTGCCAATCGCAGTGTCACATCAGCGTTGGTTACGTTTTGCGATAGGAGAGGATCATTTCCAATTCGTGGCTCTCCCCTTCGGGTTAGCCACGGCCCCTCGGGTATTCACCAAGGTCATGGCGGCAGTGATTGCGGTCCTGCACCTCCAGGGGTTAGCAGTGCTTCCTTATCTGGACGACCTTCTGGTCAAGGGTCCATCCAGCGCAGACTGTCAGCGGAGTGTTTTGCTCACTCTCGCCACCCTAGCCCAATTCGAGTGGATTGTCAATCTTCCCAAATCCACTCTGACTCCGACCCAGAGTCTCACGTACCTAGGGATGCAGTTCGAGACTTTGCCGGCACTTGTGAAGTTGCCCTTAGACAAACAGCTGTCACTCCGGTTGGCGGTGCGCTCTCTCCTGAGGCCCCGCCGTTATACCCTCAGGCGTCTGATGCAGGTGCTGGGTCAAATGGTGGCGGTTCCCTTTGCCCAGTTCCATCTGCGTCCTCTGCAGCTGGACATTCTCCGCTGTTGGGACAAGTGGCCTTCCACCTTACAGAGGTTAGTGGCTCTGTCGCCACGGACCAGGAGCTCTCTTCAGTGGTGGCTTCGACCCCTCTCCCTGTCCCAAGGGCGCTCCTTCCTGACTCCATCCTGGGTGATTCTCACCACGGATGCCAGCCTATCCGGCTGGGGAGCGGTACATCTCCACCACAGAGCACAGGGCACTTGGTCTCCGTCCGAGTCAGCCCTTTCAATCCATGTGCTGGAAACCAGAGCTGTGCTTCTAGCTCTCCTAGCCTTTCACCACCTGTTGGCGGGCAGGCACATTCGAGTCCAGTCAGACAACGCGACAGCGGTTGCCTACATCAATCACCAAGGCGGGACACGCAGCCGCCTGGCAATGTTGGAGGTCCAACGCATTCTTCAATGTCAAGTCCACCATATCCGCAGTCCACATCCCTGGCGTAGAAAACTGGGAGGCAGATTATCTCAGCCGTCAATCCGTGGACGGTGGCGAGTGGTCCCTGCACCCGGCAGTGTTTCAGTCAATCTGCCGCAAGTGGGGCACTCCGGACGTGGACCTAATGGCATCCGGTCACAACAACAAGGTTTCGGTTTACGTGGCTCGCTCCCACGATCCTCAGGCCTTCGCCGTGGATGCTCTGGTTCAAGACTGGTCCCAGTTTCGTCTGTCCTACGTGTTTCCCCCTCTAGCTCTCTTGCCCAGAGTCCTGCGCAAGATCAGAATGGAGGGCCGTCGAGTCATCCTCATTGCACCGGACTGGCCCAGGCGAGCTTGGTATCCGGACCTGCTCCAACTGTCCGTGGAGATGCCGTGGCATCTTCCGGACCGTCCAGACCTGCTCTCGCAAGGTCCGATTTTCCGCCCGAATTCTGCGGCACTCAAATTGACGGCGTGGCTCTTGAGTCCTGGATTTTGACGGCTTCTGGTATTCCTCCTGAAATCATCTCCACTATGACTCGAGCCCGTAAGTCTTCCTCCGTCAAGATCTATCACAGGACTTGGAAAATTTTCCTGTCCTGGTGTCACTCTTCCGGCCATTCTCCTTGGCCATTCTCGTTGCCGACCCTTCTGTCTTTTTTACAGTCCGGTCTGCAGCTAGGACTGTCCCTCAACTCTCTCAAGGGACAAGTCTCAGCTCTATCAGTGCTGTTCCAGCGGCGTCTCGCCCGGCTGGCTCAGGTCCGCACCTTCATGCAAGGTGCGTCTCACATCATTCCGCCTTATCGGCGGCCCTTGGATCCCTGGGACCTTAACTTGGTCCTCACGGTATTGCAGAAACCCCCTTTGAGCCTCTTAGGGAGGTTTCTTTGTATTGTCTTTCTCAAAAGGTGGCCTTTCTAGTTGCCATAACTTCTCTCAGGAGAGTCTCTGATTTGGCTGCGCTCTCCTCGGAATCACCTTTTTTGGTTTTTCACCAAGACAAGGTGGTTCTCCGTCCGACCCCGGACTTTCTTCCTAAGGTGGTCTCTCCCTTCCACCTTAACCAGGATATTTCCTTGCCTTCCTTCTGTCCGGCCCCTGTTCATCGCTTTGAGAAAGCGCTGCATACTCTAGATCTGGTGCGTGCTCTCCGGATCTATGTGTCTCGCACCGCTGCGCTTAGGCGGTGCACCTCTCTTTTTGTGCTAACCACAGGGCGGCGCAAGGGTCTCTCTGCTTCTAAGCTGACCTTGGCCCTTTGGATTAGATCGACCATTTCGGACGCCTACCAGAGTACTCGGGTGCCTCCCCCGCCGGGGATCAAAGCACACTCGACCAGAGCTGTCGGTGCCTCTTGGGCTTTTAGGCACCAGGCTACGGCTCAACAAGTCTGTCAGGCTGCCACTTGGACTAGCCTGCATACCTTTTCGAAGCACTACCAAGTGCATGCTCATGCTTCGGCAGATGCGAGCTTGGGCAGACGCATCCTTCAGGCGGCTGTCGCCCACTTGTGAAGTTGGGCTCCGCCTACTTCTTAGTTTTCTGTTTATTCCCACCCATGGACTGCTTTGAGACGTCCCATGGTCTGGGTCTCCCAAAGGAACGATAAAGAAAAAGAGAATTTTGTTACTTACCGTAAATTCTTTTTCTTATAGTTCCGTATTGGGAGACCCAGCACCCTCCCTGTTGCCTGTTGGCAATTTCTTGTTCCGCGGGTTATCACCGGCTGTTGTCGTGGACAGAGTCTCCGGTTATTCCGGTTCTTACTCGGTTCTACCTGTGGGTGGCTATTCTCCTTCAGTTTTTGCACTAAACTGGCTAGGACTGGCTACCAGGGGGTGTATAAGCTCAGAGGGAGGAGCTACACTTTTAAGTGTAGTACTTTGTGTGTCCTCCGGAGGCAGAAGCTAAACACCCATGGTCTGGATCTCCCAATACGGAACTATAAGAAAAAGAATTTACGGTAAGTAACAAAATTCTCTTTTCTTTGTCGCTCTATTGGGAGACCCAGACAATTGGGTGTATAGGCTATGCCTCCGGAGGCCGCACAAAGTATTACACTTAAAAGTGTTAAGCCCCTCCCCTTCTGCCTATACACCCCCCGTGCTCCCACGGGCTCCCCAGTTTTTTTGCTTTGTGCGAAGGAGGCAGACCTGCACACATAGCTCCACAAATTGGTCAGCAGCAGCTGCTGACCATGTCGGATGGAAGAAAAGTGGGCCCATATAGGGCCCCCAGCATGCTCCCTTCTCACCCCACTCTTGTCGGCGGTGTTGTTAAGGTTGAGGTATCCATTGCGGGTACGGAGGCTGGAGCCCACATGCTGTTTTCCTTCCCCATCCCCCTCAGGGCTCTGGGCGAAGTGGGATCCTATCGGTCTCCAGGCACTGAGACCGTGCTCCATCCACAACTCCTGTGGAGCCTGCTGGATAGGAGCCGGGTACCGTTCAGGGACATGGCCCTGCTACTTGAAGGTACTCTGTATCCCTGTGGGGACCGCGCACGGCAACACCTCAGCTTTGCTGGGTGTGCTAGTGCACCGGGGACCGCGGCGCTGCCGGGGTTAAACTGTGCCATTACACACTCAGCGTCGCTGAGTGTGTTTATATGTAGGGGCTACCGCGCTAACCGCCGCTGCCATGGGAAACTGCGGCGCGGCTGGGACTTGTAGTTCGCCGGGGACTTCGGCGTCGGCCGCGCTTTTACGGCGGCCACGCTTATACTCGAGTCCCCGGCTTTCTTGCGGCCTAGTTTCCTTTTCTCCCGCCCTCAGCCCTGACAGGCAGGGGAAGGGCGGGACGCTGCACGGAACGAGCAGCACTGAGGGCTGGAGTATGATTTCCATTCTCCACCCCCCTCACTGTGCACAGTGTGAGCACCAGTTCCCGCACTTTCTCGGCCACGCCCACGGCTCCCTCCTCTCGTCAGGACGCCGCAGCCATTCCTGTCAGCTCCTCCGACGCTGCAGAGAGGGACAAACCCTGGGAGACCCAGACACGGTCTCTGGTGGCCTCACAACCGCTTAGGCGGGTGGTAAGCAGCACCTGTTGGTGCTAGCCCCATGGTGCTGTAGTGTATTGATACATTATTTGTTTGTAGTATATTCTTTACACTGTATGAGCACAGTTCATTCTGGCTATATACCCTATTGTGTTGCTCAGGGAAAACAATAGCATGGCGCCCACAAAAGGCAGGGGTGCCAAAACACAGGCTTATTATGCTGCCTGCGCCGCTTGTACGACCCAGCTGCCGGCAGGTTCCACTGACCCTCATTGTGTGCAATGTTCGGCCCCTGTGGCACTTCTTCAGCCAGAGCCTCTGCTAAAAGGGGCCCAGGGGGAGCCACCTGTTGACGCTGTTCAGGTGACGGGGACGGAGTTTGCAAAACTCTCTGAGACTATGGCTAAGATACTAGAAGCCTTGCAGTCCAGGCCGGTATCTCAGCAAAGGGACTCTGTTGAATCGTTGTTCCCTGGCCCCCCTCAGTTGGACCAACAATGTCCTCCCGGGGTATCTCATACATCCCAGGCTGAGGGTTCTGTCTTAGACCCCAGTCCCAGACCGACTAAGCGGGCTCGCTTAGAATTTCCCTCGACATCATATTGTTCAAGGTCTCAGCGGGGGGAATCTCTGGTTGATGATGCGGAGTCAGCTGATCAGGATTCTGATCCTGAGGGCGCTCTCAATCTTAATACTCCAGACGGGGACGCCATAGTGAACGATCTTATTGCGTCCATCAATCAAATGCTGGATATTTCTCCCTCAGCTCCTCCGGCGGAGGAGTCAGCTTCTCAGCAGGAGAAATTCCGTTTCAGGTTCCCCAAGCGTACACCGAGTATGTTTCTAGACCACTCTGATTTCAGAGAGGCAGTCCAGAATCATCATGCTTGTCCAGATAAGCGTTTTTCGAAGCGCCTTAAGGATACACGTTATCCTTTTCCCCCTGACGTGGTTAAAGGTTGGACTCAGTGTCCCAAAGTGGATCCTCCAATCTCCAGACTGGCGGCTAGATCCATACTTGCAGTGGAAGATGGGGCCTCGCTCAAAGATGCCACTGACAGGCAGATGGAGCTCTGGTTGAAATCCATCTATGAAGCTATCGGAGCTTCTTTTGCCCCAGCATTCGCAGCCGTATGGGCGCTACAAGCTATCTCAGCAGGTCAAGCGCAAATTGAAGCAGCCACGTGCACGTCCGCGCCACAAGTGGCATCCATTACCACCCAGACCTCAGCATTTGCGTCTTACGCTATTAATGCTGTCCTGGACTCTGCGAGCCGTACGGCGGTTGCGGCCGCCAATTCGGTGGTACTCCGCAGGGCCTTGTGGCTACGGGAATGGAAGGCAGATTCTGCTTCCAAAAAGCGCTTAACCAGTTTGCCAATTTCTGGCGACAGGCTGTTTGGCGAGCGTTTGGATGAAATCATCAAACAATCCAAGGGAAAGGATACATCCTTACCCCAGCCCAAACAGAACATACCCCAACAGAGGAGAGGGCAGTCGAGGTTTCGGTCCTTTCGGGGCGTGGGCAGGTCCCAATTCTCCTCGTCCAAAAGGTCTCAGAAAGAACAAAGGAACTCTGATGCATGGCGGTCTAAGTCACGTCCTAAAAAGACCACCGGAGGCGCCGCTAACAAGGCGGCTTCCTCATGACTTTCGACCTCCTCTAGCAGCATCCTCGGTCGGTGGCAGGCTCTCCCGCTTTTGCGACACCTGGCTGCCACAAATAAAAGACCGCTGGGTGAGAGACATTCTATCTCACGGTTACAAGATAGAGTTCACCTCTCGTCCCCCGATTCGATTCTTCAGGTCATCCCCGCCTCCCGAGCGAGCCGAGGCTCTTCTGCAGGCGCTGGGCACTCTGAAGGCAGAAGGAGTGGTGGTCCCTGTTCCTCTTCAGCAACAGGGTCACGGTTTTTACTCCAACTTGTTTGTGGTCCCAAAGAAGGACGGGTCTTTCCGCCCGGTCCTGGACCTGAAACTGCTCAACAAACACGTAAAAACCAGACGGTTCAGGATGGAATCCCTCCGCTCCGTCATCGCCTCAATGTCCCAAGGAGATTTCCTTGCATCGATCGATATCAAAGATGCTTATCTCCACGTACCGATTGCTCCAGAACACCAGCGCTTCCTGCGCTTCGCCATAGGAAACGAACACCTGCAATTCGTGGCACTGCCGTTCGGCCTGGCAACAGCCCCACGGGTTTTTACCAAGGTTATGGCTACTGTAGTAGCGCTCCTACACTCGCAGGGTCACTCGGTGATCCCGTACTTGGACGATCTGCTGATCAAGGCACCCTCTCAAGAGGCATGCCAACGCAGCCTCGACGCTACCCTGGAGACTCTCCAGGGTTTCGGGTGGATCATCAATTTTCCAAAGTCAAATCTGACACCGGCCCAATCGCTGACATATCTTGGCATGGAGTTTCATACCCTCTCAGCGATAGTGAAGCTTCCGCTGATCAAGCAGCAGTCACTACAGAAAGGGGTACAATCTCTCCTTCAAGGCCAGTCACACCCCTTGAGGCGCCTCATGCACTTCCTGGGGAAGATGGTGGCAGCAATGGAGGCAGTTCCGTTTGCGCAGTTTCACCTGCGTCCCCTTCAATGGGACATCCTACGCAAATGGGACAGGAAGCCGACGTCCCTCGACAGGACCGTCTCCCTCTCTCAGGCGACCAAAGCTTCCCTTCGGTGGTGGCTTCTTCCCACTTCATTATCGAAGGGGAAATCCTTCCTACCCCCATCCTGGGAAGTAGTCACGACGGACGCGAGTCTGTCAGGGTGGGGAGCGGTTTTTCTCCACCACAGGGCTCAGGGTACGTGGACCCAGCAAGAGTCCTCGCTTCAGATCAATGTTCTGGAAATACGGGCAGTGTATCTTGCCCTGAAAGCGTTCCAGCAGTGGCTGGAGGGCAAGCAGATCCGAATTCAGTCGGACAATTCCACAGCGGTGGCATACATCAACCACCAAGGCGGCACACGCAGTCGGCAAGCCTTCCAGGAAGTCCGGCGGATTTTGATGTGGGTGGAAGCCACGGCCTCCACCATATCCGCAGTTCACATCCCAGGCGTGGAAAACTGGGAAGCAGATTATCTCAGTCGCCAGGGCATGGACGCAGGGGAATGGTCCCTTCACCCGGACGTGTTTCAGGAGATCTGTTGCCGCTGGGGGGTGCCGGACGTCGACCTCATGGCGTCCCGGCACAACAACAAGGTACCGACGTTCATGGCACGGTCTCAAGATCCCAGAGCTCTGGCGGCAGACGCCTTAGTTCAGGATTGGTCGCAGTTTCAGCTCCCTTATGTGTTTCCTCCGCTGGCACTGTTGCCCAGAGTGTTACGCAAGATCAGGGCCGACTGCCGCCGCGTCATCCTCGTCGCTCCAGACTGGCCGAGGCGGTCGTGGTACCCGGATCTGTGGCATCTCACGGTCGGCCAACCGTGGGCACTACCAGACCGGCCAGACTTGCTATCTCAAGGGCCGTTTTTCCATCTGAATTCTGCGGCCCTCAACCTGACTGTGTGGCCATTGAGTCCTGGATCCTAGCGTCTTCAGGGTTATCTCAAGACGTCATTGCCACTATGAGACAGGCTAGGAAACCAACGTCCGCCAAGATCTATCACAGGACGTGGAAAATTTTTCTGTCGTGGTGCTCTGCTCAGGGTTTTTCTCCCTGGCCATTTGCATTACCCACTTTTCTGTCCTTCCTTCAATCTGGACTGGAAAAGGGTTTGTCGCTCGGCTCCCTTAAGGGACAAGTCTCAGCGCTCTCTGTGTTTTTCCAGAAGCGCCTAGCCAGACTTCCACAGGTACGCACGTTCCTGCAGGGGGTTTGTCACATAGTTCCACCTTACAAGCGGCCGTTAGAACCCTGGGATCTAAACAGGGTGCTGATGGTTCTTCAGAAACCACCATTCGAGCCAATGAGAGATATTTCCCTCTCACGACTTTCGCAGAAAGTGGTTTTTCTAGTAGCAGTCACTTCCCTTCGGAGAGTGTCTGAGCTAGCAGCGTTGTCGTGCAAAGCCCCTTTCCTGGTGTTTCACCAGGACAAGGTGGTTCTACGTCCGGTTCCGGAATTTCTCCCTAAGGTGGTATCCCCCTTTCATCTGAATCAGGATATTTCCTTACCTTCTTTTTATCCTCATCCAGTTCACCAATGTGAAAAGGATTTGCACTTGTTAGATTTGGTGAGAGCACTCAGACTCTACATTTCTCGTACGGCGCCCCTGCGCCGCTCGGATGCACTCTTTGTCCTTGTCGCTGGCCAGCGTAAAGGGTCACAGGCTTCCAAATCAACCCTGGCTTGGTGGATCAAGGAGCCAATTATCGAAGCTTACCGTTCGGCTGGGCTTCCGGTTCCCTCAGGGCTGAAGGCCCATTCTACCAGAGCCGTGGGCGCGTCCTGGGCTTTGAGGCACCAGGCTACGGCTCAGCAGGTGTGTCAGGCGGCTACCTGGTCGAGCCTGCACACTTTCACGAAGCACTATCAGGTGCATACCTATGCTTCGGCGGATGCCAGCCTAGGTAGGCGAGTCCTTCAGGCGGCGGTTGCCCACCTGTAGGAAAGGGCCGTTTTACGGCTCTCTTACGAGGTATTATTTTACCCACCCAGGGACTGCTTTTGGACGTCCCAATTGTCTGGGTCTCCCAATAGAGCGACAAAGAAGAAGGGAATTTTGTTTACTTACCGTAAATTCCTTTTCTTCTAGCTCTAATTGGGAGACCCAGCACCCGCCCCTGTTTTTTTGTGTACACATGTTGTTCATGTTGAATGGTTTCAGTTCTCCGATATTCCTTCGGATTGAAGTTACTTTAAACCAGTTTATAATTATTTTTTCCTCCTTCTTGCTTTTGCACCAAAACTGAGGAGCCCGTGGGAGCACGGGGGGTGTATAGGCAGAAGGGGAGGGGCTTAACACTTTTGAGTGTAATACTTTGTGCGGCCTCCAGAGGCATAGCCTATACACCCAATTGTCTGGGTCTCCCAATTAGAGCTAGAAGAAAAGGAATTTACGGTAAGTAAACAAAATTCCCTTCTTTTTTTTTTTTCTTATTACTGCTTATTCATACACGATGATGACTATAATGATGTCTATTTTTCTAGTGTTTACAGGACAAGTTGACTGCCGCACAAGCTACAGCCGCTTCTCTGTCCGTCCGAGCCGAGAAAGCCGAGCAGACTGTGCTACAACTAAAGCAAATGATAAACCGGTATGAATTCCGAAAATATGATAAAAAAATAAATAAATAAATCTTTATTTTTATATAGCATTAACATATTCCGCAGCGCTTTACATACATCAGGAACACTGTCCCCATTGGGGCTCACAATCTAGAGACCCCATCTGTATGTCTTTGGAGTGTGGGAGGAAACCGGAGAACCCGGAGGAAACCCACGCAAACATGGGGAGAACATACAAACTCCTTGCAGATGGTGTCCTTGGTGGGATTCGAACCCAGGACACCCAGCGCAAGGCTGTAGTGCTAACCACTGAGCCACTGTGCCGCACTATATGATATGTGAATATCTCGGGGGGGACGTAGAAGTAATGCAAAGAAAGCTGTAACCTGTTCTCAAAGGGATATTTTCATGTCGTAAAGCGGTGGCCGATGACTATGAATTGCCATCATTTTCTGGTCAGTGGGGATCTAAGCTCTGGTGTGCCCACTGATCCTGAGAATGAAGGAGCTACAGGCCATCTTACAGACTTTCATGCATAGCAAAGCTTGCGGCCTTCCACTGTGCAGGAGATGGCGGCATAGTTAGGGGGCGGCTGCAGTTCACCGCACAGACTGCCGCTGTCTCGGGACCACAGCTCTGCAGCACCTTCATACACAGGATCATTGAGGGTCCCACAGATTTGACCTTTACCGATCACAAAGTCATGGCATATCCTATTACTAAGCAATCATATTACAACAGAAACTATGGAAAGGAAGCGCAATTAGGGTCTTACCTGGGTATACACCAGGTTATTCAAAGGTAATGAACTCGCCTAAGAGGGTTGTGGTAGTCACGTAGCAGATATGGCGCACAGCCGCAGCCCCGAATGGAGACAATATATGGAATATAAAGGAAAGTCGGGTTTATGCTGCGCTAACACTAGGATACAAAGTTGAGTATTTCATATTTCTTTGTCGCTCCATTGGGAGACCCAGACAATTGGGTGTATAGCTTCTGCCTCCGGAGGCCACACAAAGTATTACACTTAAAAGTGTAAACCCCTCCCCTCTGCCTATACACCCCCCCGTGCATCACGGGCTCCTCAGTTTTTATGCTTTGTGCGAAGGAGGCACATATGCACGCAAGCTCCACAATTTAGTCAGCAGCAGCTGCTGACTATATCGGATGGAAGAAAAGAGGGCCCATAACAGGGCTCCCGGCATGCTCCCTTCTCACCCCACTCTGGTCGGCGGTGCTGTTAAGGTTGAGGTACCCATTGCGGGTACATAGGCAGGAGCCACATGCTGTTTTCCTTCCCCATCCCTTAGGGGCTCTGGGTGAAGTGGGATCCTAACGGTCACCAGGCACTGGGACCGTGCTCCCTCCACAGCCCCTGAGGGAATCTGCTGGACAGGAGCCGGGTATCATCAGGGACAGGGCCCTGCTACTCTGAGGTACTCTGTGTCCCCTTGGGGACGGCGCATAGAGCGCCTGTGTTATGGACGCTACAGCAGCTGCTGGGTGTGTTGGTGTGCCGGGACTACCGCGCTGACCGCGCTTGTTTGCCGGCCGCGCTTATAACTTTACTCCCCGGCTTTTGCGGCCTAGTACCGCATACTCCCGCCCCCAGGCCTGCCAGTCAGGGGTAAGGGCGGGACGCTGCACTGGACGTCAGCGCTGAGGGCTGGAGCATACTTCGTATCCTCCTCCCCCCTCACTGAGCACCGTGGGGCACCAGATTCCCGCACTTTCTGAGGCACGCCCACGGCCCCCTCCTCCTCTCAGAACGCTGGCAGCCATTGCTATCAGCACTTCAGACGCTGGAGAATTTCAGAGGGGAGACAACACCGAGCTCCACAGCTCTGGGAGGCCCGGGCAGGGAATCTGGTGGTCACACAACCGCTGCGGGCGGTCGGTAAGCCGCACCTGTTACTAGGTGCTGGCCCCCCTGGGTGCCGAAGTGTATACTTATAGGCTTATATTGTATACATTTACTCTGTACGGCAGCACTATTTGCTTTTGGCTATATACCCTCACTGGTTGCTCTAAGAGGAGACAACAGCATGTCGTCCGCAAAAAGCAAGGGTGCCAAGGCACAGGCTTACTTTGCAACCTGTACCTCATGTGCGGCTATGCTACCTGCAGGTTCCACCTACCCTCATTGTGTGCAATGTTCGGCCCCTGTGACACTCACTCAGCCGGAGCCTATGCCACTGGTGGAACCCCCGGCCCAGGTGGAACCACCTGCTTCCACTGTCCAGGTGACAGGGACAGAGTTTGCAGTATTCGCTGACAAACTGTCTGAGACTATGGATAAATGGTCTGCTAAGATACTGGAAGCTTTGCAGTCCAGACCGGTAACACAGGCCACGGGCACAGTTGAATCATTGACCCCAGGCCCTCCTCGGTTGGAGCAGCAAAGTGCTCCTGGGGCGGCTCATAGGTCCCACGGTGAGGACTCCGACATGGACCGCAGTCCCAGACCGGGTAAGCGGGGTCGCTGGGAGCTTCCCTCGACTTCATCACACTGTTCAGGGTCTCAGCATGAGGACTCTCTGGAGGATGAAGAAGAGGTGGCAGATCAGGGCTCTGATCCTGACACCGCTCTCAACCTTGATACACCTGAAGGGGACGCCATAGTAAACGATCTTATAGCGTCCATCAATCAGGTGTTGGATCTTTCTCCGCCAGCTCCTCCGATTCAGGAGTCAGCTTCTCAGCAGGAGAAATTCCATTTTAGGTTTCCCAAACGTACACGGAGTGGTTTTCTTGATCACTCCGACTTCAGAGATGCTGTCCAGAAACACCGAGCTTTCCCAGATAAGCGCTTTACTAAGCGCCTTAATGACACACGTTATCCCTTCCCCCCTGACGTAGTTAAGGGTTGGGCTCAGTGTCCCAAGGTGGATCCTCCAGTCTCTAGACTGGCGGCTAGATCCATAGTTGCAGTGGCAGATAGTGCATCACTCAAGGATGCCACTGACAGGCAGATAGAGCTCCTGATGAAATCCATCTATGAAGCTATTGGCGCGTCCTTTGCTCCGGCATTCGCAGCCGTATGGGCTCTCCAAGCTATCTCAGCTTGTCAGTCTGAGATTAATGCAGTCACACGTGCCTCTACTCCGCAGGTTGTGTCCTTAACCTCTCAGGCGTCGGCGTTTGCGTCCTACGCCATGAATGCTGTCCTGGACTCTGCGAGCCGTACGGCGGTAGCATCCGCCAATTCGGTGGCAGTCCGCAGGGCCATGTGGCTACGTGAATGGAAGGCAGACTCTGCTTCCAAAAAGTTCTTAACCGGGTTGCCATTTTCTGGCGACCGCCTGTTTGGCGAGCGATTGGATGAAATCATTAAACAATCCAAGGGAAAGGACTCGTCCTTACCCCAGTCCAAACCAAACAGACCTCCACAACGGAAGGTACAATCGAGGTTTCGGTCCTTTCGGCCTTCAGCCAGATCTCAATTCTCCTCGTCCAACAGGCCTCAGAAGGGTCAGAGGAACTCCGATTCATGGCGGTCTAAGTCACGTCCTAAGAAGACCGCTGGAGGAACCGCTCCCAAAGCGGCCTCCTTATGACTTTCGGCCTCCCCAAACCGCATCCTCGGTCGGTGGCAGGCTCTCCCGCTTTTGCGACGCCTGGTTGCCACATGTCCAAGACCGATGGGTGAGAGACATTCTGTCTCACGGTTACAGGATAGAGCTCAGTTCTCGTCCTCCGACTCGTTTCTTCAGAACATCTCCGCCCCCCGAGCGAGCCGATGCTCTTCTTCAGGCGGTGAGCACTCTGAAGGCAGAAGGAGTGGTGATCCCTGTTCCCCTTCAGCAACGGGGTCACGGTTTTTACTCCAACTTGTTTGTGGTGCCAAAAAAGGACGGATCTTTCCGTCCCGTTCTGGACCTAAAACTGCTCAACAGACACGTGAAAACCAGGCGGTTCCGGATGGAATCTCTCCGCTCCGTCATCGCATCAATGTCCCAAGGAGACTTCCTAGCATCAATCGACATCAGGGATGCTTATCTCCACGTGCCGATTGCACCAGAGCATCAGCGCTTCCTGCGTTTCGCCATCGGGGACGAACACCTTCAGTTCGTGGCACTGCCTTTCGGCCTGGCGACAGCCCCACGGGTCTTCACCAAGGTCATGGGAACAGTGGTAGCAGTCCTACACTCTCAGGGACACTTGGTGATCCCTTACTTAGACGATCTTCTTGTCAAGGCCCCCTCTCGGGTGGCATGCCAACACAGCCTGAACATTGCCCTGGAGACTCTCCAGAGATTCGGGTGGATCATCAATTTCCCAAAGTCAAAACTGACACCGACCCAATCGCTGACATATCTTGGGATGGAGTTTCATACTCTCTCAGCGATAGTGAAACTTCCGCTGGACAAACAGCGTTCACTACAGACAGGGGTGCAATCTCTCCTTCGAGCCCAGTCGCACCCCTTGAGGCGCCTCATGCACTTCCTCGGGAAGATGGTGGCAGCAATGGAGGCAGTTCCTTTTGCGCAGTTTCACCTGCGTCCACTTCAATGGGACATTCTCCGCAAATGGGACAGGAAGTCGACGTCCCTAGACAGTAACGTCTCTCTTTCTCGGGCAGCCAAGGCCTCCCTCCAGTGGTGGCTTCTTCCCACTTCTCTGTCGAAGGGGAAATCCTTCCTACCCCCATCCTGGGCTGTGGTCACGACGGACGCGAGTCTGTCAGGGTGGGGAGCGGTCTTTCTCCACCACAGGGCTCAGGGTACCTGGACTCAGCCAGAGTCCTCCCTTCAGATCAATGTTCTGGAGATAAGGGCAGTGTATCTAGCCCTAAAGGCGTTCCAGCCGTGGCTGGAAGGCAGGCAGATCCGAATTCAGTCGGACAACGCCACGGCGGTGGCATACATCAACCACCAAGGCGGCACACGCAGTCGGCAAGCCTTCCAGGAAGTTCGGCGGATTCTGCTGTGGGTGGAAGCCACAGCCTCCACCATCTCCGCAGTTCACATCCCAGGCGTAGAAAACTGGGAAGCAGACTTTCTCAGTCGCCAGGGCATGGACGCAGGGGAGTGGTCTCTTCACCCGGACGTGTTTCAAGAGATCTGTTGCCGCTGGGGAACGCCGGACGTCGATCTCATGGCGTCTCGGCACAACAACAAAGTCCCGGCATTCATGGCACGGTCTCAAGATCACAGAGCTCTGGCGGCGGACGCATTAGTTCAGGATTGGTCGCAGTTTCGTCTACCTTATGTGTTTCCTCCTCTGGCAATGCTGCCCAGAGTGTTACGCAAGATCAGGTCCGACTGCCGCCGCGCCATCCTCGTCGCTCCAGACTGGCCGAGAAGGTCGTGGTACCCGGATCTGTGGCATCTCACGGTGGGCCAACCGTGGGCACTACCAGACCGACCAGACTTGCTGTCTCAAGGGCCATTTTTCCATCTGAATTCTGCGGCCCTCAACCTGACTGTGTGGCCATTGAGTCCTGGATCCTAGCGTCTTCAGGGTTATCTCAAGAGGTCATTGCCACTATGAGACAGGCCAGGAAACCAACGTCCGCCAAGATCTACCACAGGACGTGGAGGATCTTCTTATCCTGGTGCTCTGATCAGGGTTTTACTCCCTGGCCATTTGCCTTGCCCACTTTTCTGTCCTTCCTTCAATGCGGAATGGAAAAGGGTTTGTCTCTCGGCTCCCTTAAGGGACAAGTCTCGGCGCTCTCTGTGTTTTTTCAGAAGCGTCTAGCCAGGCTTCCGCAGGTACGCACATTCCTGCAGGGGGTTAGCCACATAGTCCCTCCTTACAAGCGTCCGCTTGAACCCTGGGATCTGAACAGGGTGCTAACGGCTCTTCAGAAACCACCCTTCGAGCCAATGAGGGATATTTCTCTTTCACGCCTTTCACAGAAGGTGGTCTTCCTAGTAGCAGTCACATCACTTCGAAGAGTGTCTAAACTAGCAGCGCTGTCATGCAAAGCTCCCTTCCTGGTGTTTCACCAGGACAAGGTGGTTCTGCGTCCGGTTCCGGAATTTCTCCCGAAGGTGGTATCCCCTTTTCATCTCAATCAGGATATCTCCTTACCTTCTTTTTGTCCTCATCCAGTTCACCAATGTGAAAAGGATTTGCACTTGTTGGATCTGGTGAGAGCACTCAGACTCTACATTTCTCGTACGGCGCCCCTGCGCCGCTCGGATGCGCTCTTTGTCCTTGTCGCTGGCCAGCGTAAAGGGTCGCAGGCTTCTAAGTCAACCTTGGCTCGGTGGATCAAGGAACCAATTCTGGAAGCCTACCGTTCTTCTGGGCTTCCGGTTCCTTCAGGGCTGAAGGCTCATTCTACCAGAGCCGTGGGTGCGTCCTGGGCTTTGCGGCACCAGGCTACGGCTCAGCAGGTGTGTCAGGCGGCTACCTGGTCGAGCCTGCACACTTTCACGAAACACTATCAAGTGCATACCTATGCTTCGGCAGATGCCAGCCTAGGTAGGCGAGTCCTTCAGGCGGCGGTTGCCCACCTGTAGGAAGGGGCCGTTTTACGGCTCTTTTACCGAGGTATTCTTTTACCCACCCAGGGACTGCTTTTGGACGTCCCAATTGTCTGGGTCTCCCAATGGAGCGACAAAGAAGAAGGGAATTTTGTTTACTTACCGTAAATTCCTTTTCTTCTAGCTCCAATTGGGAGACCCAGCACCCGCCCCTGTTCCCTTCGGGCTGTTGTTTTTTTTGTGTACACATGTTGTTCATGTTGAATTGTTCCTTTGGTTCATGGTTTCAGTTCTCCGAACATCCTTCGGATTGAATTTACCTTAGACCAATTTATAAGTTTCCTCCTTCCTGCTTTTGCACCAAAACTGAGGAGCCCGTGATGCACGGGGGGGTGTATAGGCAGAGGGGAGGGGTTTACACTTTTAAGTGTAATACTTTGTGTGGCCTCCGGAGGCAGAAGCTATACACCCAATTGTCTGGGTCTCCCAATTGGAGCTAGAAGAAAAGGAATTTACGGTAAGTAAACAAAATTCCCTTCTTTTATTCTTGTACGGGTCTACGCGTTTCAGAGATTTCCATCTCCTTCATCAAGGACAATGCTTATTTTCTCTTGATTGTCCTGATGAAGGAGATGGAAATCTCTGAAACGCGTAGACCTGTATAAGAATAAAAAGAGATTAAATAATCAGCTTTGCATCCTGGTGTTAGCGTGGCATAAACCCGACTTTCCTCCATATATAAGCAATCACATTGTAATATAAGAAGTGTTTCATTTGCTCGTACATTTCACTTTTATTTTCTGCAATGTCCCCGCATTTATGTGGCTATTACTTGGACGGGACTTTTTTTTTTTATTTTTTTTTATTTATGTTGGTTTCCTATCAGTTTTGTGCAGGTTTTCTACACCCAGGAGAACTCCTTCCGGGGGGCACTGCATCGACTGGTGACCCTGGGACAGAGGGTCGTGTTTGCTACCAAAAGAGTAGACACGATACAGGGTAAAAAGGCTTTTATTTTAAATTTTTTTTTTTTGTATTGGAAGCCAATTAAACTGTTGAACCAAAAGGTTGATGCTTCACTTGTTCAACACTTGATCCATTCCTGTCCTCCAGTGTTTTTTAATATTCTGGATTTATCCCCAGTTATCGTAATTGGGTTACTGTCACTCTAGGTACGGAGGATTACCAGGCGGAAGGGAAGGGGAACCCTGTGTCTAGGTAAAGGGGAGACGGTGACCCCCTGGCCAAACCTACTGCTGGTCCCTGGGGTCCCTCACCACCCTAGATAGGTTCTGCACCTATTCACCAAGCCAGATACCTAACCCTAGGTATCCCTAGTCCTGGGCCCTAAATAGGGAACAGTTGAGGTGAGCTTTTCATCAACCCCATTAAACACTAAAAAAGACGCAAGGAGGACACACACTGGGAAAATGCATGAACTACTTATCCATAGATGACTCAGGTAGAAGTTCAGCACAATTTCAGCACCCATACCTCAGATGAGTACAAGTCACCTGCTTGCAACCAGAGCTTGAATGAACTGAATAATATTACCAGCACCAGTCCAGGGAAGAAGGGAGTATTAAAGCACCAAGAGAATGCTGATGATGAGCAGCTGGGTGGAAGGCGAGCTCCTGCTGGGTCCTAAAGGGGAAGAGAGATAAAACAGTAGGAAAGCTAACAACAGGAACAATAGAAAGTCAGGGAGCATTCTGTGCAGCCAAACGCTGTGACCTTCTATGGCCAGAAACCACATGACTATTTCACCTGTGACACACCTGTGACAGTTTCAGTGCTATAACGTAAGCTGATGCCATGAATCAAATTGGAAATGCAGCATAAATGATCTAATATACTAGAGCTGAATTATGGGCAATCTCACCAGGAAAAAGAGTGCAAGGCCTCATTGTAATTCTGCATTTTTAACCTCTCGTCAGGTTTGGTGGCCCAGAGACTAGCGCTCGTGAAGCTGAGACAAGAAGAGCAGTCTCATAACACGGTGACAGATGACGACATGTAAGTGATAGAGTCCGAACCATATAAGAGAATGGGGCATAAGTGGGGTCAGCAGCCTCAATATATGATAAACATTGCAGCATCTTCCATTGACAATAAAGGGCTTTCCTACAGTAAGCATTGATGGCACAGCAATCCCATACACCATCAATACTGACTGCAGTGGTGTGAACGCTGGGGGTGTGAACGCTAGGACCCCCACAAGGCCTGAAATAAAGTGGCTAAAACACTTAATAATGCTGTCAGTCTCAATCTGCCTTTTTATTCCAGGCCCTAATGGGATGACTCCCAATCACGTCTTGTAATATAAAACCCCCTGTAATGAGTGCTGGGGCGACTGTAGTCTTTGCCCCCCTTTAATTAATTTTGATATGCCTTCTGCAGATGTCGTCCGTCATATGAGGATTTAAAGGCTGAAGTGAGCCTCCTAAACGAGGAACGAGACCGTCTGAGTGCAGAACTGAAGCGCAGCGCTCTAACCATCGAGGGAAGAGTGACGGAGGCCAGAGAGAAGTGTAAGTAGCACAGTGGTATAGAAATGATCTGCTTTACATCTCCTCGTCAGGTCAGTGGTTATCAGTGCACACGGCGGACAGTGGATTTTTGTCTGGCTGCTTTTTTTTAAGATGTCAGATGTAATCAGATTTTTGCCTTACAGATGTATTCCCTTCATGTTGACCATCTGCCTTTTGTGTTTCTTTGTGCAGTGGAATCAGAAATGGAGACCGCTCGCCACTCCGTGTCCCTCTTACGCTCCACCCTTCATGAGACGGAAGAGAGGGAGCGTGCCCTGAGAGAGCAAGGTGTGGACCTCGAGAGGAGGCTTCAGGAAGCTTGTGAGACCACGACACGACTGCAAGAGCAACTGGGGGATCAGAAGGAGGAATATGAGAAAGGTAGAAGGAAAGGGGGCAGTGTTAGTACTTAATGATGGCGGGTGCATAGGGGGAAAAAAATCATGTGCGTGATGTGTTTTTTCTTTGTCGCTCCATTGGGAGACCCAGACAATTGGGTGTATAGCTATTGCCTCTGGAGGCCACACAAAGTATTACACTTAAAAGTGTAAGGCCCCTCCCCTTCTGGCTATACACCCCCAGTGGGATCACTGGCTCACCAGTTTTGTGCTTTGTGCGAAGGAGGCAACACATCCACGCATAGCTCCACTTTTTAGTCAGCAGCAGCTGCTGACTATGTCGGATGGAAGAAAAGAGGACACATATAGTGTCCCCAGCATGCTCCCTTCTCACCCCACTGTATGTCGGAGGTGTTTGTAAGGTTGAGGTACCCATTGCGGGTACGGCGGCAGGAGCCCACATGCTGATTCCTTCCCCATCCCTTTTTACAGGGCTCTGGGTGAAGTGGGATTTACCGGTCTCCAGGCACTGAGACCGTGCTCCATCTACAGCCCCTGGAGAAGATGCTGGATGGAGCGGAGTACATCAGGGACATGGCCCTGCTTCCTCAAGGTACTCTGTGTCCCCGTGCATTTGGCGCTCACACCGCAGCATGCTGGGTGTTGTAGTGCGCCGGGGGACATCAGCGCTGCGGCGCCTGTGCCATGGCCTCATTCAGCTTTGCTGAAGCAGGCTCACTTATGGGAATTGGTCGCGCCGGCCGCTGGGACTGCGGCGCGGCTGGCACTTGTAGTGCGCCGGGGACTTCAGCGCGGCCTGCGCTTTTACGGCGGCCGCGCTGATAACTAGAGTCCCCGGCTTTTGCGGCCTGCTTCCGTTCGTTCCCGCCCCCAGACCTGCCAGTCAGGAGAGGGGCGGGACGCTGGCCACTTCCAGGAATCGGTCGCACCGGCCGCTGGCAGCGGCGCGGCTGGCACTTGTGGTGCGCCGGGGACTTCAGCGCGGCCCGCGCTTTTACGGCGGCCGCGCTGATAACTAGAGTCCCCGGCTTTTGCGGCCTGCTTCCGTTCGTTCCCGCCCCCAGACCTGCCAGTCAGGAGAGGGGCGGGACGCTGGCCACTTCTATGAATCGGTCGCGCCGGCCGCTGGAACTGCGGCGCGGCTGGCACTTGTGGTGCGCCGGGGACTTCAGCGCGGCCCGCGCTTTTACGGCGGCCGCGCTGTTAACTCGAGTCCCCGGCTTCTGGGCCTAGTCTCCCTTCGTTACCGCCCACAGCCCTGACAGTCAGGGTAGGGGCGTGACGCTGCATAGAGCAGAGCTGAGAGCTGGAGTATGTTGTGCATACTCCACCCCTCTCACTGTGTGCACTGTGAATCCGGATTCCCGCACTTTCTCAGGCACGCCCACGGCTTCCTTCTCTACAAGGACGCCGGCAGCCATTAGTGTCAGTTTCTGTACGATACAGAGACAAGTGTGGAAGACCCTGGCATTCTGATAGTCACACAATCGCTGTAACAGGCGTTAAGCAGCACCTGTGGTGCTAACCCCACTAGTGCAGAAGTGCACTTATAGATATGCTTGTACTATATACATTGCACTGTTTGGTCGCACGTTGTATATACCCTCCTGGATTATGCGGAGGAGTTATCAGCATATTCTCTGTGTAAAACAAAGGTGCAGAACCACATGTTTTTCTATACAGCTGGTACAGCATGTACGGCTATACGGCCGGCAGGTACATAGACTCCCATTGTATGCACTAATGGCCAGGGGATGAGGACGGTGTCTGCAGTATTTACTGACAGTTTTTCTGAGACTATGGCTATGATACTAGAAGCCTAGCAGTCCGGACATGTCTCTCACAATATGGGCACTGTTGAATCATTGATCCATGGCCCCCCTCAGTGTGAATAACTAACAGCTCCGGGAATGTCACACGCATCCCAGAGTCACGGCTCTGCACGGACGTCAGTCCCAGACAGCCTAAGTGGGCTCGCTATGAGCGGCCTCGGTTTCATCAGGGTCCTAACAGAAGGACTCGCTGTGTAATGAGGCGGAAGTAGCGGCTCAGGATTCTGATCCTGAGACCGCTCTCAATCTGGATACACCTGATTGTGACGCCATAGTAAATAATCTTATAGCGTCCATCTATAGAATGTGGGTTATTTCTCACAGCTCCTCCAGTGGAGGAGTCAGCTTCACGTATTTTTCTGGACCACTCTGCCTTCAGAGAGGCAGTCCAGGAACACCACGCTTATCCAGATATGCGCTTCTCCAAACGGCTTAGGATACACGTTATCCCTGTCCCCTGACTTGGTCAAGGACTGGACCCAATGTCCCGAGCGGCATCCTCCAATCTCCAGGCTTGTAGCTAGATCCATAGTTGCAGTGGGAGATGGAACTGCAAACTCAAAGATGCCACTGACAGACAGATGGATCTCTGGTCGAAAGCCATCTATGAGGCTGTCGGCGCACCGTTGGCTCCGGCATTCTCTCCCTTGGGGCACTCCAAGCTATTTCAGCTTGTCTTACACAGATTGACACGGTTACACGTACATCTGTGCCGCAGGTGGCATCCTTAACCTCTCAAATGTCTGCATTTGTTTCTTACGCGATTCAGGTTGTCCTGGACTCTGCGAACCGTGCGGCGGTAGCCTCCGCTACTCCGTGTTTTTAAGCAGAGCCTGGTCTGCTCGTTAAGTGAATGGAAGGCAGATTCTGCTTCCAAAAAAGGTTGCCTAACCAGTTGCCTTTTTCTGCTGACCGACTGTTTGGTGAGCGTTGGATGTAACCATCAAACAGTCCAGGGGTAAGGATTCATCCTTTCCTCAGCCCGGACACAACAAACCCCAACAGAGCAAGAGGCAGTCGGGGTTTTCGGCCTTTTCGAGGCTCGGGCAGGTCCCATTTTTCCTCGTCCAATGTGGACTCAAAACGATCAGAGGAGCTAAGATTCTTAGCGGGCTCAGTCTCGCCCAAAAAAGCGACAGTCTGAAAACCCGCTTCCAAGGCGGCTTCCTCATGACTTGCGGCCTCGGTCGGTAGCAGGCTCTCCCGCCTTGGCGATATTTAGCTGCCATAGGTCAATGACCATTGAGTGTGAGACATTCTGTCTCACGGGTACAGGATAGAGCTCACTTCTCGTCCTCCAACTCGATTCTTCAGAATTTCTCCACCTCCCGGCCGGGCCGCTGCTCTCTGCAAACAGGGTGCACTCTATAGGCAGAAAGAGTGATGACCCCCGTTCCTCTTCAGGAACAAGGTCACGGTTTTTACCCCAAATTCTTGGCGGTACCTATAACAACGGGCCGTTCCGTCCCGTTCTGGATCTAAAAATGCTCAGCAAGCTCGTGGACACCAGGCGGTTCCGGATGGAATCCCTCCGCCATGTCATCGCCTCAAGGTCCCAAGGATATTTCCTAGCATTATTAGGCATCAAGGATGCTTATCCACACGTGCCGATTGATCCAGAGCACTAGCGTTTCTACGCTTCGTTATAGGAGACGAACACCCTCTGTTCGTAGCTCTACCTTCCGGCTAGCGACAGTCCAACTGGTCTTCGCCAAGGTCAGGGCAGCAGTAGTCACAGTCCTGCACTCTCAGGGTCACTCTGTGGTCCCGTATTTAGACGATCTACTTGTCAAGGCACTCTCTTAGGAAACATGCCAACACTGCCCGAACGTTGCGCTGGAGACTCTCTAGAGTTTTGGGTGGATCATCAACTTTTTAAAGTCAGATCCGACCCCGACCCTATCGATAACATATCTAGGCATAGAGTTTCTTACTCTCTCAGTGATAGTGAAGCTGCCGCTAGACAAACAGCATTCACTACGGGCTGCAAGCTCTTCTTTAAGAACCAGTCGCACACATTGAGACGCCTCATGCACTTCCTACGTAAGATGGTAGCAATGGAGGCAGTTCCTTTCGCGCAGTTTTACTGCGTCCACTACAATGGGACATTCTCCGCCAATGGGACGAGGAGTCGACGTCCCTCAACAGAGTCGTCGTTCTTTCTCAGGCGGCCAAGGAATCTCTACGGTGGTGGCTTCTTCTCACCTCTTGGTCAAAAAGAAGGTCCTTCCTATCCCCGTCCTGGGCGATAGTTACGACAGACGCGAGTCTATCAGGGTGGGGAGCAGTTTTTCTCCACTACAGCGCTCAGGGTACGTGGACTCAGCAAGAGTCCACTCTTCAGATCAATGTTCTTGAACACAGAGCAGTGTATCTTGCCCTACAATCCTTCCAACAGCGGCTGGAAAGCAAGCATATCCGACTTCAGTCGGACAGCTCCACAGCGGTGGCATACATCAACCACCAAGGAAGAACGCGCAACCGGCAAGCCTTCCAGGAAGTCCGGCAGGTTCTGATGTGGGTGGAAGACACGGCATCCACCATATCCACAATTCACATCCCAAGTGTGGAAACTAGGAAGCTGACTTCCTAAGTCGCTGAGGTGTGGCCGAAAGAGTATGGTCTCCTCACCCGGACGGGTTTCAGGAGATCTGGCGCCGCTGACAGAGGCCGGACGTCGATCTAATGGCGTCACGGCACAACAACAATGTGCCAGCTTCATGGCACGGTTTCACAATCATCGAGCTCTGGCGGCAAACGCCTTAGTTCAGCATTGGTCGCAGTTCCAGCTACCTTAGGTGCCACCTCTGGCATTGTTGCCCAGAGTACTGCGCTAGATCAAGACCGACTGCGGCCGCGCCATCCTCGTCGCTACAAATTGGCCGAGGATGTTGTGGTACTCGGTTCTGTGGTGCCTCACGGTAGGCTAACCGGGGGCACTACCAGACCAATCAGACTGGCTGTCTCAAGGGCCATTCTTCCATTTGAATTCTACGGCCCTCAACCGGATGGTGTGGCATTGAGTCCTGGAACCTAGTGTCGTCAGGATTACCTCAGGACGTGGTTGCCACCATGAGACAGGCTAGCATACCAACGTCCGCCAAGATTGACACAGGACGTGGAAGATGTTCTTATCTCGGTGCTCGGCGCAGGGTGTTTCTCCCTGGCCGGTTGCATCGTCTATGTTTCCTTCCTTCCTGCAATCTAGGTAGGAAAATGGGTTGTCGCTCAGTTCCCTTTAGGGACAAGTCTCAGCGCTATCTGTATTTTTTCAGAAACGACGACTTCCTCAGGTACGCACGTTCCTACGGGGAGTTTGTCTTCTCAGCACTCCGTACAAGCGGCCGTTAGAGCCCTGAGATCTGAACAAGGTTCTAATTGCTCTCCAGATGCCGCCTTTCGAGCCTTTGAAGGATGTCTCCCTTCCCGTTTTTCACGGGAAGTGGCCTTCTAGTAACGGTCTCGTCTCTTAGGAGAGTTTCCGAGCTAGCAACGCTCTCATACAAACTCCCTTCCTGGTCCTTCACCAGGACAGGGTAGTTCTGCGTCCGGTTCCGGAATTTCTCCCTAAGGTGGTATCCCATTTTCATATCAATCAGGATATCACCTCACCTTCTTTGTGTCCTCGTCCAGTCCATCAATTTCAGAAAGATTTGCATCTGTTGGTTCTGGTGAGAGCACTCAGGTTCTACTTCCCGCATGGCGCTCCTGCGCCACCCGGATGCACTCTTTGTCCTTGTCGCTGGTCGGCGTAAACAGTCGCAAGCTTCCAGATCCACCCTTGCTCGGGGGCTCGAGGAACCAATTCTTGAAACCTACAGTTCTACTGGGCTTCTGGTTCTCTCAAGGCCGAAGGCCCATTCTACCAGAGCCGTGGGTGCATCCTGGGCATTACGGCACCAGGCTACGGCTCAGCAGGTGTGTCAGGCACCCACCTGGTCGAGTCTACTTACTTTTACCAAGCATTATCAGATGCATACCTACGCTTCGGCAGACGCCAGCCTAGGTAGATAAGTCATTCAGGCGGCGGTTGGCCACCTGTAGGAGAGGGCCGTTTGACGGCCCTATCATGAGGTATTCTTTTACCCACCCAGGGATTGCTTTTGGACATCCCAATTGTCTGGGTCTCCCAATGGAGCGACAAAGAAGAAGGGAATTTTGTTTACTTACCGTAAATTCCTTTTCTTCTAGCTCCAATTGGGAGACCCAGCACCCGCCCTGTTTTCTCGGGGTTTTTCTGTTTTTTCGGGTACACATGTTGTTCATGTGGTATGGTTCAGTTCTCCGATGTTTCCTCGGATTGAATTGGTCTTTAAACCAGTTATTGGCTTTCCTCCTTCTTGCTTTGGCACTAAAACTGGTGAGCCAGTGATCCCACTGGGGGTGTATAGCCAGAAGGGGAGGGGCCTTACACTTTTAAGTGTAATACTTTGTGTGGCCTCCAGAGGCAATAGCTATACACCCAATTGTCTGGGTCTCCCAATTGGAGCTAGAAGAAAAGGAATTTACGGTAAGTAAACAAAATTCCCTTCTTTTTTTTTTTTAAAGAGCTGCAGGACAAAGTGAGAGCCGTGGAGGAGAAGACAACACAGCAGCTGGCGCAGATGGAGAAGCATCTACACGAGGCCAGGAGAGGGCACACTAAAGCGGGTAAGTCTGCCTGATGTCATACATTAATGAATGAGGGTAAGGCTGCTTTCACACTTCCGTCTTTTTCCATCAGTCACAATCCGTTTTGTGACTGATCCGTCACAGGTAGTGTCAAAACTGATGCGACGGATCCTGAGAGAGAGACGGAATCCGTTGCTGGATTCCGTCATAGAACGGATCCTGCGCCCATAGGCTTCTATACTAAAAGATGACGGACGGCGACGGATCCAGCGCCTTCCGATTTTTCGACGGTGACAAAAAAAAACGTTCCTCTGGACGTCGCTTCCGTCGACCACAAAGATTTTTCGATGGATCCGTCTTACGATGGATGCAACGTCAGGCCATCCGTCGTTAATACAATTCAATGAGGAAAAAAACGGATCTAGCAAAGACAATGGCTAATAGCAGGAACGTGCTAAAATAGAAAAAAAATCAATCCTTACTCTCCTATTTAATCCTGTGCTACTTAAGCACTGGTGGTAGCCGCCATCTGGCCGCTATGATGTCACATGTCGTACATGCAGGCATCACCGCTGAGGTCCGTGATCGGCTGCAGCAGCGATGTGAACGTGACGCCATCGCTCTAGGACTGGGACGTTACTTGATTGAATAGGTGTGAAATTAATATTTTCTCACATTTCCTGCACTTAGGGAATTCTAAAAATAATTTCTGAATGCCCTTTAATGCCCGTGTCGTCCAATCAGAATAGCCAGAATTGTATGCAGCGTTCAAACCAGTAAAGTATTTTTCTAATCGCAGAATACCTTTATGTACACGGCCCTAATTCCTGCTTCTCCTCTCTCCAGTTGTGACGTTGAGACATACTGAGCGCCAGATACAGCGAGAAAAGACCCGGAGCCAGGAAACCAGATGTACGTTAGAAGACGCAGCTCGAGTACGAGAAGAACAGCTTACTCGCCAACTACGGGAGGCAGAAAGGGATAAAAATCTGATGATGGTGAGTTTAAGAAGTCTGAATATTGGAAATGTTCCTCTAGGGACCACGAGCTAGAAATTAGTCTAATAACAATGGCAATAACAATTGGGGAATGTTCGTAAAGTTAAAGGAGAACTCCACCTAACCGTACATCTGAGTTATTGACTTTTAGGGTATGCGCACATGTTTACTATTTAGTGCAGAAATTCCTGCGTCTCTCGACAGGAAACACGCACTGTAAAACGCGTACGTTTTTGCTATGCGTTTTGGCGCAGATTTTTTTTTCCCCCACCCATTACTATGGGTGAAATCTGCAGCAAAATTGCTAAAAGAATTGACATACTGAAGACTTACATCTGCACCAAGCCTGCAAGACAAAAAATACTCAACGTGTGCACAAGTGAATGAGGAAGGATTTTTCCAGCAACCAGGTCCAAAAATTGAATTAAAAATACAAAATTTTATTTCATGGTAATTAAAAAGAATTCCATCATGACCTCATGGTAAAACGGCTGAGAGTACGCGTTTCGAACATGTTGTTCTTAGTCTTTGTCAAGGTACCTTCACACATAGCGAGATCGCGGCTGAGTCACAGATTCTGTGACGCAACAACGACCTCGCCAGCGATCTCGCTACGTTTGACACATAGCAGCGACCAGGCCCCTGGTCGTGTCAGAATGGCCTGGACCATTTTTTTGATCGTTGAGGTCCTGCTGGGCAGGATGTATCGGTGTGTTGGACGCCTTACCAACGACCTCGTTGACGACTCAGAGCTCAGACACATACAGCCACGTACGGGTCCCAATGACCACCGAGATCGTTATACAGGTCGCTACGGTCGCTGTATCGTTGCTGCGTCGTTGGGAAGATCTGACTGTTTGACATTTCACCAGCGACCACGTCGCGACTTACCAGCAATCCTTATCAGGTCGTATAGTTGTCGGGATCGCTGGAAAGCCGTTAAATGTGACGGGGGCTTCAGAGGCAGACCAAGAACAACATGTTCGAAACGCGTACTCAAAGCCATTTTCTTTTTCGCTCCTAATTGGGAGACCCAGACAATTGGTGTATAGCTATTGCCTCCGGAGGCCACACAAAGTATTACACTTAAAAGTGTAAGGCCCCTCCCCTTCTGGCTATACACCCCCAGTGGGATCACTGGCTCACCAGTTTTGTGCTTTGTGCGAAGGAGGCAACACATCCACGCATAGCTCCACTGTTTAGTCAGCAGCAGCTGCTGACTATGTCGGATGGAAGAAAAGAGGGCCCATACAGGGCTCCCAGCATGCTCCCTTCTCACCCCACTTCATGTCGGAGGTGTTTGTTAAGGTTGAGGTACCCATTGCGGGTACGGAGGCTGGAGCCCACATGCTGCTTCCTTCCCCATCCCTTTTTACAGGGCTCTGGGTGAAGTGGGATTCTATCGGTCTCCAGGCACTGAGACCGTGCTCCATCCACAGCCCCTGGTATCTGCTGGACATGGAGCGGAGTATCTTCAGGGACATGGCCCTGCTACATGGAGGTACTCTGTGTCCCTGTGGGGACCGCGCAGACACACGGCAGCACTGCTGGGTGTGTTAGTGCGCCAGGGACAGCGGCGCTGTCCGCACTAGTGCCATCGCACACCACAGCGTTGCTGGGTGTGTTAGTGTATTGGGTGACTACTGCGCTAACCGCCGCTGCCATTTTTATTTAAGGCGCCGCTGGGATTTGTGGTGCGCCGGGGACTTCCGCGCCGGCCAGCACTGATATGCCGGCCGCGCTTATTAACTCGAGTCCCCGGCTTCTGGGCCTAGTCTCCCTTCGTTACCGCCCACAGGCCTGACAGTCAGGGTAGGGGCGTGACGCTGCATAGCACAGCAGCGCTGAGAGCTGGAGTATGTTTTGCATACTCCACCCCTCTCACTGTGTGCACTGTGAAACCGGATTCCCGCACTTTCTCAGGCACGCCCACGGCTTCCTTCTCTACAAGGACGCCGGCAGCCATTAGTGTCAGTTTCTGTACGATACAGAGACAAGTGTGGAAGACCCTGGCATTCTGATAGTCACACAATCGCTGCAACAGGCGTTAAGCAGCACCTGTGGTGCTAACCCCACTAGTGCAGAAGTGCACTTATAGATATGCTTGTACTATATACATTGCACTGTTTGGTCGCACGTTGTATATACCCTCCTGGATTGTGCGGAGGAGTTATCAGCATATTCTCTGTGTAAAACAAAGGTGCAGAACCACATGTTTTTCTATGCAGCCGGTACAGCATGTACGGCTATACGGCCGGCAGGTTACATAGACCCCCATTATATCCAACTCAGCCGGAGTCTCTGCTAATGGCCAGAGGATGAGGACGGTGTCTGCAGTATTTACTGACAGATTTTCTGAGACTATGGCTATGATACTAGAAGCCTAGCAGTCCGGACATGTCTCTCACAACATGGGCACTGTTGAATCATTGATCCATGGCCCCCCTCAGTGTGAACAACTAACAGCTCCGGGAATGTCACACGCATCCCAGAGTCACGGCTCTGCACAGACGTCAGTCCCAGACAGCCTAAGCGGGCTCACTATGAGCGGCCCTCGGTTTCATCAGGGTCCTAGCAGAAGGACTCTCTGTGTAATGAGGCGGAAGTAGCGGCTCAGGATTCTGATCCTGAGACCGCTCTCAATCTGGATACACCTAATGGTGACGCCATAGTGAATAATCTTATAGCGTCCATCAATAGAATGTTGGTTATTTCTCACCCAGCTCCTCCAGTGGAGGAGTCAGCTTCACGTATTTTTCTGGACCACTCTGCCTTCAGAGAGGCAGTCCAGGAACACCACACTTATCCAGATATGCGCTTCTCCAAACGGCTTAGGATACACGTTATCCCTGCCCCCTGACGTGGTCAAGGACTGGACCCAGTGTCCCAAGCGGCATCCTCCAATCTCCAGGCTTGTAGCTAGATCCATAGTTGCAGTGGGAGATGGAGCTGCACTTAAAGATGCCACTGACAGACAGATGGATCTCTGGTCTAAATCCATCTATGAGACTGTCGGCGCACCGTTGGCTCCAGCATTCTCACCCTTGGGGCACTCCAAGCTATTTCAGCTTGTCTTACACAGATTGACACGGTTACACGTACATCTGTGCCGCAGGTGGCATCCTTAACCTCTCAAATGTCTGCATTTATTTCTTACGCGATTCAGGTTGCCCTAGACTCTGCGAACCGTACGGCAGTAGCCTCCGCTGCTCCGTGTTTTTAAGCAGAGCCTGGTCTGCTCGTTAAGTGAATGGAAGGCAGATTCTGCTTCCAAAAAAGGTTGCTTAACCAGTTGCCTTTTTCTGCTGACCGACTGTTTGGTGAGCGTTTGGATGTAACCATTAAACAGTCCAGGGGTAAGGATTCATCCTTTCCTCAACCCGGACACAACAAACCCCAACAGAGCAGGAGGCAGTTGTGGTTTCGGTCTTTTCGAGGCTCGGGCAGGTCCCATTTTTCCTCGTCCAATGTGGACTCAAAAGGATCAGAGGAGCTCAGATTCTTGGCGGGCTCAGTCACGCCCAAAAAAGAGACAGTCTGAAAACCCGCTTCCAAGGCGGCTTCCTCATGACTTGCGGCCTCCTCTCTCCGCATCCTCGGTCGGTAGCAGGCTCACCCGCCTTGGCGATATTTAGCTGCCATAGGTCAATGACCGTTGGGTGTGAGACATTCTGTCTCACGGGTACAGGATAGAGCTCACTTCTCGTCCTCCAACTCGATTCTTCAGAACTTCTCCACCTCCCGGCCGAGCCGCTGCTCTTCTGCAAACAGGGTGCACTCTATAGGCAGAAAGAGTGATGACCCCCGTTCCTCTTCAGGAACAAGGTCACGGTTTTTACCCCAAATTATTTGCGGTGCCTATAAGAACGGGCCGTTCCGTCCCGTTCTGGATCTAAAACTGCTCAGCAAGCTCGTGGACACCAGGCGGTTCCGGATGGAATCCCTCCGCCATGTCATCGCCTCAATGTCCCAAGGAGATTTCCTAGCATCATTAGGCATCAAGGATGCTTATCCACACGTGCCGATTGATCCAGAGCACTAGCGTTTCTACGCTTCGTTATAGGAGACGAACACCTTCTGTTCGTAGCTCTACCTTCCGGCTAGCGACAGTCCCACTGGTCTTCGCCAAGGTCAGGGCAGCAGTAGTCACAGTCCTGCACTCTCAGGGTCACTCTGTGATCCCATATTTAGACGATCTACTTGTCAAGGCACTCTCTTAGGAAACATGCCGACACTGCCCGAACGTTGCGCTGGAGACTCTCTAGAGTTTTGGGTGGATCATCAACTTTTTGAAGTCAGATCCGACCCCGACCCTATCGCTAACATATCTAGGCATGGAGTTTCATACTCTCTCAGCGATAGTGAAGCTTCCGCTAGACAAACAGCATTCACTACGGGCTGCAATCTCTTCTTTAAGAACCAGTCGCACACATTGAGACGCCTCATGCACTTCCTACGTAAGATGGTAGCAATGGAGGCAGTTCTTTTCGCGCAGTTTCATCTGCGTCCACTACAATGTGACATTCTCCGCCAATGGGACGGGGAGTCGACCTCCCTCAACAGAGTCGTCTTTCTTTCTCAGGCGGCCAAGGAATCTCTACGGTGGTGGCTTCTTCCCACCTCATGGTCAAAAAGAAGGTCCTTCCTATCCCCATCCTGGGCGATAGTTACGACAGACGCGAGTCTATCAGGGTGGGGAGCAGTTTTTCTCCACCACAGCGCTCAGGGTACGTGGACTCAGCAAGAGTCCACCCTTCAGATCAATGTTCTTGAACACAGAGCAGTGTATCTTGCCCTACAAACCTTCCAACAGCAGCTGGACAGCAAGCAAATCCGACTTCAGTCGGACAACTCCACAGCGGTGGCATACATCAACCACCAAGGAAGAACGCGCAACCGGCAAGCCTTCCAGGAAGTCCGGCAGGTTCTGATGTGGGTGGAAGACACGGCATCCACCATATCCACAGTTCACATCCCAGGCGTGGAAAACTAGGAAGCTGACTTCCTAAGTCGCCGGGGTGTGGCCGAAAGGGTATGGTCTCTTCACCCGGACGGGTTTCAGGAGATCTGGCGCCGCTGACAGAGGCCGGACGTCGATCTAATGGCGTCACGGCACAACAACAATGTGCCAGCTTCATGGCACGGTTTCACAATCATCGAGCTCTGGCGGCAGACGCCTTAGTTCAGCATTGGTCGCAGTTCCAGCTACCTTATGTGCCACCTCTGGCATTGTTGCCCAGAGTGCTGCGCTAGATCAGGACCGACTGCGGCCGCGCCATCCTCGTCGCTACAGATTGGCCGAGGATGTTGTGGTTCCCGGTTCTGTGGTGCCTCACGGTAGGCTAACCGGGGGCACTACCAGACCAATCAGACTGGCTGTCTCAAGGGCCATTCTTCCATTTGAATTCTACGGCCCTCAACCTGATGGTGTGGCATTGAGTCCTGGAACCTAGTGTCGTCAGGATTACCTCAGGACGTGGTTGCCATCATGAGACAGGCTAGCATACCAACGTCCGCCAAGATTGACCACAGGACGTGGAAGATATTCTTATCTCGGTGCTCGGCGCAGGGTGTTTCTCCCTGGCCGGTTGCATCGTCTATGTTTCCTTCCTTCCTGCAATCTAGGTTGGAAAAAGGGTTGTCGCTCAGTTCCCTTTAGGGACAAGTCTCAGCGCTATCTGTATTTTTTCAGAAACGACTTCCTCAGGTACGCACGTTCCTACGGGGAGTTTGTCGTCTCAGCACTCCGTACAAGCGGCCGTTAGAGCCCTGGGATCTGAACAAGGTTCTAATTGCTCTCCAGATGCCGCCTTTCGAGCCTTTGAAAGAGGTCTCCCTTCCCGCTTTTCTCGGGAAGTGGCCTTCTAGTAACGGTCTCGTCTCTTAGGAGAGTTTCCGAGCTAGCAACGCTCTCATACAAATCTCCCTTCCTGGTCCTTCACCAGGACAGGGTAGTTCTGCGTCCGATTCCGGAATTTCTCCCTAAGGTGGTATCCCACTTTCATATCAATCAGGATATCACCTCACCTTCTTTGTGTCCTCGTCCAGTCCATCAATTTCAGAAGGATTTGCATCTGTTGGTTCTGGTGACAGCACTCAGGTTCTACTTCCCGCATGGCGCTCCTGCGCCACCCGGATGCACTCTTTGTCCTTGTCGCTGGTCGGCGTAAACAGTCGCAAGCTTCTGAATCCACCCTGGCTCGGGGGATCGAGGAACCAATTCTTGAAACCTACAGTTCTACTGGGCTTCTGGTTCTCTCAAGGCTGAAGGCCCATTCTACCAGAGCCGTGGGTGCATCCTGGGCATTACGGCACCAGGCTACGGCTCAGCAGGTGTGTCAGGCACCTACCTGATTGAGTCTGCATACTTTTACCAAGCATTTTCAGGTGCATACCTACGCTTCGGCAGACGCCAGCCTAGGTAGATAAGTCCTTCAGGCGGCGTTTGCCCACCTGTAGGAAAGGGCTGTTTGACGGCCCTATCACGAGGTATTCTTTTACCCACCCAGGGACTGCTTTTGGACGTCCCAATTGTCTGGGTCTCCCAATTAGGAGCGAAAAAGAAGAAGGGAATTTTGTTTACTTACCGTAAATTCCTTTTCTTCTAGCTCCAATTGGGAGACCCAGCACCCGCCCTGTTTTCTCGGGGTTTTTCTGTTTTTTCGGGTACACATGTTGTTCATGTGGTATGGTTCAGTTCTCCGATGTTTCCTCGGATTGAATTGGTCTTTAAACCAGTTATTGGCTTTCCTCCTTCTTGCTTTGGCACTAAAACTGGTGAGCCAGTGATCCCACTGGGGGTGTATAGCCAGAAGGGGAGGGGCCTTACACTTTTAAGTGTAATACTTTGTGTGGCCTCCGGAGGCAATAGCTATACACCAATTGTCTGGGTCTCCCAATTGGAGCTAGAAGAAAAGGAATTTACGGTAAGTAAACAAAATTCCCTTCTTACCATGATGTCATGATGGAATTCTTTTTAATCACAATGAAATAAAATGTTGTATTTTTAATTAAATTTTTGGACCTGGTTGCTGGAAAAATCCTTCCTCAGATTTGCCGACCTAATACCTTTGGTGCAAGTCCAACTAGTAGTCTCAGGAACAGGTGAGCGAGTTTACCCCTTCTTTCTCTTCAACGTGTGCACAAGTCTTCAGGATTCTCATTAACTTCACTGGCATCAGGAAACCCTTCAGGTTTTGTGACAAATCTGCACCCCAAAAAAACGCAGGAAAGAAGGCAACATGTGCTCACAGCCTTATGGTTCGTAAAGCTGGGTTGCTATCGTCTATGAATACAAAAGTCACGGCAGGGCTTTGAACAGCACCCTAACATTTTTGGCTCTGCTCTAATAGTCCATTTCAAGGGGTCGGGGTCACGGATTCCGTGACTCACATCTGGCATCGTTTGCGACGTCGTTGCGTGTGACACCTACGAGCGACTCTGAACGATCGCAAATAGGATGAAAATCGTTGATCGTTGACACGTCGTTCAGTTTTAAAATATTGTTCGTCGTTTGTAACGCAGCAGACATATTGCTCCGTTTGACACCCTGCCAACGACGAACAACATCCACACGACCGCCTGGGTCAAACAATATATCGCTGAACGATGTTGCGTCATTTGTGAGATGTGTACGTGTGACCGCTAATAAACGACCTATGAGCGATCTCGGCAAATCGTATCCACAATCTGGGCGTGTCACGTCGTTTTAGAGATCGTCAGATAAATCGTAGCGTGTAACGGGGCCTTTATTGTATAGCCCGACTTCCTGATTCACCAGTGCATAAAATTAAAATTCCCTTGGGTCATTCATTTGCCAGTAAACTGACTTGGATAACTACTCTTGTTGGTATATTCTGCATTGTTACACCAGATTAAAATATTGGAGTTTGTGCACTTGTCCATCCAGGCAACTCTCCGACAGGAGGGATTGTTTGCCTCATACCAGAAAACCCGGTTGTCAGCTGTCCAATCCATAGATACTGGAAACGAGAAGGTACAGAGACTGGGAGAGGACGACAGATCCACTTGTACTCCAGATGTTAAAGGTGAATAAGATTGTGTATTTCTGGACTAGAGTGATCCAGCATGCACAGAGCAGTGTACAGTCACTAAACCGCTTTGTGCATGCAGGTACTGACTGATTCAGCCACATGCACACTTCAGAGCTGTTTCTTGGTTTGTTTGGTTTTTTTGAATGATCAGTGGGGGCCCCTTAATCAGGACCCCCACTTGTAAATAGCAAGTGAGAGAAAAACCAACCCGTATGATAGATAGTTGAACTGCTTTCCCGAACAGGGCCTGGAGGCACAATGCTGAAACAGACAACTGGAAGACACACCGGCAGTGACCATGCGGTCGAGACCTCGGTGTCTTCACTCCAAGAACAAGCTGATTGGAAGTTTATGTCCTGGAATTGTTTTTTAATTGATATTTTAATAGATATATTTTTTTTTTTATCTGTAGCGTCGATATCCTGTATGCTCGCCAATCTGCAAAGCCTTGGAGCCACTGTGCTTGCTGATGACGTGGATGACGATGAAGAAGACTCTAGCCACTAGATGGCACTCACAGCCCGGAGTAATTATACACCATGTAAACTTACGCCGGCTCTTAGGCACCCGTATATTGGCCGCACATAAATTGGGAGGGGTAAACGTCTGTTATATGCGATATGATCAAAATGCAGATTGCGTGTTGGTGCCTTTACTACAACGGTGTTAACTGTCAGCGATTGGCAAGGACCTCGTTAGGATCCTATCATGGGATGCTCAAATCCACTTCAGTGAAGTCACGTCCCATAGGAAAACACTGAAATTGTGTTTATGCCTCAAATTTACATGACTCGTGTGTGTGTGCCAATGTCTCTCCAGCTTTATCCCACTGGTTACTGTCACTGATGGGTGTAAATAAATATTTATTTTTAATAAAGATTGTGGAATTATTAAATATCCATCCTTGAACATAGTTGTGTTCTTTATAGCTGAGAACCATGGCATAAAAAACAATTGTTTTAACCCCTTCACAACCTTTGACGGATCTATCCGTCATGGAGCATGTCATGTTAAGCCCCGCCCCCTGCCGCGGGCAGGCGGCACTCATATCAGCTGTTTTCAACAAAGTCTGGCAGCGAGATCTATATGCGCGCGGCCATGATTTTTACTTACCGCCACCCCCATCGGAAGTCACGTGCATGATCACGTGACTTTCGGTGTTTGCCATGGTAGCACAGGGTCATGTGATGATGCCTGCAGCTATGACGTTTCACTTTCGTTTTCACCCGGCCTGGAGCCGAATGAAACAGGAAGTGATCATATCTGCTGTTTACAGCTGTATAGCTGTGATCTGCAGATAGTGCAGAGCGATCGGATTGCTGATCGCTATAGCCCCCTAGGGGGGCTAGTAAAATAAAAAAAAAAAAAAAAAAGTTAATCAATTAATCTGATCAGTAAACGGCAAAAAAATTCCAAATGCCAAAATTACATTTTTTTGGTCGCCGTAAATTTTGCACTAAATGCAATAACAGGCGATCAAAACGTAGCATCTGCGCAAAAATGGTACCGGTAAAAATGTCAGCTCGAGACGCAAAAAATAAGCTGTCACGAAGCCATAGATCCCAAAAAAAAAATGAGAACGCTACGGGTTTTGGAAAATGGCGCAAAATGTGCGCCACTTTTTTTGGACAAGCTTGTGAATTTTTTTAACCCCTTAAATACTAGTAAACCTATCCATGTTTGGTGTCTACAAACTCGCACTGACCTCAGGCATCACATAGATACATCAGTTTTATCATATAATGAACACGGTGAATAAAATATCCCAAAAACTATTGTACGATCACACTTTTTTGCAATTTTTCCGCACTTGGAATTTCTTTGTCGCTCCATTGGGAGACCCAGACAATTGGTGTATAGCTTCTGCCTCCGGAGGCCACACAAAGTATTACACTTTAAAAAGTGTAACCCCTCCCCTCTGCCTATACACCCTCCCGTGGACCACGGGCTCCTCAGTTTTATGCTTTGTGTGGAAGGAGGCACACATCCACTCATGCATTCTCATATTAGTTATGTCGGTTGGAAGAAAAGAGGGCCCCCACGGGGCCCCCGGCATGTTCCCTTCTCACCCCACTACGTCGGCGGTGCTGTTAAGGTTGAGGTACCCATTGCGGGTACAAAGGCCGGAGCCTCATGCCGTCTCCTTCACCATCCCTTAGCGGCTCTGGGAGAAGTGGAATCCTGAGCGGTCATCCATTTACTGGGACCGTGCTCCCTCCGCAGCCCCTGTGGGAATCTGTCGGACCGGAGTCTATTCAACCTCAGGGACCGGGCCCTGCAACTCAAAGGTACTCTGTGTCCCCATTGGGGACTGTGCAGGGAGCGCACCTTCTTCCCGGACGCTGCGGCAGCTGCTGAATTGAGAAGGCCGGCAGACTTCCGCGCCGACCGTGCCTGCTTGTCGGGCACGGTCTCAAATTTAGTCCCCGGCTTCATCGCGGCCTAGTCGCAAAAATCCCGCCCCCGGGCCTGCCTGTCAGGGGTAAGGGCGGGACTACCGACCTGACGTCGGATGTGAGGGCTGGAGCATCCTGCATGTTTCCTCCCCCCTCACTAATCACTGTGGGGACCTCAGATTCCCACACTTTCCTGGCGCCGCCCACGGCTCCACTCCTCCCCTGAGAGCTCCGGCAGCCATTTTTTGGCATTCTGCCGGTGGAGGATTCTCAGTGAAGAGCTCTGCAGCTCCGGGGGACCTAAGGCAGGGAATCTGGAGGACACACACTCCGCTGGTTAGCGGTCGGTAAGCCACACCGGTCACCCGGTGCTGGTCTCCCTAGGGTGCCGGAATAGATACGTATTTATATATATATATATCTGTTCGGTCGGGCTGTATACCCCTTTCCCATATACCCTCAGTGATCATTCTCCTAGGAGACAACAGCATGTCGTCCACAAGGAGCAAAGCTGTTAAGTCACAGGGTTTTTCTTCGGCGCTCTATTGGGAGACCCAGACGATGGGGTGTATAGCACTGCCTCCGGAGGCCACACAAAGCAATTACACTAAAAAGTGTAAGGCCCCTCCCCTTCTGGCTATACACCCCCAGTGGGATCACTGGCTCACCAGTTTTCTGCTTTGTGCGAAGGAGGTCAGACATCCACGCATAGCTCCACTGTTTGTAGTCAGCAGTAGCTGCTGGCTCTATCGGATGGAAGAAAAGAGGGCCCATATAGGGCCCCCAGCATGCTCCCTTCTCACCCGCGGTGGTGCTTGTAAGGTTGAGGTACCTATTGCTGGTACAGAGGCTGGAGCCCACATGCTGTTTTCCTTCCACATCCCCTGGAGGGCTCTGTGGAAGTGGGATCTTGCCGGCCCCCAAGCCCTGGGGCCGGGCTCCATCCACAGACCCAGAGAACCTGCTGGATTTGGAGCGGGAGTGCCGTTCAGGGACAAGGCCCTGCAACTTTCAGGTACTCTGTGTCCCCGGCAGGCACGGACACTCTCAAGGCTTGCTGAGCGTTATAGTGCGCCGGGGACAGTAGCGCTGTACGCTGGGGTTAGGTCACTGCAGCTTTGCTGAGTGACGTTACATGTTGGGAACTACTGCGCCGACCGCTCCTGGAGCGGCGGCGCAGCTGCGACTTGTGGTGCGCCGGGGACTTTGCGCCGACCGCGCTTTTACGGCGGCGGCGCTTCTAACTTTAGCCCCCGGCTTCTGCGGCCTAGCGCCGCTTCGTTCCCGCCCCCACCCTGTCAATCAGGGTAGGGGAGAGACGCTGCTCAATTGGCAGCGCCGAGGGCTGGAGCTTTATTTACATGCTCCAGCCCTCTCACTAGGCACAGGGGGAAGCAGACTTCCCGCTCTTCGTCGGTGTACGCCCAGGGCCCGCCCCCCCTCTCCACAAGGACGCCGGCAGCCATTACACATGCGATCTGGCTGGGGAAAGGCAGCAGGCTCTGGGAGACCCAGACTAGAGGGATTTCTGGCGACCACACACCGCTCCTAAGCGGGCGGTAAGCTGCACAGTAGTGCTGGCCCCACTAGTGCCTCAGTGATATATTAGTGTACTTCTTTCTTGGTACCATATATATATATATATATATATATATATTTATATAGTGCACTGTAAGGTCGCTTCTTGGCTGGACACCCTGTACTGCTCTGAGGAGGCAGCAACATGTCATCCGCAAAACGCAAGGCTGCCAAGGCACGGGCTGTGTACACTGTTTGTACTGCATGTGGGGCTGATCTACCGGCAGGCTCCAATGATTCACATTGTGTGCAATGTTCAGTCCCAGTGGCACTTCGTCAGCCAGAGCCTACTGTGGTGGTAGCCCAGGCAGAGACGCCTGTGAACCCTGCCCCGGTGACGGGGACAGACTTTGCAGTGTTTGCTGATAAAATGTCTGAGACTATGTCAAAAATCCTGGAGACCTTGCAGGCCAGGCCAGTTCCTCAGACCATGGACACTGCTGTGTCTATGCTCTCCGGTCCCCCTCAGTTGGAACTAATCCGTACTTCAAGGGGGTCTCAAGCATCACAAGCTGATGTCTCTGACTCAGATGACAGTCCCAGGCAGCCTAAGCGAGCTCGCTGGGAAAGACCCTCGACGTCATCACACTGCTCAGGGTCTCAGCGAGAAGAGTCTCTCTGTGATGAGACTGAGGACGGTGATCAGGATTCTAATCCTGAGGCCCCTCTCAATCTGGATGCCCCTGATGGTGACGCCATGGTTAATGACCTTATATCGGCGATTAATAGACTGTTGGATATTTCTCCCCCAGCTCCTTCAGCAGAGGAGGCAGCTGCACAGCAGGAGAAGTTCCATTTCCTGTATCCCAAGCGTAAATTAAGTGCTTTTTTGGACCACTCTGACTTCAGAGAATCAATCCAGAAGCACGACGCTCATCCAGACAAGCGTTTCTCTAAACGTTCTAAGGATACCCGTTATCCTTTTCCCTCTGAAGTGGCCAAACGCTGGACCCAGTGCCCAAAGGTGGATCCCCCAATTTCCAAGCTTGCGGCTAGATCCATAGTCGCAGTAGAGGATGGCGCTTCACTTAAAGATGCCAACGACAGACAGATGGACCTTTGGTTAAAATCTGTCTATGAAGCTATCGGCGCGTCGTTTGCTCCAGCATTCGCGGCCGTGTGGGCACTACAAGCTATTTCAGCTGGTTTAGCACAGGTGGATGCTATCATGCATCCAGCAGTGCCGCAGGTGGCGTCCCTAACTTCGCAAATGTCGGCGTTTGCGACCTATGCTATCAATGCTGTCCTAGAATCTACGAGCCGTACCTCTATGGCGGCCGCCAATTCTGTGGTTTTGCGCAGAGCCTTATGGTTAAAGGACTGGAAAGCAGATGCTGGTTCCAAAAAATGCTTAACCAGCTTGCCATTATCTAGAGACAGACTGTTTGGTGAGCCATTGGCTGAAATCATAAAACAGTCCAAGGGTAAGGACTCTTCCTTGCCACAGCCCAGAGCAAGTAAACCTCAACAGAAAAAGTGGCAGTCGAGGTTTCGGTCCTTTCGAGGCTCGGGCAAGGCCCAATTCTCCTCGTCCAAAACGACTCAGAAAGGACAAGGGAGCTCAGATTCCTGGCGGGCTCACTCACGCCCCAGGAAAGCAAATGGAGGAACCGCTTCCAAGGCGGCTACCTCATGACTTTCGGCCTCCTCCCTCCGCATCCTCGGTCGGTGGCAGGCTCTCCCGCTTTTGCGACATTTGGCTGTCACAGGTCAAAGACCGGTGGGTAACAGACATTTTGTCTCGCGGGTACAGAATCGAGTTCAGTTCTCGGCCTCCACTTCGGTTCTTCAGAACCTCCCCACACCCCAACCGAGCAGATGCCCTGCTGCAGGCGGTGGACTCTCTAAGAGCAGAAGGAGTCGTGATCCCTGTCCCCCCTCAGGAACGGGGGCGAGGATTTTACTCCAATCTCTTTGTGGTTCCAAAAAAGGACGGCTCCTTCCGTCCTGTTCTGGACCTAAAACTGCTCAACAAGCATGTGAACGCCAGGCGGTTCCGGATGGAATCCCTCCGCTCAGTCATTGCCTCAATGTCTCAAGGAGATTTCCTAGCATCAATAGACATCAAAGATGCTTATCTCCACGTGCCGATTGCTACGGAGCACCAACGCTTTCTGCGCTTCGTGATAGGAGACGACCATCTTCAGTTCGTGGCTCTGCCATTTGGTCTGGCGACAGCCCCTCGGGTGTTCACCAAGATCATGGCAGCAGTGGTAGCAGTCTTGCACTCTCACGGACACTCTGTGATCCCTTACTTGGACGATCTACTGGTCAAGGCACCCTCTCAGGAGGCATGCCAACTCAGCCTGAATTTTGCACTGGAGACTCTCCAGGCGTTCGGGTGGATCATCAACTTCCCAAAGTCAAATCTGTCACCGACCCAATCACTAACGTATCTTGGCATGGAGTTTCATACTCTCTCAGCGATAGTGAAGCTTCCGCTGGACAAGCAGCGGTCTCTACAGACTGGGGTGCAGGCTCTCCTTCAAAGTCAGTCGCACTCCTTAAGACGCCTCATGCACTTCCTCGGGAAGATGGTGGCGGCAATAGAGGCGGTTCCGTTTGCGCAGTTTCATCTGCGTCCACTTCAATGGGACATTCTCCGCCAATGGGACGGGAAGTCGACATCCCTGGACAGGAAAGTCTCCCTTTCCCAGACGGCCAAGGACTCTCTGCAGTGGTGGCTCCTTTCCACCTCATTATCACAGGGAAGATCCTTCCTACCACCGTCCTGGGCGGTGGTCACGACAGACGCGAGTCTGTCAGGGTGGGGAGCAGTGTTTCTCCACCACAGGGCTCAGGGTACGTGGACTCAGCAGGAGTCCAGCCTTCAGATCAATGTTCTGGAAATCAGAGCAGTGTTTCTTGCCCTACTAGCCTTCCAGCAGTGGCTGGAAGGGAAGCAGATCCGAATTCAATCGGACAACTCCACAGCGGTGGCATACATCAATCACCAAGGGGGGACTCGCAGTCGGCAAGCCTTCCAGGAAGTCCGGCGCATTATGATGTGGGTGGAAGCCACGGCCTCCACCATATCCGCAGTTCACATCCCCGGCGTAGAAAACTGGGAAGCAGACTTCCTCAGTCGCCAGGGCATGGACGCAGGGGAATGGTCCCTTCACCCGGACGTGTTTCAGGAAATCTGTCGCCGATGGGGAAGGCCGGACGTCGACCTAATGGCGTCCCGGCACAACAACAAGGTCCCAACCTTCATGGCACGGTCTCGCGATCAAAGAGCTCTAGCAGCAGACGCCCTAGTGCAAGATTGGTCGCAGTTCCGGCTCCCTTATGTGTTTCCACCTCTGGCTCTCTTGCCCAGAGTGCTACGCAAGATCAGATCCGACTGCAGCCGCGTCATACTCGTCGCTCCAGACTGGCCGAGGAGGGCGTGGTATCCGGATCTGTGGCATCTCACGGTCGGCCAACCGTGGGCACTACCAGACCGACCAGACTTACTGTCCCAAGGGCCGTTTTTCCATCGGAATTCTGCGGCCCTCAACCTGACTGCGTGGCCATTGAGTCCTGGATCCTAGCGTCTTCAGGCTTATCCCAAGGGGTCGTTGCCACCATGAGACAGGCTAGGAAGCCCACGTCTGCTAAGATCTACCAACGTGGAGGATATTCTTATCCTGGTGCTCTGCTCAGGGAGTGTCTCCCTGGCCATTTGCATTACCTACCCTTCTTTCTTTCCTGCAATCTGGGTTAGAAAAAGGTTTGTCGCTCGGCTCCCTTAAAGGACAAGTCTCGGCGCTATCCGTCTTTTTTCAGAAGCGTCTAGCACGACTTTCTAAGGTGCGCACGTTCCTACAGGGGGTTTGCCATATCGTTCCCCCGTACAAGCGGCCGTTAGATCCATGGGATCTGAACAGGGTACTAGTTGCCCTCCAGAAGTCGCCCTTCGAGCCTCTGAAGGAGGTTTCACTTTCTAGACTATCACAGAAAGTGGCTTTTCTGGTAGCGATCACATCTCTTCGGAGAGTGTCTGAGCTAGCAGCGCTGTCTTCCAAGGCTCCCTTCCTGGTCTTCCACCAGGACAAGGTAGTGCTGCGCCCCATTCAGGAGTTTCTCCCGAAGGTGGTATCCTCTTTTCATCTTAATCAGGATATCTCTTTGCCTTCGTTTTGTCCTCATGCAGTTCATCGGTATGAGAAGGATTTACATTTGTTAGATCTGGTGAGAGCACTCAGAATCTACATTTCCCGCACGGTGCCCCTGCGCCGTTCGGATGCACTCTTTGTCCTTGTCGCTGGTAAGCGCAAAGGGTCGCAGGCTTCTAAGGCCACCCTGGCTCGATGGATCAAAGAACCAATTCTTGAAGCCTACCGTTCTGCGGGGCCTCCGGTTCCATCAGGGCCGAAGGCCCATTCTACCAGAGCCGTGGGTGCGTCCTGGGCGTTGCGACACCAGGCTACGGCTCAACAGGTGTGCCAGGCAGCTACCTGGTCGAGTCTGCACACTTTCACCAAACATTATCAGGTGCATACCTATGCTTCGGCGGACGCCAGCCTAGGTAGAAGAGTCCTGCAGGCGGCAGTTGCCTCCCCGTAGGGGAGGGCTGTCTTTGCAGCTCTAACATGAGGTATTTCTTTACCCACCCAGGGACAGCTTTTGGACGTCCCAATCGTCTGGGTCTCCCAATAGAGCGCCGAAGAAGAAGGGAATTTTGTTACTTACCGTAAATTCCTTTTCTTCTAGCTCTTATTGGGAGACCCAGCACCCGCCCTGTTGTCCTTCGGGATTTTTGGTTTGTTTGCGGGTACACATGTTGTTCATGTTGAACGGTTTTCAGTTCTCCGATGTTACTCGGAGTGAATTGTTTAAACCAGTTATTGGCTTTCCTCCTTCTTGCTTTTGCACTAAAACTGGTGAGCCAGTGATCCCACTGGGGGTGTATAGCCAGAAGGGGAGGGGCCTTACACTTTTTAGTGTAATTGCTTTGTGTGGCCTCCGGAGGCAGTGCTATACACCCAATCGTCTGGGTCTCCCAATAAGAGCTAGAAGAAAAGGAATTTACGGTAAGTAACAAAATTCCCTTCTTTTGCGGCCTGTACCTCTTGTGGGGCTATGTTACCTGCGGGTTCCACCTACCCTCACTGTGAGCAATGCTCGACCCCTGTTTCGCTTGCTCAGCCGGAGCCTCGGTCACTAGTGGGCCCCTCGGCTCATGTAGACCCCCCTGCTCCCCCTGTCCAGGCGGCAGGGACAGCGTTCTCCTCTTTTACTGAGAAACTCTCTGAGTCACTTTCACAATCCATGGCTCAGTCTATGGACAAATGGTCTGCCAAGCTGCTAGAAGCTTTGCAGTCCAGACCGGTCCTTACACAGGCCCCGGCCCCTGTTGGAGCGTCGCCTCCAGGCCCCTCTCGGTCCGCGCCGCAGCGCGCTCCCAGGTTGGGCCCTAGGTCTCACGTGGAGGACTCCTGCCCGAACCACAGTCCTAGACAGGCTAAGCGGGCTCGCTGGGAATCTTCCCCGACTTCTTCACGCTGCTCGGGTTCCCAGCTTGAGGACTCTCTGGAGGACGAGGCGGAAGTCGCAGCTCAGGGCTCTGACCCTGACGTCGCCCTTAACCTTGACACACCTGAAGGGGACGCTTTAGTGAATGATCTTATCTCGTCCATCAACCAGGTGTTGGATCTCTCTCCCCCGCCTCCTACTGTAGAGGAGTCGGCGTCTCAGCGGGAGAAACACCAGTTTCGGTTCCCCAAACGTACACGTAGTGCGTTTTTCGATCACTCTAACTTCAGAGACGCTGTCCAGAAGCCCAGAGCGGTTCCGGACAAGCGCTTTACTAAGCGCCTCACTGACACGCGTTACCCCTTCCCCTCTGAAGTCGTTAAGGGTTGGGCTCAATGTCCCAAGGTGGATCCTCCAGTCTCTAGATTGGCGGCTAGATCCGTGGTATCGGTTGCAGATGGCTCATCGCTAAAGGGATTGTTTTGGCGAACGATTGGATGAGATTATTAAGGAATCCAAGGGAAAGGACTCCTCCTTACCCCAGTCCAAACCGAAGAGACCTCAGCAACGGAAAATACAATCGAGGTTTCGGTCCTTTCGTCCCTCCGCCAAGCCCCAATCCTCTTCGTCCAGCAGGCCGGAGAAAGGCCAGAGGAACTCCTATGCGTGGCGGTCCAAGTCACGCCCCCAAAAGGCCGCAGGAGACACTGCCTCCAAGGCGGCCTCCTCATGACTCTTGGCATCCCCTAGCCGCATACTCGGTCGGTGGCAGGCTCTCCCGCTTTGGCGACGCCTGGTGGCCACATGTTCAAGACCGATGGGTGAGAGACATTCTGTCTCACGGTTACAGGATAGAGTCCAGCTCTCGTCCTGCGGCTCGTTTCTTCAGAACCTCTCCGCCCCCCGCTCAGGCCGACGCACTTTTTCAGGCAGTGGACGCTCTGAAGACAGAAGGAGTTCTGATTCCCGTTCCCCTTCAGGAACATGGTCGCGGCTTTTACTCCAACTTGTTCATGGTGCCAAAAAAGGACGGATCATTCCGTCCCGTTCTGGACCTCAAGCTACTCAACAGACATGTGAGAACCAGACTGTTTCGGATGGAATCTCTCCGCTCGGTCATCGCCTCGATGTCACAAGGAGACTTCCTAGCATCGATCGACATCAAGGATGCTTATCTCCACGTGCCGATCGCACCCGAACATCAACGCTTCTTGCGTTTCGCCATCGGGGACGAACACCTTCAGTTCGTGGCATTGCCTTTCGGCCTGGCGACAGCCCCACGGGTTTTCACCAAAGTCATGGCATCCGTTGTGGCGGTCCTACACTCTCAGGGCCACTCGGTGATTCCCTACTTAGACGATCTCCTAGTCAGGGCCCCTTCTCGGGTGGCGTGTCAACACAGCCTTACCGTCGCTCTGGCGACTCTCCAGCAGTTCGGGTGGATCATCAACTTCCCGAAATCCAAGTTGACACCGACCCAATCACTGACTTACCTCGGGATGGAGTTTCATACACAGTCAGCGGTAGTCAAGCTACCGCGGGACAAACAGCTTTCTCTGCAGGCAGGGGTGCAATCACTTCTTCGGGGTCAGTCACACCCCTTAAGGCGCCTCATGCACTTCCTGGGGAAGATGGTGGCAGCGATGGAGGCAGTGCCGTTCGCGCAATTCCATCTGCGGCCACTCCAATGGGACATTCTCCGCAAATGGGACAGGAGGTCGGCTTCCCTCGACAGGAACGTCTCTCTTTCCCTTGCAACCAAGACATCACTTCAGTGGTGGCTCCTTCCCAATTCTCTATCGCAGGGAAAATCCTTCCTACCCCCAACCTGGGCTGTGGTCACCACGGACGCGAGCCTGTCAGGGTGGGGAGCGGTTTTTCTCCACCACAGGGCTCAGGGAACCTGGACTCCGATAGAGTCTTCCCTTGAGATCAATATTCTGGAGATAAGGGCAGTGTATCTAGCCCTATTGGCTTTCCATCGGTGGCTGGAGGGCAGGCAGATCCGTATCCAGTCGGACAACGCCACTGCCGTCGCATACATCAACCACCAAGGCGGCACTCGCAGTCGTCAAGCCTTCCAGGAAGTCCGGCGGATTCTGCAGTGGGTGGAAGCCACAGCCTCCACCATCTCCGCAGTTCACATCCCGGGCGTAGAAAACTGGGAAGCAGATTTTCTCAGTCGTCAGGGCATGGATGCGGGGGAATGGTCTCTGCACCCAGAAGTGTTTCGAGAGATCTGTCGCCGCTGGGGAACGCCGGACGTCGATCTCATGGCGTCACGGCACAACAACAAAGTCCCGGCATTCATGGCACGGTCTCAGGATCACAGAGCTCTGGCGGCGGACGCGTTAGTTCAGGATTGGTCGCAGTTTCGACTGCCTTATGTGTTTCCTCCTCTGGCGATGCTGCCCAGAGTGTTACGCAAGATCAGGTCCGACTGCCGTCGCGCCATTCTCGTCGCTCCAGACTGGCCGAGGCGGTCGTGGTACCCGGATCTGTGGCACCTCACGGTGGGTCAACCGTGGGCGCTTCCAGACCGCCCAGACTTGCTGCCACAAGGCCCGTTTTTCCATCTGAATTCCGTGGCCCTCAACCTGACTGTGTGGCCATTGAGTCCTGGCTCCTAGCGTCTTCAGGGTTATCTCAGGATGTCATTGCCACCATGAGACAGGCTAGGAAGCCAACGTCCGCCAAGATCTATTACAGGTCTTGGCAAATCTTCTTATCCTGGTGCTCTGATAACGGTTTTCCTCCATGGCCGTTTGCCTTACCCACTTTTCTTTCATTCCTTCAATCCGGAATGGACAAGGGTTTGTCACTCGGCTCTCTCAAGGGCCAAGTATCGGCGCTCTCCGTATTTTTTCAAAAGCGCCTAGCCAGGCTTCCGCAGGTCCGCACGTTCCTGCAGGGAGTTTGCCACATAGTCCCACCTTACAAGCGTCCGCTGGAACCCTGGGATCTTAACAGGGTGCTAACGGCTCTTCAGAAACCACCTTTCGAGCTGCTGCGGGATGTCTCTTTATCACGTCTTTCGCAGAAGGTGGCCTTTCTAGTGGCAGTTACATCACTCCGGAGAGTGTCTGAGCTTGCAGCGCTGTCATGCAAAGCCCCCTTCCTGGTGTTTCACCAGGATAAGGTGGTTCTGCGTCCGGTCCCGGATTTTCTCCCTAAGGTGGTATCTCCTTTTCATCTCAATCAGGATATCTCCTTGCCTTCATTTTGCCCTAATCCGATTCACCAATGTGAAAAGGATTTGCACTCTTTGGATTTGGTGAGAGCACTCCGACTCTACGTGTCTCGCACGGCACCCCTGCGTCGTTCAGATGCGCTCTTTGTCCTTGTCGCTGGCCAGCGTAAGGGTTCGCAGGCTTCCAAGTCAACCTTCGCTCGGTGGATCAAGGAACCGATTCTCGAAGCCTACCGTTCTTCTGGGCTTCCGCTTCCTTCAGGGCTGAAAGCCCATTCTACCAGAGCCGTGGGTGCGTCCTGGGCATTGCGGCACCGGGCTACGGCTCAGCAGGTGTGTCAGGCAGCTACGTGGTCTAGTCTGCACACTTTCACGAAGCACTATCAAATGCATACCTATGCTTCGGCAGACGCCAGTCTAGGTAGGCGAGTCCTTCAGGCGGCGGTTGCCCACCTGTAAGAGGGGGCCGTTTCGGCTCTTTTTATTGAGGTATTCTTTTACCCACCCAGGGACTGCTTTTGGACGTCCCAATTGTCTGGGTCTCCCAATGGAGCGACAAAGAAGAAGGGAATTTTGTTTACTTACCGTAAATTCCTTTTCTTCTAGCTCCTATTGGGAGACCCAGCACCCGCCCCTGTGCCCTTCGGGCTGGTTGTTCTTTTGTGTACACATGTTGTTCATGTTGAATTGTTCTTTTGGTTCATGGTTTTCAGTTCTCCGAACATCCTTCGGATTGAATTTACCTTAGACCAATTTATAAGTTTTCTCCTTCCTGCTTTTGCACCAAAACTGAGGAGCCCGTGGTCCACGAAGGGTGTATAGGCAGAGGGGAGGGGTTACACTTTTTAAAGTGTAATTCTTTGTGTGGCCTCCGGAGCCAGAAGCTATACACCCAATTGTCTGGGTCTCCCAATAGGAGCTAGAAGAAAAGGAATTTACGGTAAGTAAACAAAATTCCCTTCTTTTTTGCCATTTTCCAGTACACTATATGCTAAAACTTATGGTTTCATTTAAAAGTACAACTGGTCCCGCAAAAAACAAGCCCTCATATGGCAAGATTGACGGAAAAATAAAAAAGTTACGGCTCTCGGAATAAAGGAAGCAAAACACAAAAATGGAAAGTGCCCGGGGTCTGAAGGGGTTAAAGGGATCCAACCAGCAGGATTTTCATATATGAAGTAAAGCCAGTTATATACTGGCACTAGGATGCTGAATGTAAGCAGAGCTTTTGTTCAGAGATCAGATGTTTTATTTCAGAAATATGTGCAAGTAAAGTTCCAGCAATGCACTGCTATTTGATTGACAAGTGCAACAGGGGTGGGAGTATTGGGGTCGGGTCTTGCTATCTATTCCCACCCGTCTGCTTGCCTGGCCTTCCTCCTGTCATAGACTTTAATCCCGGAACAGGCAGACAGACATGACACCAGTCCGCTGACCAGGCTACAAACCGCAATGACATTGGATGTAATGAATTCCTATGTCGCATTGTGACCTGCGACAAAGTCAGAAATGTTATAGAAAATCCAACACATTTGTGAATATAGCCACCTTTCTTTCTGATGACACTCAGCACCCTACTATCCATAGATTCTGTCATTGCTTGATCTGTTTACGATCAACATTGCATGCAGCAGCCACCACAGCCTCCAGACACTGCTCCCAGAGGTGGACTGTTTTCCCTCCCTGTAGATCTTACATTTTATGAGGGACCACAGGTTCTCTATGGGGTTCAGATCAGGTGAACAAGGGGGCCATGTCATTATTTTTTCATCTTTTAGACCTTTACTGGCCATGACACACTTTCCATAGACTTCAAAGGAAGTCGCCAGCAAAATGTGACTTTTGTACGACTTATTTGCAAATTTGGCTGTTTTATTTACAGTAAAATCAGCGCTCTAAAATAATAGCTTGTACAAATGTTTCTTTATCGTTCCTATGGGAGACCCAGACATTGGGTGTATAGCTTCTGCCTCCGGAGAACACACAAAGTACTACACTAAAAAGTGTAGCTCCTCCCTCTGAGCATATACACCCCCTGGATAACCAAATATAGCCAGTTCAATGCTTTGTGTTCAGGAGGCATACATCCACACATGCATTCTCATCTGATTTTTGATTTTTGGAAAGAGTTTGAAGAAAAGCGGGTCCAAGCCTGGACTCCAGGCATGTCCCTTCTCACCCCACTGTGTCGGCGGTGTTGTTAAGGTTGATTTCAGGGCTGGAGCCTTACATGCCTTGCTCCTTCACCATCCCTCGGGCTCTGGCTTGAAGTGGGAGCCAGCACGGTTCTCCCTGCCTTGCAGGAGACCGGTCTCCATCCGCAGCCCTTCAGGATCCTGCTGGACGGAGCACTCATCCCCAGGGACTTGAAACCCTGCGTCTCACAAGCTAAGTATCTGAGACGTTATTTTCGGGGGGTCCCTTGTACTTTATTGTTGGGGAGAGTGGGCTGTGTATCTGTTCTGACATTTCCGGCCGGTTCTCTGATTTTCACCTGAGAACCGCGCCGATGGTGCCTGCGCGCCGGCCGCATCGTTAAATTTAGGCCCCGGCTTCGCCTGAGGCCTAGTTTCGATTTCACTGCCCCTGCATGTCAATCATGCAGAGGCACAGTGCGGCTCCGCCCAGCGGCCGTTCGGCACAGGGGAGGGACACTCCTCCCTGAGGAAATGTCCCCTCCCCTGTAAATCTCCTTGGCCCTCCAGATCCCGCTCTCAGAGCAGGCCCCGCCCCCTCTCCTCGCTCCGGCGCCATTTTATCAGCGTTCTCACAGCGATCGGCGCTGGCTGCAGCATCTCTGCTAATCTGTCTGGGGGTCCGGGCTGTGGGATCTGGAGGGCACACAAACGGTCTGGTAAGCCACAACCTCCGGTTGTGGACCTGCTTATATACTCTCTGGGGGTCATTCTGGCTCAGAGCCCCCACTTCAGCAGCATGTCTCACACGAGGAGCAAGGCTGCAAGGCTGTACGCAATATGCACTGCATGTAAGCTCGTGCTGCCTGAACCGAGCACATATCCACATTGTGATGCCTGCTCTAACCTGGCAATGCCTCAGCCTGGTATCGCTCCCACAGTGGTCCCTCCGGCTGCTCCGGCTCCGGTGGCTGAACCCCCGGCTTGGGTAGAATCCTTCTCTAGGTCCATCTCCCAGTCTTTTGCCGACTCCATGGGACAGCTGTCCCGGACTTTGCTGACCATGCATCAGCCCCCTTCTCAGGGCGCCTCTGCTGCTAGGGCTCTCTCAGCGGAGCTCACAGAGGATTCTTCATCTGGTCCCAGACCCCGTCCTCCTAAAAGGAGACGCAGGGCTCCCTCTCCTTCCTCGTCCCGTGGCTCTGATTCCCGAGCTGACTCGCAGGACGAAGAGGATGCCTTTACTGGGGGCTCGGACGCTACCTCCATGTGCCCCATTGACCTGTCCGAAAGTGACGCAGATGTTAGTGATTTGATTGCGTCCATTAATTCTGTACTGGATCTCAATCCGCCAGTATCAGAGGAGCAACCCTCTCTGGCAGAAAAGCACCAGTTTACCTTGCCTAAGAGGACAAGGAGTGTGTTCTTTAACCACTCCAGTTTTCAGGCCACTGTGACCAAGCCTAGGGCCTGTCCTGACAAACTCTTCCCAAACCGTGGTTCTGATGACCGTTTTCCCTTTCCACCAGAGGTGGTCAAGGAGTGGGCTCATTCACCAAAGGTAGACCCTCCGGTGTCTAGACTCTCAGCCCGGATAGTTGTATCAGTGGCTGACGGCACCTCACTTAAGGATTCCACTGACCGCCAGGTTGACCTTCTGGCCAAATCTGTATATGAGGCGGCAGGGGCCTCGTTCTCCCCATCTTTTGCAGCAGTGTGGGCTCTCAAAGCCATCTCTGCTTCTCTAGAGGAGATGCATTCCCTCACCAGGGACTCTATGCCCGAAATGGTTGCTTTAACTTCCCAGGCTTCAGCCTTTTCATCCTATGCCATGTCTGCCATGCTGGAGGCTTCTCACCGCACTGCGGTGGCTTCGGCTAATTCCCTCGCTATCCGCAGGATCTTGTGGCTTCGAGAGTGGAAGGCAGACGCTTCTTCAAAGAAGTACCTTGCTGGGCTCCCATTTGCTGGGTCCAGGCTGTTCGGTGAACAACTGGATGAAATTAGTAAGGAAGCTACTGGCGGGAAGAGTACTTCCATGCCACAAACTAAAACCAGGAAACCTGTCCAGGGCAGGAACCAGTCGAGGTTTCGTTCCTTTCGTTCCTCCAACTGGTCGTCCTCTAAGCCCTCGGCTTCGTCCACTAACTCAGCCAAGGACCAAAAACCCAACTGGCGCACGAAGCCGCGTCCTCAGAAGACCACAGGAGCTGCTGCCACTAAGGCAGCCTCCTCTTGACTATCTGGCCGCGCCAGCAACGTCCTTGGTCGGTGGCAGGCTCTCCCACTTTGGCGACGTGTGGTTTCAACACGTCTCCGATCAGTGGGTGCGGAATATCATCTCCCACGGCTACAGGATAGAATTCTCTTCCAGCCCGCCAAACAGATTTTTTCTGTCAACTCCCCCCTGCTCCAAGGCCGCCGCCTTCTCTCAGGCCGTGGCATCCTTGCAGGCCAACAGAGTAATTGTACCGGTTCCCGCCCGGGAACGGTTCAGAGGTTTCTACTCAAATCTCTTCCTAGTCCCCAAAAAGGACGGTTCCTTCCGGCCCATCCTGGATCTCAAGCTTCTCAACAAGCATGTTCAGGTGCGGCATTTTCGCATGGAGTCTCTGCGATCAGTCATTGCCTCAATGACCCAAGGAGATTTCCTGGCATCCATCGACATCAGAGATGCCTATCTGCATGTGCCAATTGCAGTTTCACACCAGCGTTGGCTACGTTTTGCAATCGGAGAGGAACATTTCCAATTCGTGGCTCTCCCCTTCAGGTTAGCCACGGCCCCTTGAGTATTCACCAAGGTCATGGCAGCAGTGGTTGCGGTTCTGCACCTCCAGGGGTTGGCAGTGATTCCTTACCTGGACGACCTTCTAGTCAAGGCTTCATCCAGTGCAGACTGTCAGCGGAGTGTCTCGCTCACTCTCGCCACTCTAGTCCAATTCGGGTGGCTTGTCAATCTGCCCAAATCCACTCTGACTCCGACCCAGAAGCTCACGTACCTAGGGATGCAATTCGAGACTCTGCCGGCACTTGTGAAGCTGCCCTTAGTCAAACAGCAGTCCCTCCATCTGGCGGTGCGCTCTTTGCTGAGACCCCGCCGTCATTCCATCAGGCACCTAATGAAGGTGCTGGGTCAGATGGTGGCGTCAATGGAAGCGGTTCCCTTTGCCCAGTTCCATCTGCGTCCTCTGCAGCTGGACATTCTCCGCTGTTGGGACAAGCGGACTTCCTCCTTGCACAGGTTAGTGGCTCTGTCGCCACAGACCAGGGGCTCCCTTCAGTGGTGGCTTCGGCCCCTCTCTCTGTCTCAGGGACGCTCCTTCCTGGCCCCGTCCTGGGTGATCCTCACCACGGATGCCAGTCTATCCGCCTGGGGAGCAGTATATCTCCACCACAGAGCGCAGGGCACTTGGACTCCGTCCGAATCAGCCCTTTCAATCAATGTGCTGAAAATCAGAGCTGTGCTTCTAGCTCTCTTAGCCTTTCACCACCTGTTGGCGGGCAAGCACATTCGAGTCCAGTCAGACAACGCGACAGCGGTTGCCTACATCAATCACCAGGGCGGGACTCGCAGCCGCCTGGCAATGTTGGAGGTTCAACGCATCCTTCAGTGGACGGAGGACTCCAAGTCCACCATATCCGCAGTCCACATCCCAGGCGTGGAAAACTGGGAGGCAGATTATCTCAGCCGTCAAACCGTGGACAGCGGCGAGTGGGCTCTGCATCTGGCAGTGTTTCGGTCAATCTGCCGAAAGTGGGGCACTCCGGAAGTGGATCTAATGGCATCCCGGCACAACAACAAGGTTCCGGTTTACGTGGCTCGCTCCCACGATCCTCAGGCCTTTGCAGCGGACGCGCTAGTTCAAGATTGGTCCCAGTTTCGTCTGTCTTACGTGTTTCCCCCTCTAGCTCTCTTGCCCAGAGTCCTGCGCAAGATCAGAATGGAGGGCCGTCGGGTCATCCTCATTGCTCCAGACTGGCCCAGGCGAGCTTGGTACCCAGACCTGCTCCATCTGTCCGTAGAGGTGCCGTGGCATCTCCCGGACCGTCCAGAACTTCTCTCACAAGGTCCATTTTTCCGCCAGAATTCTGCGGCTCTCAGATTGACGGCGTGGCTCTTGAGTCCTGGATCTTGACGACTTCTGGTATCCCTCCTGAAGTCATCTCCACTATGACTCGGGCTCGGAAGTCTTCCTCGGCCAAAATCTATCACAGGACCTGGAGAATTTTCCTGTCCTGGTGTAGCTCTTCCTGCCATGCTCCTTGGCCTTTTTCCTTGCCGACCCTCCTGTCCTTTCTACAGTCCGGTCTGCAGCTAGGACTATCCCTCAATTCCCTCAAGGGACAGGTCTCGGCTCTGTCAGTGTTGTTCCAGCGGCGTATCGCCAGGCTGGCTCAGGTGCGCACCTTCATGCAGGGCGCATCTCACATCATTCCGCCTTACCGGCGGCCTTTGGATCCCTGGGACCTCAATCTGGTCCTCACGGCTTTGCAGAAACCCCCCTTTGAGCCTCTTAGGGAGGTTTCTTTGTCTCGTCTTTCACAGAAAGTGGTCTTTCTAGTGGCCATAACTTCCCTCAGGAGAGTCTCTGATTTGGCTGCGCTCTCTTCGGAGTCACCTTTTTTGGTTTTTCATCAAGACAAGGTGGTTCTCCGTCCGACTCCGGACTTTCTCCCTAAGGTGGTTTCTCCTTTCCACCTTAACCAGGACATTTCCCTGCCTTCCTTTTGTCCGGCTCCTGTTCATCGCTTTGAAAAAGCGTTGCATACTCTGGATCTGGTGCGGGCACTCCGGATCTATGTGTCTCGCACCGCTGTTCTTAGGCGGTGCACCTCTCTTTTTGTGCTGACCACAGGTCGGCGTAAGGGCCTCTCGGCTTCTAAGCCGACCTTAGCTCGTTGGATTAGGTCGGCCATTTCCGATGCCTACCAGTGTACTCAGGTGCCTCCCCCGCCGGGGATCAAGGCACACTCGACCAGAGCTGTCGGTGCCTCTTGGGCTTTCAGGCACCAGGCTACGGCTCAGCAGGTCTGTCAGGCTGCCACTTGGACTAGTCTGCATACCTTTTCGAAGCACTACCAGTGCATGCTCATGCTTCGGCAGATGCGAGCTTGGGCAGACGCATCCTTCAGGCGGCTGTCGCCCATTTGTGAAGTTAGGTTTCGCCTACTTCTCAGTTTTCTGTTTATTCCCACCCATGGACTGCTTTGAGACGTCCCACTGTCTGGGTCTCCCATAGGAACGATGAAGAAAAAGAGAATTTCTTTGTCGCTCCATTGGGAGACCCAGACAATTGGGTGTATAGCTTCTGCCTCCGGAGGCCACACAAAGTATTACACTTAAAAGTGTAAAGCCCCTCCCCTTCTGCCTATACACCCCCCGTGCATCACGGGCTCCACAGTTTTTATGCTTTGTGCGAAGGAGGCTGACATCCACGCATAGCTCCACATCTTAGTCAGCAGCAGCAGCTGCTGACTAGGTCGGATGGAAGAAAAGAGGGCCCATAACAGGGCCCCCAGCATGCTCCCTTCTCACCCCACTCTGGTCGGCGGTGCTGTTAAGGTTGAGGTACCCATTGCGGGTACATAGGCAGGAGCCACATGCTGTTTTCCTTCCCCATCCCTTAATGGGCTCTGGGTGAAGTGGGATCCTAATCGGTCTAAAGGCACATGGGACCGTGCTCCCTCCGCAGCCCCTGGGGAATCTGCTGGACAGGAGCCGGGTATCGTCAGGGACAAGGCCCTGCTACTGTGAGGTACTCTGTGTCCCCGTGGGGACCGCGCATGGAGCGCGGGTGCCATATACACTGCAGCACTGCTGGGTGTGTTAGTGCGCCGGGGACTACCGCGCCGGCCGCGCTTATATGCCGGCCGCGCTTATAACTTTAGTCCCCGGCTTTTGCGGCCTAGTATCGCATATTCCCGCCCCCAGGCCTGTCAGTCAGGGGAAGGGCAGGACGCTGCACAGGACGTCAGCGCTGAGGGCTGGAGCATACTTTGTATCCTCCTCCCCCCTCATTCAGCACAGTGGGGCTCCAGATTCCCGCACTTTCTAGGGCACACCCACGGCCCCCTCCTCCCCACAGAACGCCGGCAGCCATTCCTGTCAGCACTTCTGACGCTGGAGAGGAGAGACAACAGGCTCTGGGAGGCCCAGGCAGGGAATCTGGTGATCACACAACCGCTTTTGAGCGGTCGGTAAGCAGCACCTGAGGTGCTGGCCCCACTGAGTGCCGGAGTGTACATATATATTTATGCTTATATGCTATACATTTACACTGTACGGTCGCACTGTTGATTTTGGCTATATACCCTCCTGGATTGTACTCAGAGGAGACAACAGCATGTCGTCCGCAAATAGCAAGGGTGCCAAAGCACAGGCTTACTTTGCAACCTGTACCTCATGTGCGGCTATACTACCGGCAGGTTCCACTTACCCTCATTGTGTGCAATGCTCGGCCCCTGTGGCACTTGCTCAGCCGGAGCCTCTGCTACTGGTGGCCCAGGTGAAACCACCTGCTACCACTGTCCAGGTGACAGGGACGGAGTTTGCAGTATTTGCTGACAAACTGTCTGAGAGTATGGATAAATGGTCTGCTAGGATACTAGAAGCCTTACAGTCCAGACCGGTAACTCAGGCCCCGGGCACTGTTGAATCATTGACCCCAGGCCCCCCTCAATTGGAGCTGCAAAGTGCTCCTAGGGTGACCCATGGGTCCCAGGGTGAGGTCTCTGACATGGACCGCAGTCCCAGGCCGCCTAAGCGGTCTCGCTGGGAAATTCCCTCGACTTCATCACACTGTTCAGGGTCTCAGCAGGAGGACTCTCTGGATGATGAAGCGGAAGTAGCAGATCAGGATTCTGATCCTGAGACCGCGCTCAACCTGGATACACCTGATGGTGACGCCATAGTGAATGACCTTATAGCAACCATCAATCAGGTGTTGGATATTTCTCCACCAGCTCCTACAATTGAGGAGTCAGCTTCTCAGCAGGAGAAATTCCGTTTCAGGTCTCCCAAGCGTACATTGAGTATGTTTCTGGATCACTCTGACTTCAGAGAGGCAGTCCAGAAACACCGAGCTTGTCCAGATAAGCGTTTTTCCAAGCGCCTTAAGGATACACGTTATCCCTTCCCCCCTGACGTTGTCAAGGGCTGGGCTCAGTGTCCTAAGGTGGATCCTCCTGTCTCCAGACTGGCGGCTAGATCCATAGTTGCAGTGGAAGATGGGGCTTCACTCAAAGATGCCACTGACAGACAGATGGAGCTATGGTTGAAATCCATCTATGAAGCTATCGGCGCGTCCTTTGCTCCAGCATTCGCAGCCGTATGGGCACTCCAAGCTATCTCAGCTTGTCATGCGCAGATTAATGCAGTCACACGTACATCTGCTCCGCAAGTGGTGTCCTTAACCTCTCAGGCGTCGGCGTTTGCGTCCTACGCCATTAATGCTGTCCTGGACTCTACGAGCCGTACGGCGGTAGCATCCGCCAATTCGGTGGCAGTCCGCAGGGCCATGTGGCTACGTGAATGGAAGGCTGATTCCGCTTCCAAAAAGTTCTTAACCGGTTTGCCATTTTCTGGCGACCGCCTGTTTGGTGAGCGATTGGATGAAATCATTAAACAATCCAAGGGAAAGGACTCATCCTTACCCCAGTCCAAACCAAACAGACCTCAACCACGAAAGGTACAATCGAGGTTTCGGTCCTTTCGGCCCGCGGGAAGGTCTCAGTTCTCCTCGTCCAAAAGGCCTCAAAAGGATCAGAGGAACTCCGATTCATGGCGGTCTAAGTCACGTCCTAAAAAGACCGCCGGAGGAACCGCTCCCAAGGCGGCCTCCTCATGACTTTCGGCCTCCTCACACCGCATCCTCGGTCGGTGGCTGGCTTTCCCGCTTTTGCGACGCCTGGCTGCCACAGGTAAAAGACCGATGGGTGAGAGACATTCTATCCCACGGTTACAGGATAGAGTTCAGCTCTCGTCCTCCGACTCGTTTTTTCAGAACATCTCCGCCCCCCGAAAGAGCCGATGCTCTTCTTCAGGCGGTGTGCACTCTGAAGGCGGAGGGAGTGGTGATCCCTGTTCCTCTTCAGCAACAGGGTCACGGTTTTTACTCCAACTTGTTTGTGGTACCGAAAAAGGACGGATCCTTCCGTCCTGTTCTGGACCTAAAACTGCTCAACAAACACGTAAAAACCAGGCGGTTCCGGATGGAATCGCTCCGCTCCGTCATCGCCTCAATGTCCCAAGGAGACTTCTTGGCATCAATAGACATCAAAGATGCTTATCTCCACGTACCGATTGCACCAGAGCATCAGCGCTTCCTGCGTTTCGCCATAGGAGACGAACACCTTCAGTTCGTGGCACTGCCTTTCGGCCTGGCGACAGCCCCACGGGTCTTCACCAAGGTCATGGCAGCAGTGGTAGCAGTCCTACACTCTCAGGGACACTCGGTGATCCCTTACTTAGACGATCTGCTTGTCAAGGCACCCTCTCAAGTGGCATGCCAACACAGCCTGAACATTGCTCTGGAGACTCTCCAGAGTTTCGGGTGGATCATCAATTTTCCAAAGTCAAATCTGACACCGGCCCAATCACTGACATATCTTGGCATGGAGTTTCATACTCTCTCAGCGATAGTGAAGCTCCGCTGGACAAACAGCGTTCACTACAGACAGGGGTGCAATCTCTCCTTCAAGGCCAGTCACACCCCCTGAGGCGCCTCATGCACTTCCTAGGGAAGATGGTAGCAGCAATGGAGGCAGTTCCTTTTGCGCAGTTTCATCTGCGTCCTCTTCAATGGGACATTCTCCGCAAATGGGACAGGAAGTCGACATCCCTCGACAGGAACGTCTCCCTTTCACGGGCAGCCAAGGCTTCCCTTCAGTGGTGGCTTCTCCCCACTTCTCTGTCGAAGGGGAAATCCTTCCTTCCCCCATCATGGCCTGTGGTCACGACGGACGCGAGCCTGTCAGGGTGGGGAGCGGTCTTTCTCCACCACAGGGCTCAGGGAGCCTGGACTTCGACAGAGTCCTCCCTTCAGATCAATGTTCTGGAGATAAGGGCAGTGTATCTTGCCCTAAAGGCGTTCCAGCCGTGGCTGGAAGGCAAGCAGATCCGAATTCAGTCGGACAACTCCACAGCGGTGGAATACATCAACCACCAAGGGGGAACACGCAGTCGGCAAGCCTTCCAGGAAGTCCGGCGGATTCTGATGTGGGTGGAAGCCACGGCTTCCACCATATCCACAGTTCACATCCCGGGCGTAGAAAACTGGGAAGCAGACTTTCTCAGTCGCCAGGGCATGGACGCAGGGGAATGGTCCCTTCACCCGGACGTGTTTCAGGAGATCTGTTGCCGCTGGGGGATGCCGGACGTCGACCTAATGGCGTCACGGCACAACAACAAGGACCCAACATTCATGGCACGGTCTCAAGATCACAGAGCTCTGGCGGCAGACGCCTTAGTTCAGGATTGGTCGCAGTTTCAACTCCCTTATGTGTTTCCTCCTCTGGCACTGTTGCCCAGAGTGTTACGCAAGATCAGGTCCGACTGCCGCCGCGCCATCCTCGTCGCTCCAGACTGGCCGAGGAGGTCGTGGTACCCGGATCTGTGGCATCTCACGGTGGGTCAACCGTGGGCACTACCAGACCGACCAGACTTGCTGTCTCAAGGGCCGTTTTTCCATCTGAATTCTGCGGCCCTCAACCTGACTGTGTGGCCATTGAGTCCTGGATCCTAGCGTCTTCAGGGTTATCTCAAGAGGTCATTGCCACTATGAGACAGGCCAGGAAACCAACGTCCGCCAAGATTTACCACAGGACGTGGAGGATCTTCTTATCCTGGTGCTCTGATCAGGGTTTTACTCCCTGGCCATTTGCCTTGCCCACTTTTCTTTCCTTCCTTCAATCAGGATTGGAAAAGGGTTTGTCGCTCGGCTCCCTTAAGGGACAAGTCTCAGCGCTCTCTGTTTTTTTCCAGAAGCGCCTAGCCAAACTTCCAAAGGTACACACGTTCCTGCAGGGGGTTTGTCACATAGTCCCTCCTTACAAGCGTCCGTTAGAACCCTGGGATCTGAACAGGGTGCTGATGGCTCTTCAGAAACCACCTTTTGAGCCAATGAAGGATATTTCTCTTTCACGCCTTTCACAGAAAGTGGTCTTCCTAGTAGCAGTCACATCACTTCGGAGAGTGTCTGAGCTAGCGGCGCTGTCATGCAAAGCTCCTTTCCTGGTGTTTCACCAGGACAAGGTGGTTCTACGTCCGGTTCCGGAATTTCTCCCTAAGGTGGTATCCCCCTTTCATCTCAATCAGGATATCTCCTTACCTTCTCTTTGTCCACATCCAGTTCACCAATGTGAAAAGGATTTGCACTTGTTGGATCTGGTGAGAGCACTCAGAATCTACATTTCTCGTACGGCGCCCCTGCGCCGCTCGGATGCACTCTTTGTCCTTGTCGCTGGCCAGCGTAAAGGGTCGCAGGCTTCCAAGTCAACCTTGGCTCGGTGGATCAAGGAACCAATTCTCGAAGCCTACCGTTCTTCTGGGCTTCCGGTTCCCTCAGGGCTGAAGGCCCATTCTACCAGAGCCGTGGGTGCGTCCTGGGCTTTGCGGCACCAGGCTACGGCTCAGCAGGTGTGTCAGGCGGCTACCTGGTCGAGCCTGCACACTTTCACGAAACACTATCAGGTGCATACCATGCTTCGGCAGATGCCAGCCTAGGTAGGCGAGTCCTTCAGGCGGCGGTTGCCCACCTGTAGGAAGGGGCCGTTTTTCGGTTCTATTACGAGGTATTATTTTACCCACCCAGGGACTGCTTTTGGACGTCCCAATTGTCTGGGTCTCCCAATGGAGCGACCAAAGAAGAAGGGAATTTTGTTTACTTACCGTAAATTCCTTTTCTTCTAGCTCCAATTGGGAGACCCAGCACCCGCCCCTGTTCCCTTCGGGCTGTTGTTCTTTGTGTACACATGTTGTTCAAGTTGAATGGTTTCAGTTCTCCGAAATTCCTTCGGATTGAATTTACTTTAAACCAATTTATAACTTTTCCTCCTTCTTGCTTTTGCACCAAAACTGAGGATCCCGTGATGCACGGGGGGTGTATAGGCAGAAGGGGAGGGGCTTTACACTTTTAAGTGTAATACTTTGTGTGGCCTCCGGAGGCAGAAGCTATACACCCAATTGTCTGGGTCTCCCAATTGGAGCTAGAAGAAAAGGAATTTACGGTAAGTAAACAAAATTCCCTTCTTTGTTTACTTACCGTAAATTCTTTTTCTTCGGCGCTCCATTGGGAGACCCAGACGATTGGGTGTATAGCACTGCCTCCGGAGGCCACACAAAGCATTACACTAAAAAGTGTAAGGCCCCTCCCCTTCTGGCTATACACCCCCAGTGGGATCACTGGCTCACCAGTTTTCTGCTTTGTGCGAAGGAGGTCAGACATCCACGCATAGCTCCACTGTTTAGTCAGCAGTAGCTGCTGACTCTATCGGATGGAAGAAAAGAGGGCCCATATGGGGCCCCCAGCATGCTCCCTTCTCACCCCACTTGCGGTTTGTAAGGTTGAGGTACCCATTGCGGGTACGGAGGCTGGAGCCCACATGCTGCTTTCCTTCCCCATCCCCCTGAGGGGCTCTGTGGAAGTGGGATCTTACCGGCCCCCAAACCCTGAGGCCGGGCTCCATCCACAGACCCAGAGACCCTGCTGGAGGAGCTGAGTACAGTCAGGGACAAGGCCCTGCAACGTTCAGGTACTCTGTGTCCCCGCACAGACAGGCCACGCACACTCCAGGCTTGCTGGGTGTGCTAGTGCGCCGGGGGCATTAGCGCTGCGCGCTCGGGTTAGAGTCACTGCAGCTTAGCTGAGTGATTTTATGTCTTGGGAACTACCGCGCCGGCCGCTCCGGGAGCGGCGGCGCGGCTGGGACTTGTAGTGCGCTGGGGACTCGCGCTGCCCGCGCTTTTACGGCGGCAGCGCTCATAAATCTAGTCCCCGGCTTTTGCGGCCTAGCTATGCTTCGTTCCCGCCCCCACCCTGTCAATCAGGGAAAGGGAGAGACGCTGTTCTATAGTCAGCGCCGAGGGCTGGAGTCTTATTTACATACTCCAGCCCTCTCACTGGGCACAGTGGGGACGCAAGTTTCCCGCTCTTGGTCTCAACACGCCCAGGGCCCGCCCCTCTCCACAGGACGCCGGCAGCCATTCCTGCATGCAGTCTGGCTGGAGAACGGACACAGGCTCTGGGGGACTCAGACAAGGGACTCTGGCGACCACACACCCGCGTTTTTGCGGGCGGTAAGCTGCACATAAGTGCTGGCCCCACTAGAGCCACAGTGTTTTCTTTTTCGCTCCTAATTGGGAGACCCAGACAATTGGGTGTATAGCTATTGCCTCCGGAGGCCACACAAAGTATTACACTTAAAAGTGTAAGGTCCCTCCCCTTCTGGCTATACACCCCCAGTGGGATCACTGGCTCACCAGTTTTGTGCTTTGTGCGAAGGAGGCAACACATCCACGCATAGCTCCACTGTTTAGTCAGCAGCAGCTGCTGACTATGTCGGATGGAAGAAAAGAGGGCCCATACAGGGCTCCCAGCATGCTCCCTTCTCACCCCACTTCATGTCGGAGGTGTTTGTTAAGGTTGAGGTACCCATTGCGGGTACGGAGGCTGGAGCCCACATGCTGCTTCCTTCCCCATCCCTTTTTACAGGGCTCTGGGTGAAGTGGGATTCTATCGGTCTCCAGGCACTGAGACCGTGCTCCATCCACAGCCCCTGGTATCTGCTGGACATGGAGCGGAGTATCTTCAGGGACATGGCCCTGCTACATGGAGGTACTCTGTGTCCCTGTGGGGACCGCGCAGACACACGGCAGCACTGCTGGGTGTGTTAGTGCGCCAGGGACAGCGGCGCTGTCCGCACTAGTGCCATCGCACACCACAGCGTTGCTGGGTGTGTTAGTGTATTGGGTGACTACTGCGCTAACCGCCGCTGCCATTTTTATTTAAGGCGCCGCTGGGATTTGTGGTGCGCCGGGGACTTCCGCGCCGGCCAGCACTGATATGCCGGCCGCGCTTATTAACTCGAGTCCCCGGCTTCTGGGCCTAGTCTCCCTTCGTTACCGCCCACAGGCCTGACAGTCAGGGTAGGGGCGTGACGCTGCATAGCACAGCAGCGCTGAGAGCTGGAGTATGTTTTGCATACTCCACCCCTCTCACTGTGTGCACTGTGAAACCGGATTCCCGCACTTCTCAGGCACGCCCACGGCTTCCTTCTCTACAAGGACGCCGGCAGCCATTAGTGTCAGTTTCTGTACGATACAGATACAAGTGTGGAAGACCCTGGCATTCTGATAGTCACACAATCGCTGCAACAGGCGTTAAGCAGCACCTGTGGTGCTAACCCCACTAGTGCAGAAGTGCACTTATAGATATGCTTGTACTATATACATTGCACTGTTTGGTCGCACGTTGTATATACCCTCCTGGATTATGCGGAGGAGTTATCAGCATATTCTCTGTGTAAAACAAAGGTGCAGAACCACATGTTTTTCTATGCAGCCGGTACAGCATGTACGGCTATACGGCCGGCAGGTTACATAGACCCCCATTATATCCAACTCAGCCGGAGTCTCTGCTAATGGCCAGAGGATGAGGACGGTGTCTGCAGTATTTACTGACAGATTTTCTGAGACTATGGCTATGATACTAGAAGCCTAGCAGTCCGGACATGTCTCTCACAACATGGGCACTGTTGAATCATTGATCCATGGCCCCCCTCAGTGTGAACAACTAACAGCTCCGGGAATGTCACACGCATCCCAGAGTCACGGCTCTGCACAGACGTCAGTCCCAGACAGCCTAAGCGGGCTCACTATGAGCGGCCCTCGGTTTCATCAGGGTCCTAGCAGAAGGACTCTCTGTGTAATGAGGCGGAAGTAGCGGCTCAGGATTCTGATCCTGAGACCGCTCTCAATCTGGATACACCTAATGGTGACGCCATAGTGAATAATCTTATAGCGTCCATCAATAGAATGTTGGTTATTTCTCACCCAGCTCCTCCAGTGGAGGAGTCAGCTTCACGTATTTTTCTGGACCACTCTGCCTTCAGAGAGGCAGTCCAGGAACACCACACTTATCCAGATATGCGCTTCTCCAAACGGCTTAGGATACACGTTATCCCTGCCCCCTGACGTGGTCAAGGACTGGACCCAGTGTCCCAAGCGGCATCCTCCAATCTCCAGGCTTGTAGCTAGATCCATAGTTGCAGTGGGAGATGGAGCTGCACTTAAAGATGCCACTGACAGACAGATGGATCTCTGGTCTAAATCCATCTATGAGACTGTCGGCGCACCGTTGGCTCCAGCATTCTCACCCTTGGGGCACTCCAAGCTATTTCAGCTTGTCTTACACAGATTGACACGGTTACACGTACATCTGTGCCGCAGGTGGCATCCTTAACCTCTCAAATGTCTGCATTTATTTCTTACGCGATTCAGGTTGCCCTAGACTCTGCGAACCGTACGGCAGTAGCCTCCGCTGCTCCGTGTTTTTAAGCAGAGCCTGGTCTGCTCGTTAAGTGAATGGAAGGCAGATTCTGCTTCCAAAAAAGGTTGCTTAACCAGTTGCCTTTTTCTGCTGACCGACTGTTTGGTGAGCGTTTGGATGTAACCATTAAACAGTCCAGGGGTAAGGATTCATCCTTTCCTCAACCCGGACACAACAAACCCCAACAGAGCAGGAGGCAGTTGTGGTTTCGGTCTTTTCGAGGCTCGGGCAGGTCCCATTTTTCCTCGTCCAATGTGGACTCAAAAGGATCAGAGGAGCTCAGATTCTTGGCGGGCTCAGTCACGCCCAAAAAAGAGACAGTCTGAAAACCCGCTTCCAAGGCGGCTTCCTCATGACTTGCGGCCTCCTCTCTCCGCATCCTCGGTCGGTAGCAGGCTCACCCGCCTTGGCGATATTTAGCTGCCATAGGTCAATGACCGTTGGGTGTGAGACATTCTGTCTCACGGGTACAGGATAGAGCTCACTTCTCGTCCTCCAACTCGATTCTTCAGAACTTCTCCACCTCCCGGCCGAGCCGCTGCTCTTCTGCAAACAGGGTGCACTCTATAGGCAGAAAGAGTGATGACCCCCGTTCCTCTTCAGGAACAAGGTCACGGTTTTTACCCCAAATTATTTGCGGTGCCTATAAGAACGGGCCGTTCCGTCCCGTTCTGGATCTAAAACTGCTCAGCAAGCTCGTGGACACCAGGCGGTTCCGGATGGAATCCCTCCGCCATGTCATCGCCTCAATGTCCCAAGGAGATTTCCTAGCATCATTAGGCATCAAGGATGCTTATCCACACGTGCCGATTGATCCAGAGCACTAGCGTTTCTACGCTTCGTTATAGGAGACGAACACCTTCTGTTCGTAGCTCTACCTTCCGGCTAGCGACAGTCCCACTGGTCTTCGCCAAGGTCAGGGCAGCAGTAGTCACAGTCCTGCACTCTCAGGGTCACTCTGTGATCCCATATTTAGACGATCTACTTGTCAAGGCACTCTCTTAGGACACATGCCGACACTGCCCGAACGTTGCGCTGGAGACTCTCTAGAGTTTTGGGTGGATCATCAACTTTTTGAAGTCAGATCCGACCCCGACCCTATCGCTAACATATCTAGGCATGGAGTTTCATACTCTCTCAGCGATAGTGAAGCTTCCGCTAGACAAACAGCATTCTCTACGGGCTGCAATCTCTTCTTTAAGAACCAGTCGCACACATTGAGACGCCTCATGCACTTCCTACGTAAGATGGTAGCAATGGAGGCAGTTCTTTTCGCGCAGTTTCATCTGCGTCCACTACAATGTGACATTCTCCGCCAATGGGACGGGGAGTCGACCTCCCTCAACAGAGTCGTCTTTCTTTCTCAGGCGGCCAAGGAATCTCTACGGTGGTGGCTTCTTCCCACCTCATGGTCAAAAAGAAGGTCCTTCCTATCCCCATCCTGGGCGATAGTTACGACAGACGCGAGTCTATCAGGGTGGGGAGCAGTTTTTCTCCACCACAGCGCTCAGGGTACGTGGACTCAGCAAGAGTCCACCCTTCAGATCAATGTTCTTGAACACAGAGCAGTGTATCTTGCCCTACAAACCTTCCAACAGCAGCTGGACAGCAAGCAAATCCGACTTCAGTCGGACAACTCCACAGCGGTGGCATACATCAACCACCAAGGAAGAACGCGCAACCGGCAAGCCTTCCAGGAAGTCCGGCAGGTTCTGATGTGGGTGGAAGACACGGCATCCACCATATCCACAGTTCACATCCCAGGCGTGGAAAACTAGGAAGCTGACTTCCTAAGTCGCCGGGGTGTGGCCGAAAGGGTATGGTCTCTTCACCCGGACGGGTTTCAGGAGATCTGGCGCCGCTGACAGAGGCCGGACGTCGATCTAATGGCGTCACGGCACAACATCAATGTGCCAGCTTCATGGCACGGTTTCACAATCATCGAGCTCTGGCGGCAGACGCCTTAGTTCAGCATTGGTCGCAGTTCCAGCTACCTTATGTGCCACCTCTGGCATTGTTGCCCAGAGTGCTGCGCTAGATCAGGACCGACTGCGGCCGCGCCATCCTCGTCGCTACAGATTGGCCGAGGATGTTGTGGTTCCCGGTTCTGTGGTGCCTCACGGTAGGCTAACCGGGGGCACTACCAGACCAATCAGACTGGCTGTCTCAAGGGCCATTCTTCCATTTGAATTCTACGGCCCTCAACCTGATGGTGTGGCATTGAGTCCTGGAACCTAGTGTCGTCAGGATTACCTCAGGACGTGGTTGCCACCATGAGACAGGCTAGCATACCAACGTCCGCCAAGATTGACCACAGGACGTGGAAGATATTCTTATCTCGGTGCTCGGCGCAGGGTGTTTCTCCCTGGCCGGTTGCATCGTCTATGTTTCCTTCCTTCCTGCAATCTAGGTTGGAAAAAGGGTTGTCGCTCAGTTCCCTTTAGGGACAAGTCTCAGCGCTATCTGTATTTTTTCAGAAACGACTTCCTCAGGTACGCACGTTCCTACGGGGAGTTTGTCGTCTCAGCACTCCGTACAAGCGGCCGTTAGAGCCCTGGGATCTGAACAAGGTTCTAATTGCTCTCCAGATGCCGCCTTTCGAGCCTTTGAAAGAGGTCTCCCTTCCCGCTTTTCTCGGGAAGTGGCCTTCTAGTAACGGTCTCGTCTCTTAGGAGAGTTTCCGAGCTAGCAACGCTCTCATACAAATCTCCCTTCCTGGTCCTTCACCAGGACAGGGTAGTTCTGCGTCCGATTCCGGAATTTCTCCCTAAGGTGGTATCCCACTTTCATATCAATCAGGATATCACCTCACCTTCTTTGTGTCCTCGTCCAGTCCATCAATTTCAGAAGGATTTGCATCTGTTGGTTCTGGTGAGAGCACTCAGGTTCTACTTCCCGCATGGCGCTCCTGCGCCACCCGGATGCACTCTTTGTCCTTGTCGCTGGTCGGCGTAAACAGTCGCAAGCTTCTGAATCCACCCTAGCTCGGGGGATCGAGGAACCAATTCTTGAAACCTACAGTTCTACTGGGCTTCTGGTTCTCTCAAGGCTGAAGGCCCATTCTACCAGAGCCGTGGGGGCATCCTGGGCATTACGGCACCAGGCTACGGCTCAGCAGGTGTGTCAGGCACCTACCTGATTGAGTCTGCATACTTTTACCAAGCATTTTCAGGTGCATACCTACGCTTCGGCAGACGCCAGCCTAGGTAGATAAGTCCTTCAGGCGGCGATTGCCCACCTGTAGGAAAGGGCTGTTTGACGGCCCTATCACGAGGTATTCTTTTACCCACCCAGGGACTGCTTTTGGACGTCCCAATTGTCTGGGTCTCCCAATTAGGAGCGAAAAAGAAGAAGGGAATTTTGTTTACTTACCGTAAATTCCTTTTCTTCTAGCTCCAATTGGGAGACCCAGCACCCGCCCTGTTTTCTCGGGGTTTTTTCTGTTTTTTCGGGTACACATGTTGTTCATGTGGTATGGTTCAGTTCTCCGATGTTTCCTCGGATTGAATTGGTCTTTAAACCAGTTATTGGCTTTCCTCCTTCTTGCTTTGGCACTAAAACTGGTGAGCCAGTGATCCCACTGGGGGTGTATAGCCAGAAGGGGAGGGACCTTACACTTTTAAGTGTAATACTTTGTGTGGCCTCCGGAGGCAATAGCTATACACCCAATTGTCTGGGTCTCCCAATTGGAGCTAGAAGAAAAGGAATTTACGGTAAGTAAACAAAATTCCCTTCATTTGGTGCATTTTTTTCCCTGTACCATATATATTTATATTGCACTGTACAGTCGCTTCTTGGCTTATACCCTACATTGCTCTGAGGAGACAACAACATGTCATCCGCAAAACGCAAGGGTGCCAAGGCACAGGCGGTATGCACTGCTTGTGCCGCATGTGGGGCTAATCTACCGGCAGGTTCCAATGACCCCCATTGTGTGCAATGTTCAATCCCTGTGCCACTTCGGCAGCCAGAGTCTATGGTAGTAGTGGCCCAGGCAGAGACGCCTGTGAACCCTGCCCCGGTGACGGGGACAGAATTTGCAGTTTTTGCTGATAAGATGTCTGTGACTATGACAAAAATCCTGGAGACCTTGCAGTCCAGGCCAGTTACTCAGACCATGGACACTGCTGTGTCTATGCTCCCCGGTCCCCCTCAGTTGGAACTAATCCGTACTTCAAGGGGGTCCCAGGCATCACAGGCTGAAGACTCTGACTCGGATGACAGTCCCAGGCAGCCTAAGCGGGCTCGCTGGGAAAGACCCTCGACGTCATCACACTGGTCAGGGTCTCAGCGAGACGAGGCTCTGTATGAGGAGACAGAGGTGGGTGATCAGGAATCTAATCCTGACACCGCTCTCAATCTAGATACCCCTGATGGTGACGCTATGGTAAATGACCTTATAGCGGCCATCAATAGACTGTTGGATATTTCTCCCCCAGCCCCTTCAGCAGAGGAGGCAGCTGCACAGCAGGAGAAGTTCCATTTCCGGTATCCCAAGCGTAAATTGAGTACTTTTCTGGACCACTCTGACTTCAGAGAATCAGTCCAGAAACATCATGCTTATCCAGACAAGCGTTTCTCCAAACGTCTTAAGGATACACGTTATCCCTTTCCCCCTGACGTGGTCAAACGCTGGACCCAGTGTCCAAAGGTGGACCCCCCAATCTCCAGGCTTGCAGCTAGATCCATAGTTGCAGTGGAAGATGGGGCTTCACTTAAAGATGCCAATGACAGACAGATGGACCTTTGGTTAAAGTCTGTCTATGAAGCTATCGGCGCGTCGTTTGCTCCAGCATTCGCGGCCGTGTGGGCACTCCAAGCTATTTCAGCTGGCCTGGCACAGGTGGACTCTATCATATGTCCAGCAGTGCCGCGAGTAGCGTCCCTAACCTCGCAAATGTCTGCGTTTGCGACTTACGCTATCAACGCTGTCCTGGACTCTACAAGCCGTACCTCAATGGCGTCTGCCAACTCTGTTGTCTTGCGCAGAGCCTTGTGGTTAAAGGAATGGAAAGCGGATTCTGCTTCCAAAAAATGTTTAACCAGCTTGCCACTATCTGTAGATAGACTGTTTGGTGAACAATTGGCTGAAATCATTAAGCAATCCAAGGGTAAGGACTCCTCCTTACCCCAGCCCAGATCAAGCAAACCTCAACAGAGGAAGTGGCAGGCGAGGTTTCGGTCCTTTCGAGGCTCCAGCAAGACCCAATTCTCCTCGTCCAAAGGGACTCAGAAGGAGCAAAGGAGCTCAGATTCCTGGCGGGCTCATTCACGCCCCAAGAAAGCAACCGGAGGAACCGCTTCCAAGGCGGCTGCCTCATGACTTTCGGCCTCATCTCTCCGCATCCTCGGTCGGTGGCAGGCTCTCCCGCTTTTGCGACATTTGGCTGCCACAGGTCAAAGACCGGTGGGTAACAGACATTTTGTCTCACGGGTACAGGATAGAATTCAGTTCTCGTCCTCCGCCTCGGTTCTTCAGAACCTCCCCACATCCCGACCGAGCAGATGCCCTTCTGCAAGCGGTGTGCTCACTGAAAGCAGAAGGAGTGGTGATCCCTGTGCCTCTGCAGGAACAAGGGCAAGGTTTTTACTCCAATCTCTTTGTGGTTCCAAAAAAGGACGGCTCGTTTCGTCCTGTTCTGGACCTAAAGCTCCTCAACAAGCATGTGAACGCCAGGCGGTTCCGGATGGAATCCCTCCGCTCCGTCATTGCCTCAATGTCTCAAGGAGATTTTCTTGCATCAATAGACATCAAGGATGCTTATCTCCACGTGCCGATTGCTACAGAGCACCAACGTTTTCTACGTTTCGTGATAGGAGACAACCATCTCCAGTTCGTAGCTCTGCCATTTGGTCTGGCGACAGCCCCACGGGTTTTCACCAAGGTCATGGCGGCAGTGGTAGCAGTCTTGCATTCTCAGGGACATTCGGTGATCCCTTACTTAGACGATCTACTTGTCAAAGCACCCTCTCAAGAGGCATGCCAACACAGCCTGAATGTTGCGCTGGAGACTCTCCAGACTTTCGGGTGGATCATCAACTTTTCAAAGTCCAACCTGGCACCGACTCAATCACTAACGTATCTTGGCATGGAGTTTCATACTCTCTCAGCGATAGTGAAGCTTCCGCTGGACAAGCAGCGGTCACTACAGACGGGGGTGCAGTCTCTCCTTCAGGGTCAGTCGTACCCCTTAAGGCGCCTCATGCACTTCCTTGGGAAGATGGTGGCAGCAATGGAGGCAGTCCCGTTCGCGCAGCTTCAGCTGCGCCCACTTCAATGGGACATTCTCCGCCAATGGGACGGGAAGACAACTTCCCTAGACAGGAAAGTCTCCCTTTCTCAGACGGCCAAGGACTCTCTGCAATGGTGGCTTCTTCCCACCTCGTTATCACAGGGAAGATCATTCCTGCCCCCATCCTGGGCAGTGGTCACGACAGACGCGAGTCTGTCAGGGTGGGGAGCAGTTTTTCTCCACCACAGGGCTCAAGGGACGTGGACTCAGCAGGAGTCCACACTTCAGATCAATGTTCTGGAAATCAGGGCAGTGTATCTTTCCCTATTAGCCTTCCAGCAGTGGCTGGAAGGAAAGCAGATCCGAATTCAGTCGGACAACTCCACAGCGGTGGCATACATCAACCACCAAGGAGGGACACGCAGTCCGCAAGCCTTCCAGGAAGTCAGGCGGATTCTGATGTGGGTGGAGGAAAGAGCATCCACCATATCAGCAGTTCACATCCCGGGCGTAGAAAACTGGGAAGCAGACTTCCTCAGTCGCCAGGGCATGGACGCAGGGGAATGGTCCCTTCACCCGGACGTGTTTCAGGAAATCTGCCGCCGCTGGGGAGTGCCGGACGTCGACCTAATGGCGTCTCGACACAACAACAAGGTCCCGGCCTTCATAGCGCGGTCTCGCGATCAAAGAGCTCTGGCGGCAGACGCCTTAGTGCAAGATTGGTCGCAGTTCCGGCTCCCTTATGTGTTTCCACCTCTGGCACTCCTGCCCAGAGTGTTACGCAAGATCAGATCCGATTGCGGCCGCGTCATACTCGTCGCCCCAGACTGGCCGAGGAGGTCGTGGTACCCGGATCTGTGGCATCTCACGGTCGGCCAACCGTGGGCACTACCAGACCGTCCAGACTTACTGTCCCAAGGGCCGTTTTTCCATCGGAATTCTGCGGCCCTGAACCTGACTGTGTGGCCATTGAGTCCTGGATCCTAGCGTCTTCAGGATTACCCCAAGGGGTCGTGGCCACCATGAGACAGGCTAGGAAGTCCACTTCTGCTAAGATCTACCACAGAACGTGGAAGATTTTCTTATCCTGGTGCTCTGCACAAGGAGTATCCCCCTGGCCATTCGCGTTACCTGTCTTTCTTTCCTTCCTGCAATCTGGGTTGGAAAAGGGCTTGTCGCTCGGCTCCCTTAAAGGGCAAGTCTCGGCACTATCCGTGTTTTTTCAGAAGCGTCTAGCGCGACTTTCTAAGGTGCGCACGTTCCTGCAGGGGGTGTGTCATATCGTACCTCCGTACAGGAGGCCGTTAGATCCGTGGGATCTAAACAAGGTCCTTGTTGCTCTCCAGAAGCCGCCTTTCGAGCCCCTGAGGGATGTGTCACTCTCTCGACTCTCACAGAAAGTGGCATTTCTGGTAGCGGTCACGTCTCTTCGGAGAGTGTCTGAACTAGCAGCGCTGTCATGCAAAGCTCCTTTCCTGGTGTTCCACCAGGACAAGGTAGTGCTGCGCCCCATTCAGGAGTTTCTCCCTAAGGTGGTATCCTCTTTTCACCTTAATCAGGATATCTCCTTGCCTTCCTTTTATCCGCATGCAGTTCATCGGTATGAAAAGGATCTACATTTGTTGGATCTGGTGAGAGCACTCAGAATCTACATTTCCCGCACGGCGCCCCTGCGCCGCTCGGATGCACTCTTTGTCCTTGTCGCTGGTAAGCGCAAAGGGTCGCAGGCTGCAAAAGCCACCCTGGCTCGATGGATCAAAGAACCAATTCTTGAAGCCTACCGTTCTGCTGGGCTTCCGGTTCCATCAGGGCTGAAGGCCCATTCTACCAGAGCCGTGGGTGCGTCCTGGGCATTACGACACCAGGCTACGGCTCAACAGGTGTGCCAGGCAGCTACCTGGTCGAGTCTGCACACTTTCACCAAACATTATCAGGTGCATACCTATGCTTCGGCGGACGCCAGCCTAGGTAGAAGAGTCCTGCAGGCGGCAGTTGCTTCCCCGTAGGGGAGGGCTGTCTTTGCAGCTCTAACATGAGGTATTTCTTTACCCACCCAGGGACAGCTTTTGGACGTCCCAATCGTCTGGGTCTCCCAATGGAGCGCCGAAGAAGAAGGGAATTTTGTTACTTACCGTAAATTCCTTTTCTTCTAGCTCCTATTGGGAGACCCAGAACCCGCCCTGTTGTCCTTCGGGATTTTTGGTTGTTTTTCGGGTACACATGTTGTTCATGTTGAACGGTTTTCAGTTCTCCGACGTTACTTCGGAGTGAATTTGTTTAAACCAGTTATTGGCTTTCCTCCTTCTTGCTTTTGCACTAAAACTGGTGAGCCAGTGATCCCACTGGGGGTGTATAGCCAGAAGGGGAGGGGCCTTACACTTTTTAGTGTAATGCTTTGTGTGGCCTCCGGAGGCAGTGCTATACACCCAATCGTCTGGGTCTCCCAATAGGAGCTAGAAGAAAAGGAATTTACGGTAAGTAACAAAATTCCCTTCTTCTTATAGTTCCGTATTGGAAGACCCAGCACCCTCCCTGTTGCCTGTTGGGAGTTTCTTGTTCCGCGTGTTATCACCGGGTGTTGTTGTAGACAGAGGCTCCGGTTGTTCCGGTTCTTGCTCTATCTCTACTTGTGGGTGGCTATTCTCCTTCAGCTTTTGCACTAAACTGGCTATATTTGGTTATCCAGGGGGTGTATATGCTCAGAGGGAGGAGCTACACTTTTTAGTGTAGTACTTTGTGTGTCCTCCGGAGGCAGAAGCTAAACACCCAATGTCTGGGTCTCCCAATACGGAACTATAAGAAGTAGGGAATTTTGTTTACTTACCGTAAATTCCTTTTCTTCTAGCTCCTATTGGGAGACCCAGACAATTGGGGTGTATAGCTTCTGCCTCCGGAGGCCACACAAAGTATTACACTTTAAAAAGTGTAACCCCTCCCCTCTGCCGATACACCCCCCCGTGCATCACGGGCTCCTCAGTTTTGGTGCAAAAGCAGGAAGGAGGAAACTTATAAATTGGTCTAAGGTAAATTCAATCCGAAGGATGTTCGGAGAACTGAAGACCATGAACCAAAAGAACAATTCAACATGAACAACATGTGTACACAAAAGAACAACCAGCCCGAAGGGAACAGGGGCGGGTGCTGGGTCTCCCAATAGGAGCTAGAGGAAAAGGAATTTACGGTAAGTAAACAAAATTCCCTTCTTCTTTGTCGCTCCATTGGGAGACCCAGACAATTGGGACGTCCAAAAGCAGTCCCTGGGTGGGTAAAAGAATACCCCGATAAAAAGAGCCGACAACGGCCCTCCTCTTACAGGTGGGCAACCGCCGCCTGAAGGACTCGCCTACCTAGACTGGCATCCGCCGAAGCATAGGTATGCACCTGATAGTGTTTCGTGAAAGTGTGCAGACTAGACCAGGTAGCTGCCTGACACACCTGCTGAGCCGTCGCCCGATGCCGCAATGCCCAGGACGCACCCACGGCTCTGGTAGAATGGGCTTTCAGCCCTGAAGGAATCGGAAGCCCAGAAGAACGGTAGGCTTCAAAAATCGGTTCCTTGATCCACCGAGCCAAGGTTGACTTGGAAGCCTGCGACCCCTTACGCTGGCCAGCGACAAGGACAAAGAGCGCATCAGAACGGCGCAGTGGCGCCGTGCGAGACACGTAGATCCGGAGTGCTCTCACAAGATCTAACAAATGCAAATCCTTTTCACATTGGTGAATTGGATGAGGGCAAAATGAAGGTAAGGAGATATCCTGATTGAGATGAAAAGGGGATAACACCTTAGGGAGAAAGTCCGGGACCGGACGCAGAACCACCTTATCCTGGTGAAATACCAGGAAGGGGGCTTTGCATGACAGCGCTGCAAGCTCTGACACTCTTCGGAGTGATGTAACTGCCACTAGAAATGCCACCTTCTGCGAAAGACGTGATAGAGAGACATCCCGCAGCGGCTCAAAAGGTGGTTTCTGAAGAGCCCGTAGAACCCTGTTGAGATCCCAGGGTTCCAGCGGACGCTTGTAAGGTGGGACTATGTGGCAAACTCCCTGCAGGAACGTGTGGACCTGCGGAAGCCTGGCTAGACGCTTTTGAAAAAACACGGAAAGCGCCGATACTTGTCCCTTGAGAGAGCCGAGAGACAAACCCTTGTCCATTCCGGATTGAAGGAAGGAAAGAAACGTGGGTAAGGCAAACGGCCAGGGGGTAAACCCCTTATTAGAGCACCAGGCTAAGAAGATCCTCCAAGCCCTGTGATAGATCTTGGCTGACGTTGGTTTCCTGGCCTGTCTCATAGTGGCAATGACCTCTTGAGATAACCCTGAGGACGCTAGGAGCCAGGACTCAATGGCCACACAGTCAGGTTGAGGGCCACAGAATTCAGATGGAAAAATGGCCCTTGAGACAGCAAGTCTGGTCTGTCTGGGAGCGCCCACGGTTGACCCACCGTGAGGTGCCACAGGTCCGGGTACCACGACCTCCTCGGCCAGTCTGGAGCGACGAGGATGGCGCGGCGGCAGTCGGACCTGATCTTGCGCAACACTCTGGGCAGCATTGGCAGAGGAGGGAATACATAGGGCAGTCGAAACTGCGACCAATCCTGAACTAAGGCGTCCGCCGCCAGAGCTCTGTGATCCTGAGACCGTGCCATGAATGCCGGGACTTTGTTGTTGTGCCGAGACGCCATGAGATCGACATCCGGCGTTCCCCAGCGGCAACAGCTCTCTTGAAACACGTCCGGGTGAAGAGACCATTCCCCTGCGTCCATGCCCTGGCGACTGAGAAAGTCTGCTTCCCAGTTTTCTACGCCCGGGATGTGAACCGCGGAGATGGTGGAGGCTGTGGCCTCCGCCCACAGCAGAATCCGCCGAACTTCTTGGAAGGCTTGACGACTGCGAGTGCCGCCCTGGTGGTTGATGTACGCGACCGCCGTGGCGTTGTCCGACTGTATGCGGATCTGCCTGCCCTCCAGCCACCGATGGAACGCCTTTAGGGCTAGATACACTGCCCTTATCTCCAGAACATTGATCTGAAGGGAGGACTCTGTCGGAGTCCAGGTTCCCTGAGCCTTGTGGTGGAGAAAAACCGCTCCCCACCCTGACAGACTCGCGTCCGTCGTGACCACAGCCCAGGATGGGGGTAGGAAAGATTTTCCCTTCGACAGGGAAGTGGGAAGAAGCCACCACTGAAGAGAGGTCTTGGCTGCCAGAGAAAGAGAGATGTTCCTGTCTAAGGACGTCGACCTCTTGTCCCATTTGCGGAGAATGTCCCATTGGAGTGGACGCAGATGAAACTGCGCAAAGGGAACTGCCTCCATTGCTGCCACCATCTTCCCCAGGAAGTGCATAAGGCGCCTCAAGGGGTGTGACTGGGCCCGAAGGAGAGATTGCACCCCTGTTTGCAGCGAACGCTTTGTCCAGCGGTAGCTTGACTATCGCTGAGAGAGTATGAAACTCCATCCCGAGGTAAGTCAGTGATTGGGTCGGAGTCAATTTTGACTTTGGGAAATTGATGATCCACCCGAACCTCTGGAGAGTCTCCAGAGCAACAGTCAGACTGTGTTGACATGCCACCCGGGAGGGTGCCTTGACAAGAAGATCGTCTAAGTACGGGATCACCGAGTGGCCCTGAGAGTGTAGTACTGCCACAACGGATGCCATGACCTTGGTGAAGACCCGTGGGGCTGTCGCCAGGCCGAAAGGCAGTGCCACAAACTGAAGGTGTTCGTCCCCAATGGCGAAACGCAGGAAGCGTTGATGCTCTGGAGCGATCGGCACATGGAGATAGGCATCCCTGATGTCGATTGATGCTAGGAAGTCTCCTTGGGACATCGAAGCGATGACAGAGCGGAGGGATTCCATGCGAAACCGTCTGGTTCTCACATGTCTGTTGAGCAATTTGAGCTCCAAAACGGGACGGAATGAACCGTCCTTTTTTGGCACCACGAACAGGTTGGAGTAAAAACCGCGACCACGTTCCTGAAGGGGAACGGGGATCACAACTCCTTCTGTCTTCAGAGTGTCCACCGCCTGAAAAAGTGCAACGGTTCGCTCGGGGGGCGGAGATGTTCTGAAAAAACGAGTCGGAGGACGAGAGCTGAACTCTATCTTGTAACCGTGAGACAGAATGTCCCTCACCCATCGGTCTTGGACATGTGGCCACCAGGCGTCGCAAAAGCGGGAGAGCCTGCCACCGACCGAGGATGCGGTTTGGGGAGGCCGAAAGTCATGAGGAGGCCGCCTTGGAGACGGTGCCTCCGGCGGTCTTTGGAGGACGGGACTTAGACCGCCATGCAGAAGAGTTTCTCTGGCTCTTCTGTGGCCTGTTGGACGAGGAGGATTGGGATCTGGCTGAGGGCCGAAAGGACCGAAACCTCGCTTGAATTTTTCGTTGCTGAGGTCTCTTTGGTTTGGGCTGGGGTAAGGACGAGTCCTTTCCCTTGGATTGCTTAATAATTTCATCCAATTGCTCGCCAAACAATCGGTCGCCAGAAAAAGGCAAACCGGTCAAGAACTTCTTGGAAGCAGAGTCTGCCTTCCATTCGCGTAGCCACATGGCCCTGCGGACTGCCACCGAATTGGCGGATGCTACCGCTGTACGGCTTGCCGAGTCCAGGACAGCATTCATGGCGTAGGATGAAAATACCGACGCCTGAGAAGTCAAAGACGCTACTTGCGGAGCAGAGGTACGGGTGACCGCATTAATCTCAGACAGACAAGCTGAGATAGCCTGGAGTGCCCACACTGCTGCAAAGGCTGGGGCAAAGGACGCGCCTATGGCTTCATAGATGGATTTCATTAGGAGCTCTATCTGCCTGTCCGTGGCATCCTTGAGCGATGAACCGTCAGCCACTGCTACTACGGATCTAGCCGCCAGTCTAGAGACTGGAGGATCCACCTTGGGACATTGAGCCCAACCCTTAACTACGTCAGGGGGGAAGGGGTAACGTGTGTCATTAAAGCGTTTAGTAAAGCGCTTGTCCGGGAAAGCCCTGTGTTTCTGGACAGCATCTCTGAAGTTAGAGTGATCGAAGAAGGCACTCCGAGTACGTTTGGGAAACCTAAACTGGTGCTTCTCCTGCTGTGGAGCTGACTCCTCTATATGTGGAGTTGGGGGAGAAAGATCTAGCACCTGGTTGATGGACGCTATAAGGTCATTTACTATGGCGTCCCCTTCAGGTGTATCAAGATTGAGAGCAACGTCAGGGTCAGAGTCCTGGGCTGCGACCTCCGCCTCATCCTCTAGAGAGTCCTCAAGCTGAGACCCCGAACAGTGTGATGAAGTCGGGGAAGATTCTAAGCGAGCCCGCTTAGCCGGTCTGGGACTGCGGTCCGTGCCGGAGTCCTCCACGTAATAACTAGAGGCCACCCCAGGAGCACGCTTCGTCGCCGACCGAGAGGGGCCTGGGGGCGATCCCGCAGTGCCCGGGGCCTGTGTAAGGGCCGGTCTGGACTGCAAGACTTCTAGTATTTTAGCAGACCGTTTGTCCATAGACTGAGCCATGGATTGTGAAAGTGACTCAGAGAGTTTCTCAGCTAAAACTGCAAACTCTGTCCCTGCCACCTGTACAGGGGTAGCCGACGGTTCTACCTGGGCCGAGGGTCCCACCAGTGCCCCAGGCTCCGGCTGAGCGAGTGCCACAGGGCCCGAGCATTGCTCACAGTGAGGGTAGGTGGAACCTGCAGGTAGCATAGCCGCACAAGAGGTACAGGTTGCAAAATAACCCTGTGTCTTGGCACCCTTGCTCCTTGTGAACGACATGCTGTTGTCTCCCAGGAGAATGATCACTGAGGGATATATAGCCACAAGCTAACAGTACAGCCGAACCGAGAAAATGTATACAAATATAATATATATATATATATATACAGTTCGGTACTCTAGGGGGACCAGCACCGGGTGACCGGTGTGGCTTACCGACCGCTCAAGCGGTGTGTGGCCACCAGATTCCCTGCCTCGGGTCTCCCAGAGCTGCAGCCAGAAGTCCTCCACCGGCAGAATGTGCTTAAAATAAGAATTATTCTTACCGTTAATTCGATTTCTAGGACCTTCCACGACAGCATAGGAGGTTGTCTCTCCACGCCCTAATTGGGACAGGAAGTTCAAGAGGTTTAAAAGGACCCTCCCACCTCCCACAGCCAGTGTCTTACAAAGAATCCATAGCATATGAGAAGTACAACATATCCATGAATATATGAATATAAAAGGGGAGGGAATTACCTGCTGTCGTGGAAGGTCCTAGAAATCGAATTAACGGTAAGAATAATTCTTATTTCTCTAGTCCCTTCCACGACAGCATAGGAGGAATACCAAAGAATTGATACCTAGGGGGGGACCACAGCCTGCAGGACTATCCTGCCAAAAGCCAAATCCCTGCTGGAATCCAGATCCAGACGATAATGCTTCGTGAAAGAATGGAGGGAAGACCACGTAGCCGCCTGGCAGATCTGCTCAGGGGAAGCCCCTGCCCGTTCAGCCCAGGAGACAGAGGTAGTCCTGGTGGAGTGCGCCGTGAATCCGGAAAAAGGAGAGAGATGCCGAGCGAGGTAGGCATCCCTAATCGCCCGCACAATCCAGTTGACGACGGTACTCTTAGCCACCTTCCTGCCCTTATTGCGGCCAAGGGCTGGATGAACAGGTTAGAATCAAGGCGCCAAGAAGCAGTAACCTCCAGGTAGTGCAACACTGTCCGACGGACATCCAAAGAATGAAACACTTCCTCACCCGGAGTCCAAGGATACTGACAGAAGGAAGGCAGGACGATGGACTGAAAACGGTGAAATCCGAAACCACCTTGGGAAGGAAGGAAGGGTCCAGCTGAAAACAATGCTGTCAACTCTGACGGTCAGGTAAGGTTCCCGAATAGACAAAGCCAGAAGTTCTCCAACTCTGCGAGCAGACGTAATAGCCACAAGAAAAGCAGTCGTGTGAGAAAGAGAACGAATGGTACAAGAGCACATTGGCTCAAATGGTGACTGAGACAGTCCGGAAGGACCACATGGAGATCCCAGCGAGGTGTCAGGAACCTCTGACGTGGACAGAGTCTACTAGCGGACACAAAGAACCGACGGATCCAACGATGATCTGCCAGAGCCCTGTCAAAGACTGCACTGAGGGCTGACACCTGGACTGTCAGTGCGCTAGGCCTAAGGCCTAAGTCCAATCCCCACTGGAGGAAGTCCAGAATCTGCGCAATATAAGGCCGAAGTGGGTCAGGAGGCCGAGAACCACACCAGGAGGAAATCTCTTCCAGATGTTGTTGTAAATACTATCAGTCACTGGTTAACGGTTCTTCTGTAGGGTAGCCACAACTTTGTCAGAAAGCCCTTGGGCCTTCAGTGCCCGGGACTCAGAAGCCAGGCAGCCAAGTTGAGTTTCTGGGGAGCCGGATGGAAAATCGGACCCTGGGACAGTAAGCTGGGGACCGAACCCAAGAGGGCTGGGCCGTCTATTCCTAGAGTCATGACCAGGCTGTACCAACTCCTCCGAGGCCACAGCGGGGCAACCAGTATAGTTGGGACCCCCTCGTCCCTGACCTTCCTCAGGGCCCTTGCGAGAAGAGGAAGAGGGGGGACGCGTAAGCGAGGCAAAGGACCAAGTGTGGCCGAAAGCGTCTACCCCTAACGCCTAGTCCCGCGGGTTCAGGGAGACAAATGTTGCGACCCGAATTTCCAGCTGAAGCAAGAGGTCTACCTCTGGAGTACCCCACCTTGCCCCTAGAGAGCAGAACACCGCTCGGGCCAGACTCCACTCCCCTGGGTGAACATCCTGATGACTCAGGAAGTCTGCTTGAAGGCGTAGGGATCCTTGTAGATGGACTGCAGAAAGGGATAGCAGGGACTGTCCTGCCCAGTGGAAGATCCGGGAGGACACAGACTTCAGGGCGCCGACCTAGTACTGCCCTGATGGCGGAGATGTGCCACTGTGGAGCCATTGTCCCAGTAGACTTGGACGTGAGTGTCCCAGATGGGATCCTGGGCAGCGAGGAGGCTTCTCCGACCACCCCGAGTTCCCGGTAGTTGGAGGACTGGGTGCCGACCTAGGGGCTCCAGCCCCCCTGAACTGAGAGTTTTCCACCCTAGCCCCCCAGCCCTTCTGGCTGGCATACGCTGCCAGTGAAACCATGGGTGACCGGGTCCAGGCAACCCCAACCATCAGGTTGTAGGGACACACCAGAGGAGGGACAAGGAGACGGTGCCGACAGGCGAACCGGTGCTCAGGGAGGAAGGGAGCCCGACCCAATGAACCAGGACACGATCCCATAGACAACGAGAGTGGGCCGGAGCCCACAAGACTGAGGGAATGCAGGACGTCATAAAACCCAGGGCCGATATAGCGCCTCGAAGGGTCGGGCACGCCTGTCCCCGAACATCGAGAGTCTGTCCAGCAGCGTCAATCTGTGATCCTCTGGGGGAAGGATGCCTGTCAGGAAGAGGCCAACTCCGCAACGGAGGAAGGTGACCACCTCAGCCCTGATCCTTGAAAAGGGTCTTGGAGCCGAGAAGGAGCTGAAGGGAAGTACCTGTAAGTGGAAATGAAGCATGGCCCCTCCGTGCAGAACCGCAATTTTGAGGTACTGCCTGAGACAAGGATGGAAGGGCACCCGGAACTAGGCGCCCCTCAGGGCAATCGAGGCCAACAAGTGGCGGAGACCGAGCAGGGGAACAACAGAGTTCACAGACTCCATTCTGGAAACGTCGGTATCAGACCCGCTGGTTTGAGACGCTTCAGAAAGATGAAAAGCCGGACGTCTCCAGATGGTGCTTTGACAAGGCAGAAACGGAGTAGCGACCTACCCCTACTTCCAGACTCGGGACAGAGAAACGACCCCCGAATGGATTAACACCCGAATCATCGAGCACAGGAGATCCTGAGAACCCTGGGACGACAGGGCCGTGACGCGGAGGCCGGGGGGGGGGGGGGGGAAGTCTACCAACAGACCCTCTGAGATGAGCTTGTAGGACCCCTGGCAAGGTGGAGAAGGCCCGCCACTGGGGAAGAAAAGCAGAGAGCCGTCCCCCCACCCGAGCCGACTCACTGTTCGTCATGCTGAGGACTTTGTGGATGGGAAGGGATGAGAAAGTACTCCCCTCACCCTAAGGGTAGCTCCCACGGTCAGACTCACCTCTCCCTTTGGACTGGGAGGCCCGAGGTATCGAGGGATGAAAGGACCGTTGCCCGGAGGGTGTATCTGGTAGGCCTGACGATCAGTCGCCCTGTCCAGAATATCATCCAGGGTAGGCCCAACCCTTAAGCACCCCTTAACGGACGGGAGCAAGCCGTAATGTGGAAGTAGAGTCCCCACTCCAAGCCTTAGCCTAGAGCTCGTCTGTCCGAGTTAGACAAGACTGAGGTCCTGGCAGCCAGGCGGACCGACTACACAGAGGTACCTGCCAACTAGTAGCCTTCCTAAGTAAGGGAAGGGATTCCAGTAACTCATCCTTAGGCCCCAGGAAATTGAGCCTCCACTGGTCGAGCCTCCAAAGGAGGGACAGGGAGACCTAAGAGGAGGTAGTATGGGCCCGATGGGAGATGACGAAGCCTCCCAGGACTTCTTCATGAGACTTCTGACTACCCAACTATCAGATTCCAAGCTGGTAATCGGCCGCAAGGGGGAGCGCTGTTAGTATAGCGACCTTGGCCACCTGCATGGGAATCTCCCAAAGCAACCCAGAACTCTCCAGGGGAACTGTGTCAGAGGACACTCCAGAAGCTCCTCAAGGAAATCCCATTCTAGAGAGAAGATCCAGGACAGTAGCATGGACAAAAACCCCCTTGCCCAGTGGTTTTCAGGCCCGCGAACATCTCGCCCTTAACGGAGGGGAGGACTCATCCTCCAACCCTACAGTGCACCCAACTGCTCCATTAAGACTCCCCAATCATCTCCGGGAAAAGAAAAGACCGGTCAGGCCCGGAGAAAAACCTATATCGGGACCCACCGAGGCGGAATCAGCCTCAGGATCAGACGACTGGAGGTAGCTTTTTGTGGCAGAAGGGTCAGCAGCAGGGAGGGAGGCCAGCGAGGCCTGAAGCTCCTGTATCAACATGGACCGCAGCTTGGCACAAGGGACGGGCTATACACACGATGCCTGCCCTCTCCACTTAATGGAACAGAGAAGCGTCATCAGACCAGGCAGCCAGCCCATGTCCTGATACAGCAATATCCAGGAGTGTCCCCTGGGATTCAACTCCCAAGCTCACACACCCAAGGCCAAAGGCCACCAGTAGCCCATGGAATGGACAGACGTATACTGCTGGCAAGGTTTCCTTAGCCTTGCACACTTGTCTCACCATGTCAGCCTGAAACCAGGCATAAGGGACCGTCCCTCAGCCTCTTCTGAAGCAGGGGGAAACGCTGGGCTCTGCAAAAGCAGAGGAAGACCTGGCAGTGCACACAGAAGAATCCTTACCGTGGGTCTGATGCCTTCAGGGCAGCCTTCCTGTGGAAAGGCCTGCCCCCCCCAGCGACTGGTGATGTTCCCCGCCTCCTGCAGCAGGTCCCGGACAGGCCGTGTCAGCGTCGGCGTGTCCTCCACGCTGCCTCCGCAAACCGGAAGCGCTCAACCGGAAGTCCGCAAGACCGGAAGTCCCGCCCCCGGGAGCACTTCCGGATCGCTCCGGCAGCGTGCATGCAGGAAGCGGCCGGCGGCTCAGGGAGGACGCCGGCCGGGGAGCTCAACAGCCTGCATCACCCCATAGGAGGCTCCGGAAGGCTGGAGCAGCGGTCCACCACAGCGTGAGGGAACAGCAAGGGAGGAGTGGTGAAGGCCCGACCGATGCTGTCCGGCTTAAGGTAACAGGGGAAAGAAAAAAAAAAAAATATTATACTGTAGTTCGCCGGCCACCACAGCATAGGAGAAAAATAAAAACCTCTCCATGCCCCATGGGGACAGGAAAGACACTGGCTGTGGGAGGTGGGAGGGTCCTTTTAAACCTCTTGAACTTCCTGTCCCAATTAGGGCGTGGAGAGACAACCTCCTATGCTGTCGTGGAAGGGACTAGAGAAACATGGCTGTCGGCGTTCACAGGGGAGGAGGGAGCTGTGGGCGTAACTACAAAAGTGCGGGAATCTGGTGCCCCAGAGTGATTAGTGAGGGGGGAGGAAGACAGCTAAGTGTGCTCCAGCCCTCACTGTCGGCGTCAGACCGACCGTCCCGCCCTTTCCCCTGACTGGCAGGCCCGGGGGCGGGAGTTTAAGGCACTAGGCCGCAAAAGCCGGGGACTAAAGTTAAAACCGCGGCCGGCAAGCAGGCGCGGTCGGCGCGGTAGTCCCGGTCTCATACCAACACCGCAGTCGCTGCAGCGTCTGAGGCCAAGGTGCTCCATGCACCGTCCCCAAGGGGACACAGAGTACCTGTAGATGCAGGGCCCTGTCCCTGATGATACTCAGTCTCCTGTCCGTCAGAATCCCAAAGGGGCTGCGGAGGGAGCCCGGTCCCAGTGCCTGGATGACCGGATAGGATCCCACTTCTCCCAGAGCCCCTAAGGGATGGGGAAGGAAAACGGCATGTGGCTCCAGCCTGTGTACCCGCAATGGGTACCTCAACCTTAACAACACCGCCGACTTAGTGGGGTGAGAAGGGAGCATGCCGGGGGCCCTGTTGGGGCCCTCTTTTCTTCCATCCGATATAATCAGCAGCTGCTGCTGACTAAAAATGGGAGCATGAGTGAATGTGTGCCTCCTTCAACACAAAGCATAAAACTGAGGAGCCCGTGATGCACGGGGGGGTGTATCGGCAGAGGGGAGGGGTTACACTTTTTAAAGTGTAATACTTTGTGTGGCCTCCGGAGGCAGAAGCTATACACCCCAATTGTCTGGGTCTCCCAATGGAGCGACAAAGAAAAAGAATTTACGGTAAGTAAACAAAATTCTTTTTTGTTGCACGACTTTTCAGAGAATTGTTGTCATGCGACACATGTAGCCCTAGCCTTATTGTGACCTAAAGCGGAACCTTTTCGTTGAAGAATATGTGCAGCGTTGTATTACTATTAGGATAAATGTTCATTGGAGGGGCTTTCTAGGCCTTATAACATTGATAATATATCCTATTAGTTAGACTAGGTACATTCAGGGCTTGCAGGTTTATGCTGACGCAGTGTCCTCATCAGTCACAATAACCTTTTGAATTAAGAGGTGAGTAGGACCGGCGGTCTCACATTTTTACATTACACGTGAGCCTGCAGATATCTGTAGATGGCACCGCTCACTTCCCGTTGCAGAAGTGGGCAGGCCTTGTTCCGCTAACAGCTAATCATCCAGGAGTCGTGCCCCCTCCAATACCACGATGACGTTGTACGCCGCCGCCGTCAACCATTCAGGCATGTTTGTGTCTGGTAATTGCTGACCTGTATTTTACAACCCATTGAGAAGAGTGGCACATTGGGCGTGAGAAGTGAAGTACTTACTCATGGTGCATCAGGTGTTTATCTCTTAGAACACCTTATGTTTCCTAAGGGGTACTTTGCACACTACGACATCGCAGCTGCAATGTCGGTGGGGTCAAATCGAAAGTGACGCACATCCGGCGTCGTTGTCGACATCAGAGTATGTGAATCGTTTTTACTACGATTAACAAGCGTAAAAGTGTCGAAATTGTATGATCTGTGTAGTGTCGGGCATTTCCATAATGTCACTGCAGCGACAGGTACGATGTTGTTCCTCGTTCCTGCAGCAGCACACATCGCTGTGTATGAAGCCGCAGGAGCGAGGAACATCTCCTTACCTGCGTCCCGGCTGCAATGAGGAAGGACGGAGGTGGGCGGGATGTTAACGTCCCGCTCATCTCCGCCCCTCTGCTTCTATTGGCCACCTGCCGTGTTACGTCGCTGTGACGCCACATGACCCGCCCCCTTAGGAAGGAGGCGGGTCGCCGCCCAGAACGATGTCGCAGGGCTGGTGAGTGCATGTGAAGCTGGCGTAGCGATAATGTTCACTACGGCAGCTATCACAAGAGATCGCATCTGCGACGGGGCGGGGACTATCGCGCTCGGCATCGCAAGCATCGGCTTGCGATGTCGTAGTGTGCAAAGTACCCCGAAGTGGTGGTCTGCTTGTGGGGCACTCCAGAAAGGATATTTAGATAGATCTAACGCCTCTTTCTTATGTCAGTGATTCTGGTATGTATGTGCTAGTTTTTATACGTACCAGAATCACGGACATACGCAGACCCATTATAATCAAAGGGTCTGCGCACACATCACTGATTTTTTTTTTTCACTGACCCTGTCTCCGTGCAGCGTACACACATGTCCGTGATTGCCGCACGAAAAACATGTTCATTTTTTTTTTTCTGGCATCACTGATATCACATGGACCATACTATGGTGTGGTCCGTGAAACATGTACCAGAAAAATACAGACATTGAAAATAAAAGGCATTTTTAACTCCCCTTCTCTAGTGACACTGTCTGCGGCCTCTGCTGGCTGTTGCTTCAGAGCCGGCTAATTACTAGCATGCATATTCATGTTGCAGCCACAGCTGACCCAGAAGTAGCTGCAGCGGAGGTCAGCGGCGACAGGAAACACAGCAGAACTGAAAAGTTCAGCACCACCGACAGCATGAGCAGGGACAGGTGAGTTTATCACCATGTGCAATCACGGATGACTGATCACGTGAATTCCGGCACACGGAGGGACATATGAGTTTTTAACACGTCAGTGAAAACGTTAGGTCTGTTTCACACGTCAGTAAAAAATTACAAAGGATAAGGCACTTTGTGCATTGGGACACTTGTGCAGATTTGATCTAAGTGCCATATTTTTCAAAGTGCCAGGGCAGGAGACAGGTGATCCCTGTAACACATCAAACAAATGTGTTCCTAGTTCATTTGTACTGCAAAATGTTTTCCCCTTAAGTATTTATTTATGCTCTAGTTGGTGCAGTCGTATGAATGAGAAAGGAGAAAAAAACGCTGCAGGGTATAACAAAGTGCTCAATCCACTAAATAAATATGTGATGATGATTATTTATTTGAGTGACACAACAAGCAATAAGTTAAAAACAATTAAAAACATGAGCCTTAGAAGGAAGATATATAATTCCATCGTGATCAATATTAAATATCTAATAATAATAACTATGAAAAAATTAATGTCCCAAGGTAGAGAAATACCAATATGCATAAACAGACACCAAATTAATTAAATATTACAAAACAAGGATTATACACACGTCAAAATTGTTGGTCCCCTCATTTAATGAAAGGAAAAACCTACAATGGTCACAGAAATAACTTGAATCTGACAAAAGTAATAAAAAATGAAAATGAACACATGACAGTCAGACATTGCTGCCTTTCTCCTGCCATAGAATAAAAAAAAAATTAAACTCAAGAAATAAGCCTGGACAGAAATGATGGTATCCCTTATAATGTGACCTGTTAAATCAAGGTGTGTCCACTAATTAGCATCACAGGTGTCTACAATCTTGTAATCAGTCAGTGCGCCTGGATATAGGGCTACCGATACTCAGTGTGATGTTTGGTGAGATGGTGTGTACCACACTCAACATGGACCAATGGAAGCAAAGGAAAGAGTTGTCTCAGGAGATTAGAATGAAAAATATAGACAGGCATGGTAAGGGTTATAAGACCATCTCAAAGCAGCTTGATGTTCCTGTGACTACAGTTGCAGATATTCAGAAATGTAAGGTCCATGGGACTGTAGCCAACCTCCCTGGACGTGGCCGCAAGAAGAAACTTGATGACAAATCAAAGAGACAGATAATACGAGTGGTAACAAAAGAGCCCAGAAAAACTTCTAAAGAGATTAAAGGTGAACTTCACGGTCAAGGAACAACAGTGTAAGATCGCACCATCCGTCGTAGTTTGAGCCAAAGTGGAGTTCATGGGAGACGACCAAGGAGGATATCATTGTTGAAAAAAAAAATCCTAAAAAAACATGAATGAAATTTGCCAACTACATGATGACAAGCCACAAAGCTTCTGGGAGAATGTCCTATAGACAGATGAGACAAAAATGGAACCTTTGGGCAAGGCACATCAGCTCTATGTTCACAGATGGGAAAATAAAGCAGATCAAGAAAAGAACACTGTTCCTACTGTGAAACATGATGAGGCTCCGTTTTGCAGTGCTTATTTTGCGGTGGTACGCGCCGGTACGGTGTACCGGAAAATATGAAGAGCGCCTCTGGCTCTGTCCACATGGCTAATTTGTAAACTATACAAATTAGCCATGTGGAGCGGAGGCACAAGTCAGAGGCTTCTCCAGGGGGCGCTGTCGGGCTGCCTGATGCGGCGGTGTGGAAGTTTGCCGGGTGGGAGCCATTATTCTCTGAGCGCAGCTGTCACGCTGACAGCCGCACTCATAGATGCTGCAGCGCGCAGGTCCCACTGCTCAATTGTCCTAGTATCTGTCAGACGCGAGGACAATTGAAGCGGTGACGCCGGCGCTGACTTCCGGGTCAGCGCGACGGCTGTCATGTGATCAGGTCAGCTGATCAGACTGCTGACCCGGAAGCCAGCACCGCAGCGCGGAGGCGGCAGAGAAACGCTGATAACTGCTCCACTGTGGAGATGAAGACACGGACGGAGGAACATTATGGGGTAAGAGGGGAGTATTTATTTAACAGTATGGGGGAGAGAGGGAGGGAGGGAACTATTTGTGGACACACTATCGTGGGGACAGAGGGTGGGGAGGGGCAATATGTATATACACACAGTATGGATGGGGGAGGGAACTATCTGTGGACAGAGTATGGGGAGAGAGAAGATGAGGTTTCATGCATGGGGACAGAGGATGAGGGGTGATGCATGGGGAGAGAGAGGATGAGGTTTCATGCATGGGGAGAGAGGATGAGGGGTAATGTATGGGGAGAGAGAGGATGAGGTTTCATGCATGGGAAGAGAAGATGAGGTTTCATACATGGGGAGAGAGGATGAGGGGTAATGTATGGGGAGAGAGAGGATGAGGGGTAATGTATGGGGAGAGAGAGGATGAGGGGTGATGCATGGGGAGAGAGAGGATGAGGTTTCATGCATGGGGAGAGAGGATGAGGGGTAATGTATGGGGAGAGAGAGGATGAGGTTTCATGCATGGGGACAGACGATGAGGGGTGATGCATGGGGACAGAGAGGATGAGGTTTCATGCATAGGGAGAGAAATGATGAGGGGTGATGTATGGGGAGAGAGAGGATGAGGTTTCATGCATGGGGAGAGAGGATGAGGGGTGATGAATGGGGAGAGAGAGGATGAGGGGTGATGAATGGGGAGAGAGAGGATGAGGTTACATGCATGGGGACAGAGAGGATGAGGGGTGATGCATGGGGACAGAGAGGATGAGGTTTCATGCATGGGGACAGAGAGGATGTGGAGCGAACTTGGAAGAAATTTTGAGGACACAGAATAAAGAGTGACATGGTATGAGGAGCAAGTGGGCAGGATGGAGAGTGAGGGGGAAATGTATATGGACACACAGGAGGTAGTGAGGAGACAGGAAGTGATGAGAAGAATGTGAGGGGCACAGAATAAAGACTGGGTAGTTGAGGGGGTGGTATGGAGAGGGGGCAGAATGGGAGGACAGTGTGAGGTTATAGCAAGGAGGGGGAGTGTGATGAGGGCACAGTATAAAGACTGGGCAGTATAAAGGGACACAGTGTAAAGGACACTGGAAACAGTAGGCTCAGTTTGGAAAGAGGGAATATGGAGGGCATGTACCATAAGAGGGACAGTGTGGGTCATATTTTGTGCAGAGAATACTGTGAGGGGCCATTATTTATTCTGGGGCACAGTGTAGGGCAGATATTTTTAAGTAGAAGTATTATAATCATTCTCCTATTTTAGGGGCATCGTGTCGGGATGTGCTGCAGAAGACCGGAGAAGATGGAAATCTGCAGAGACGAGCTGTGAATGTGAAAAGTCATGCGTCAGGACAAGATGAAGAATAGAAAGAAATGACTCAGAGACAACATCATCAATAAGGTACCTGAATGTAAATGTTTATTTGTGATACTGACTGTGTCCCATCATTAGGCCTGGGTCCCACTTGCGCATTGCTTCTGATGTGAGCGCAATGGGACCCCCACTGATCAGCTGATTATGGTGCAGGTGGCCGGAAATGTTTATTTCTGGATCTGCTCAGTCCTCTGATGGTGTCTGCGGCCAGGTACTGCACATCCACCTCATTGATTTTAATAGGAGACTGCTGCCACTATCAGAAGACTGAGCAGATCCAGAACTGAGCACTTCCGGCCACCACCGGCACCTAGAGTAGGGAATTGGCGGGGTTGCCAGGTGCCGGACCCCAACCAGTCACATTTGTGACCTATCCTAACGAAAGGTCATTAATGTTAAAGTAGTGGACAATCTCTTTAATAAAGTCTTGTGCCCTCTGACAAGGATTACTATGTTTTTATTTATGTTGTTAGCAGCATTAAAGGGGTTGTCCAAATTTGTGATGAGTCTGCAGTCACTCTGTGTGTCACTCTGTGACTGCAGCCTTCTGAATTCTCACAGTGTGCACACTGCCCGCTGTTGAGATTCTCTGGTGCCGGCAGTGAGAGTGGGAGGTTATGAAGCTGCAAGTATGCGATTTACATAGATGTGGTCACGTGCTGAACAGACATGCTCAATGAAAATGAACTGACTGAGGCCGGACACATCAAACCAGAATGTGGCCAGAAGTGTACAAATCTCATACTTGTGCTCACATGATCGTCCACTCTCTCCACTGGCACCGGCACCGGCACACCCCGCCACTCAATGTTGGCTGGCGGCGTGCCTGACAGAACCCCCTCCCCCCCTTCTCCTGCTCCTGCTCCTCGCCTCAGAGTTGCTTACCAGCAAATATTTTTTTACAAAAAAAGCACTGGTGTTTTGCATCAGTGTTTCATCAGTATTTAGATGCCAAAACCAGGAGTGGAACTTACAGACAAGAACTAAAATTGAAAGACTGACACCTGTTCTGTGTTTTGGAGACACTCCTGGTTATGGCATTCAAATACTGGTGATAAACTGATGCAAAATACTAACGTGTGAAAGAGGCATAAATCGTCGCAGGTCATGGGTCTTGCAACAGGATAATGACAAAACACACAGCTAAAAACACCCAAGAATGGCTAAGAGAAAAACATTGGACTATTCTGAAGTGGCTTCTATGAGCCCTTACATAAATCCTATGTAGCATCTTTGGAAAGAGCTGAAACATGCAGTCTGCAACAGGCAATCTTCAAACACGAGACAACTGGAGCAGTTTGCTCTTGAGGAGCGACCAAAATACATGTCGAGAAGTGCAGATGTCTCATTGAGAGTTACAGGAATCGTTTGATTGCAGTGATTGCCTCAAAAGGCTTTGCTACCCAGCACAGTCGGAGGCTGCAGTTCGGGTTGTATGCATACGTTGAAGGGCAGACTGGATCTGGTCATACGCCTCACAGGAGTTCCTCAGCATGGATCAGAATAGATCAAGCGCTCCATGGACCGGAGATGATGTGCACGTCAGGGACGGTAAGTAGCATGGAACATGGCTTCCACAAAGCGGCAGAGTATGTCCATGAGTGGTGAACGCAACAGAGCATCGATAACTAGAACCAATGTGCTCAAAAGAACAAAGAACAGTGAGATAGTAAAAGGGAAAAGGAAGACTGCACACGAATGACCATGGAACTTTAGGAGACCGCAAACAAAAATTAGTAATTACTACAACTGCAATTCCTTGATTAATCCAACGATTATATAAACTATTCAAAAGTGAAACCTGAAAGAAACATATATATATATATATATATATATATATATATATATATATATATATATATATATATATATGGGTAAGCAGCATGCACGCTTTCTTAGCGTTCTATTTGACTCAGATCTTCCTTCACTGCCTAAATTCAATCAACCGCTTGTTCATGTCACCTACACCTCAAAACATCTCTAGAATTTGACCTTTTCTTACCTTTGACTAGGCAAAAACTCTTGCTCATATGGACTATTGCAACTCTCTACCAATCTGTTTCCCTCTTAAAAAATGGATTGGAGAGGGGAGAGTTTGGTAACATTGTGGTAACATTGAAATCTGTGGAGAATGGGTCCGTTAACAGATAGCTATTTAGCCATCCGTTTAACTTGCATTTATAACGGATCAATTTTTACCTTACAGGATCCAATACAAATGGAAGATAAATAGCAATCCGTTAACTGATCCATCCTCCGTAGACTCCCATGTTAAAAAAAGAAATAGATCTGACAGACATTTTGCCAACGGATCTCTGCAGGATCCGTTCTTTTTTTTTATAATTCTTTATTTAACTTGACAACGATTGATTGTTGCAGGATCTCGTTCTAACAGATGATAACAGGACATGTGAACTCAGACTTTGTGTCTATATAACACTAAAGGGGGCTTTACATGCAGCGACATATCTAACGATATGTCGTCGGGGTCACGGAATCCGTGACGCACATCCGCCGTCGTTAGCGACGTTGTTGCGTGTAACAGCTCCGAGCGAGTGTTAACGATCAAAAATACTCACCTAATCGTTGACACGTCATTCATTTTCAAAATCTCGTTGGTCGTTGTGGACGCAGGTTATTCATCGTTCCTGAGGCAGCACACATCACTACGTGTTACACCCCGGGAACGACGAACAACAGTTTACCTGCGTCCTTCGGCAACGAGGTGGGCGTGTCGTTAATAAGGCTGGTCTCCGCCCCTCCGCTTCTATTGGTCGGCCGCTGTGTGACGTCGCACGAACCTCCCCCTTAACGAAGACGTTGTTCGCCGCCCACAGCGACGTCGCTAGGAAAGTAAATACGTGTGACGAGTGTTAGCGATATTGTGCGCCACGGGCAGCAATTTGCCCGTGACGCACAAACGACGGGGGCAGGTGCGTTCACGAGCGATATCGCAGCGTGTAAAGCAGTCTTAAGGCTAAAAAAATAAAATTTATTAATAAAATTAGTTTTACAATTAATTTCTTACAATGTGTAGTATCGACACTAACCAGCAGTGTAAACTTACATCACAGTATGAATTTCTGAAAGTCTTATTCTGCCAAAAATCAAGAATTGAAATTTTTAAGTTAAACATCGGTCAATAAGAGGCACCACTCAGCAGCAAGACTACCATTTGCTTTAAATCTGGACTTTTAGATTACATTTCTTAATACACCTCCTCAATAATTGGCCCAGAGCCGCTACCCTGCCTGGCCTGTGAACCGCAGCTGGAACTGGGCGTTCCTCCTGGCATACCTCCCTGGCACCTCTTGGTAATATTGGGTTGGCACACCTTCGCTTCTTTCTGCTTATGGTTATATTCTTCTTTCTCAACAATTTGGTTGTTCTCCAGCCAGGTGATTGTTTCCTTACACTTGTCTGAGATGATCATCTTCTCATCCTCACTGATCTTCCCCTTCTTGTTCTCATCTTCAACCATATTCTTTATGTTGAAGGTGTAGGACTCAAGGGAGTTTTTGGCAGAAATGTTATCGTTTATTATCATTTAGCATCATCATCGTCAGCTTTGTATTTCTCAGCTTCTTGCACCATTTTCTCGATCTCTTTGCTAAGTTGGCCTTTGACGTTAGTAATTAGTATCTTGCTTTGTTTCTATGAGGTAATAGAAAATGAGTGGGACTCAGCACCAATATGGATGAATAAAAATCTTCATGCTTTATTTGAAAAGTTTAAAAATAAAGAAAAGGGTCACAAATCATCCAAAATCGCCATGCAATCGGCAAGTCGCATGGCGATTTTGGATGATTTGTGACCCTTTTCTTTATTTTTAAACTTTTCAAATAAAGCATGAAGATTTTTATTCATCGATATTGGTGCTGAGTCCCACTCATTTTCGATTACCGTTTACTCTGAAGCTGGACCTGCCTGTCCGCAGGACTACGTGCATCAACTGCAGACTGGAGGACCTTACATGGGTGAGCTGAATACTTTTTTTCTCTACTTTCTTTGTTTCTATGAGCTCTTGGACGGAGTGGACACATTGAAAAAAACCATTAGGGTCTATGTCAAAAGTCACCTCAATTTCGGGGTACATCTTAGGGAGCTGAGGAAAGTCTATTCAGATCAAATTTACCTAGGAAGTTATTGTCCTTGGTCATGGCTTTCTCACCCTCCTACACCTGAATAAAAATGTATATTAATAAGAATAAGAGTCTGCTTGGTGGGGATGGTAGTGTTGTGTTTGATGAGGATGGTCATAACCCCTCCAGCCGTCTCTAGACCCAAAGATAAAGGAGCCACATCTAGAAGGAGATCCTCAATCTAAGGACTTGTCTCCAATGAGGATGGTGGCCTGGACAGCAGCCCCATGGGCCACCGCTACATCTGGATTAATGCTCTTGTTCAGCTCTCATCCATTGAAGAAGTCCTGCAGCAGCTTCTACACCTTGGGGTTACGTGTGGAGCTCCCCACGAGGACAGTCTCATGGATCTGGGATTTGTCCAACATGGCCTCTCGTAGGGCTTTCTCAGCAGGTTCTAAAATACCACGAAAGAGGTCAAAACACAGCTCCTCAAAGTGGGCTCTGGTGATGGAGGTATATAAATCAATGCCCTCAAACACCAGAGGGTATTCACTGCGAGTGGAAGAAAAGCGATTCCAGCAGCTAAACAAGAAATGGTTCTTTACAGTTAGAGCAGTCAGACAGTGGAATGCTCTACCAGAAGAGGTAGTAATGGCAGATACTATAACAGCTTTTAAAAAAGGGCTGGATGATTTCCTGAGTACACACAACATTGTTGGTTATAAATGACTTAATGACAAAATGTATAATTGGTGCAGGAAGGTTGAACTAGATGGACCTAAGTCTTTTTTCAACCTATGTAACTATGTATAAAAGGAGTCAATCGCTATGCTCGCCTGGGTGCTGGAGGACAGGGTGCGCTTGGCTCTCTCGCAGGCTGTCTTCGGTCTCCTTAGGGCCGTCTTGTTTTGGGTAATGCACTTATGTTTGTATTTGAATTCATCAACAAAGTGGTTAACCATTCTATTATCAAAGTCCTCTCCACCCAGATGAGTGTCACCTGCTGTGGCCTTCACCCCTTATCGATGGCGATAGTGGAAACATCAAAGGTGCCACCGCCCAGGTCAAAGATGAGGACATTGCGCTCCCCGCGGGTTCCTTTATCCAGGCTGTAGGCAATGGCAGCTGCTGTGGGCTCATTGATGATTCTCAGCATGTTGACCCTGACAATGACACCGGCGTCTTTGGTGGCCTGGCGCTGGCAGTCGTTGAAGTAGGGTGGCACTGTGATGACGGCGTTGGTGACATTGAAGTAGGGTGGCACTGTGATGATGGCGTTGGTGACATTGAAGTAGGGTGGCACTGTGATGACGGCGTTGGTGACATTGAAGTAGGGTGGCACTGTGATGACGGCGTTGGTGACATTGAAGTAGGGTGGCACGGTGATGACGGCGTTGGTGACATTGAAGTAGGGTGGCACGGTGATGACGGCGTTGGTGACATTGAAGTAGGGTGGCACTGTGATGACGGCGTTGGTGACATTGAAGTAGGGTGGCACGGTGATGACGGCGTTGGTGACATTGAAGTAGGGTGGCACGGTGATGACGGCGTTGGTGACATTGAAGTAGGGTGGCACGGTGATGACGGCGTTGGTGACTTGATGACCCAGGTAAGCCTCTGCCGTCTCCTCCAGGTAGAACGTCTTCTGCTCTCCTTTTATACTCCACTCTCATCTTGAGCTTTCCACTATCACTCACCACCCGGAAGGGCCAGTGCTTCATGTCACCCACTTGGCATCAAACACCGTGTTCTGTGGGCCGAGCACCACCTGGTTCTTGGCGGAGTCTCCGATCAGTCTCTCGGTGTCGGTGAAGGCCACATAGCTGGGGGTGGAGCAGTTTCCCTGGTCGTTGGCGGCCGCTGATCTCCACCTTGCCATGCTGGAAGCCCCCCACACAGGTATAGGTGGTGCCCAGGTCAATGCCGATCGACACCCCTTTAGATGCCATCTCCTCTCAGGATGAGTCAGGAAAATCAAGTCAGAAGGCAGAGCAGAGTCTTGGTATAGGTTTCCGCTTTACAGCTCTTGCGTCAGGATACCACAGTACTATCTATCTAACTAAATCTGTACTACCTCAGCGCTTTATATATGTGCACAGAAGACACGTCACAACTCTTCTAACCAATCACAACTCAGTCCTCAAACGCTGCAGGCGTCGCTAAGCGACTCTCCCGAAGTTTCCCGAGCCTTACCAGCCAATCACGGAGCAGCTTTCCTCATAGACGACGGAGACTATTCGCGTGCGTTACAAGCGTGTCCAACGCTCATCCAATCAGAGTCTTCGGCTGTGTGTGACGTCACATATCTGGGACGACTCGCTTCCTGTAGCGCAAGGCCCAGTTGCCCAATCACAGGGCTGCGTTCTTCAGCCAATCAGAGCGAGGAGCTTTGCGGATGTCGCGATACAGTGCGGGAAGAGTCTGGAAAATGCGCGCGGCGGAGCCTCTGACGCAATTTAGTCAGGACTAGTAACCGTCGTGTCCTCCGCTCGTGTGTGAGGTGAGGGCGCCGAGGTATGGGACGGCTCTGCAGCGTTATCAATCAGGGAAAGTGTGTATCGAGGAAAAAGATGGAGAATGCGACGGGTTTTTGTTTATTTGTTTTGGTTTTTTTTTCCCTTTCTATTCAGTTCAGTTGAATATTGTGGTTTTGGGCGATGTAAGGGTTAATGGGAGGATGAGCTGTGGTCATGAGAGGGTTAAAATGGGTCTTATCACCGTGTCCCCTCTAGAGTACATTGATAGGGAAGCTTTGCCCCATTTTGAGCCCCCAGAGTTGCGTCAAACCGCTAGTACTGGTCTGTGGCCGCTCCTTTTATTAGAGAGTTCATCAGACCGATGGGGGGTCCGGGTCCTGAGACCCCAAAAATCACTGAAACCCCCTCTTCTGAGAGAGGCGCACAGCAATAAAACTTATATTACTGAATCCGTACCCGCGGTGCGATTGTGATGGGGGGTCTCGGGACCCAGACAATCACCCAGGGCAATGAAATATGAAAAAAAAACATTGCGAAGGTCAAATTACCCTATAATAAAAGATCGGGCCGCCTCAGACTAGTCAATTTTCTAAATATCAGCAGGGGTCCGTAATGCCCCCCTAAAAGGACCCGACTTTCCATCAAAAGTTAGATATGACTCAGGTCCCTTTTGATGTAAAAGTGTAAAATCCCGCACGTGATCGCAAGATCTCGTGCTTCCAACTAAAGCTTTGATACGTCCTTTACCGAGCGAATTCCCGGAAATGCGGACCTAACTTTTTGCTAGAAAGTTGGGTTCTTTGTGGGATAGGTTGGAGGTATTATGGGCGCTTACGAGCAATGACCTTAATTGATGTTAATGGTCACCAATCTGGGGCTGCTCATTGTTTTCTTAGGCTAGGTTCACATTTCCGTTAAAATGTATCAGTCACGATCCGCTGCTCTGGTAAACAGCGGAATCCGTTAAGCGGATTCCGTTGTGTCCCATAGACTTGTATTAGTGGTGGATTGCGACTGATGACCTTGCGTTGCGTCTGCTGCGTCGCGGTCTGACGTTTTTTGGCTGACCGCTGGGCGGGAGCAACGCAGAATGTAATGTTTTTCTGGCCGTCAAAATTGACGCACCGCGCAGGAATCCGTTGCAATCCATCAAGCTTGCAATGGATGTCTAAGGTGCTGGATTCCGTCGTAATCCGTCTTACGACTGAATCCAGCGCTGGATTCCGTCATGCTCTACTGAGCATGCCCAGCATGTTTGTCACACCCACTGGGCTGTCCCAAACACAAACTGATCATGACTGATCCGTCAAAAAACGGACGCACAGCGGATGTAACGGACACGACGGATCAGTTTTTTCACAGGATTCCTGTGAAAGGAATCCTGTAAAAAACACATCCGTTGCATCAGTTGACATCTTGAAAACGACTGATCCGTTGCTGACGGACCTGACGGATTTAAAACAACTGAAGTGTGAACTTAGCCTTAAAGTGTTAGCCTTAAAAAGGGCAGCCCCCGGGTTGGTGATAATTCTGCTGTCAGCGACTGACGGCAGAAACTACAAAGCTAGCGCCACTCTCCGATATTAAGCCTTGTGCGCACACTGCGTTTTTGGTACAGTTTGTTGCCCATATCTGTCTGTCTATTCTTATGCCAGCAAAGCCAAATTTAAGAAGTGCTGTGCACACATTGCTTTTAAGAAGCATGTCAATTGGTGAATTGTTGGCACGTTTTTTTTTTTTTCCTGCGTTTTTTTTTTTTTAGCCCTTCCATCCAATGATTTCACTAAAAAAATGCATGGCTCAAAAACACATGCGGTTTTTGGTGCATTTGTCTGCAGTTTTTGGTGCAGAAACTTTGTGCAACAAAAAACTCCGCGTGCGCACCCAACCTTAGGCTACATGCGCACGCTGCAGTTTTTTCTGCACACAAACTGCAACCAAAACTGCACCTTGTAAGAGAGAGCCTGGAATTGTAAAAAAAAAAAATAAAAACCCCGCTTGTCATGGAGGTGTGTTTTGATGCATTTTCGATGCATTTTTTTTGTGCCAAAAATGCACCAAATTGACAGCATGCGTTTTTGATGCGTTTTTTGTGACAAATGTTGACAAAAACACTAGAAGAATGAACATGCTGTTTCTTTTTTTCTCACAAAGTTTTGTCAAAGAAAACGCTGACAAACTGCAAGGTGCACATAGCAAATCTGACTTCTCATAGACTTTGCTGGGAAGTCAAATGTCAGAAAGTTAGGCGGGGATTGGCAGGCATCCATGCACACCCTGTGCCCATATGATGTATATTTACATTATATAGTTGCAAAAGGGTGCATGAACTCTTATATAACAGCATATTTGAATGTCGGACCGGCCAAGGGTCTATTGACCTGAACTCGTTGACCTCATTTCTGACTATGAGACTGTCACGTTTGGGTCAGACGTACCACTGTGAGCCTTGAATACAGACACTTACATAATGAATAGGCCAATCATTAGCTTGAACGGGAGGGAGCTGCCAATCAGAAATTAAACTGCGAAGAGCGGAGTGTGGACGGTACGTTGGAAATGTGGTGTGACGCGTACGATATAGATGTATGTATATTTTTGGATGTGCGGTCCATTTTATTGAATTTTTTTCTTTTCTACAGTTATGCCATATATATGTATGTGTGTACTGGTGTTCCTGACCAGACAGTAATGTAAGACATTGTTATGGAAATCTGATTTCATGACAGCAAAATATCACAACACATTTTTTGGATTGCTTTTTCAGGGCGCCAGAGTCTGTATCTGTGGGACGTGAGGTTGGAGAATTCAGAGCGTCTTCTTTCTTCAGGTATTATATTAAAGGGAATAGGAGTGTTTCCAAACTAAACATAATCTGATTATGATTTGGTTTCTGGCATGTTTATTTTATTTCATTATATTTTATTTATCATATTGTGCTTAAAGGAGTTGTCTTCACCTATTTAAAAAGAAAAATTTGTCCAACATGGTGTAAACTAAAAAGCATGCTCACCTACTGATGCACTGACTGGATAGCACACCAGTCTCCAAGCTTCGTTTTCCAGCAGAGATGTGATATTCCTGTGGACAGTAATTGGCTGTAGTCGTCACATGATCATACTGTCAAGGTTGGGAATTTAGGGAAAACCGCAAATTGGGTTTTTCAGGGTCACAGAGACTGAGTTCAAATCGATCTGCGCAGATGTATGTATGAGGAACAATAACCACACAGAGACGTGTCTCTATTTGGTAGAAGCTCAATGGTCTTCTGATCCGTATATTATAAAATACACACAGTTATTCAGTTCAACATTGTCCCTGATTGGTTAGAGATAACCAGCAATGTTCATATAGTACATCATCAGCCTGTTTCTGGCTTCCTAATACCAGTTTGAACCAGCTACTGAATACTTCTTTGTTAACACGTTGCTGAGCAAGAACGAGGAGTTAGGCTATGTGCCCACGGGAGCTTGTTTCTGCGGATTTTGCCGCGGAAAACCTGTGGATTTTTCTGGATTTTCCAGATAAATCCGCAGGTTTTAGCATGTACTGTCACTCCCCGTGTTATCCTATGGGACATGGGGAGTACTGTGTCCACGCTGCGGAAAGTGCGGCTGCCGAACATGCTGCGGATGTCCGCATCCGCACGTATAATTGCATGTCAATTATTCATGCGGAATTACCTGCGGATGTCCCGGCCCTCCGCTATGGAGATAGAGGCCGGGACGTCCGCAGGTAATTCGCATGAATGTCCGCATGTTTCCCGCAGCTATTCCGCTGGACTCTCGCAACTAAAAATAGCTGCGGACGCCGGTGAGCAGCTGCGGGAAACATGCGTTCATACCTGCGGATACATCCGCAGGTACGAGCGCCCGTGGGCACATAGCCTTATCCTCCCACATCTCACATCCCATATCTCACATGGTGAGAACTAACTGATTACAGATTCTCTTAGTATATTCTAAATACCTCTTTGTTCATTGTTCATTTTAGCTTGATTATCTAGTTAATAATAATAATCTTTATTTCTATAGCGCCAACATATTCCGCAGCGCTTTACAATTCAGGAGGATCATATACAAACAAGTAACAGTTATAGAAAATGCAATATTTAGAGTGGGGATAAAAAGACAACCCTGTTCGTGAAAGCTTACAATCTACAATGAGATGGGTGGGCAAGGTACCAGTGCTTATTTACAATGACAATCCAGCCATCTCAAGGAAATGGGGGATAGATAATGGTTTCCTGGACCAGTTGGCCAGAACCTTGTGATGCATTTGGGTGCCATGGAGTTTGACATGGAGGTATGTTGTGAGAAGTTGTAGAGGGACTGTGTGAATTGAATCTGATTAGGGAGTGTGATAGGCCGCCTTAAAAAGATGCGTCTTTAGGGTGCGTCTGAAGCTGAGTACCTTGTGATTTGTCCTATCTTCTTGGGGTAGAGCGTTCCAGAGGGTTGGTGCAGCTCGGAAGAAGACTTGGATCCGGGAGTGGGAGGTTCGAATTAGTGTGGATGTTAGTCGAAAGTCGTTTGCAGAGCGTAGAGAACGGGTGGGGTGACAGAGAGGAGGGAGGAGATGTAGGGGGATGCCGCACTGTGGAGAGCTTTGTGGTTATAGACAGAGAGGAGGGAGGAGATGTAGGGGGGTGCCGCACTGTGGAGAGCTTTGTGGATGATAGACAGAGAGGAGGGTGGACATGTAGGGGGGTGCCGCACTGTGGAGAGCTTTGTGGTGATAGAGAGGAGGGTGGAGATGTAGGGGGTGCCGCACTGTGGAGAGCTTTGTGGATGATAGACAGAGAGGAGGATGGAGATGTAGGAAGGTGCTGTACTGTGGAGAGCTTTGTGGGTGATAGACAGAGAGGAGGATGGAGATGTAGGGGGGTGCCGCACTGTGGAGAGCTTTGTGGATGATAGACAGAGAGGAGGATGGAGATGTAGGGGGGTGCCGCACTGTGGAGAGCTTTGTGGATGATAGACAGAGAGGAGGGTGGACATGTAGGGGGGTGCCGCACTGTGGAGAGCTTTGTGGTGATAGAGAGGAGGGTGGAGATGTAGGGGGTGCCGCACTGTGGAGAGCTTTGTGGATGATAGACAGAGAGGAGGATGGAGATGTAGGAAGGTGCTGCACTGTGGAGAGCTTTGTGGGTGAGAACAAGCAGTTTGAATTGTATCCTATGATATATGGGCAGCCAGTGCAATGACTGGCACAGAGCAGAGGCATCCGAGTAGCGGTTAGCCAGATAGGTGACCCTGGCTGCTGCATTAAGGATGGACTGTAGAGGAGAGAGTCTAGTTAGGAGGAGACCAATTAATCGAGAGTTACAGTAGTCAATGCGAGAGTGGATCAGGGTCACGGTGAGGGTTTTTGTCGTTTCCATTGTGAGAAAGGGGCGGCAAGAGGTGTTCTTGAGGTGCAAGCGGCAGGAGCAGGCAAGAGACTGTATGTGGGAGGTGAAGGAGAGATCAGTGTCAAGTATAACACCCAGACAGCGGGCCTGCGGCCTAGGACTTATCGTTGTGCCACACACAGAGAGGGAGATGTCAGGTTTAGGAAGGTTGGAAGACGGAGGAAAAAGAAGTTCAGTTTTGGAAAGGTTAAGTTTCAGATAGAGAGCAGACATGACATTGCAAACTGCAGTCAGGCAGTCACTGGTGTTCTGTAGTACAGCGGGGGTGAGCTCAGGGGATGAGGTGTATAGCTGTGTGTCATCAGCATAAAGATGGTACTGAAAGCCAAATCTGCTGATGGTCTGTCCAATTGCGGCAGTGTAGAGGGAGAAAAGAAGAGGGCCGAGGACTGAACCTTGAGGGACCCCAACAGTGAGAGGAAGAGGAGAAGATGTGGAGCCAGCAAATGATACACTGAATGAGCGGCCAGAAAGATAGGAAGACAACCAGGAGAGCACAGTGTCCTTTAGGCCGATACTTAACACATTCCTGATCACACATTTTAAAGTTATAATGGCGTCTATGCGATTGTCATACAGACATACAGCTAATTATGCAGCGACATCTATACTTTGATTTCATACACACACAGATAATCTTATTACATCGGGACAAACGGCCCATAGCCCAGCAGGCCTACCCTCACAATACAACTGGAACAATATGTATGGAAGCTGTCCCAGCCAGGAGATGAAGCACAGTGGTGGCTGGAAATCTAGGCAGTTGTAGAAAAGGAATAGCAGGACAGCAGTAAGTGATTGCATATTGTTTTTATTGTTTACACTATGCTGGGCTATTTAAAAACAAAAAAACAGCTCGCTATGGCTGTATTTGGGTCGATTTTGTTTTCCATGGAAAATAATTTTTCTAAGGCGCTTCAGTGAAGGAAGCAGGAAACCATATGTGTTTGCTGCAGCCATCAGTATGCTTGAAACTTAAAAAATACACTTAAAGGGATGATCCTATCTCAATATGTAAGTAGATGTTATAATAATATCAAATACCTCCAATTAGAAATGTAGTATAGTTCTCCTGATTCGCTGTCGCTTATCTCATGTGCAGTCATTGCAGGACCTTAAGTATCCACTGGCAACAAAATATCTCACTATATATGTGATCATAACCATGGATACCAAAGGTCCTGCAATGCCCTGCACATGAAATAAGCGACAGATAAGCACATTTGTAATTGGAGGTATTTGATTATTATTATTAATCTTATTATTATTATTATTACTACTACTTATCGGATAGGATCTTGGAGATGAGAATATCCCTTTAAAGAAAAATTCAGCTCCTCCTACACCCACCTACTGGAACTAAGCTACTCCGTTTAGCTTAGTGTCACATAGAAAGCATTCACAAGTTTGAGGCCCAGATCTGTCTTTTCCTATGGTATTTTCTTCATTTTACTAATCTTTTTGCCTTCTAGATAGGGAAATAGAGTGGTGTGTCCACTCGGTAATCCTGACATAAGTCAGAGAGAACATTTTGTCAGTAGTCAGACCTTACCCTGTCTCTTGTCTGGATGGCAGGACCTTTTCTTGATGCAGCTGGCAATCATGAACTTGGGTAGATGTTTCTTGCATTTTGTCTCCTATCCTCCCTACTAAAGTTTAGTGTGTTGCATGAAGATGAATACTGAAACCACGACCAAGTTACTCCAAGACAGGAAAGACTAAACCACTCCCTACCTCTTGTCCCCCCCCCTTACATCCCTATGCATTCTGCTGGCTCACACGCCTCTGTCCTGTTTGAACTTGACACTCTCCATGCCGCGGTATTTTCACTATTGCTCTTGTAGTTTGGTTACATTTTCTGCATGTCCTTCGCTAGGGTCTCCCGTAACTCCTGTTCCTCTGCTTCCAGTACCATTAGTGCAAACCATGGCATTTCTGTTGTCCTTCCTGGATGCGGGATTCTAATTTAGGCCTCAGCCTTTTTCTGTCCAGCTGACCTTCCCTCTCTACTTTATTTGTACCCAGAGAGAAACACATGCCGGTCCAGCCCTGCTGATCACCCATTTCTTTGTCGCTCCATTGGGAGACCCAGACAATTGGGTGTATAGCTTCTGCCTCCGGAGGCCACACAAAGTATTACACTTTAAAAAGTGTAACCCCTCCCCTCTGCCTATACACCCCCCCCCCCGAGAATCACGGGCTCCTCAGTTTTATGCTTTGTGTGGAAGGAGGCACACATCCACTCATGCATTCTCATATTAGTTATGTCGGTTGGAAGAAAAGAGGGCCCCCACGGGGCCCCCGGCATGTTCCCTTCTCACCCCACTACGTCAGCGGTGTTGTTAAGGTTGAAGTACCCATTGCGGGTACAAAGGCTGGAGCCACATGCCGTCTCCTTCACCATCCCTTAGCGGCTCTGGGAGAAGTGGGATCCTAAGCGGTCATCCATTTACTGGGACCGTGCTCCCTCCGCAGCCCCTGTGGGAACCTGCCGGACCGGAGCCTATTCAACCTCAGGGACCGGGCCCTGCAACTCAGAGGTACTCTGTGTCCCCATTGGGGACTGTGCAGGGAGCGCACCTTCTTCCCGGAAACCGCGGCAGCTGCTGAATTGAGAAAGCCGGTGGACCTCCGCGCCGACCGTGCCTGCTTGTCGGGCGCGGTCTCAAATTTAGTTCCCGGCTTCATCGCGGCCTAGTCGCAAAAATCCCGCCCGCGGGCCAGCTTGTCAGGGGTAAGGGCGGGATTACCGACCTGACGTCGGATGTGAGGGCTGGAGCATCCTGCATGTTTCCTCCCCCCTCACTGATCACTGTGGGGACCCCAGATTCCCGCACTTTCCTGGCGCCGCCCACGGCTCCACTCCTCTCCTGAGAGCTTCGGCAGCCTTTTTTTTTTTTTTTGGCATTCTGCCGGTGGAGGATTCTCAGTGAACAGCTCTGCAGCTCCGGGGGACCTAAGGCAGGGAATCTGGAGGACACACTCCGCTTGTTAGTGGTCGGTAAGCCACACCGGTCACCCGGTGCTGGTCCCCCTAGGGTGCCGGAATAGATACGTGTATATATATATATATATATATATATATATATATATATATATATATAATCTGTTCGGTCGGGCTGTATACCCCTTTTTTCCCATATACCCTCAGTGATCACTCTCCTAGGAGACAACAGCATGTCGTCCACAAGGAGCAAAGCTGTTAAGGCACAGGGTTTTTTTGCGGCCTGTACCTCTTGTGGGGCTATGTTACCTGCGGGTTCCACCTACCCTCACTGTGAGCAATGCTCGACCCCTGTTTCGCTTGCTCAGCCGGAGCCTCGGTCACTAGTGGGCCCCTCGGCTCATGTAGACCCCCCTGCTCCCCCTGTCCAGGCGGCAGGGACAGAGTTCACCTCTTTTGCTGAGAAACTCTCTGAGTCACTTTCACAATCCATGGCTCAGTCTATGGACAAATGGTCTGCCAAGCTGCTAGAAGCCTTGCAGTCCAGACCGGTCCCTTCCCAGGCCCCGGCCCCTGTTGGCTCGTCGCCTCCAGGCCCCTCTCGGTCCGCGCCGCAGCGCGCTCCCAGGTTGGCCCCTAGGTCTCAGGTGGAGGACTCCTGCCCGGACCACAGTCCTAGGCCGGCTAAGCGGGCTCGCTGGGAATCTTCCCCGACTTCTTCACGCTGCTCGGGTTCCCAGCTTGAGGACTCTCTGGAGGACGAGGCGGACGTCGTAGCTCAGGGTTCTGACCCTGACGTCGCCCTTAACCTTGATACACCTGAAGGGGACGCCTTAGTGAATGATCTCATCTCGTCCATCAACCAGGTGTTGGATCTCTCTCCCCCGCCTCCTACTGTAGAGGAGTCGGCGTCTCAGCAGGAGAAACACCAGTTTCGGTTCCCCAAACGTACACGCAGTGTGTTTTTCGATCACTCTAACTTCAGAGACGCTGTCCAGAAGCCCAGAGCGGTCCCGGACAAGCGCTTTACTAAGCGCCTCACTGACACGCGTTACCCCTTCCCATCTGAAGTCGTTAAGGGTTGGGCTCACTGTCCCAAGGTGGATCCTCCAGTCTCAAGATTGGCGGCTAGATCCGTGGTATCGGTTGCAGATGGCTCATCGCTAAAGGATGCCACTGACAGGCAGATAGAGCTCCTGGTGAAGTCCATCTATGAGGCCACGGGCGCGTCTTTTGCCCCGGCCTTTGCAGCCGTGTGGGCACTCCAAGCTATCTCGGCTTGTCTGGCTGAGATTAATGCTGTCACATGTAATTCTGCTATGCAAGCTGCGTCTTTGACCTCTCAGGCGTCAGCCTTTTCATCCTACGCCATGAACGCAGTCCTGGACTCTGCTAGCCGTACAGCTGTAGCATCCGCTAACTCTGTGGCAGTCCGCAGGGCCATGTGGCTGCGCGAATGGAAGGCAGACTCGGCCTCCAAGAGGTTCTTAACCGGTTTGCCGTTTTCTGGCGACCGTTTGTTTGGCGAACGATTGGATGAGATTATTAAGGAATCCAAGGGAAAGGATTCCTCCTTACCCCAGTCCAAACCTAAGAGACCTCAGCAACGAAAAATACAATCGAGGTTTCGGTCCTTTCGTCCCTCCGCCAAGCCCCAATCTTCTTCGTCCAGCAGGCCGGAGAAAGGCCAGAGGAACTCCTATGCGTGGCGGTCCAAGTCACGCCCCCAAAAGGCTGCAGGAGGCACTGCCTCCAAGACGGCCTCCTCATGACTCTCGGCCTCATCTAGCCACATCCTCGGTCGGTGGCAGGCTCTCCCGCTTTGGAGACGCCTGGTGGCCACATGTTCAAGACCGATGGGTAAGAGACATTCTGTCTCACGGTTACAGGATAGAGTTCAGCTCTCGTCCTGCGGCTCGTTTCTTCAGAACCTCTCCGCCCCCCGCTCAGGCCGACGCACTTTTTCAGGCAGTGGACACTCTGAAGACAGAAGGAGTTGTGATCCCCGTTCCCCTTCAGGAACGTGGTCGCGGCTTTTACTCCAACTTGTTCGTGGTGCCAAAAAAGGACGGATCATTCCGTCCCGTTCTGGACCTCAAGCTACTCAACAGACATGTGAGAACCAGACGGTTTTGGATGGAATCTCTCCGCTCGGTCATCGCCTCGATGTCACAAGGAGACTTTCTAGCATCGATCGACATCAAGGATGCTTATCTCCACGTGCCGATCGCACCCGAACATCAACGTTTCTTGCGTTTCGCCATCGGGGACGAACACCTTCAGTTCGTGGCATTGCCTTTTCGGCCTGGCGACAGCCCCACGGGTTTTCACCAAAGTCATGGCATCCGTCGTGGCGGTCCTGCACTCTCAGGGCCACTCGGTGATCCCCTACTTAGACGATCTCCTAGTCAGGGCCCCTTCCCGGGTGGCGTGTCAACAAAGCCTTACCGTCGCTCTGGCGACTCTCCAGCAGTTCGGGTGGATCATCAACTTCCCGAAATCCAAGTTGACACCGACCCAATCACTGACTTACCTCGGGATGGAGTTTCATACACAGCCAGCGGTAGTCAAGCTACCGCGGGACAAACAGCTTTCTCTTCAGGCAGGGGTGCAATCACTTCTTCGGTGTCAGTCACACCCCTTAAGGCGCCTCATGCACTTCCTGGGGAAGATGGTGGCAGCCATGGAGGCAGTGCCGTTCGCGCAATTCCATCTACGGCCACTCCAATGGGACATTCTCCGCAAATGGGACAGGAGGTCGGCTTCCCTCGACAGGAACGTCTCTCTTTCCCTTGCAACCAAGACGTCACTTCAGTGGTGGCTCCTTCCCAATTCTCTATCGCAGGGAAAATCCTTCCTACCCCCAACCTGGGCTGTGGTCACCACGGACGCGAGCCTGTCAGGGTGGGGAGCGGTTTTTCTCCACCACAGGGCTCAGGGAACCTGGACTCCGACAGAGTCATCCCTTCAGATCAATATTCTGGAGATAAGGGCAGTGTATCTAGCCCTATTGGCTTTCCATCGGTGGCTGGAGGGCAGGCAGATCCGTATCCAGTCGGACAACGCCACTGCCGTCGCATACATCAACCACCAAGGCGGCACTCGCAGTCGTCAAGCCTTCCACGAAGTCCGGCGGATTCTGCAGTGGGTGGAAGCCACAGCCTCCACCATCTCCGCAGTTCACATCCCGGGCGTAGAAAACTGGGAAGCAGATTTTCTCAGTCGCCAGGACATGGATGCGGGAGAATGGTCTCTGCACCCAGAAGTGTTTTGAGAGATCTGTCGCCGCTGGGGAACGCCGAACGTCGATCTCATGGCGTCACGGCACAACAACAAAGTCCCGGCATTCATGGCACGGTCTCAGGATCACAGAGCTCTGGCGGCGGACGTGTTAGTTCAGGATTGGTCGCAGTTTCGACTGCCTTATGTGTTTCCTCCTCTGGTGATGCTGCCCAGAGTGTTACGCAAGATCAGGTCCGACTGCCGTCGCGCCATTCTCATCGCTCCAGACTGGCCGAGGCGGTCGTGGTACCCGGATCTGTGGCATCTCACGGTGGGTCAACCGTGGGCACTTCCAGACCGCCCAGACTTGCTGTCACAAGGCCCGTTTTTCCATCTGAATTCTGTCGCCCTCAACCTGACTGTGTGGCCATTGAGTCCAGGCTCCTAGCGTCTTCGGGGTTATCTCAGGATGTCATTGCCACCATGAGACAGGCCAGGAAGCCAACGTCCGCCAAGATCTATTACAGGTCTTGGCGAATCTTCTTATCCTGGTGCTCTGATAACTGTTTTCCTCCATGGCCGTTTGCCTTACCCACTTTTCTTTCATTCCTTCAATCCGAATGGACAAGGGTTTGTCACTCGGCTCTCTCAAGGGCCAAGTATCGGCGCTCTCCGTATTTTTTCAAAAGCGCCTAGCCAGGCTTCCGCAGGTCCACACGTTCCTGCAGGGAGTTTGCCACATAGTCCCACCTTACAAGCGCCCGCTGGAACCCTGGGATCTTAACAGGGTGCTATCGGCTCTTCAGAAACCACCTTTCGAGCCGCTGCGGGATGTCTCTCTATCACGTCTTTCGCAGAAGGTGGCCTTTCTAGTGGCAGTTACATCACTCCGGAGAGTGTCTGAGCTTGCAGCGCTGTCATGCAAAGCCCCCTTCCTGGTGTTTCACCAGGATAAGGTGGTTCTGCGTCCGGTCCCGGAATTTCTCCCTAAGGTGGTATCCCCTTTTCATCTCAATCAGGATATCTCCTTGCCTTCATTTTGCCCTAATCCAATTCACCAATGTGAAAAGGATTTGCACTCTTTGGATCTGGTGAGAGCACTCCGGTTCTACGTGTCTCGCACGGCGCCCCTGCGTCGTTCAGATGCGCTCTTTGTCCTTGTCGCTGGCCAGCGTAAGGGTTCGCAGGCTTCCAAGTCAACCTTGGCTCGGTGGATCAAGGAACCGATTCTCGAAGCCTACCGTTCTTCTGGGCTTCCGCTTCCTTCAGGGCTGAAAGCCCATTCTACCAGAGCCATGGGTGCGTCCTGGGCTTTGCGGCACCAGGCTACGGCTCAGCAGGTGTGTCAGGCAGCTACGTGGTCTAGTCTGCACACTTTCACAAAACACTATCAAGTGCATACCTATGCTTCGGCAGATGCCAGTCTAGGTAGGCGAGTCCTTCAGGCAGCGGTTGCCCACCTGTAAGAGGGGGCCGTTTTCGGCTCTTTTTATTGAGGTATTTTTTTACCCACCCAGGGACTGCTCTTGGACGTCCCAATTGTCTGGGTCTCCCAATGGAGCGACAAAGAAGAAGGGAATTTTGTTTACTTACCGTAAATTCCTTTTCTTCTACCTCCTATTGGGAGACCCAGCACCCGCCCCTGTTCCCTTCGGGCTGGTTGTTCTTTTGTGTACACATGTTGTTCATGTTGAATTGTTCTTTTGGTTCATGGTTTTCAGTTCTCCGAACATCCTTCGGATTGAATTTACCCTAGACCAATTTATAAGTTTTCTCCTTCCTGCTTTTGCACCAAAACTGAGGAGCCCGTGATTCACGGGAGGGTGTATAGGCAGAGGGGAGGGGTTACACTTTTTAAAGTGTAATACTTTGTGTGGCCTCCGGAGGCAGAAGCTATACACCCAATTGTCTGGGTCTCCCAATAGGAGCTAGAAGAAAAGGAATTTACGGTAAGTAAACAAAATTCCCTTGTTTGCTGCTGCTTCATGTAAGCGCAAATTCCCTTCTGGGGCAACCAGTTACGACCAGCGCTGCTTGCATTTGCCTGTCTCTTCCTTTGGCATTGGAGCCCCTTGCGTGGCCTTTTACTCTGTCCCAATCAGTTGCTGTACTGGCCAAGGGGTCCCAGATTTTGGTCACCGTACTAGAGTGTCTGCTTATGTCCTCTAGTGCCCCATGTATTCTGACTACTACCCAGATTGCATCAGACCCACCAGCTTAGCTGTACCAACATAGCAGGTTGTGTCAGCAGTAGAGATGAGCAAACCTGAAAAGTTAAGTTTGGTGTTCGTACCAAACACGGATTTTACTAAAACAACAGTGTTCGAATTTGGGTAGTTTAGGTTTTCTGACCACTCGAGTGACCATAGTTGTGTGCATGCACACTTGGTGCTCAGCGTAGTGTGAGCTCACAGTGTTTGAATGGCTCGCACTGTGGGTAACAACAGTGTTATCGGATGTAGTATGCACCAGAAAAAAAGGTAAACCCTGCCCCCGGAAGTGAACTGTTTATGGTTGGCTGCAAGTTGACGTAGACCCGAATTGACCAATTAGTGACTTCCATTGGGGCTCAGGTAAAGTACAAGTCCCAAACCGAACTTTATCTAAAGTCAGGCTGAAACCGCCAAAGCGAACTTCTCAGTCCATCAGTCTCCTTTCCAGTTCTTTAACTCTCCCTTTCTGGTGTACCATGCCCACCAAGGGTGTTCATGAAAGCCCCCCCCCCCCCCTCCTCCCCGCTCCATTGTCAAGCGGTCACTGGTTTGATAACTGGAATCTTCCAGTATTTGCCTCCGCCGCTCTCTTCTTACAGTCCATTATCAGATTGTGGCGACGGTTCCAGCTGTCTTGCTTGGAGGGAGGTCTTCCACTGACACTGGATGGTAAATCTCTGGAAGAATCGCTAAACCCTACTTTCCACCAATGTCCTAGAGCTTAAAGCAGGGGTGGGGAACCTCCGGCCCGCGGGCCGCATGCGGCCCGCCATGACCTTTTATGTGGCCCCCGGGCAGATTCCCGGGGGAGGCAGTGCTGGTGCTGTCACTGCGGTTTGCTGCCGCCGGCCCTTTAAATCCACACATTGCTGTTTGTGCTGCAATGTGTTCTCCCGTCGGCCAGTGCCAATTGTGGGCGGGTCCACAGCAGCCTCACAACTTCTAGCCTTGTGTATCCGCCCCCTGCCCTCCGGAGATCAGTGCCTGCCTTCTCCTTCTGATGCAGTGTCCGGCTCCTGCACTCCGGTGATGTGAGTGCAATGCTGCTGTGAGTCCAGCGCCGACCCTCTGCTGCTATGTGCCCTGCCCAATGCTTTGTGCCTCCCCACACCAGTTCTGTAAACCCTCTCCCCCAGAGTTGCATGAAACTCTCAGCGCAGTGTGGCCCCCAATGTCGTGTGTGCACCCCTCCCCCAGTCCTGTGTGCAGCCCATCACCCAGTAGTCCTGTTTGCACCCCGCCAATCCTGTGTGCACCCCTCCACCAGTCCTGTGTGCAGCCCCCCAATGTCCTGTGTGCACCCCCACACAATCCTATGTGCAGCCCATCACCCAGTCCTGTGTGCACCCCCCAGTCCTGTGTGCACCCCCCAGTCCTGTGTGCACCCCCCCAGTCCTGTGTGCACCCCCCCAGTCCTGTGTGCACCCCCCCAGTCCTGTGTGCACCCCCCCAGTCCTGTGTGCACCCCCCCAGTCCTGTGTGCACCCCCCCAGTCCTGTGTGCACCCCCCCAGTCCTGTGTGCACCCCCCAGTCCTGTGTGCACCCCCCCAGTCCTGTGTGCACCCCCCCAGTCCTGTGTGCACCCCCTCAGTCCTGTGTGCACCCCCCCAGTCCTGTGTGCACCCCCCCAGTCCTGTGTGCACCCCCCCAGTCCTGTGTGCACCCCCCCAGTCCTGTGTGCACCCCCCCAGTCCTGTGTGCACCCCCCAGTCCTGTGTGCACCCCCCAGTCCTGTGTGCACCCCCCCAGTCCTGTGTGCACCCCCCCAGTCCTGTGTGCACCCCCCCAGTCCTGTGTGCACCCCCCCAGTCCTGTGTGCACCCCCCCAGTCCTGTGTGCACCCCCCCAGTCCTGTGTGCACCCCCCCAGTCCTGTGTGCACCCCCCCAGTCCTGTGTGCAGCCCCCCCCAGTCCTGTGTGCAGCCCCCCCCAGTCCTGTGTGCAGCCCCCCCCAGTCCTGTGTGCAGCCCCCCCCAGTCCTGTGTGCAGCCCCCCCCAGTCCTGTGTGCAGCCCCCCCCAGTCCTGTGTGCAGCCCCCCCCAGTCCTGTGTGCAGCCCCCCCCAGTCCTGTGTGCAGCCCCCCCCAGTCCTGTGTGCAGCCCCCCCCAGTCCTGTGTGCAGCCCCCCCCAGTCCTGTGTGCAGCCCCCCCCAGTCCTGTGTGCAGCCCCCCCCAGTCCTGTGTGCAGCCCCCCCCAGTCCTGTGTGCAGCCCCCCCCAGTCCTGTGTGCAGCCCCCCCCAGTCCTGTGTGCAGCCCCCCCCAGTGATGTCTGTGCCTCCCCCCCCAGTGATGTCTGTGCCTCCCCCCCAGTGATGTCTGTGCCTCCCCCCCCAGTGATGTCTGTGCCTCCCCCCCCAGTGATGTCTGTGCCTCCCCCCCCAGTGATGTCTGTGCCTCCCCTCCAGTGATGTCTGTGCCTCCCCTCCAGTGATTTCTGTGCCTCCCCTCCAGTGGTGTCTGTGCCTCCAGCCCCTCCAGTGGTGTCTGTGCCTCCAGCCCCTCCAGTGGTGTCTGTGCCTCCAGCCCCTCCAGTGGTGTCTGTGCCTCCAGCCCCTCCAGTGGTGTCTGTGCCTCCAGCCCCTCCAGTGGTGTCTGTGCCCCCAGCCCCTCCAGTGGTGTCTGTGCCCCCAGCCCCGCGTGTGGTGTCTGTGCCCCCAGCCCCGCGTGTGGTGTCTGTGCCCCCAGCCCCGCGTGTGGTGTCTGTGCCCCCAGCCCCGCGTGTGGTGTCTGTGCCCCCAGCCCCATGCCCCCAGTTAATTAATTGCTTCACCCAATATAGCAGGGTCATTTAAACATTGATAATTTTGTGCGGCCCCCGAAGGTTGGTAGAAATTTCCAAATGGCCCCCGACAGAAAAAAGGTTCCCCACCCCTGGCTTAAAGCCATTCGTCTGTCACTTCTCCATTGACAGGGCCAGATGTCGGGTTTCCCTGTCCATGTACAGTTTGACAACGCTATACCATGGCATATATCAACTATCAGGACAAAACCCGAAGTTGGCTAGCCAAGGCAGACATTTCAAGGAATCTTGCTTGGGCAGAAGGAAGATTTCTATCAATCTCAGCAGTCCACATTCCTGGAGTGGTCAGCTGGGCCTCTGACTTCCTAAGGCGCAAAAGACTCAACGCGTCAAAGCGTTCCTTTCACATGTTGATCTTTGACCAAATCTGCCTACATTGGGGCATTCCAGACGTCAATCTGATGGAATACCACAAAGTCCCTCATTTTGTGTCCAGGTTTCACGACCATGTATTGATTGACTCCAACATTCTGCCAATTCCATGGTCTACTGCGGCTACTTAAGTGGCTCAAGAAGATTAAATTGAAAGGGGTTCCTATTATCGTCATGGTTCTTGAGTGGCCCAGAAGATCCTGGTACGTACAGGTAGTCAACCTCTTTGTAGACCTCCCATAGAGGCTTCCTGATCTTTCGCATCTGCTTTCCAGGGTCCCTTCTTCCATCCGAATTAATGGTCGTTCTCTTTAACAGAATGGCTGTAGAAGCTGCAGTTTTGAAAGCTTAAGACTTCTACGTTAAGGTCGTTCAGACCGTGATTAAGTCACGGTAGCCCTCCTTGTCAGGTATCTATCATCTTACTTGGAAGCCTTTTTTTGTTGGTGTGTGAATACAACTATGTTGCTCTTATGTTCATCTCTCTCTCTCTCTCTCTCCCTCGGCTCGCCTCTTCTTGCAGTCTAATTTTTTAGTCCCATAAGAGCCAGGTTTCTGCCTTCTTTAGCATTTTCAGAAGGACCTGGCTTGCTGGCCTGAAATAAGGACTTTCCTTCAGGATGCAGCATACTTGATACCTCTGTACCAGCCTCCCTTTGAACTCATGGGATATCAACCTGCTAAAATGATAGGGCTCTCCTTTTGAGCCTATATGAGACATCTCCCCGCCTCGACTCTCCTGAAAAGTGGCCTTCCTAGTAGAGATCACTTCCATCAGTCAAGTCTTCGAGTAACCTCTTTTCTTCCTAGGGTGACTTCCTCCTTCCACCTTTATTGAGAAAATTGTTCTGCATTAATTCTGTCTTTCTCCCTCTCATCCTATCCAGCGATCCTTAAAGAATTTGGACTTGATCAGAGTCGTGTGTCACTACTTATCGATGACATCCTATTTTTTTAAATATTCAGACTCCCTGTATGTTATTTGAAACTCTGCGAAATCAGTGGTACTAATCCAATATTTACTTAACATAAACATTTTATTTTATTTTCTCATAGACACATGTAAAAAACACACATAATAAATACATAAAAATCAATCAAGCAAGAAGTACACAGTATATTATATGGGTTCGCATGAGGACAGGACCCAAAGTAACCTGGTTACATGCAAGGTTTATACACATATAGTGGAGGTGCAATATCAGCTAGTATGGACTAATTGTTCTTTATATACTTCCATGCACTAATATCAGCAGTGAGTTGATCCAGAAAAAGTGTCCGACGCACGTTTCACCTCTTCATCACGTTCCCTCGGGACGTTTGGAGTCGCATAGACGGACAGTTAACACTGGTTAGTACTACATGCAAATGTATAGATAGCACTTAAGTTTCATTATGTATAATTATACACTCATGTTGATGGTTGCAATTTACAAGGGCATTCATTAATATAGGAATGTGCACACTTTTTCTGGATAAACTCACTGCTGATATTAGTGCATGGAAGTATTTAAAGAACAATTAGTCCATACTAGCTGATATTGCACCTCCACTATATGTGTATAAACCTTGCATGTAACCAGGTTACTTTGGGTCCTGTCCTCATGCGAACCCATATACTGTGTACTTCTTGCTTGATTGATTTTTATGTATTTATTATGTGTGTTTTTTCCATGTGTCTATGAGAAAATAAAATGTTTATTTTAAGTAAATATTGTATTAGTACCACTGATTTCGCAGCGTTTCATGTATAGATGGGTGGTTTTCCATTGTGTAGTTTACAGAGGTCCTGTTTAGTGACTTATAAATCCTTGTATGTTATTCCATAACGACATCATAGAGGTATCATCACTGCTGATGCTACTATTGCCCGTTGGATTTGTTCTGCTATTCTGGAAGTATATTGGCAAATGAAATACTGCTCCTAGTTGGGGATATGACTCACTCTACTTGAGAAATTGGGACTTCATGGGCCATTTGCCATCAGGCTTCTGTTCTTCAGCTGTTACCTGGTCATCCATCCACACCTTCCCCAAATTTTACAGAATTCATACCTTTGCGTCAGTTATAGGTAGAAAGGTGCTGCAAGTTGAGCAGTTGCTCAGGTGACGCCTTGAAGGAATTGCCTTACCATCCTTTTACCTTTTTTTTTTTTTTTTTTTTCTTTTTTTTTTTTTTCCCACCATATGTGTTTTTACAACTCATTTGAACTGCTTTGGGACATGGTTTCCCGTGTTCCCCAAAGAAATGCCCAAGAAGGAGGAATTTTGGTACTTATTGTAAAATGGCTTTCTTGCAGCTGTCTGGAGACACAGAACCCACACGCTTTTTTTGTCTTGTTGGGCACATGTTTGTGGTTATTCTCTGTTGGGGTTTCTTTACCTTCTTTTGCTTCTACTATTGGTTTCTCAGTGAGTAACAGTAGGTGGGTGTAGACTGCTGAGGAGTAGCCGACTGTTTTTCTTTGAGTGTATTTCTTAGGCCGGGGCCACACGGGGACTACTGAGATCCTCGCATTACACTTGGCTCATGCTGGCAGCACAGCTGGAGCTGGGTGTCATTGCGACTGAGGTCCGATTGTGCAATCGGACCACAGCTGTGGGGGGCGGGCTGGCATGGAGGAGGGGCGGGCCGGCGCTGAGAAGGGGAGGGGGGAAGCAGGGATTTATCTCCCTCCTCCATTTATGGCTATCGCCATTCTCGCTCTGCACTCGCATTACACCGGTGTAATGTGAGCGCAGTGCGATTTTTCTCTCGCCCCGTAGACTTGCATGGGTGCGAGAGCAACAGGATCGCATTGCACTCGCAGCATGCTGCGACTGTTTTCTCGGTCCGATTAGGGCTGAGAAAATAATTGCTCGTGGGTGCTTACACATAGGCTAATATTGGTCTGAGTGGAATGTGATATTTTATCACATTCCACTCGCTCCGATTTTCATGCCGTGTGTCCTAGTGTCAGCAGCAATACACCCTTGGTTTCCTCTGTTCCCCAAATAAAACTATGAGAAAGTGAATTTATTACCTTTTTATAGTACTGAAAACAAAATGCTTGTGTCTTACAGAAGTCATTATCACCAATGTCTGGTTATTCAAGAAGGAAGGTTGCAAGCCATTCTGTTGCTGAGCCAGCAGTGCACAAGCCAAAAAAAGCGGATGAATTAAAGAAAGGGGAGCAGTGTGCTGAAAAATGCCTTCATTGTGAAATTCAACATTATCCTCAAGATCACAAGTGTGCTTTACAAAATATCAAGATATCAAACGTTTGCTCCTTGTCTAAAGTTAGCTTCCACGATAATTCGTCTGTGGCATCCGCTGTCAAGGAGGGTGATTTGGACCCTGCATCATGTCCAAATGACTTAAAATTAAGTGAATCAGATGTGAATTACATACATTTGGAGTCTCATTCTGAATCTGAACTCTCAAATAAACCTGATTGCAACATTAGGGAAGTGGGAGCATGGCGGTCTGAAAACGTAAGCACGGTTAATCATAAAGACAACAATCTGAAAGAATCAATAGTTACCGACTTGACAGAAGAAGGTGGCATATCTAATGAACCGAAACGATCTGTCACTCCAAAGGTTTCTTCTCCAGTGTCCAAATTTTCATCCATCAAGACCAGATCTACTGCAAATTCCAAACAGACAGGAATAGAAACACGTACCAGAAATTCTGATGCACAGAGGGGGTCTAAGTCTTCAGTCGGTCACAGTATTGAACCATCTGACAACAAATCAAGGCCCAACTCAGAAGAAAATAGAGAAAAGAAGTCATTTGACAAAAAGTTCTGTTGTGTTCTCAGCTGGACAGCCAGTATTTATGGACAACCCCTCGAATGCTCATGTGCATCAGAAAAAAATCAGGGTGGCGTAACACAGTCTTCTACTTCAGTAAAACAACTCGGTCTACATGTAGAATCTTGCAGAGATTACGTCTTAATAAGAGATCTTGATAACACTAGTACTGTCCAAAAAGAAACCTCGCCCCCACAGCTCAGCACACAAGGTCAGCATAAGCTACCTCACAAAAAAAGACAAGAGTCAAATGGTAAATCTCAGGCGCATAACCAAAACAAAGAGACAAGACAAACTTACTCTTTGAGGAAACTATCTGCAGTAGGACAAAGAAAATCACAGACTCTTGAGTTATCCGAAGGAGAAAATAGTAATTCATTTATACAAACATCTGGTGAAGGTAGACATAAATTGCCGGACAGGGAAGAAAAAGCAGCGCTAGCTCATACAACAAGAAATATGTCGGATTTTAAACAGGGCCAAAAGACCCTAAATGACAATAAGAAAAAATCAGTTCAGTCCGAACAAAGTGTGTGCGCGAGGAACGAGGGAGGAAGTCCTTATGTACATTCAAAAAGTAGCTCTTCCATCCATTACCAAAATACAGGACCAGAAGCCAACACTGAACCACAAAGCTTGCCCTTTAATCGAGAAGATCTGTCAAACTGGACAGACCGAGAGTCAGAAACGTTAACGCATTTAGCATTAGACAAGCGCGATATAAATCCAGATCCTTCTTCAGAAGGTAATGCAGTAATAAATCAGGGCTGTAGTAATGAAGGTGGTGACAAGCCTCTTAACAATATAGAGAATCTGATGAAACAGTTTGATCAGGAGTACAAGAGTTTTCTCTACAACTATGAGAGAAGCTATAGGACTAACAGTGCAATACCCTCAGATGATGAGACAAATGACAAAGCGACAGAAAAAATACAAAGTAATACACGCAGCACAGAATTTTGTTGCATGTTAGGGTGGTCAGCTCAAATTTCTGGAGAACCCCCAAAATGCTCGTGTGCAACATTTGAAATAAAAGACAAGTTGCCCTTAATTGATGATACCAAGACTGGTGGTACAAGATCGGCCGATCAGTCATCAAGTCCACCAGCAAAATCTGAGGGTAACATTTGTGAAAACTCTGTGGAGCACATAGAAACAAATTGGAAATCGAAAGAGTGCATTACTGGAGACAGATCAGCAGTAGGGAAAAGTAAATCCCAGACAAATAATACAGAAGGAAACTGTGAATTGGCGTTAGATTTGAAGAATTCACCTACACATGATGAGCAAAATGTGCCCAAGAAGTCTTTGGACAGAACACCACAGTTTCGAGAGAGTAAAGATAGATCGCCGAAAGCAGAGCTATCTGACGAAACGTTAGAAGTTGACAATAACCAACATTGTAGAAGAAATAAAACATTGGATTCATCGTTCATGGATAGTTTACAGGTTCTCCCTGGCAAGGAAGACCAAATACTGTCTTCAGAAAAGTCAACAATTTGCACACCTACCAGTGAAAAAAGATCAATTGTTTCTGGGCATATATCCACTCAGGTTCTTCCAGCCAAATCCAATTGTTCTGATACTTCTGAAAACATTTCATCTGAGAAAGCACCAGAAATAATTTCGTCTCCACAGGACGTTACGAAGGATCCATTACTATTAGACAATGACTTTGTTGCACAAGGTATTTGTAATTTGGATGTTCACATCCAAGAAGCAAAAGGAGCTAAACTAATCAGTACTTGCCAAACTACGCAGAAAGATATCACAATTCCGCACATGTTGACCAGTACGTCAGGTGCTACTTTTGATACTAGAGAAACATTCTCGGATGTACAAACTGAAAACAAAAATTCCCAATTGAGAAAGTTAGATGCTGTTCAAGGACTCTCAAAAACTGAATGCACCTTAGGAAACCAGATTAGTTCACCCATTGTGGTAGAACAAAACATTAACGACTTTAGTGTGCTACCACAAGTACAAGAATTAACGGGGGAAATGCCACCAAAGATTGTCTCTCAATGTAAACGTGATTCATTCGGCAGGTTCAAGAAAAAAACTAGGAGCAATCCTAGTGAGACGACCAAAACGCCGACCACATCGAGCAAAGAGTCACACAATCTTGGACTAGATGAGCAGAATATTTCTTCTGCGGAAAGCTCTGAACTACCTCCATCGCCACAGTGCAGACCAAAATGCTGCTTTATTAGTGACAACAGTAAACCAGGAGAATGCCAGGAGGCAAAAAATAAACACAATGTAAAGACTCCTAAAGAAAACGAAGATGAAGTCGTAAAATCTTCACAAAACATACTTTTTTACGAAGAAAGTTCTGAAATTTCTCCTAAAAAGACACATTCGGAAAAGTCTAACGCAGATCTACAGACAAAGATAGTTTCTCACATTGGTCACTTAGATTCCCGACTAGAAACCGAAAAACTTGACGACTCTATAGTTAAATACAGTAATGATGAGATCACGCCTGCCACGCAAGAAACTAAATGCAGTGATGATGATGAGAAATTAGGAAACAAAGACAAGTTAGATCATATAGGTAATCTACACGAAAGGAAGAGAAAAGCAAATATCCCTGGATCAGAAAGCGGCTCTGGAAAAAGGAGCAAATCTGCACAATCCGAGCAGAACGCTCCGTCTGCAGAAATGAAACCAGTAGAAATGGCAGCTTTACCAACATGTGATGATGCGGTGAAGACTCCGGATGCTTCATCTACACCGACAAGTCAACCGAGCCTTCAAGAAAAAGTAAACCTCAAGCAGTGCGTCGTTAAACTTTACAGATTACCTTTTCCTTTAGATGGAAAGCTCCCAATGAATAATCCTAGCGAAATAAGTAAGAACTGCAACGTCGACAGTAAAGATGACAGTGAGCAAATAAAGGAGTAACTTAAAAGAAACGACAGTATCTTCAGCTCAAACATCCAAGACAAGAATGGAGCAAGGAATAGATATTTTGAACAGCGTTATCTTTGGTAGTGGACATCATGTTTCACCCCGTGTTAGATTTAGAGCTATAGAGGCTATTACATTGTGTTTCAAGACTTTTTAGTTTCACAGTTTTTTGTTTTTTTTAGTCTACAAACCATGCTGTCTATGTCAAGATGCGAAAATTTGCCTTTCTTACCGGTGGCTGCTCCGGCACTGCCTCTGCTCCGTACCCCAGGGTTTTTTTTGTTGACGAGCCGTAGTCATGAGGTCACTGCTGCCACCATGCTAACAAAGACTGGGGCGACGGTGGAGGGACATTACAGGAGCGGCAAAGGGGTAAATAAGGCTAACTTTCTTATTTTTACACAAAGCATGCATGTAAACATAAACAGGTTTTTCAGGTCAATTTTTTTTTTTTTTTCTTTTTATTCCTTAATGTACATGGTTTAGAAGTATAGTGAAAGCAAAGGAGGGGTTATTCAACCACATTCATTTTTTTTTTTTTTATTTAAGAAGTTAACAGTATAAAATATCCCATCACCCTGTACCCACCCGCCCATAACTCTTCACTGGTCACCTTCCGAAGTTGAAAACGATTGTGGGCGCACGATCCGGAGGAGCAAAACGTTACACAATTGCACATACCGATTTGCACAGCTTGAAAATCCAGTCACAAGAAGAGGGAATTAAAAGTTCTCCAGAATCTGGAATCCTACAAAATGCTTCAGAAGTAAAGGCCCAAACAATTTTTTCTTCCGTTTTGGTCTGTTTCCACGATATGGGCACAGTTTGAGGGGTTTTTTATTGCCGCCTAGAAACTCTTGCGAATTTATGGAACCGGGAGACCGTTTATCTTCCTCGTTGCGATTCACGGCGGCACAACTTTACTGAACTTTTTGTCACTTTCTGGTTGCATGGTCTAGAGTTTGTCCAGAAGGTCCTTGTTTTCCTGCTGTAGTATAAAGACTCTTTTTATGGTTTTTTGAAACTGTCATCGCTTGTATGGACAGATACTGGATATCTTGTGCCAAAAGCATAATTGAATACCAACTGAGATTATCTAGTTGTTTTTTTTTAGGATACGTTTTTAAGACTTTTTTTTCCATTTTAAACTTTGCATTGTTTGTTGCATTTTAACTGTTTTATTTCCACTTTTACCATTGAATCTTAACTTCTGAGCAACTTTTTTCCTACTTGTACAAGGACTATTAATCACCTGACTGTTTGTCAGGATTAAACTCCGCATATTTGACGAGTAACATTGTAGCATAGAGGTAGTTGGGCTCCAGAGGTGAAAATCTCACATGAATGGTTTCACAAGTTAAAAAAATATTTAGAAAATCAGACTGCCTTCACAGGGGCTGCAGTAGTTTTGCCCCCTCAATACACTAGCATTATCGGGTTCAGAATATCAGTGCCCTACCGTTTACTCCACGGCACCTCGCATCAATGGTGCACATGCCCTCAGCTGTTTCTACCTTTTCACTATGCCCAAGTGTGTTGTCGACTGTAATATGAAGGGAAGATGAAGATGAATTGCAGCTGTGACATTATTAAAGGGAATCTGTCACCAGATTTGGGCCTTCAAAACTAAAACTAGCACCTTAACCAGCGCCTGCACGTTATCCTCTGACCTTCAAAAATATATTTATAAAGTCTACAGCCCAAAATGTAAATTGACCAGTCCAATGGGCGTCCTAATCTGCGCCTCCTGTCCCTCCTTTCACCGTCCTCTTGAGCTGATTGATGTGGATGACGCCTCGGATGCTATCCATGTAGGCGGGCAAAATCTCTCGACTGCGCAAACATATTCCCGGCTCAGGTAGGCGCACTTTGCTCTGCCCTATTGCGGGCAAATGCTGAAAACATAGGTGTGCCTGTGCGAACTGGCGAGTTCTCTCTGCAAGCGCGTGATTTTGCCCGGCAATGTCACCCGCTTCATCTACATCGATGGGCAAAACCTCGTGCCTGCGCAGTAAACTTGCCGGTTCGCACTGTATGTTTTCGGTGCTACCCACAACAGGCGGAGCGAAGTGCGCCTGCACAAGATGGGAATATGGAGATTTTGTCCGTCTACGTGGATGGCGTCATCCACATCAGCTCAGGAGGAAGGCGAAAGGTTGGACAGGAGGCGCAGATGAGGACACCCATCGGACCGGACAATTTACATACCGGGCGGGAGATTTTATAAAGGTATTCTTGGGGGCTACAGGGAAGGGGTAACATGCACCATCATGGAATGCAGCACAGGCGCTGCTTAAGGTGCTAGTTTTAGTTTAGAAGGCTCATATCTGGTAACAGGTTTCCTTTAAGTAAGAAGCATCACCACCTGACAAGAGATAACAATAAAAGTAGCATCGACACACAGGGTCAAAGGAGGCCGAACACTACACGAGAGCGAATCAGAGTCCCCAAAAGGAAGCCCCCTAAGAGCAAGCGATTGAAAATTCCGCTGTGAGCATGTCCTGGTAATTTCACACAGGTTCTGATGTGGATTTCACATAATTCCTATTTATTCTGTCACCCATTCGTTCAAAATAAACTGCACAGATTTTTCAGCAACTGGTGAAAAATAAAAAAAAAATTTTGACCCAGATGTTGCTCGGAAGCCGCAACTAATTCATTGAATTGCTGTCAGTGCAAGATGCGAATAACTGCAGAGACTCAAGGGTCCGTCTCGGATTTAAGAACAGAAAAACTAATTGTGAAAACGTCCCCTTTCGCGTTCAGGACGCGCCCGGACAGTTTGTTTAAATGTTTTACTTTCCTGTGATTTATATTGTAATTATTAAATAATTGATCACAAAATTAATTCTGTGTATTTTTTTGGGGAGTTGATCTGAGATCCTGAAGGATTTGCTTCCTGTGGGGAACGCGACGGGAATTACACCTGCATGAGTATTACCACTATGGGCAGATGTGACCGATCTACAGGATGTACCATGAAGGCTAGGTTCACATTTCCATTGTTTTGCATCAGTCACATGCGTTGCTTGACGCTTGTGACTGATGCGTTGTACAACGGATGACAAGTATTGGAAGAGAAAGTGGATTTCGTTCTAAAACGAGAGAGAGAACGATCAACTGATCGCTCTCATTAGCCGGCCGGCGGGTGATTAGCTGATCGCTCTCATTAGCCGGCCGGCGGGTGATCAGCTGATCGCTCTCATTAGCCGGGTGATCAGCTGATTGCTCTCATTAGCCGGCCGCCGGGTGATCAGCTGATCGCTCTCATTAGCCGGCCGGCGGGTGATCAGCTGATTGCTCACAGAAGGCGGCCGCCGGGTGATCAGCTGATCGCTCTCATTAGCCGGCCGCCGGGTGATCAGCTGATCGCTCTCATTAGCCGGGTGATCAGCTGATCACTCTCATTAGCCGGGTGATCAGCTGATTGCTCACAGAAGGCGGCCGCCGGGTGATCAGCTGATCGCTCACAGCAGGCGGCCGCCGAGCGATCAGCTGATCATTCGGCCGCCGAGAGAGCATGCGCAGCGGAATCAAAAGGATTCCGCTGCTCAAAAAACGCTACATGCTGCGCTCCTGCCGCCCCCAAGGGTCAGTCATTCCACGACTGATAAGTCGGGCGGCGGATGCAACGCAGCGTCATCAGTCACAATCCGCCGCTCATACAAGTCTATGGGTACAACGGAATCCGCCAAACGGATTCCGTTGTTTACCAGAGCTGCGGATTGTGACTGATACAAATTGACGGAAATGTGACCCTAGCCTAACATGTAACATTTGTAGCAAAAAGCTACGTTACTGAAGATCATTTCCATAGTGGTGAATGTTTCGGCGGCTGCACACGGATTTCTACAAGCCTATGAAGATAGATGAGATGGTGGGATTTTCAGCAAGCAGTCTGAATATGGCCTTGTCTTGAGACTCGGAGTTGTGCTCGACTGTTCCTCTAAGGCCTCTTTCACACGTTCGTGCCTCCGGTACGTGTTTGGCAGTTTTCTCACGTACCGGAGACACGTACACACGTAGACCTATGTATTCCTATGGTTTTGGACACGTACGTTTTTTTGCATGGAACGTGTTTCCTTTCCGTACTTGCGTGTGTCCGTGTGTTTCTCACGGCAACATGTCCGTCTTCTCTCTGGCATCACGGGTGTCATGGAACGCAAACGTGTCACACGTAATGCAAACTGACCACACGGATGTGTTCCGTGTGACATGCACCAGAGAAAAGACGTGTCTGTGAGAAAAAAAACCTTTCCTCACCTTCTCCTGCCCTGCTGTCTCTGCCGCTGCTGTCACTTGCTGTCGACCGCCGCTCATTACGCTCATTGCATATTCACTTCACTGCGGCCGGAAGCTGCAGCAGCGGGGAGTCGGCAGGACCGGAGACCGAAGATCAGCACCACGGACAGCGACGCCAGGGACAGGTGAGCAGAAAGTTCCCATTCTCTGTGTGTTATTACGCACCTTTGACATGTCCGTGAAAAATGTGCGTGATTTTCACGGACGTGTAAAAGAGGCCTAAGGCCGGTGTCACACTTGCGAGTGCCTCTCGTGTATCGCTCGCAAGTCTCACGTTGCATCACCCGGCACGGACTCACACTCTCCTCACAGGAGTGGGTCGGTTGCGTGCATCTCTATGCAGCTGAGACGCTCCTGTCTGGAGAGTGTGCGGCCATGACGGGTGATGCAACGCGAGACTTGCGAGAGATATACGCGAGGCACTCGCAAGCGTGACACCGCCCTAATTCCCGTACTCCACTTTGATCCCACAGCCATCTCAACATTGACACTTCCGCCATTTAGAGCTCACTCGCTGAATCCTAGTGGTCATAGTTTAATTTTTTTTTTCATTTATTTTTATTAAATATTTATTTGGGGACTAAACATTTTTGTAATTTGGTTTCATCAAAATGTTTGCACCGTTTGGATTTTACAGACTTTTTGTTTTACATCTACATTTAACTTTAATGTGGTTGGGAGTTGTAAAATCAGCTGAGAGGCGCTGAGAAAAACTCAGGATTTACAAGCATTCCTGACAGAAGGAGCTCCCTGACGGATTCTCGGTTAGCTCATTCTATAGCACGCAGTAAGTGCAAAATAGGCCAGGGCCGGTAACCAAAGGAAAATTTTTATGTAACAATAGCAAAAACATGAATTTTATTTTAGCCTAAAATACATGCATTTAACCAAAAAATGTCCAATTACTAATCTGACCCACTTATATACAAATCTGAATCTGTTAGGTCAGTGCAGGAGACTCGCGGTTGGGAAGTTCAGCCATAATGCAGAATGTAACATGTGGAAGCCATAACGTTGGGTGAATAGAACTCTATAGTCAGGTTTAGGTTTTTGGTGAGTCGCATTATGGTTGTGTACTGCGATATGATCATATTAAAACAATAAAACTAAATGTGACACTGTATTGCGGTCTCTCTGTTGCACAAGTCATAAAGAGCAGCAGCATCCGATCCGAGTATCGAATCCCCAATGGTGGCAAACTATGGGGCCCGTAAGTTGGGGGGCTCGGCATGCATGCACCCCCACATTCAACTGTGATGCCGATACACTTGAGAGCAATGGTGAAAGGCAGCCCTCCGCTGACTCTCGATCCTCCATCATTCTCTCACTGTGTCTGTGCTCTGTCATCTCAGTGCAGCGGGCGCGATGATGTCACTACTGCGCGCCCGCTGAGCTGAGATGTGCAGAGTTGCAGACCTCTCGCCAAGGAGACTCGAGCAGCGGCGAAAAAGGGAGAGGCGAGTATTTGTTTTAAGTCATTGGATGACTATGTGGACTGCATTATAAATATGGAGAACGATGGGGGCTGCATAATCCTATACGGTTGACTGTGGGGGGGGGGGGTGTATGATAATATATGGAGAACTATGGGGGCTGCATTATGCTATATGGAAGACTGTAGGGTGCTTTATATTATATGGTGGACTATGGGTGTGCATTATACTTTTGAGGGGACCATGAGTGTGTATCATTATATATGGAAGACTGAGGGCTGCATTATACTATATGGAGGACTATGGGGGTGCTTTATACTGGGCGGCACGGTGGCTCAGTGGTTAGCACTGCAGTCTTGCAGCGCTGGGGTCCTGAGTTCAAATCCCACCAAGAGCACCATCTGCAAGGAGTTTGTATGTTCTCCCCGTGTTTGCGTGGGTTTCCTCTGGGTACTCCGGTTTCCTCCTACACTTGAAAGACATACTGATAGGGACTCTAAATTGTGAGCCCCAATGGGGACAGTGTTGCCGGTGTATGTAAAGCGCTGTGGAATTAATAGCGCTATATAAATGAATACAATTATTATTATTATTGAATACTATGTGGGTGCATTATAATATATTTGAGTGTATTATACTTTTGGGAGGATTATGATGGTGCATTATACTATATGGACGACTGTGAGGATAGATTATACTATATGGACGACTGTGAGGATAGATTATACTATATGGAGGACTATGGGGGTGCTTTATACTATATTGAGGACTATGGGGGTCCATTATAATATTTTTGGTGCATTATACTTTTGGGAGGACTATGGGGTGCATTATACTATTTGAAGGACTGGGGGTATATAATGTATCGAGAACTATGTAGGCCCTATTAAACTATAGGGATGGCTACATGGAGGTCTTTAGAATATTTGAAGGGCTATGGGGAGCCTTAATATTTTAGGGAGGTCTATCTGAGGGCCATTATACTTAATATTTGCAGTTATACAGTGTGAAGAAATATGTGGGGGTAATTATACTGTTTGGAGGGCTGAGTGGGGTCCATTATACCATGTGGAGGGCTGTTTTGGGGGTCATTATACTGTACGTAGGCCCATTATCCTTCATGTAGGGCAGTGTGGGGGGCACAGTTGGGGTAGTTGGGGGGTATTGTAGGGTCATCATACCGTGTGGAGGATCTCACTGTGGGGGGGATCATGCAGTGTTTGGGGTACACTTTTGTCCGCATCATACTGTAGGGCTGCAATGAAAGGGGAATCTCGGGGCTTCAATAGGCGAATTACTTGTAGGGGCTGTAAAGTTGTGAGATGTGTTTATGTCGCCCAGACAAATATTTTATTTTTTTCTTCAAGGATGAAGGGGAAATAAAACGTCTGCTAAGTGGCCCCATGGTTTGTATGTGCGGTGCCCCTGTCCGATCTCATAGGAATCCTCTATAAAGTGGAGCATGTGGTTAGTGTTTCCATCATTATCGCTGCCTGGCATTGTGCAGTCACAGACATATCCAATCACACTGTGTAATAACCGCACAGTGTTTGTTATCAGCGCCGGATCCAGATGCGGATTTGATCTTTTTGGTCTTCAAAAACATGGCCGCCCCGCACGCTTCTGTCATGGCGGGGGGAGTATCACGTGCTATCACCTCTATGATTTTTCCCCGCCCCGAACCAAACTCCGTGATTGGTTGCCGAGTTCTCGCGAGATTTCGTGCACGGCATTGAATAAAAACGTGAGGCGCTCGTCCTGCAGCGGTTTCTGTTTCCTAGAACGCGAATTACAGGGAAATCGAAGATCAGAAAATCCCGACCACCATGGTAAGAGGCGCCCGGAGCCCCGCGTGTCCGTCTGACGCCCTGGAGCACGTGATCATGGGGAACTACAAGTTCCAGCATCACCCCAACCATATATCCTAATGTCAATTCTGCCCTATGAATTGTGGGACTTGTAGTTCTGCAGCATCTTAATAAGCATAATCCATGCTTAATAGATTTTCTGTTGTGGAAGTTACTCTGCTCCCCATCTACTTTCCTGCATTGTTCCACACCTCTGCTTGCTGTCTGTGACTAGCGCTGATCTGATGTGACATAAATGTCTCCTGTCCTGACAGTTCGTTGCAGTGTGTCAGTGCAGGGGATGATGTGTCCAGTTTACCTCCCACTGGAAGTATCCGTGCCTGTCCTCATTCACTGACCGCAAGCAGGGGTATTGGAAATCACTTGACAGCCATGCACGGTCATTGGCCTTTGTGTTTTCTGTCATCTTGAATCTGTCTTTTCTTCTCTGCAGCTTTTCTATTCGTTTTTCAAGTCTCTGGTGGGGAAGGACGTTGTGGTGGAGCTGAAGAATGACTTGAGGTAAGCACCGTGCTGCTGATGGAGCTATGATGGACGGACCGCGGGGGATGGACCGGCCGCCGTCTCCTTACCCAAACTGGGTGGGGGGGAGCCATAATGGATGGACCGCGGGGGGATGGACCTGCCGCTGTCTCCTTACTCAAATGTGGGGCCATGATGGACGGACCTGCTGCCGTCTCCTTGCCAAAATTGGGTGGGGGGAGCCATAATGGACGGACCACGGGGTTTGGACCAGCCACTGTCTGCTGACCTAAAGAGGAGGGGGTGGGAGCCATGATGGATGGATTGGCCGCAGTCTCCTGACCCAAATGGGAGCGGGGGGGGAGAGGAGAGTCAAGCTGGATGGACCGGCTGCCGTCTCTGACCCGAAGGGGGGGCGAGTCATTGTACGGAATGAACGGCCGCCGTGTCTTGACCCAAACAAGGTGGGGGGTAGAGATGCCAGGATGGATGGACCTGATGTTTTCTCCTGACCCATATAGGAGTAGTGGGAGGAAGATTCATGATGGACGGCCGCCGTCTCTTGACCCGAAGGGGGGGCATGATGGATTGACCGCAGTGGACAGACTGACCGCCAACTCCTGACCTGAAAGAGGGGGGGTGGTGGAGTCTGCAGACACCGTGTGCAGGCTGGCACAGTACACGAGCGCTCATGTGACCGCGTGCGGTTTATATAGTTCTGATGGCTCTTGTCTGGCTTCCTCTAATTCACTTCTATGGGGAGAAGCCGGATATACCCAGTCTGCAAATCTGACCCTTCACGTGACTGCCACGTCGCATCGGCGTGCCGACTTCTGTCCTCAGCCTGGACAACCCCTTTAAGTTTGTTAAAAGACCCCCATGTTCACTGTATATACAGATTGTAGACCCCCTGGGATTGAGCTGTTTCCATAGTAATGCTGGTGGATCACATAAGATCCTTTTGACACTAAAGTTGGTGGATATTGATTTCCATCACTTGATCACTCAGCCTCAACTGTAATGTGTGGCTACTGACGTGATCTCTGAGGATCGCCTCTCTCCTGGCGGTGCCCGTGGCTTTTCTTTAGATTATCTGACCTGGCGCCTTGTTGTGAAGCAGAGCCGCGGATTTCCTTCGGTAAGAGGCGGTTCTCCCGCTCTGCTCCAGCGTCTGTGTTTTAGTATGTGGCCAATGACCGGGTTCTGTGGATCATTTGCACCAACTGAGGTTGGCAGCGACGGCTCCAGGTTCTGCAGCCTGTTTTTTGGAGCTGTTCCCCTCCGATGCTCGTATATAACGTCCCCCACTATCTTATTACAATACTAATCATTTTTTATCTCTTACAGCATCTGTGGGACTCTGCACTCCGTAGATCAGGTAAGAGAATATGTGCTGGGGTCACACGTGAGCCGAGCAGTGGCCGTCTGGTGACCTCTGCACAGCTCCTCAGACAATTCTTTGCCATCAGGAGCCATATTGATCTTCCAGTGACCAGTATGAGAGAGTGTGTGAGAGAGAACACCAAATGTAACACCCCTTCCCCACATTCACACCTGACACCTTGTATCCCTGAGTCACATGACAGCAGGTAGGGAACATGGCTAATTGGGCACAATTTAGTGATTTTTCACTTAGGGGTGTACTCACTTTTGTTACCAGTGCTTTAGACATTAATGGCTGTGTGGTGAGTTATTTACACTGTACATTGTGCACAAGCTGCGCACGGACACTGTACATTGTGCACAAGCTGCGCACGGACACTGTACATTGTGCACAAGCTGCGCACGGACACTGTACATTGTGCACAAGCTGCGCACGGACACTGTACATTGTGCACAAGCTGCGCACGGACACTGTACATTGTGCACAAGCTGCGCACGGACACTGTACATTGTGCACAAGCTGCGCACGGACACTGTACATTGTGCACAAGCTGCGCACGGACACTGTACATTGTATCACAGGGTCAGATCCTCAGTGTTGTCCCATGAAAAGATATAATAAAATATTTACAAAAATGTGAGGGGTGTACTAATTTTTGATACAGTATGTGTGGGATATAGTGTGTGTGTATTTTATTAAAATATATCAATTTTTTTTTCTATTTTACAGTATTTGAATATCAAACTCACAGACATCAGTGTTACAGATCCGGAGAAATATCCTCACATGGTGAGTCTTAATTTATGGGGCCACAAATGGCTGCTGCGCGGTTGCTTGGGAGTTGCAGTCTGTACATGCTTAGAGTTGTAGTTAGATGGAGCAGGACAGGGTCCAAGATAGGAAAGGGACGGCACTCGCCAAGATCCAGCAAATTTCTGTTATTTAGAAGAGGTGCATTACAAGCGGCATGAGCAGAGCAGACAGCGAGCCCCCTCACGGACGACGGCCGTTTTGCGTATAAATACACTTCCTCAGGTCCATCAATGATGCATGTGGGGGTGGTTTGTGCGGCAATTCTTCTACGTGGATTTTTCTAGATGGAGCAGGATGTGGTGGTTGTGTGGTTAGTGTTGTTTTGTATGGCATTTTAAGGGCTCATGCACACGTTGCGTACTGACATGCATTCATGCTGTGTATTGCACTGCAGTGTAAATGCATGCGACCTGCATCCCCTGCACAGCCTATGTAGATTGTGCATGACACGTGCGCACAATGTTTTTTTGAACGCAGCGATTTTGGTGCTAAAATTTTGAGCCAAATCCGAATAAAATGAGCATGTCAATTATTTGTGCGTTCTTGATGCAGCTCCCGCTCGGTCTATGGTGGGGGCAGCAGCCATAGCGCAGCGTATGAAATCTGCTTTTTTTTTTTTTTTTTTTTTTTTTTTTTAAACAAAAATACAGCATCCATTATGCATTGTTTCTGCAGCGATTTGAAGCGCACATGTGATGTCAAATCTCTGCAGAATATTTTGCAGTTACGTGCGCATGAGCCCTAACATTGTATTTACCGGCTTTTCTCCTGACAGCTCTCTGTAAAGAATTGCTTCATCCGCGGTTCTGTCGTCCGCTACGTGCAGCTTCCTGCGGATGAGGTGGACACGCAACTACTCCAAGATGCGGCAAGAAAGGAGGCCGTGCAGCAGAAACAGTGATGTGACCGCGCGAGCGCACCGGAGTCCAGAGATCAACATCCCGGGTGTCTAGATTGAGGCATCGCACTCGGACTATTGCAGGGAGAACCATCCTTCCTGCTGATCACAGTATAGTTTTTTGGGTTTTTTTTTTTTTTAAATATATATTTTTTTTTTTTTTTTTTTTTTTTTAAGCTCCCTGAGCGGTTTCCTGCACCTACAGTCAATATATTCTCTCTCAATCTGGATGATGCTAATAAGGGGAAATTCCTGTTTAGTCTCCTTTCCTGAACTGCAAAATAGGTCTGTACGGTGGAGCGGGGATCGATGATCATGCATTAGAAGGTCCTGCTTATAAAACCAGAAGGCGACTTTTTCCCCCCCCCCCCTCTGAAGGGAACCCCATTATTTAAAACTTTTTTTTTTTTTTTTACTCCAGTTGTGAGAGGACCGTCAATGAAAGGTTCAAGGGGCAGAGTGAATTTTGATTCTTATTTTTATGTTTATAAATAAAATTTTCTCTAAGGGGGTTTCATACACCCCCCAATGTACCTGGAGTGGACTTGTATATTTCCAAAATGAGGTGTTTTTTTTTATTAAGGTTGTCAAAAATGTTGAATCTGTGTTTGGGAGTATATAATAGAGCAGGTGCCGTCATATTGATAAAGTGTACGAATCGAAGGGGCAGAGTACCATGAAGGAAGAAAACTACCAACCTTAGGGCAAATCTGCCCCTGCACATAGTGGGCTGGTGTGTATTTGGTTTCTTTACTTTAGGACAGTCCACTTGTAATAAATTTGGCACAATAGACTCCAGTGCTTTATTATATATAATACATTTATATTTTATTACACATTCTGCAACATCGATGCTCCACACCAGTACGGCAAATCCTGGAGACCTCACAGGACCGTGCTACTCGCTATCTGCAAAGGGATACAGGTCTGGTTATCTGCCGAGAGAGAGAGAAAGGTAGGTTAGGACTTGTTCACACATTGCATTTTCTTTATCGTTCCTATGGGAGACCCAGACCATGGGTGTTTAGCTTCTGCCTCCGGAGGACACACAAAGTACTACACTTAAAAGTGTAGCTCCTCCCTCTGAGCTTATACACCCCCTGGAGAACCAGATCTAGCCAGTTTAGCGCTTTGTGTTCAGGAGGCATACATCCACACATGCATTCTCATCTGATTTCTTTGATTTTTGGAAAGAGTTTGAAGAAAAGCGGGTCCATGTCTGGACTCCCGGCATGTCCCTTCTCACCCCACTGTGTCGGCGGTGTTGTAAGGTTGATTCCTAGGCTGGAGCCTTACATGCCGTGCTCCTTCACCATCCCTCCTGGGCTCTGGCTTGAAGTGGGAGCCAGCACAGTCTCCATGCTTGGCAGGAGACCGGTCTCCATCCGCAGCCCTTCAGGACCCTGCTGGACTGGAGCACTCATCCCCAGGGACTTGGCCCTGCGTCTCAGCAAGCTAAGTACCTGAGACGTTTACTTTTCGGGGTCCCTGTACATTATTGTTTTTGGAGAGTGTGCTTATTGTGTTTTTTGACATTTCCGGCGGGTTCTCTAGCTGTCGCCTGAGAACCGCGCCGATGGTGCCTGCGCGCCAGCCGCGCCTCTCAAATTTAGGCCCCGGCTTCGCCGGAGGCCTAGTTTCGGTTTCACTGCCCTTGCATGTCACTCATGCAGAGGGACAGGCTCGGCTCCGCCCGGCGGCCGTTCTGCACAGGGGAGGGACACTCCCCACTGCAGTGTGTGTCCACTCCCCTGTAGGTCTCTATGGCCCTCCAGATCCCGCTCCTCAAGCAAGTCCCGCCCCCTCCCTTCGCTCCGGCGGCCATTTTATCAGCGTTCTCTCTGCGATCAGTCACATTGCAGCGCTGGTCTGCAGCATCTCTGCTGAGGTGCTGTGCTTGGGGGTCCGGGCTTCGGGATCTGGAGGGCACACAACACCGCTCCAGCGGTCCGGTAAGCCACAACCGGTCTCCGGTTGTGGACCTCTGTTTATACTCTCTGGGGTTCATTCTCTTGCAGAGCCCCCACTCCAGCAGCATGTCTCACACGAGGAGCAAGGCTCCAAAGCTTTATTCAATATGCACTGCATGTAAGCTCCTGCTTCCTGAACCGAGCATATTCCCACATTTGTGATGCCTGCTCTAACCTGACGGTGCCTCAGCCTGGAGTCTCACCCCCAGTGGTCTCTCAGGCTGCTCCTGCTCCTGTGGCTGAACCCCCGGCTTGGGTAGAATCCTTTTCTAGGTCTATCTCACAGTCTTTTGCTGACTCCATGGGACTTCTGTCGAGGACTTTGCTGAACATGCATCAGCTCCCTTCACAGGGTGCCTCTGCTGCTAGGGCTCTCTCAGGACCGGAGCTCACAGAGGATTCATCTGGTCCCAGACCCCGTCCTCCTAAGAAGAGACGTAGGGTTCCCTCCTTCCTCGTCCCGCGGCTCTGATTCAGTAGCTGACTCGCAGGATGAGGAGGATGCCTTTACAGGGGGCTCGGAGGCTACCTCCATGTACCCCATTGATCTGTCCGAAAGTGACTCAGGTGTTAGTGACTTGATTGCCTCCATTAATTCTGTACTGGATCTCAATCCGCCAGTATCAGAGGAGCAACCCTCTCTGGCAGAAAAGCACCAGTTTACCTCGCCTAAGAGAGCAAAGAGTGTGTTCTTTAACCACTCCAGTTTTCAGGCCGCTGTGACCAAGCCCAGGGCCTGTCCTGACAAACGCTTCCCAAAGCGTGGTTCTGATGACCGCTTCCCCTTTCCACCTGAGGTGGTCAAGGAGTGGGCTCATTCCCCAAAGGTAGACCCCCCGGTGTCTAGGCTCTCAGCCCGGACCGTTGTGTCGGTGGCTGATGGCACCTCCCTTAAGGATTCCACAGACCGCCAGATTGACCTTCTGGCCAAATCCGTATATGAAGCGGCGGGGGCCTCGTTTTCCCCGACTTTTGCAGCAGTGTGGGCTCTGAAAGCCATCTCTGCTTCTCTAGAGGAGATGCATTCCCTCACCAAAGAATCTATGCCTGAGATGGTTCCCTTAACTTCCCAAGCTTCATCTTTTTCATCCTATGCCATGTCTGCCATGCTGGAGGCTTCTCACCGCACTGCGGTGGCTTCGGCTAATTCCCTCGCTATCCGCAGGATCTTGTGGCTTCGAGAGTGGAAGGCAGATGCTTCTTCAAAGAAGTACCTTGCGGGGCTCCCATTTGCTGGGTCCCGGCTGTTCGGAGAACAGCTGGATGAAATTATTAAGGAAGCTACTGGCGGGAAGAGTACTTCCATGCCACAAACCAAAACCAGGAAACCTGTCCAGGGTAAGAATCAGTCGAGGTTTCGTTCCTTTCGTTCCTCCAGCTGGTCGTCCTCTAAGCCCTCGGCCTCGTCCACTAGCTCAGCCAAGGACCAGAAATCCAACTGGCGCCCAAAAGCGCGTCCACAGAAGACCGCAGGAGGTGCTGCCGCTAAGGCAGTCTCCTCGTGACTATCTGTCCGCGCCAGCAACGTCCTTAGTCGGTGGCAGGCTCTCCCACTTTGGCGACGCGTGGTTTCAACACGTCTCCGATCAGTGGGTAAGGGATATCATCTCCCACGGCTACAGGATAGAATTCTCTTCCAGTCCGCCAAACAGATTTTTTTCTCTCAACTCCTCCCTGCTCCAAGGCCGCCGCCTTCTCGCAGGCCGTGGCATCCCTGCAGGCAAGCGGAGTGATTGTACCAGTTCCCACTCTGGAACGGTTCAGAGGTTTCTACTCAAATCTCTTCCTAGTCCCCAAAAAGGACGGGTCCTTCCGGCCCATCCTGGATCTCAAGCTTCTCAACAAGCATGTTCAGGTGCGGCATTTTCGCATGGAGTCTCTGCGGTCAGTCATTGCCTCAATGACCCAAGGAGATTTCCTGGCGTCCATCGACATCAGAGATGCCTATCTGCATGTGCCAATTGCAGTTTCTCACCAGCGTTGGCTACGTTTTGCAATCGGAGAAGATCATTTCCAATTTGTGGCTCTTCCTTTCGGGTTGGCCACAGCTCCTCGGGTATTCACCAAGGTCATGGCAGCAGTGATTGCGGTCCTGCACCTACAGGGGTTGGCAGTGATTCCTTACCTGGACGACCTTCTAGTCAAGGCGTCATCCAGCGTGGACTGTCAGCGGAGTGTCTCGCTCACTCTCGCCACTCTAGCCCAGTTCGGGTGGCTTGTCAATCTTCCCAAGTCCACTCTGACTCCGACCCAGAGTCTCACGTACCTAGGGATGCAGTTCGAGACTTTGCCAGCACTTGTGAAGTTGCCCTTAGTCAAACAGCAGTCCCTCCAACTGGCGGTGCGCTCTCTGCTGAGACCCTGCCGTTATTCCCTCAGGCGCTTGACGCAGGTGCTGGGTCAAATGGTGGCGTCAATGGAGGCTGTTCCCTTTGCCCAGTTCCATCTGCGACCCCTGCAGCTGGACATTCTCCGCTGTTGGGACAAGCAGCCTTCCTCCTTGCACAGGTTGGTGGCTCTGTCGCCACAGACCAGGAGCTCTCTTCAGTGGTGGCTTCGGCCCCTCTCTCTGTCCCAGGGGCACTCCTTCCTGGCCCCGTCCTGGGTGATTCTCACCACGGATGCCAGCCTTTCCGGCTGGGGAGCGGTATATCTCCACCACAGAGCACAGGGCACTTGAACTCCGTCCGAGTCAGCCCTTTCAATCAATGTGCTGGAAACCAGAGCTGTGCTTCTAGCTCTCCTAGCCTTTCACCACCTGTTGGCGGGCAGGCACATTCGAGTCCAGTCAGACAACGCGACAGCGGTTGTCTACATCAATCACCAAGGCGGGACACGCAGCCGCCTGGCAATGTTGGAGGTCCAACGCATTCTTCAATGGGCGGAGGACTCCAAGTCCACCATATCCGCAGTCCACATCCCAGGCGTAGAAAACTGGGAGGCAGATTATCTCAGCCGTCAATCCGTGGACGGTGGCGAGTGGTCCCTGCACCCGGCAGTGTTTCAGTCAATCTGCCGCAAGTGGGGCACGCCGGACGTGGATCTAATGGCATCCCGTCACAACAACAAAGTTCCGGTTTACGTGGCTCGCTCCCACGATCCTCAGGCATTCGCCGCGGACGCTCTGGTTCAAGACTGGTCCCAGTTTCGTCTGTCCTACGTGTTTCCCCCTCTAGCTCTCTTGCCCAGAGTCCTGCGCAAGATCAGAATGGAGGGTCGTCGGGTCATCCTCATTGCACCGGACTTGCCCAGGCGAGCTTGGTACCCAGACCTGCTCCATCTGTCCGTAGAGGTGCCGTGGCATCTCCCGGACCGTTCAGACCTTCTCTCGCAAGGTCCGTTTTTCCGCCTGAATTCTGCGGCTCTCAAATTGACGGCGTGGCTCTTGAGTCCTGGATCTTGACGGCTTCTGGTATTCCTCCTGAAGTCATCTCCACTATGACTCGGGCCCGTAAGTCTTCCTCCGCCAAGATCTATCACAGGACTTGGAAAATTTTCCTGTCCTGGTGTCACTCTTCCGGCCATCCTCCTTGGCCATTCTCCTTGCCGACCCTTCTGTCCTTTCTACAGTCCGGTCTGCAGCTAGGACTGTCCCTCAACTCTCTCAAGGGACAAGTCTCAGCTCTATCAGTGCTGTTCCAGCGGCGTATCGCCCAGCTGGCTCAGGTCCGCACCTTCATGCAAGGCGCGTCTCACATCATTCCGCCTTACCGGCGGCCCTTAAATCCCTGGGACCTTAATTTGGTTCTCACGGTGTTGCAGAAACTCCCCTTTGAGCCCCTTAGGGAGGTTTCTTTGTTTCGTCTTTCACAGAAAGTGGCCTTTCTGGTGGCCATAACTTCCCTCAGGAGAGTCTCTGATTTGGCTGCGCTCTCCTCGGAGTCACCTTTTTTGGTTTTTCATCAAGACAAGGTGGTTCTCCGTCCAACTCCGGACTTTCTTCCTAAGGTGGTCTCTCCCTTCCACCTTAACCAGGACATTACCCTACCTTCCTTTTGTCCGGCTCCTGTTCATCGCTTTGAAAAAGTGTTGCATACTCTGGATCTGGTGCGTGCTCTCCGTATCTATGTGTCTCGCACCGCTGCTCTTAGGCGGTGCACTTCTCTTTTTGTGCTAACCACAGGCCGGCGCAAGGGCCTCTCTGCTTCTTAGCCGACCTTAGCCCGTTGAATTAGGTCGACCAGTTCGGACGCCTACCAGTGCACTAAGGTGCCTCCCCTGCCGGGGATCAAGGCACATTCGACCAGAGCTGTCGGTGCCTCTTGGGCTTTCAGGCACCAGGCTACGGCTCAGCAGGTTTGTCAGGCTGCCACTTGGACTAGCCTGCATACCTTTTCGAAGCACTACCAAGTGCATGCTCATGCTTCGGCAGATGCGAGCTTGGGCAGACGCATCCTTCAGGCGGCTGTCGCCCATTTGTGAAGTTAGGCTCTGCCTACTTCTTAGTTTTTCTGTTTATTTCCCACCCATGGACTGCTTTGAGACGTCCCATGGTCTGGGTCTCCCATAGGAACGATAAAGAAAAAGAGAATTTTGTTTACTTACCGTAAATTCTTTTTCTTATAGTTCCGTATTGGGAGACCCAGCTCCCTCCCTGTTGCCTGTTGGCAATTTCTTGTTCCGCGTGTTATCACCGGCTGTTGTCGTAGACAGAGTCTCCGGTTGTTCCGGTTCTTGCTCTGTTTTACTTGTGGGTGGCTATTCTCCTTCAGCTTTTGCACTAAACTGGCTAGATCTGGTTCTCCAGGGGGTGTATATGCTCGGAGGGAGGAGCTACACTTTTAGGTGTAGTACTTTGTGTGTCCTCCGGAGGCAGAAGCTAAACACCCAAGGTCTGGGTCTTCCAATACGGAACTATAAGAAAAAGAATTTACGGTAAGTAACAAAATTCTCTTTTTTTATGCTGCAGAGAAGTTTTATTTTTTGTTTTGTTTTTTTTTTTCCCTGCAGATTTGACGCTCCAAAGCATTTTGTCAAATCTGCAGCATATCAATTCTAGGGTTTTTGCATCTTTTTATTTTTCTATTAAAATAATTTTTTTTCTTATTAATTTTATGCAATTTGTGCGGCCATCATTCTGTGTTTTGTTTTTTTTTGGTTTTTTTTTAAGCATGAAAATTTTCTGCAACTACTAATAAACATAAACCTCAACACCGCCCCGGCATGAACAGGTTTAGGAGTTTTCATCTGATGCTGATTAGGATGAAGAATCTGTTCTTCAGTTGTGTATTGTGACTGAAATAGAGGGTTTCTGGCCTTGTGATATTGAGGACCACCCTTAGGCGGGCTTTGCACACTATGACATCGCAGGTGCGATGTCGGTGGGGTCAAATTGAAAGTGACGCACATCCGGCATCGCATGCGACATCGTACTGTGTAAAGCCTAGATGATACGATTAACGAGCGCAAAATCGTCTTAATCGTATCATCGGTGCAGCGTCGGCGTAATCCATAATTATGCTGACGCGACGGTCCGATGTTGTTCCTCGCTCCTGCGGCAGCACACATCGCTGTGTGTGAAGTCGCAGGAGCGAGGAACATCTCCTACCGGCGTCACCGCGGCTTCCGTACGATATGCGGAAGGAAGGAGGTGGGCGGGATGTTTACATCCTGCTCATCTCCGCTTCTATTGGCCACCTGCCGTGTGACGTCGCTATGACGCCGCACGACCCGCCCCCTTAGGAAGGAGGCGGGTCGCCGGCCAGAACGACGGTCGCAGGGCAGGTGAGTGCATGTGAAGCTGGCGTAGTGATAATTTTCGCTACGCCAGCTATCACACGATATCGTATCTGCGACGGGGGCAGGGACTATCGCGTGCGACATCGCAGCATCAGCTTGCGATGTCGCAACGTGCAAAGCCGCCCTTAGTCTTGATCACCAGTATCAGATCAGTGGGGACTGATCGCAGCCGATTACTGGGGACTAGTCAGGAGCGAGCATGCTCATCACTGCTTGGTACTCAAATGAGCACCTGGTGCTCCAACGTTACGCGAGTAAAAAGTATAATGGAAATCGATGACCTCGAGCATTTCACACTGATGCTTGATCAAGTAACGAGCTTTGGCAAGCCAGAGAGGGGACTCTCCGATCTGACTTATTAGTTACAAACCCTAAAAAAAAAAAAAAAAGGTTGTGTGCGTACAGCAAAAATGAAAAGTCATAGACTTTGCTGGGGAAGCAAAGTCATGTAGTTTTAAGCCTAAAAAACGCACCCGACAAACGCTCAGTGCGCACATAACCTAAGGGTCCAGTTCCCCTTGCGTATGACTCATGCGAGTCTCGCATCGCATCACCTGGCACGGCCTGACACGAGCGCCTCAGCTGCATGGAAATACATGCAGCCGACCAGCTCCTGGCAGGAGAGTGTGCAGCCGTGCCGGGTGATGTGATGCGAAACTCAGCGAGTGATATGTAAAAGTGGAACTCCAGCCTTAGACCCCCCTCACCGGCCCATGCTGATTAAATCTTAACCTGAATGTAGGTGGTGGTGCGCTCAGTTGCCCCCCCCCCTTCTGTTCAGACGCCTTTTCTCAGGCTCAATAACAAGCGGTCCCAGCAGTCGGCCTTCTCTGCTCTATAACTGATTACCTGCCCCGCTGATGGGTCATTACTTGTTGTTACCAGTCAGCTCCTTCAATATCGTGTTGTTTTTGGGTTTTTTTTTGGACATGACTCACCTCGTATGACGTTGTCGATCCCCCGGGTCAGCATCCTGATCTTTTTCTTCGCTATGTCCTTCAGCTGGTGGGTAATGATATAATATGTGATGATACGTCACCAGTGATACAGCACAATATGGCGGGGGGACGGACGACTCACCATCTGCATCATCATTTCCGTGTTTTGTAAGAGGTTTGATCCGAGGGTGGACGCGCTTGTTATCGTGAGTCCGAGCTGCCGATCTGTGAAGGGTGGATAGGCAACAATTCCGGTCAGAAGTGATATCTCAGAATCCTATGCCGATTTATCTTACGGGTGTTGAGTCACACATTATACAGTGCATTGGGGCTGGGGGGGGTAGGATTTTGCAGGCTGGGGCTGGGGGGGTGGATAGGAATCCGCTAAACAAACGTTTAATCCGCTACATATCCAATGTGTCTCTGCTTTGACCTCCACTAAAACCACCCCATTTATCACAATTGGCAATGAGTGAGCACTACCATGCACTCGAAACAAGCAGGTCGGATGGGCACGACTCGAGTAACGAGTATAATGGAAGTCAATGGGAAACAAACATTTTTCCAGAAGATCTTCCTGAAAGATGCTTGACTTTCTCATTGACTTCCAGTATAATCGTTACTCGTCAGACCTGCTTGTTTTGAGTACCGAGCATGGTAGTGCTCGCTCATCACTAATTGCTATTTATTTATACATATTGTGATCTTGCAATTTTCACACCAGCGACTAGAGACATTTTAAACTTTTAACTCCCTGTTGTTTCAAGAAATAAAATTATAAGATGGTAATTAAGCATCTAATAAGTGTGCAAATTCCATTGTAAAGGGAGGAGGAGGTGAGCTGTGACATCACCTATTGTGATCGGTGGCTCCTGTTTTATACTGTACATAGGTGTTATTAATCATTGTACAGGGGGAGGAGGTGAGCTGTGATATCACCTATTGTGAATGGTGGATCCTGTATTACCTACTGTATATAGAGATGTTATCAGTCATTGTACAGGAGGTGAGCTGTGATAACACAGGATCCATCATTCACAATAGGTGATATCACAGCTCACCTCCTCCTCCTCTTATGCAATGACTAATAACACCTCTATATACAGTAGATAACACAGGCTCCATTATTCACAATAGGTGATATCTTCTGTATATAGAGGTGTTATCAGTCATTGTACAAGAGGCAGAGGAAGTGAGCTGTGATATCACCTATTGTGAATGATGTATCCTGTGTTATCCCAGCTCACCTCCTGTACAATGACTGAGAACATCTCTATATACAGTAGGTAATACAGGATCCAGCATTCACAATCGGTGATATAACAGCTCACCTCCTCCCCCTGTACAATCACCTATTGTGAATGGTGAATCCTGTATTACCTACTGTATATAGAGATGTTCTCAGTCATTGTACAGGAGGTGAGCTGTGATAACACAGGATCCATCATTCACAATTGGTGATATCACAGCTCACCTCCACCTCCTCTTGTACAATGACTGATAACACCTCTATATACAGTAGATAACACAGGCTCCATTATTCACAATAGGTGATAACTCCTCTATATACAGAAGATATCAGTCATTGTACAGGAGGAGGAGGTGAGCTGTGACATCACCTATTATGAATAGTGGATCTACTGTATATAGAGGTGTTTATCAGTTATTATAATTCTTTCTCTGCAGTAGTATGAGTCTAGGCCTATGTTCACACCCAACATTTTTTTTTTATCTGCAGCCAGAATCTCTCCTCGCAGTTAAAACAGTTTTTGTTGCTTTATTGCACGTTCTCATTACTTTCTATGGGTGAAAGAACTGACATGCTGCAGTTTTCCAATTCAGTCAGGGGAAAAAAAAAAACAGGCACATGAGATTTCTGCAGTCTCATCGCTTTTGCTGGTACTGTTAAAAAGCAGCCTTTTAATTTGCATAAAAAAGTCTGTACAAATGTAATGTGTGAACAGAGCCCAACAAAGCCTCAATGGCTGCTGTGAAAATTGAAAGATTACATTTTTTTTTTTTATTTTTAATAAAGATTGATACGGAAAAAAAATACATGTAACACATAATCCTGACTCCAACAATAGGTCGTTTTGTGGTAATAGTTTCCCTTAAGGAGCCACCGTTGTTTTAATTTCGGAAATCTATACTGCATGCAAAAACAAGCAACTTCACAGCTTATTTCTCCTGGATTCATCTCTCGCTGTCATTACATATGATCAATACACAGTGTGTCCACCCGTATCCTGTCCACCGCCATTAACCTGAGAACGGCGGCAGCTATAGGCATAGAAGTGGTGTCTAGGTATAGTAAAGTAGCCATGCGCTACACAATGAAACCACCTATAGCACCACCTGGTGGAAAACAACGGAGTTAACATTTTTATCTCAAAAACGGAACGAGATAGAGGAAAAAAAGTGAATTACAAAGTTGTAGGGCATCATCAATTCAATACGAATCGACACTTTGCATACAGAAATGCTATGATTAGAACATGTAAAACTCACAAGGCTGCGGACGTGAAGCGATACCTCATGGAGACCTTCCTACAAGTCATTGGGTATGGTGGCTGTGTGGAGTGGCCTCCACGCTCACCTGACCTGACCCCATTGGACTTCTTTCTGTGAGGTCACATCACACAGCAGGTGTATGCGACCCCTCCACCAACATTGCAGGACCTACGACGACGTATCACAGATGCTTGTGCAAACGTGTCACCTACCATATTGCACAACGTGCAGCAAGATACAGTATGCTGTGCAGAGCCCAGATGTGCATTGCAGCTGACGGGGGACACTGAGCATCAAAGTTACATGTGCGCCATATGCGTGACCAGCATTCAATATTTTGAAGGGGGGGTCATGGGTTTCATATCATAGCATTTCTGTATGCAAGGTGTCGATTCGTATTGAATTGATGATGCTCTACAATTTTTTAATTCACTTTTTTTCTCTATCTCGTTCCGTTTTCGAGATAAAAATGCTAACTCCGCTGTTTTCCACCAGATGGCGCTGTAGTTTATTTCATTGTGTAGCTCATGGATACTTTACTATACTTAGACACCACTTCTATGCCTATAGCTGCCGCCGTTCTCAAGTTAATGGCGGTGGACAGGATATGGGTGGACACACTGTATAACCAGGGAAGAAAGATTTATCCATTACTAAGAAAGGAGAAGACAGTTGGTGTTTTTAAAATTCTATGGCGGGGAGGAGCTATAGGCAGAGGGGGAGGAGCCAGAGGCCGGCAGACATTCTGCTGCAAGTTCTCTATGGAACTTGCAGCCCCTACTGTCGTCATTCTCAGTAATGGGAAACTCAGCCTTCACCGAGGACAGATTTTACCTGTCCGTGGAGAATTTTGTGAATGAATCAGACTATGAGATGAAAGAAGCAGATTTCTCTGATAAGTTCAATTACAAAGTTCCTTACTTTCATTTATACTATTGATTTATATTAAGGAAAAAAAAATAGATTGTTATTCTTTTAAAGGTCTGAGCTTCGTCTTCTGATTTGAAGGTAACATGTTAGAGGGAGCTGGAGAGTTTACTCCATTGTGCTCCAGCGTATCAGCAAATCTGCTGAAGAAGTGAGGTGCATTGGAAGAAGCCATTAAGAATTATATGATATTAGTATTTAATATTAGTTTTTGTTCTACCAACATTCAAGGGAAAAAAAAAAATCTCTCCTAGTCTGTCAGTCTTTTGTAAGAGAGTGTCCCGTGCCCTGCCGCCCCGAAAATATGTATGGCGAGTCAGTGTATTTTTAGTGAAAGATGTTCTTTATGCACGTGTGTTAATGTAATGTATTTTTCTTACGCGTTTCCCCTGGGTAATTTGGCCGTCCGCCACTAGGTGTCACTGGGGCTCTGGTCCCTTAGGATGAGGGAATGCAGAGAGAGTGACAGGATGGCAGGGGTTAACTGGGGGAGGATGGCTCCCAGCACAGGAGGAGATATACAGCAGAAGTTTCTGGGTACAGGGGTGATGGGGAGTAGGATCAAGAGAGGAAAGGACCTGCAGGGTCGGATGAAGCAGAGTGGAGTCGGGTGGTGTGAGGTGTCAGGCCTAGAAGGAGTAAAAAAGAATGCAGTGGAGTGTGAGCTCCTCAGCAGTGAGGTGCAATCCCAGGTACCACCTCCACAACCGCCTCATACACCACTCTGCCCCCCGTGTCTGTACTGTGCCAGGGTGGGTTGAGGACTACAACCCTCGCCCACGACTGCCCCTCCCTGGCACTTTACATATCCACAATGTAGTGGTGACAGGTTGTGTGCCCCCTACTATTCCAGGACTCGCTGCAGACTCTTACCTGGTACATTAAGGACCGCGACCTGAACCTCGCACAGCGTCAGTGTATCCACGCGGTTCGGTATGACCACAGTGATATATCGTCCAATAATCCCAAAACATGGAACGATGCTTGTAGCTCCTGCAGGCATGGAGGTGATGACCGAGCAGCTGGAAGAAGAAAAAAGTATGGCTGCCTGTTACAGGGACAATGCACAACCATACATCTTTTGGTATTCCTACGAACAAATATTAAGGGAAAGTTTTGCCAAAAAGATGTAATAATCTCGGCAAGTCCTGAAACCACAAATCGGAGTCTTCATCGCCTTCCTCACCTTGGGTTATACACTCCATAGCCTTCCAGACTCTCGCCCACGTGGATCTCCGCCCAGGGCACCTGACTGCTCACAGTGGTCAGCTGGCTGGTAATGGTGACCGTGTTGATTAGATAGCCCCGTCTCAGGTCCACGGTCCACCAGGGCTGGTACTCGCTGCCCGTCTGACTGCAGGACCCACTCCGATAGTCAGTGTTTGTGTTGCCGTCTATTGCACGGTGGGCTTCTCCCTGTCCTGGGATGGAGCTGGACTGAAAGGCGAGACCCTGCAGAGCCACGTTCACTGCTAGAAGAGAGGACGGATATCACTATTATCACTAAGGGCTTCTGATCGCGGCAAATTTTTAGGCCACGCCCCTAACCACACCCATTTCAAAGTCACGCCCATATCCACTCCCCATCCACACCCATTCAGCATGGACACGCAGGCAGCCGGCGGGCCTCCAGCATGGACACGCAGGCAGCCGGCGGGCCTCCAGCATGGACACGCAGGCAGCCGGCGGGCCTCCAGCATGGACACGCAGGCAGCCGGCGGGCCTCCAGCATGGACACGCAGGGAGCCACAGTGAGGCGGCCGGTCGCCCACACAGTGAGGTGGCCGGTCGCCTTCACAGACAGGCGGCAGGGGGGCGCCCGCACAGACAGGCGGCAGGGGGGCGCCCGCACAGACAGGCGGCAGGGGGGCGCCCGCACAGACAGGCGGCCGGCCGACCGCACAGACAGGCGGCCGGCCGACCGCACAGAGAGGCTCCGGCCGGGGGTGAGGGGGGGGGGAGGGAGGGAAATCAGCGCTGGGGAGATTTTACTGTACCAGCAGCAGCACAGGCAGCGCTCCTCTCTGTTATGCCACGTCTACTGGGATGGTAGGAGGGAAAAGCAGGGATGCGGAGAGAGAGTGGGTGGGCGGAGCCCGGGAGCCGGCCGTCCCGATCGTGGCAACGGGACAAACAACGTAAAGCGTGAAAGTCCCGCTGTATCCGGGACGGTTGGGAGGTATGGGGTAAGGGATAATGACACTGACACTCGGGGTACAGGATAATGACGCTGACACTTGGCTCTCACCCACAGCACCCTGAAATCCCTCTATCAGCACCCAGCTTTCCTATGTTCTGATATTTATCTTGTCCTCAGCACCCAGCTTTCCCATATCAGAGCATGAGAAAGCTGGGTGCTGAGAGATGTATATCAGAACATGGGAAAGCTGGGTGCTGAGAGATGTATATCAGAACATGGGAAAGCTGGGTGCTGAGAGATGTATAGCAGAGCATGGGAAAGCTGGGTACTGAGAGATGTACAGCAGAGCATGGGAAAGCTGGGTGCTGAGAGATGTATAGCAGAGCATGGGAAAGCTGGGTGCTGAGAGATGTACAGCAGAGCATGGGAAAGCTGGGTGCTGAGAGATGTATATCAGAACATGGGAAAGCTGGGTGCTGAGAGATGTATAGCAGAGCATGGGAAAGCTGGGTGCTGAGAGATGTATATCAGAACATGGGAAAGCTGGGTGCTGAGAGATGTATAGCAGAACATGGGAAAGCTGGGTGCTGAGAGATGTATATCAGAACATGGGAAAGCTGGGTGCTGAGAGATGTATAGCAGAGCATGGGAAAGAGCCTTTTTCCCTCAGCACAAAACATTTCCATCCCATACTTGTATCTTTGTCCCCCCTGTATAAAGTTCTCAAAATACTATAACAGCCCCCACATAGCCTTCCAAATAATTGTATAAAGGGTCTCACATAACCCTTCATATATTAGAATGCAGATACATAGCCCTCCATATATTATAATGCACCCCCATAATCCTCCATGTATAAAGTAGCCCTTCAATTATAATGCATTTCCCATAGTTCTCCATGTATTAAAATTCACCCCATAGTTCTCCATATATTATACTGCACCTCTTAGTCCTCCATGTTTTATAATGCACTTCCATAGTCCATGTATAAGGTAGCCTCCATAGTCCTCCATATATTATAATGCAGCCCCCATAGTCCTATATGTATTATAACACAACCCCATAAAACTTCAGATGGTATTATGCAGCCCCATACTCCTCCATGTATAATTCACCCCTATATTCCATGTATAAGGTGTCCCTTCATTTTGTATTATACAGCCCCCCCCCCGACCTCCATTTTAATGCAGCCCTATAGACCTCCAGTATAATGCAGCCTCATAGACCTCTATGTATATTACACCTCTATATTCAATGTATAAGGTGTCCTTCATGTTTATTATGCAGCCTCACTAGGCCTCCATATATAATAATGCAGCCAACCTCTCCAGGCCTCCATGTATAATATAGCAGCCAGCCTCCCAGGCCTCCATGTATAATATAGCAGCCAGCCTCCCAGGCCTCCATGTATAATATAGCAGCCAGCCTCCCCAGGCCTCCATGTATAATAATGCAGCCAGCCTCCCCAGGCCTCCATGTATAATAATGCAGCCAGCCTCCCCAGGCCTCCATGTATAATAATGCAGCCAGCCTCCCCAGGCCTCCAAGTATAATAATGCAGCCAGCCTCCCCAGGCCTCCATGTATAATAATGCAGCCAGCCTCCCCAGACCTCCATGTATAATAATGCAGCCAGCCTCCCCAGGCCTCCATGTATAATAATGCAGCCAGCCTCCCCAGGCCTCCATGTACAGTATAATGGAGTCTCCCCAGGCCTCCATGTACAGTATAATGCAGCCTCCCCAGGCCTCCATGCACAGTATCATGCAGCCTCCCCACCCCAGGCCTCCTTGTACAGTATCAGGCAGCCTCCCCACCCCAGGCCTCCATGTACAGTATCATGCAGCCTCCCCACCCCAGGCCTCCATGTACAGTATCAGGCAGCCTCCCCACCCCAGGCCTCCATGTACAGTATCAGGCAGCCTCCCCACCCCAGGCCTCCTTGTACAGTATCAGGCAGCCTCCCCACCCCAGGCCTCCATGTACAGTATCATGCAGCCTCCCCACCCCAGGCCTCCATGTACAGTATCAGGCAGCCTCCCCACCCCAGGCCTCCATGTACAGTATCATGCAGCCTCCCCACCCCAGGCCTCCTTGTACAGTATCATGCAGCCTCCCCACCCCAGGCCTCCTTGTACAGTATCAGGCAGCCTCCCCACCCCAGGCCTCCTTGTACAGTATCAGGCAGCCTCCCCACCCCAGGCCTCCATGTACAGATGCAGCCTCCCCACCCCAGGCCTCCATGCACAGTATAATGCAGCCTCCCCACTCCAGGCCTCTGACCACCGTGTACTCATATATATATAAAAAAAAAAACCAAGTACTCACCGCTCTCCTCCTTCCACTGCTGCTCTGTCCTGACGTCTCCTTGTTCCACTGATGCTGTACTCCCGAGTCCCTGCTCTCCTCCTTCCACTGCTGCTCGTCCTCCCGGTGCTGCGGTCGGCGGCGTCCTCCCTCCCTGCGCTCTGTGCACTCAGCACAGCAGTCGCACAGGAGTGACGTCACCGCACAGGCACAGGGGCAGAATGATGATGCAGAGCGGCGCCGGCCGCTCTTTGCTTCATTATTACTGTGCGCGGTGACGGGGGAGGGGGGCCCCGGTGCCGCCGCTGACATCGGGCAGGAGGGCCCGGTGTCGGGGGCGGCAGCGGGTCATATAGTGGGCGCGTGCACTGTGATAGATCAGCGCAGCTTCTCTCTCACTGAGAGGAGCTGGCTGCTGATCTGCCGGGTCCCCGCGGGCCCCAAACCGCCCGGGCCCGGTCGCGATCGCGACCGCTGCGACCGCGGTAGTTACGCCACTGTATATACTAGAAGGTGACCGGATTCTAACGTATCGGGTAGTCTAGAATGTGTATGTAGGTTAGCAGATTGAATAATAAGGTAATTAATGGACTGGATGTGTTAGGGTTAATTTAGTATTCTTATAATTGTTTATTGGTTTTAAAATGACAAACAACAGAAGGAACAGTTTTAATAGATGAGTCTAATGTTTAATGATGTCCATGGCTTGTAATGAAAGAAGGCCATGAATAGTGTAAAGGTAAGTAAAAATATGCTGATGCTGTGATGTGGCCCAATGCTGGTATGTGCCCCCATCGTGGTGCAGCCACCATCCTGACATGTGCGGGGGGCGGAGTGCGGGGGGGGGTAGAGCCGAGCGGGGCCATGGCGCTGAGGACGTCAGTGCCGGGGACTGCATGGCTGGGGACGGGTGACTATAAAGGTGTGTGTGTGTTCAGTGTATACATGCGGAGTGCGGGGGTGCGGGGGTGTGGGGCCGAGCAGGGTAATGTGTGCGGGGGGCGGAGTGCAGAGGGCGTGGAGCCAAGCGGGGCCATGGCGCTGAGGATGTCAGTGCTGGGGACTGCATGGCTGGGGACAGGTGACTATCCAGGTGTGTGTGTTCAGTGTATACATGCGGGGGGGATGGTCCGGGCGGGGTAATGTGTGCGGGGGGCGGAGTGCGGAGGGGGTGGAGCTGAGCGGGGCCATGGCGCTGAGGATGTCAGTACTGGGGTCTGCATGGCTGGGGACAGGTGACTATTCGTGTGTGTGTTCAGTGTATACATGCGGAGTGCGGGGGTGGAGCCGAGTGGGGTGATGTGTGCGGGGGGCGGAGGCAAGCGGGGGGTATGTGTCGGCTGGGTTGCCAGTGTGGGCTCCCGGGGGTGCAACACTCACCGGGGAGTCGGGGCTCCGTGTGGTTGCAGGGAAAAGTGTCGGGCGGCGTCCTGTCGGCCCGTAGTTCGGGCTGTTCAGTTAGCTGAGCCGTTGGTCGCAAGCTCTTTAGCGCGTGCGGTATGGCGACGGTTTTCACTGTAATGATGTCATTTTGGAGCAAGACAGAATAAGGCATATATATATATATATATATATATATATATATATATATATATATATGCGCCAGTTTATGTTGCAGAGCTTTGTGTCTGTCCCATTCATCTGTGCAGACCTGGCAAAAATCCATGCGCCGCCGGCAAAACAACATCCATTACAATTAATGCACCCCTATAGGGTTTTTTTTTTAAATTCACAGCTTGATTGGTGCTTTAAATACCAACCTCTGCCTTACCCCACTGCTACCATCTTCATCTTTTTCCAGTGCCGCTCCAGCCAGCAATTTGTGATCTGACGTCAGCTCCAGTGTTTCATGGAGCGTGTTGAATGTCGAAAATAAATGCTACTCTATGGGAGCCTCATTCTGGCCTCGTCCTGGCTCTCATAGAGATGCATTGGGACCTTGTGACGTACCTCCTGACTTCTGACCAGTCAGAAGATACAGTCACAAGATTGTACTGCGGGTCCGGAGCAGAGATTAAAAAGGATGAAGGCGGCGGAGGGCGAGTATAATACAGGGGACCTAGATTTAAAGCACCACACCACTGTTAAAAATAAAATGGTGGAGTGGTGCTTTAATTCAAAGTGATTTCCAGTGGGAAAAATACTGCAACAAATCTGCCCTGTGTGATTTAAGTACAAGTTCACATGTGTTGGATTTCCTGGGTTAATTCAAGCAGTAAATCTGCAATGAATCCGATTTGGTGCAGACTTGGATACGCCTGTGTGACATGGCAGCAGGTCTGCAGATGATCTACAGCAAACTATGTATACCAGCACAAATGCACAGAAAAAATCTGTAGCATGTGTAAATTAGCCTGAGGACGCTCATACTAAGATATACATTGCCGAGTGCTATCCGATGTCTCACAGGCACTCATAGACTTGTATGTGTGATCCTAATATCAGAACCGATTGAAAAAAAATAGCAGATCTGCACTGCCCCATAGTATAAACTGAGTGTTATCTGATCAAATATTGGTTAGCACTCAACCGTGGTATACGCTAGTGTGAGCATACCCTTTAAGTTTGCTATAAAAAAATAAATAAAAAAATAATTATTACATAATAATTAAAAAAAGTCATAATGTAATATACTTTATTAATGCAAAACAAAATAACTTACCCGCAGATTCCACTTTTGTTTCATACTTTAAGCCTATGAACACAACAACACGCCATCAGTTACTAATAAACATATTGTATACAATCAAAAGCCAAAATTAAAAAAAGCCAGAATTATTTCAGGAATATTATTAATGGTAATAACTCACTAAACCCACAATATATGCCAGGATGTGTTAAACTGGAGTGTTAAGAAAAAGTGGTACCGCTATGGGGTCCTAAAGGCCCAGTCACACTAAACAACTTACCAGCGATCCCAACAACGATCCAACCTGATAGGGATCACTGGTAAGTTGCTAGGAGGTTGCTGGTGAGATGTCACACTGCGACGCTCCAGCGATCCCACCAGCAACCTGACCTGGCAGGGATCGCTGGAGCATCGCTACACGAGTTGCTGGTGAGCTCACCAGCGACCAGTGACCAGCCCCCAGCCAGCAGCGCCACGTGGAAGATGCTGCGCTTGGTAACTAAGGTAAATATCGGGTAACCAACCCGATATTTACCTTGGTTACCAGCGCACGCAGCTACATGTGCAGAGAGCAAGGAGCAGCGCATGTGACGCCCTGGGCAAGCCAGGGGTCACAGGTCACAACACCACCACACCCTACACCCCAGTTAGGAACACCAAGGCTAACCTAAAATCCTTGTTGCCTTCCTCCAGGGGCTGATGTTCACACCAGGGGGTGGACCAGGCGGTTGGCTCCGCCCACCGAGGAGTTCACAGCCCTGGAGGCGGGAAGAACCAGGCAGTTGAGTAGAGGAGTTGAGCTCAGGCAGAGCTTGAGTGAAGAACAGAGAACAGCTAGGGTAGTGAAGGAGTAAACAGTGAAGTGGTAAAGGAGGAAAGTAAGAGTGGCGACAGAAACAAAACAGTTAAGAAAGCCTGAAGTTGGTCCGGGTGTGTGCCCCGGACAGTGACAGCAAGGTCAGCAGACGGCGGTGATAGTCTGCAGGGGGACTGCTCGGAGGTTGCTGGAAGGACCGCGGACGGGTGGTGACCCGGCGGTCTGGAGCAGTATACGAAGAACAGTCAGCACCAGGGCAGGGGCCTTTCGGATCCCGGCAAGGCTAGGAGTCGCCATAATTTGCCAAATTCGTCAGTGAAGGGGACGTCTGTCTCCTAACAACCAAGTCCCGATTGAAGGCAACAGTCCAACCGTAACGGAGAGACACCGCCACCGCCAGGGCACCAGTTTCTCAGGGCCAGCGCCTGCGGGCAAAGTAGGGCTCCTCAAGCCCATATCCAAGCCGGGGAGCGGGTTACCGGTGGGAACCCATCGCAACCATTATCATCATAGGTGCAGGACAGAGGGACTGTCACCGTCACCTACTGGGGAAAGCAAGTGCAGCCGTCCGTGGGAACCGTCTTTCCAGCCGTGTGTTTTACCGAGAACTGTGTCATCGTCTCAGGCTGAGTGAGTACCACAGTGCCGCAAGGCACAGCGCTGCCCCCGCGTCCCTGCGCCCACCAAGCCCTGCATCACCCACCTCATCACTGGGCCCCGGGATCACCAACCCCTACCCACGGAGGGGCAACACAACAACTGGCTGCTCCATACCATCCTTCCCGGGATCCCCATACAGAGCAGCGGTGGTGTCAACAAATCACCACCACCGTGGGTGGCGTCACGGACAATAAACAATCCCCACACCCAAAAACCCCCTTTCACTCACGGGCGAGGAGCGCCGCTCGAGTCCCCGGGATCCGGCCCATCGCTTGAGCCACCGAGTAGCGGCAGCAGGCCGCAGTGCCAGCCGGACCCGAGCAGTAGGGAGAGGGCGGCGTCCCCTCCTCCGCCCGCGACAACTTGGCGTCACGAACAGGATCTTACCGCTCTGCCGTTGGGTAGAGGTGCGCCTTGTGACCGCCGGAGGTATCCGGCTGAAAAATTTCAGAAGCCGCCATCTTTGGCGCGAAAAGTCCCCGCTCGAGCGTCTTCTCGAGTATCAAAGGCGCGAAGGTCAAAACCCCGCCCCAATAGAGGAGGGGCCGGAAAGAAGCTAAGGGGGACGAGATGGCGGCTGGCTGCATGTGAGCGCAGCTATAAAAGCAGGGACGCCAGGACTCTGCAGTCACCCTGTTCCTGGAAGGAGTTGCCAGCAGAATGTGGATGCCGTCCCGAAGCACCGTAGCCCCCGCGCCGGGAACCGCGGCGTGGGTGGAGATCCGGACCGCGCAGTTCTATCAAAGGCTGCAGGTCAAAATGCAGCTCCTCATGGAGGAGTGGGAGACCGACATGGCGGACGTTATAGCAACCGTGCGGAGACGCGAGGAGGAAGCGGAGGAAAGGAGGGTGAGTGACCCACGCCTCGATGCCCTTGAAGGGCCGGTCATCGCGGCTGCGGGACCCGGTTCAAGCCCTCTCCCCCCGCTGCCTCCCTCGCCACCCGTCTCGGAAGCCGTGACCCCGCCATTAGGCCCGCTACCACCGCAACCGGTAGCGATACCCAGCATGCCCGCCCCGGCGGGCCGACCTGTAGCCGGAGCCCGTAGTCGACCGGAGGTGTTGCCATGGAAGGCCCCGAAGTCTGCACCGGAAGCAGCCCCTGAGAAGTTCCCCGAGCCGGAGCTGATGACCTGTTCCGAGCCGAAGGCCCAGCCGCAGAAAGCCCCTGTGCCCATCCCCCACACCTCGGCTGAGGTGGCGCCGGGTTGTCACTGCAAGGCGGCGCCCAAGGCCAAGACACCGCGGGACCTGCTGCCCAGATCCCTGACAGTGGGCAACGTCCAGAATGTCCCACGGGGCCCGATCCGTGCGCCGGAGCTCGCAGCAGCACCGTATTGGGACAGGGAGCTGGTACCGCTGGGTCCGGAGATCGGTGAAAGAGAGAAAAAGAAGGCGGAATTGGTGGCCCGTGCAATCCGGGAAAAGGAGAACCTCCGCCAGGCGACGTTCCGTGTCCGGGGACCGCTGTATGAAGGACAGGTGAGGCGGTTTGATGTCCGCCGGGGCTATGGGTTTATCTATGAACCGGGCCTGGAGGCCGAAGTGTTTGTAGCCCGGCGGGATGTGAATGCCCGCCTGCCCGAGGAGCACCCCGGCCGTAACCTGATGCCGGGTGACATCGTACAGTATACCCGGCACTGCGGAGAGAGGGGGATGTGGTTCGCCCTGGATGCCAAACTGAGGGGCAGCCAGGAGAGCCGAGTGAGTTCTGCACCCCCTCCCTCGAATGAAGCTGAATATCCGGAGTAATGGCAGCGGAGCACCGTTGTCCAGTCCCCGTTGGGACCACCACTGAGTTTTGTGTTTAAAAGTTTATTGAAAGTTTGAAAAATGATGAAAAATGATTACCGAGAAAGTCACCTGATCTGAAACCGTGATTTGCAACCGGCCGTGCCGGCACCGTTGTCCCCGTGGGGACCGTTTAAAAAGTTGCATGAGAAACTGCTCATGGACAAGCCCGTGAACTTGCAGGGCAACCACAAACATTAGTGGCATGTAAATAAGTTGTTTTACCGTACCGTTTCCGCAGTTGCCGCCTCCGGAGAGGCAGGTTGGCGGGAGGGCCCTCAGCAGAGCAGGCTGGGGCCCAGCCACCACAGGAACCGGTGGCTACCCTCTGGAGGGGAAGGACAGATCCCGCTCGGGTAACTTGGTGCAGGACTGGGGTAAAGGGGTGCTGCCTGGGCTTTAGGGGCAGCATCAGGGCCAGGTTGCTTGGGTGGGAGAGAGCGGAGACCGTACCCGTAAAACCGTTAGCAACGTTTAAGTACTGAACCTCCCGATGTGGGATGATGTCATAAGTTGTTATGTTTACCGTTTTACCTTATATATTTTTCAGAAAATAAAACCGGTGTTGGACGGGCAGCCCGCGGACGGTCTGCATTTTGCTAAGGGGGAATGTGACGCCCTGGGCAAGCCAGGGGTCACAGGTCACAACACCACCACACCCTACACCCCAGTTAGGAACACCAAGGCTAACCTAAAATCCTTGTTGCCTTCCTCCAGGGGCTGATGTTCACACCAGGGGGTGGGCCAGGCGGTTGGCTCCGCCCACCGAGGAGTTCACAGCCCTGGAGGCGGGAAGAACCAGGCAGTTGAGTAGAGGAGTTGAGCTCAGGCAGAGCTTGAGTGAAGAACAGAGAACAGCTAGGGTAGTGAAGGAGTAAACAGTGAAGTGGTAAAGGAGGAAAGTAAGAGTGGCGACAGAAACAAAACAGTTAAGAAAGCCTGAAGTTGGTCCGGGTGTGTGCCCCGGACAGTGACAGCAAGGTCAGCAGACAGCGGTGATAGTCTGCAGGGGGACTGCTCGGAGGTTGCTGGAAGGACCGCGGACGGGTGGTGACCCGGCGGTCTGGAGCAGTATACGAAGAACAGTCAGCACCAGGGCAGGGGCCTTTCGGATCCCGGCAAGGCTAGGAGTCGCCATAATTTGCCAAATCCGTCAGTGAAGGGGACGTCTGTCTCCTAACAACCAAGTCCCGATTGAAGGCAACAGTCCAACCGTAACGGAGAGACACCGCCACCGCCAGGGCACCAGTTTCTCAGGGCCAGCGCCTGCGGGCAAAGTAGGGCACCTCCGGCCCATATCCAAGCCGGGGAGCGGGTTACTGGTGGGAACCCATCGCAACCATTATCATCATAGGTGCAGGACAGAGGGACCGTCACCGTCACCTACTGGGGAAAGCAAGTGCAGCCGTCCGTGGGAACCATCTTTCCAGCCGTGTGTTTTACCGAGAACTGTGTCATCGTCTCAGGCTGAGTGAGTACCACAGTGCCGCAAGGCACAGCGCTGCCCCCGCGTCCCTGCGCCCACCAGGCCCTGCATCTCCCACCTCATCACTGGGCCCCGGGATCACCAACCCCTACCCACGGAGGGGCAACACAACAACTGGCTGCTCCATACCATCCTTCCCGGGATCCCCATACAGAGCAGCGGTGGTGTCAACAAATCACCACCACCGTGGGTGGCGTCACGGACAATAAACAATCCCCACACCCAAAAACCCCCTTTCACTCACGGGCGAGGAGCGCCGCTCGAGTCCCCGGGATCCGGCCCATCGCTCGAGCCACCGAGTAGAGGCAGCAGGCCGCAGTGCCAGCCGGACCCGAGCAGTAGGGAGAGCGCGGCGTCCCCTCCTCCGCCCGCGACAAGCACACCGCTTAGCGCTGGCTCCCTGCTCTCCTAGTTACAGCACACATCGGGTTAATTACCAGATGTGTACTCTGCTACATGTGCAAGGAGCAGGAGCCGGCACTGACAGTGAGAGCGGAGTAGGCTGGTAACGAAGGTAAATATCGGGTAACCAAGGACAGGGCGTCTTGGTTACCCGATGTTTACCGTGGTTACCAGAGTCCGCAGAAGCCGGCTCCTGCTGCCTGCACATTTAGTTGTTGCTGTCTCGCTGTCACACACAGCGATCTGTGCTTCACAGCGGGACAGCAACAACTAAAAAATGGCCCATTCAGCAACAACCAACGACCTCACAGCAGGGGCCAGGTTGTTGCTGGATGTCACACTAAGCAACATCGCTAGCAACGTCACAAAAGTTGTTCGTTAGCAGTGATGTTGCTAGCGATGTTGCTAAAGGGGACTTTACACGCTGCGACATCGCTAATGCGGAGTCGTTGGGGTCACGGAATTTGTGACGCACATCCGGCCGCATTAGCAATGTTGCTGCGTGTGACACCGATGAGCGATTTTGCATCGTTGCAAAAACGTGCAAAATCGCTCATCGGTGACGTGGGGGTCCATTCTTGATTATCGTTACTGCAGCAGTAACGATGTAATTCGTCGCTCCTGCGGCAGCACACATCGCTATGTGTGACGCCGCAGGAACGAGGAACCTCTCCTTACCTGCCCCCCGGCCGCTATGAGGAAGGAAGGAGGTGGGCGGGATGTTCCGGCCGCTCATCTCCGCCCCTCCGCTTCTATTGGGCGGCCGCTCAGTGACGTCGCTGTGACTCCGCACGGACCGCCCCTTTAGAAAGGAGGCGGTTCGCCGGTCACAGCGACGTCGCCGGGCAGGTAAGTATGTGTGACGCGTCTGCGCGATGTTGTGCGGCACGGGCAGCGATTTGCCCGTGTCGCACAACAGATGGGGGCGGGTACCCACACTAGCGATATCGGGACCGATATCGCAGCGTGTAAAGTAGCCTTTAGTGTGACGGGGCCTTAATGAGGGATCTCTGATAGGAAATACATAATGGCAAAAGGAGGTTGTAAAGTGCTGATATGATCTTTAGAGAGAACCATCATTACAGTAAAGAATTCTCAACAGTATTAGATACTAGACAGGATTTCTCAAATTCCATGTGACTGGCCAACTGCCCTGTAACAATAGAAGTTTATATATCCTAAACCAGTCATTCTGTATCTATTGTATACCGTATATTGTGGTCACCTAATCTCTAATTGTGGATGCATAATCAAGCTGGTCAACACATTGACTGTGTAATAGAAAACTGAAGATCTGATGGTTTTAGCAGCCCATAGATTTCCAGTGCCTGCCTGATTTCCCTGCACCTCATATGTCAGACGGTGCGAGCCACAGCCGTGGTCTTCCAATTTTTCTGCTCTCTTGGACAATAATGGTAAAAAAAGTTAAACCAAACCATCACAAAGAATATTGAGTAAGCCCTGAGTGATATATCTTCCATCACTTACCTCCAAGCACAATAAATATGAGAATTGCCGTAAAAGTCGAGAAAGTCTTCATCTCTTCCAGATAACCAGATAGTAAAATACATTCATTACTCTCCGTGTTGCTCCACCGTGCTCAGATGTTTTGCATAGCAAATCAGCACTGTGTTAGTGTATATAGATCAATGGCAACTAAACTCAGAGTCAACAGCTCATCCATAGAGCTGCGGACACCACTAACATCTATGTTAATATATCTGGAGCAATGGGGACAGATCAGCGTCGACAACCGGAGGTGGACCCTGGAGTCATTCTCTCACCATGAAAAAAAATTGTGTCATAATATACCGTTTATAATGTTCTGTAGCAGCTGAGGTGTTTATTATGAGGTTTTGCAGCAGCTGAGGTGCATATTAAGAAATTCTGCAGCAGCTGAGGTGTGTATTAAAAAACTGCAGCAGCTGAGGTGAGTATTAAGAAACTCTGCAGCAGCTGAGGTGAGTATTAAAAAACTGCAGCAGCTGAGGTGAGTATTAAGAAACTCTGCAGCAGCTGAGGTGAGTATTAAAAAACTGCAGCAGCTGAGGTGCGTATTATGAAATTCTGCAGCAGCTGAGGTGCTTATTAAGAAATAATTTTGCAGCCGCTGAGGTGCGTATTAAGAAATTCTGCAGCAGCTGAGGTGCGTATTAATAAACTGCAGCAGCTGAGGTGCGTATTATGAAATTCTGCAGCAGCTGAGGTGCTTATTAAGAAATAATTCTGCAGCCGCTGAGGTGCGTATTAAGAAATTCTGCAGCCGCTGAGGTGCGTATTAAGAAATTCTTCAGCAGCTGAGGTGCGTATTAAGAAATTCTGCAGCAGTTGAGGTGTGTATTAAGAAATTCTGCAGCAGTTGAGGTGTGTATTAAGAAATTCTGCAGCAGTTGAGGTGCGTATTAAGAAATTCTGCAGCAGTTGAGGTGCGTATTAAGAAATTCTGCAGCAGTTGAGGTGCGTATTAAGAAATTCTGCAGCAGTTGAGGTGTGTATTAAGAAATTCTGCAGCAGCTGAGGTGCGTATTAAGAAATTCTGCAGCAGTTGAGGTGTGTATTAAGAAATTCTGCAGCAGCTGAGGTGCATATTAAAAAACTGCAGCAGCTGAGGTGCTTATTAAGAAATAATTCTGCAGCCGCTGAGGTGTGTATTAAGAAATTCTGCAGCCGCTGAGGTGCGTATTAAGAAATTCTGCAGCAGCTGAGGTGCGTATTAAGAAATTCTGCAGCAGCTGAGGTGCTTATTAAGAAATAATTCTGCAGCCGCTGAGGTGCGTATTAAGAAATTCTGCAGCCGCTGAGGTGCGTATTAAGAAATTCTGCAGCAGCTGAGGTGCGTATTAAGAAATTCTGCATCAGCTGAGGTGCATATTAAGAAATTCTGCAGCAGCTGAGGTGCATATTAAGAAATTCTGCAGCAGCTGAGGTGCGTATTAAGAAATTCTGCATCAGCTGAGGTGCATATTAAGAAATTCTGCAGCAGCTGAGGTGCGTATTAAGAAATTCTGCAGCAGCTGAGGTGCGTATTAAGAAATTTTTCAGCAGCTGAGGTGCGTATTAAGAAATTCTGCAGCAGCTGAGGTTCGTGTTAAGTAATTCTGCAGCAGCTGAGGTGAGTATTAAAAACTTCTGCAGTAGCTGGGGTGCGTATTAAGAAGATCTGCAGCAGCTAAGCTATGTCTTCTGCGGTTCTTCATCAGTGTTAGTTCTCTTTAATCTATTCTGTATATTATCATCTAGTAATATTAAGTAGTCATCATCCATTCATTTGAAGGTTGGAAGAGGATGATAGCAGTGTCACCGCTTTCTATAACATGAAGTCACTGTGTAAAGATGCAATAAAATGTGTATATATAGTATTATAGGTAGTACTGAGGTCAAGAGCTGAATAAGAGGAATGCTCTGAAGAGGAAGAAAAGGCGATAATAAAAAATGAGTGATAAAACTGATACAGCTATTAAAGGCAATTAGAGAAACTCATGACGTTATTCCGTACTCAACTGAAGCGTAAATGTAATTTTCAAAACACCTCAAATTTATTCAGTATCGAGTAAGAGCACAACGCACTGACATCCCGGCACTTACAGCCTTGGCTGCTATCACTGAGATCACTAATGGTTGATTGAGGAATGTTCTGCCACTGAAGGCACTTGGACAAATCAACAAGGCTTGCTGCTGGCAGCTACAATTGACGCCACATTGATGGGAGACCAGTCCAGAGATATTGCAGGCCATGGTAGCACATTTGGGCAAAACATGCTGTTCACAGTAGTACGAGCAACATGAGATGAAAAACGTCTCCTTGCACTCTGGAGAAATGTCTGCACCCCTCATTCTATGACCAAATCAGTCTAACACCGAGCTGGAATGAAGACTAGAGGGATCCGGCTACCATACATTATGCCCCACACAAAATCCTGGGAATGGCGCAGTGCGAAGCCTTGTTCATGGCTTAGCCCATGTTGTCTCCGGACTATTCTCCGGCTATCATTTTGTCCAAGACAAGTGTGGGGCTCATTGCTAAAGCCGATAGATCTCCACTCGAGCCTACATTGCAATCTTGCTCTGCACCATGATCGCCTTTGAAAGCCGTGGAATGAGGTCAATGAAAAGGCCTTCAAAAGAGAACATCGCAACAGTCCTACTCCCAGGATTATGGTGTGGAGTGACATAATTACAGTAGATGGACGCCTCTAGTCTTCATTCTAGGTGCACTGTCAGCTCGGTATTACATTGATTTGGTGATGGAACCAGTGGTACAGGCAATTCTCCAGAGTCCCACACTAGGCCATATGTTGGTCTTGCTACTTTGGGCAGCCGGCGTGGCCTAAATATGGCTGCAGCATCTCCAGACTTGTCTCCCATTGAGCACTTGTGGGACATAATTTGTTGGCAATTTCAAAGGGTGCTGCCAGCAGCGGATCTTTATGATTTGCCCAAGTGCATTCAGCGCTGCAGAATATTTCTCAGACAACTATTGATAACTTTATTGATAGCTGCCAAGGCTCTAAGTGGTACTTTACACGCTGCGACATCGCTAGCATCGGCTAGCGATGTCCAGCGCGATAGTACCCGCCCCCGTCGCACATGCGATATCTTGTGATTGCTGCCGTAGCGAACATTATCGCTACGGCAGCTTCACACGCACTTACCTGGTCGGCGACGTCGCGGTGACTGCCGAACAATCCCTCCTTCAAGGGGGAGGTGCGTTCGGCGTCACCGCGATGTCACTAAGCGGTCGGCCAATAGAAGCGGAGGAGCGGAGATGAGCAGGACATAACATCCAGCCCACTTCCTTCCGCATTGGCGGCGGGACGCAGGTAGGGAGATGTATGTCGGTCCTGCGGCGTCACACACAGCGGTATGTGTGACGCCGCAAGAGCGACAAACAACATCGAATCAGCAACAGGAGTGACATTATGGAAATGACCGATGCTACACAGATCAACGATTTTTGACTGTTTTACGCTCGTTCATCGTCGCTCCTAGGATTTACCCATTGCGATGTCGCTACTGACGATGGATGTGCATCAGAACAACCATGACCCCGACGATATTTCAGTAGCTATGTCGTAATGTGTAAAGTACCCCTTAGGGGTACTTTGCACGTTGCGACATCACTACTGCGATATCATCGGGGTCAAATCAAAGGTGACGCACATCCGGCGCCAGTAAAGACGTCGCAACGTGTAAAGCCTAGATGCGTCGATAAACAATTGCAAAAGCGTCGTAAATCGGCGATCTGTGTAGTGTCGGTCATTTCCATAATGTCTGGTCGACCGCTGTTACGATGTTGTTCCTCGTTCCTGCGGCAGCACACATCGCTGTGTGTGAAGCCGCAGGAGCGAGGAACATCTCCTTACCTGCCTCCACCGGCTATGCGGAAGGAAGGAGGTGGGCGGGATGTTTACGTCCCGCTCATCTCCGCCCCTCCGCTTCTATTGGCCGCCTGCCGTGTGACGTCGCTATGACGCCGCACGACCTGCCCCCTTAGGAAGGAGGCGGTTCGCTGGCCAGAGCGACATCGCAGGGCAGGTAAGTGCGTGCGATAATGTTCGCTACGGCAGCTATCACAAGATATCGCATGTGCGATGGGGGCGGGTACTATAGCGCTCGGCATCGCTAGCATCGGCTAGCGATGACGCAGCGTACAAAGTACCCCTTAGTGTGGCGATTTAAGCACGTGGCCCTCATACTCCAGAAATGATAAAAACATTTCCCATCATGTGCATATATCATATATCAGGATGTTGGTTTTTTTTTAAAAAAAAAATTCAATTTTTTCATCATTTGCATGTCATTAACATCTCTATCCATCCAGGGATTTTCTTTTTCCTTCTTGGTTTTGCAATTTCAATGTTGAGGAGCGTAGATAGATGCATAGTCACTGACTTAGTAAGACATGTAGTTAGCGTGAGGTATATTACATAATGTGTGTTGGGTGGATCTATGTAAACCTTGGCAGTTTTATGACATGACGGAATGGTTACTGACAGATTTTATAGGGGAGGTGGGTGACGGATTTAAGGAAGGATCTTCACATCCATCACTTCTTAGAAGAGTCTACGTCCTGACAGACACATCATGTGAGAATCGCGGCGGACCTGGACATCTGATTCACCATTTCTGTTGTTTATGTTTCTCGGATTCGTCCTCTGCTGAGACGGAAAAATGAAATATCTCAAGTCCTGGGAAAAGTTTGTGAGATAATTAACTGTGGGGACAGCATTGTTGGGGGTAATTATTGTGGGTGATGAGGAGTTTTGTAGACGAGGAGCCTCAATGTTAATATAATGGAATTAAACAGACGCCTCGCTCTTCGTCAGGTTTTGGGGCATTGTCTGATATGTTACCATCATCTGTTATGTTATATTTCTTCTACACTATATATGGGGCATCCTATAATTGGTTTCATAGTCCTAAACTCGACTATATAAATACCCTGACCGTGGCAGAGTGGCTTGTTGGAGACCCCTTAGCACCTAGAATGATATTAATAGATTTTTTGGGGGAAAAAACCCTTTGTGAGGGTGTCATGGCTTTACGCAACCTAAGAAGCTCCTTGCCCCAAGTCAAAATCTGTAACAATAATGGTATCTCTTAATGTGGCACGGAGGCCTTAGTGCCTCAAGTAGTAGCAATAACCCCATCTCTGTATGCCTCCTAGCTACGCCTCTGCTGTTCTTCTTATATTATTTTCCTTGGAAAACCCAAATCTCACTATAGGGCTTTAATATCAGGGTGTGTGCATTTATTTTAATAGTTGAAATGTATCATCTAGGGTAGAGTAAATACATTGTCGGTGGAACATCGTAGATAAATGAAACCTATCAGCAAATCTGTTCTTGTTTCACCTAGCAACCAATCACAGCTCAGGTCACATTTCTCCAGACTAGTTTCAGAGATGAAAGCAGAACTCTGATTGGTTGCTATGGACAACGAGGCCTATTTGATCCATGAAGCCTAACTAAGCTTAAATCTGAATTCAGGGACGCTCTTATATTTAATGTATATCCTTGAGGCAGGATTATATGTGGTCCAACATTATGTTCTGCGTATTTCAGTCATCTTGGATCAAAGTTAATTTTTTTTTCTTCCCAATTTAGAGAACCAAATTCCTAACACAAAGTTAATATTAATACTAGATATTTTCAGTCTATGGTCCCATTTTATTAAAGATCAGACAGCCCCTTTAGTGCTAGAATAAGCTTTTACAATCTATACTTTGGAAAATGTCCTCATGCAGGTCACATTTTGATTTGAAGGGATATACGGTAAATTGGGCAAAAATACAACAAAAATACTAATAACCTAAACTAAACAGTTTGTGTCACAACGAACCAACACATCCCATCACCATGATGAAAAAGACTTACTAAATATTGTTGTTTCTGCAAGGACTCAAAGATTTTGCAACATGCTGTAAACTGAGTGTTGCTATTGGCAACCAATTAGCTTTTAATTTCCTGTCACCATGGGCAATAATAATACCATAATGGTATATAAAGTCAATGAAGGGAGAAATACTCTAATTCCTTTCCGAAAAAAACTTGGTATCAACACACTCCATAAAGAAAATCTAACTAAAATGCTGAAACTAATATTTTCCAACACGCCATAAATTGAGAGCTGAAATCTGATTGGTTGGTATTTGCAAATGTTCAATTTTTCAAAATTAAATTGGTTTGTACCAAGTTGGCTAGTTGCAACCTATCTATAGGATAGGTAATAAGTTACTAGTCAATGATGGCCCGACTGCTGGCACCAGTACCGATCCGGAGAAAGGGATGGTCTGAATTGATTGGGGGGCACGGTTGAGCATTTGCACCTCCATTACATTAATTGTCAATGTGACAAAAAGGCTTCCAAGATAGCTGAATGTGATACTGAAAGTCGTGATTGAGCTGGAGAAAGGCCTGGATCATAGCTGCGATGGACACGTCAGCCGCGCACATGCTTGTAAATCTATGGGAGGATTCATAGTGGTCTTTATGATCTGTAAACAGTGCATTACGGCGGCACAGAACATTAATTATAGTCTCGTTAGGCATTAGGAAACAGTCAGATCCTCTTGTATAAGGGATGACGAGCCCATTACTGTGTCTGGTGTCGTAAACGATTCGATGACAGATTCGCTCAGGAATGTATCAAGATGGCCGCCACATAGATCACTCCTCTGGCTCGCCATGTTCAGAGATGTTACAGATTTGTTGAGATTAGTACGTGGATATTTTTCGGGGATTTTCAAAAGTGTAGGTATTAAGAAGCTCATAGTGCAATAATCTGGGGATTACATAGAGTTTCAGCATGGCAGGCAATGGTTAGGTGGTGGTATATCTGTCTGCCCATAGACATAACTCGCTAACACTAATGATCACAGATATGCGCAGATGGTGAAATGGATCTGCTCTGTGCCGGGTGGACATAACTGAGTAAGTCTGAATTTACATTTTGCTTTTTGATTGTCCAATTTTCATTTCTGAACTTCTCTTCAACACAACTTGCGCCTACAGCTCCTGAGCTTGATCCATACATCTGCACTCGACATGCACAGTACATAACGGCAGAAGATCAGAAAGTGACAATATATTTTCTATATTCTATGGGCGTTTGGAAAGCAAGTGCGCATGAGGTCGAATTGAGACATCCATGTACCATGGTCCGAGTATGGACCGCAATGCCTGAATGGGCCGCGGGTTTCCTGACCAGAACTTGCCAGCCACGTAAATGCCTAAGTGGCAGTCGAATTCGAGTCAAGAGAACCGTTGACCGTGCATTTATAATCATGGACGCCTGAATTTGTCCTTAATGGGGCTTTGGATAACAGAGACCCCCCACAATATCCTATAATACGCCATAATTGTATAACAGATGGGATCTTGCATCTGGGGTCTGCACTTGTGTCTACAATAGGGGTCCACCAATAACTTGTTCTGACTGGTCCTATGGCTTTGATGGCAGAAGCGGAGGCTTCACGTGCCCAAGTCTCTTGTTACAAAAACCGCCAAGCACGTTTGCTGAGCTGTACTCAAAATTACCACAGCATTCAATGGAGGAAGAAGTGCATGTGGTGCTGATTGGAGGACCCCTGTTCTGGAGATAGGTGCTGGATCCTGTTTTCATATGTTTATGGAATGTCGGAGAAAACCAGAGAAGTACGAGAAAGCAAACGTGAGAGAATCCAAACTAGATGCAAATATTGTCCTCGCTAGGAAAACATGACCACTGAGTCCACCGTGCTGCCATTTGTAATATTTTATAACTAAGGTGTCTATGGTTACTGACTGGACCAGATCTTCAATGTCATAGCAATTCATCTTCATCATTTAGGCTTCCCATTTTTAGAACCACAAGGTGGCGACGTATAGCTGTGTAATTACAAGGGGCATTATCAATGCAGTTAATCTTATAATGTATCCACGCATATTCTAGGCTTCTCTTAATGGTTTTCAATAATTACTGAGGATATTGCAGAAGGTGTTAACACTTTTTTGCTCTGAAATTTAAACCTCAGTCCGGATGTGTCACTTTGGGTGTAGTTTTCCGCCTGCCTAAGGCCATATTACAGATATGTGCTGTACTAATCTGTTATATGATACCCATAGCTGTACCTAAACTATATCTACAGTGCCTTGTGAAAGTATTCACCCCCCCCCCCCCCCTAATAGTCTGGGGAAGTGAAGTTAGAAAAATATAGGCAAAAATTAAAATTATGAGATAAAATAAATATGCATTTAACCCTTTTGCTATGAAGCCTCTAAAAATTTCTGGTGCAAGCAATTACGCTCATAAGTCACATAACTAGTGAAAGGAAGTCCACCTGTGTGCAATCAAAGTGTCCTGGGGTCTATCAGTATATACATACATTATCTGAAAGGCCACAAAAGCTGCAATACCATTAAGCAAGAGGCTCGACTAACCAAACGCCACGAAGGCCAAGGAGATCTTCAAACAACACCATGAAAACCAAAGAGATATCCAAACAAGACCATGAAGACCAAGGAGATGTCCAAACAACACTATGAAGCCCAAGGAGATGTCCAAACAATACCATGAAGACCAAGGAGATCTCCAAACCACACCATGAAGACCAGGGAGATCTCCAAACCACACCATGAAGACCAGGGAGATCTCCAAACGACACCATGAAGACCAAGGAGATCTCCAAACGATACCATGAAGATCAAAGGGATCTCCAAACAAGTCAGAGGCACAGTGGTGAGAAGTAAAAGTCAGGGTTGGGTTTAAAAGAAATTATCTCAATCTCTGATGGTCCCTCAGAGCACCAACAAGTCCATTATCATCAAATGGAAAGAACATAGTACCTCAACAAACCTGCCAAGAGACCGACACCTACCAAAACTCTCAGCCCAGGAAAGGAGGGCTTTATGAGGGGCTGCTGATAAGTCTTTGGCTTTACCCAGAAAGAAACGAGATAGGATGATGTAAAGAAGGATTTCGGTTGTGCCTCAAACCAGGCATCCGTAGCAGCCATGGCATCAGAAATGGTGTGAAATTTGGTACCTTTGAGGTGTTTCTTCAGGTGTGGAAACAGATGATAGTCGGAGGGAGCTAGATCTGGTGAATAAGGTGGGTGGTCAAACGGCTGGTAGCCCAGCTCTGCCAGTTTTGCCGTGATCGCTTGTGCAGTGTGAGCGGAGGCGTTCTCTTGCAGGAACAAGATTCCTTTGGACAGCTTGCCGCGCCTTTTGGCCTTCAGAGCTGCCTTCAATTGGTCCAAAAGATCATTGTACTACCTTGCATTGATGGTGGAACCCTTTTGAAGGTAGTCCCCTCCTTATCCCAGAACACAGACGCCATCACCTTAGTGGCTGTTTTTTGCACCCTGAACTTCTTTGGACAAGGAGAACCACTGTACCTCCACTCTATTGACTGCTCCTTGATTTCAGGGTCATACAAATAAATCCAGGTCTCATCCATAGTGACCAGTCGATACTGGAAGTTCTTATCAGTCCGGAAACGCTGACAAATGGACCAGGACGTTTTTACTTGCATGCTTCTCTGATCTGTTGTCAAACATTTGGGGATCCACTTTGCAGATCGCTTCTTCATGTCCAAATGTTCATAGATAGTGACACAAACACGTTCACGGAAAATCCCCATGATGTCTGCTATTGCTTTAGCTGAAATTCATCGATTCTCCAGTATGAGGTTGTGCACAGCATCGACGATCTCCAGAACAACAACCACTCTCGGGTGTCCAGGACGTTCCTCATCATTGATGCTGAAGTGGCCTGTTTTAAACTTGGTAATCCAGTTCTTAACTGTGGAATATGAAGGGCATTGATCCCCCAATGTCTGCGACATATCACCATGAATATCCTACGCGGACTTTCCTTCCAGAAACAAGGATTGTATCCCTCCTCTGCTCTCAGTTGCTGTGAATATCGTATTAGAGTCTGCCATTTTGCTTTCTTGATTGCGTAGAGCACTGTTGCCATAAGCAACAAACAAAACATTTTGAAAACATATATTAGATACATAAGGCTTTCATGTGCTGTAACATTCGTTACCATAGAAACAAAAAAATCACAAAGCCAAAGACTTATCAGCAGCCCAACGTAATCAGAGCGGTAGCACAGAGACCAAAGGTAACCCTGAAGGAGCTGCAGAGTTCCCCAGAAGAGACTGGAGAATCTGTCCATACACCTACTGTACAATAAGCCATACAATACATAGAGGTGGCTTTTATGGAAGAGTAGACAGAAAAAGGCCTTTACTTACAGCTAAAAATCATTTTGATTTTTATCAAAAGACATGTGGGAGACTTCCCAAATGAATGGAGGAAGGTGCTGTGCTCAAATGAGACCAGAATTGAGCTTTTTGTCCACCAAGGTAAACGCTATGGCTGGCGATCTACAACACAGTTGATCAACCCAAGAACACCATCCCCACTGTGAAACATAGTGGTGGCATTATCAGGCTGGGGGGATGTTTTTCTGCAGCAGAGACAAGGAAAATGGTCTGAGCCGAGATGGTGAGAAATACAGGAATATTCTTGAGCAAAACCTGTTTTCAGTCTGTCACTGATTTGAGACTGGGACAGAGATTCACCTTCAAAGGCACTGTATATGAGCTTTGATTTCCTATAAACGCACAAAGACATTATTGAGTATGGTACACTATATGGCAGCATACGGTAATATAGAACACAGTACTCATGCAGTAGAGTGGAGAAAGCCCTGCGTATTTAGACAGTTTTAACATTCAGGATTCTGGTAAAGCTGGGTAGCATCTGCCGCTAACATAAATATTAATTGTACACAAAACTTTTATACAAGATTAATTAGCTTCCTAAACAGCCAAATTATAAACTTTATTCCGGCAGGGACTAATGTTTATGAAGAGGCTCTGTAAGCGTCACATAATATACTACAGTGGTATAATATGCAGTTTATTTAGAAAGTCTCCTGGTGGTCATAAATGGTACTGCAGCTAGGATTTTCATGCATATTATTATTATTATTATTATTTATTATTATTATAGCGCCATTTATTCCATGGCGCTTTACAAGTGAGAGAGGGTATACGTACAACAATCATTAACAGTACAAGACAGACTGGTATAGGAGGAGAGAGGAACCTGCCCGCGAGGGCTCACAGTCTACAGGGAATGGGTGATGGTACAATAGGTGAGGACAGAGCTGGTTGCGCATGCATATTACTGTATATATTTTTTTCACTATTTTTTGCAAATAAATGTTTACATCCCCCCCTTATAATAGCATCAATAAAATCTGATGTTATCATACGTATCACAATTGATAACACATTTTCGCTCCAAAATACTCTTCAAAATTGCATGGAAAACTATTTCTACTCATTTTACATATGTGAAAACTACTTTGCTGCTCATATGAGAAGTTGTTTTTTTTTTCTTAAGAGGTTTTGAAAAACTCCTGGTGAAAAAAAAATGTATGTCAATTTCTTAAAGCAAATCCTTTGAAAAATCAGTAAGAAAAAAACTAATGAAAACAGCACAAATAATAAAAACGCTGAAATAAACAGATCATATGAACATCAAAGTGGATTTCCCATAAGAAAACAAATAGGTAGATTTCTCCAAGTATTTTTGAAGCAAATTTTGAGAGGATTCGCTCCAAAAACTCTGCCGAAAATTCTGTGTGAACATCGCCTTAGGTTTATACTATTTTATATATATTTATATATATTTTATATTATATATTATATATATTATTTATTACAATTTTTTATATTTATATATATATATATATATAAATATATACTGTTTATATATATACTATATATATATATATATATATATATACACACACACACTATACTATATATATACTATTTTTTATATTTATATATATATCTATATTTATTTTATATTATATATTATATATATATATTATTTATGACTATTTTATATATATATATATATATATATATGTATATATATATATATATGTATATATATATATATATATATATATATATATATATATATTTATATATTATATTTATACTTAGTTCTTTTGCTTTGTTTTTGTTTTTTTATTTTTCTTCTGGTGGCATTTTCTTATTCAGATACTATTTTCTTTTTTAGTTTTTTTAATTTCAATTTTTTTTTAAATTTAATAATTTTTTAAAAAAAAAATTTTAATTCAAGGCTATAGGAAAATGGATGAAAAACCCCAAACACCTAAAAATGTACCTAAAGTGTACTAATAAAAAAATAAACACAAAAAGCTTTAAAATGCTTCTCAGCCAATATCAAAGCACACCTTTTTTCGCACACAGAAAAAAAAGCTTTATGTGAAACCCCCCTATTAAGCCTAAAAGCTCTAAGACACAAATGGTGTCTGAAACGAGTGGTAATAAGTAATTGGGCCTTGTAGTGGAGTATGGAACAGGCTGAGGAACATAGATATAGCTATGAGATATGGAAAATGGATGCTCCAGACTAGACCACCCCTTTAAGGTACAGATGAGTGTGACAACCAAGCACATGAGTAGCAGCTAATAGTGCAGATCAGAGGAGTGTATTAGGAGTGATTACACAGAGGACAGAATATGGGACTCTATGAGTAACTGCTGCAACGTGTAAGAATAGCCGGTTCACTCCTCGCCTTTGATGTTGATTTCTGACATCCCAAGGAAGCGGAGTCTGAGCTGTCACTGCTCCGCAGATTGCTTTGACGGCAGCTTTGGATTCCTGTACCGGGCCAGTGGAAGGGCGACAGGTAGGCCATGGTCTTATTATGGGAGTTATCGGTGCCTTAGCTGATCCTGTGATTTGCAGATCTGGTCACATTTGCTTTTTGTGATACATGTATGGTCCATCACGTCCCTGTCCTCATATATACATTAGGATAGGTGGTCAAGCCTACCGGGCTAGTAGGATCAGGGGTGGACATATCATTAGTGCAACCTGTGTGGCCACCAGGAGCTCAAGAGGTGAAGGGGCCCATGTCTACCACCAAAACAGGTGTAGCTCTTGGGCGACAAAGGGCCCAAATATTGTGCCCATGGGCCTCTTCTGTCTGTGTCCGTCAGTGAGTTTGACAGTCTGATTTCTGACTACCTTATGTGTATGGGGGTCTCCTGATGTTTAGTTACATAGCTTGAAAAAAGCCCCCGGTCCATCTAGTTCACCTTCTTACACCAATTATATATTTTGTCATTAAGTCATTTATAACCGACAATGTTGTGTGTAGTGAGGAAATCATCAGCCCTGATATAAAAGCTGTTATAGTATCTGCCATTACTACCTCTTGTGGTCGCATTCCACAGTCTGACTGCTCTAACTGTAAAGAACTCTTTCCTAAAAAGGATTGGGTTGAAATTCATTGTCCACGGCTTTTATTCTCAGGGAAGATAAGCGGCTGCCAGAGGTTGCTCTCATCTGCTTATCTCCTCTATCTATTGAGACTTGGATCTGATTAATTTCAACCTACCTAATCACCGTTGGGTGTGGGCTGATGATGGGCCGGAGATAGGAAAACTAAAGTGTAAGGCCTTCCTGCTCTGAACAGATCCCCGTTTACTAAGGCAATAGTAATGCTAGTGGGAACCAATAAAAAAAAAAACAGTAAGAGACACGTGCACGCTCGGCCAGGCTGAGCATGCATGATGCATGTGAGGAAGAATTTGCAGGCCTCCAGATTAGTTTAACAACATGGCGTGTATTCCATCAAACTGAAGAGTCTCAGAATCTGGATCAGAATTAAAGGGCCAATTTTTCTTTTTTTTTGTAAGCGTTGCGTTATCTTTTAAGTTAGCGCTCACATTGAATGTTCACGGCTAGGTCCGGAGCTGAACCCACAGAAGAAAGGGATTCAGAGGTGTGTATTGACTTCAATACACAAACTGGGTCCCAAACATGTGTAGCGTCCCTGAGGCTTCAGTCGCCACAGGGTACTGCATCTCATTTAAGGTGCAGTACTTATCCCGGGTAAGGAAGAGGTTAATCGCTGGTGTTTCTCACATTCACAAACCACACACACTTAGGTGCTTTCCCACCGGGAACTGGACTACGGTAGACAGGGGGTGACCATCATGAGGCATGGGACTTTGCCGGTCACTAGGACAACCACATGGGGGGCGGGCACCACTTTGGGAAAAGGGAAGGATCTTCTTCACACATAGTCAGATTCCCCTGAGCACAGCTGTGAGGGGCATAATCGGGACTTCGGTCCATTTTTCTTTACCTCACACTTCTGGGAGCGCCAAAAGACCCGTGGCTTGGAGCAGATAGCTCAGCCCGGGTTCTCTACAGCTACACGGGATTCCAGGGTCTGCGGAGAGTGCAGGAAACACCCGCGACCCGTTCCATATTCCACCCACCAGGATTGGAGGGACCCCGACCAGAAAGGACTCACAGTGAGAACACCGGTGGTGACCTCAATTTGCTCGGGATCGGCTGGGGCCTAGCACGGCAGTGACCGGTACTCCGGGAGCGGCAACCGGGTTATCTAAAGAACTGTAAAAACACCTGGAACCGCAGAGACTGTGTCCGCTTGTCATTGCCGTCGCCCCACGCTTCGGCACCATCGGCCATTACTACTCCCCTCATCATCCTCCCCGGGGCCCGCTCCACCTATGGGGAGCAGAACCATCTAGGATGCTACAACCATCCTCCCCGGAGGACAGCGACAGCAGCGGCGGCTAATTCCCTGGCCACATACCAAAGGTGGCGTCACGAGACAAATCCACTACTACCCCCAACCTCTCCATTCAACCTCCTTTATTGTACACCTCGGGGCCACGAAGCTGGGCAGGGCCACCCGTAACATCCCTAGACCCGTCACCACCGGCCTGGCGACGAGTAACAAGTTTAACTCCTTGCCCTGTGGGTGCTATACATGCGCTTTTGGCCACGTCCCGGCAGCGTCGGCTTTATTATAGCTGGATACAATAGCGCTGTCTTCCACGCAGTTTGCACAGGCCAAAGGTGCAGATTTTGGACTCTGTGTGCCCCATTGAAGTCGACGGCTCTGTCTCAGACACTTCTGAATCCCGCTTTTTGTGCGATAACGATGGAAGCCATGAACGTGCCGCATAACGCAGTGTGAACGATGCCTTAAAGGAGCCGGACAAAGTGTTCACCAACATGCCGGCCCCTCTGCCCCACACACAGAAAGCGAGTGGCTGAGTCACCAAAGCTTTTGGGAGGTCTTCTCTTTATCTGGTTCAGGTACATGATGCAAATCTCCATTTCTAGATGTAACTTTGCAAGCACAGCCATAAATGCATATTCTGTGTGACCCCATGACCCAGCCCCAGTGTTCACCCTCCTGCAAGATCAGCTTTGCGTCATAATATCAGGCAGACAGGAAAACCTGGCAGCTGCCTGCACCCAGCATGTCCATCTATTGCATCAGGCTGCACTGACCACTCTCCACCACCAGAGGTCGCTTTTCGGGCTGCCCTCACTATTGCCTGAATACAATAATAATAGCCGCTGCTTAGTGTAAATAAACCCCAACGTCTCTGCTTCACAGACAACATAGCAATGGCTGCTGTCCAACTACTCAATGATATATGATAATAGACGATGAAGAAACGTCATTAATAGGTGATATTAGCCACAGGCGAATAGTAAGGGCAGCTCATAATGGGCAAATGGGGGCCTTTGACGCTGTGCGGTAAGGGCGGAAGTAGGAAGTGGAAGGTGAAAGAAAATACACGTGGGGGGGATTGTGAGTGACATCACCGGCGAGGAGCTGAGGAGAAGTGAGTGGGGTAACGGGGCAGAAATGAGTGGGGGGCTGTGAGGGTGTATAGGGGGACTACAAGTCTCAGGAGCACTTCTCACTGGATGCTGGTCCTCCTTCCTTTCAGTACCTCTGCTGCCTGTGCTGGCCCCGCAGCAGCTGTCACAGCTCTATAACTGACTTTGTTGCACTTTCTCCCCCTTATTGACCCCTCTGCTTGCAATCAGTGAATAGACCACTGATTAGTCACTATCAGAGCTGCGGAGCAGGCAGTGATGTGCGGCTGCTCACAGCTGAGGGTTTGGTACAGTAGCATCTAGCTAAGCACATCATCTGCTCAAACCTCTCCTGTGCTGATGCTTTGTCACAGTGTGTCAGTGCAGTAAATGGACCTCTAATTAGTCACTATCAGAGCTGCGGAGCAGACAGTGACAGGCGGCTGCTCACAGCTGAGGGTTTGGTACAGTAGCATCTAGCTAAGCACATCATCTGCTCAAACCTCTCCTGTGCTGATGCTTTGTTACAATGTGTTGGTGCAGTGAATGGACCACTGATTAGTCACTATCAGAGCTGCGGAGCAGACAGTGACGGGCGGCTGCTCACAGCTGAGGGTTTGGTACAGTAGCATCTAAGCGCATCATCTGCTAAAACCTCTCCTGTGCTGATGCTTTGTTACAATGTGTCGGTGCAGTAAATGGACCATTGATTAGTCACTATCAGAGCTGCGGAGCAGGCAGTGATGTGCGGCTGCTCACAGCTGAGGGTTTGGTACAGTAGCATCTAGCTAAGCACATCATCTGCTCAAACCTCTGCTGTGCTGATGCTTTGTTACAATGTGTTGGTGCAGTGAATGGACCACTGATTAGTCACTATCAGAGCTGCGGAGCAGGCAGTGATGTGCGGCTGCTCACAGCTGAGGGTTTGGTACAGTAGCATCTAGCTAAGCACATCATCTGCTCAAACCTCTGCTGTGCTGATGCTTTGTTACAATGTGTCAGTGCAGTGAATGGACCACTGATTAGTCACTATCAGAGCTGCGGATTAGACAGTGATGTGCGGCTGCTCACAGCTGAGGGTTTGGTACAGTAGCATCTAGCGAAGCACATCATCTGCTCAAACCTCTGCTGTGCTGATGCTTTGTTACAATGTGTCGGTGCAGTGAATGGACCACTGATTAGTCACTATCAGAGCTGCGGATTAGACAGTGATGTGCGGCTGCTCACAGCTGAGGGTTTGGTACAGTAGCATCTAGCTAAGCACATCATCTGCTCAAACCTCTACTGTGCTGATGCTTTGTTACAATGTGTCGGTGCAGTGAATGGACCACTGATTAGTCACTATCAGAGCTGCGGATTAGACAGTGATGTGCGGCTGCTCACAGCTGAGGGTTTGGTACAGTAGCATCTAGCTAAGCACATCATCTACTCCAACCTCTCCTGTGCTGATGCTTTGTTACAATGTGTCGGTGCAGTAAATGGACCACTGATTAGTCACTATCAGAGCTGCGGAGCAGGCAGTGACGGGCGGCTGCTCACAGCTGAGGGTTTGGTACAGTAGCATCTAGCTAAGCACATCATCTACTCCAACCTCTCCTGTGCTGATGCTTTGTTACAATGTGTCGGTGCAGTAAATGGACCACTGATTAGTCACTATCAGAGCTGCGGAGCAGGCAGTGATGTGATGCAGTTCACAGCTGAGGGTTTGGTACAGTAGCATCTAGCTAAGCACATCATCTACTCCAACCTCTCCTGTGCTGATGCTTTGTTACAATGTGTCGGTGCAGTAAATGGACCACTGATTAGTCACTATCAGAGCTGCGGAGCAGGCAGTGATGTGATGCAGTTCACAGCTGAGGGTTTGGTACAGTAGCATCTAGCTAAGCACATCATCTACTCCAACCTCTCCTGTGCTGATGCTTTGTTACAGTGTGTCGGTGCAGTAAATGGACCACTGATTAGTCACTATCAGAGCTGCGGAGCAGGCAGTGATGTGATGCAGTTCACAGCTGAGGGTTTGGTACAGTAGCATCTAGCTAAGCACATCATCTGCTCAAACCTCTCCTGTGCTGATGCTTTGTTACAGTGTGTCAGTGCAGTAAAAGGCTCCTGATTCCACAGGACGGTGCGATGATAATAAAAAAAACTTCTTTAGATGCCTTAATTAGGAAAAAATGTGAAAAAAATGTTTAATTATTTTCTGCGCCTTGTTGCTGTTTATTCTTCTGTCGATGGCGCTGAAGGAGAGATTTTTTTTTTTTTTTTATTGTGGCTCCTATTGTTTTTATTCATTCAATTTTTTTGGTGCCGATTTCATTTTCATTGCTTTTTATTTTTGCATTTTATTTTTTTTTTTAAATAAAAGTACAACACCTAGAAAAAACTAATTGTGGCTTTTTTTCTGTTTTGGTCTTTTATGGGTTAAAAAAAATTAACATTTTATTAATTTGAGTAATTACAGACAAAGCAGTGCCAAATATTAAATATTTCGGAGTGATTTAAAGTTTTTTTTTTTTCTTAAATATTTGTTAATATTTTTTTTTTTTTTTCTTGATCCTGTGATCTCGTGTCTTTCCTATACACTATACTGTAATATCTTGGTGCTGTGTGAAATTGATGATCCCCTATGAAGCCCAGTTTAGCAGGGGGTCCCTAAATAACACCCCCCCCCCAACCCATCAGCACCCCACCACTGTAGTCAGAACAGACGGCCGCCGTATTGAATCTTTTTGTTTTCCAATCATTTTTATTACTATTTTCCAAAGTAGTAAGTAAATGTTAACAACATCACATTTTTTGTAATTATTTTTTCTATGGGGGGGAGTGGAGGGTTCCTTTTTAAGGAAAGGGAAGTGATTGGGTTAAACTGTTGCATTTGGAGCTATCTTGGAACGTAGCGGTAAACTCTCTGGTGTCTGCCATTTGCGCAGCCGCTCACCGCGCTGCACAGAGCAGAATCAGGATGTGGACAGCGCCTCTCCTGCACGTAGGTCATGTCTGGTATTACAGCTCCACTCATCTGCTGCACCACATTTCTTAGGTTATTATGCAGTGTAAAAGAAGCCTATGTTCAATGGTCCTGTTGGCGCTTCCATCTCATCCCCCCTGCAAAATGGGTTTCTGACGCATGCGCCGACGGGGCCATTGACTATAATGTTGCAGAAGGCTTCACTGTGCGCTCTGTCATGCACCATTTTCGGGCGTATACGCTTTTATGCAGGCGGATACCCAGATGTAGCAGACTACGACTGGGTGTTTGCCTCCAGTAAGCGTATACGCCCGAAAATGGTGCAAGACAGGGCAGAGTGTAACTCAATCTGCATCATCATAGTCAATGGCCCTGTCGGCGCATGCGTCCGACAACCGTTTTGTGGGGGTGGGACGGAAGCTCCAACTGGACCAGTAAATGTAGGTTATAACGCAGTGTGAAAAAGACCCTAGAAAACCAATATCAACTTTTTGCCTCAGGCCATGTTCACACGTAACATTTTTCACTTTCTTTGTCGCTCCATTGGGAGACCCAGACAATTGGGTGTATAGCTATGCCTCCGGAGGCCACACAAAGTACTACACTTAAAAGTGTAAGGCCCCTCCCCTTCTGGCTATACACCCCCCGTGGGATCACGGGCTCCTCAGTTTTCTTGCTTTGTGCGAAGGAGGTCAGACATCCACGCATAGCTCCACTGTTTAGTCAGCAGCAGCTGCTGACTATGTCGGATGGAAGAAAAGAGGGCCCATACTAGGGCCCCCAGCATGCTCCCTTCTCACCCCACTATTTGTCGGTGGTGCTTGTAAGGTTGAGGTACCCATTGCGGGTACGGAGGCTGGAGCCCACATGCTGTTTTCCTTCCCCATCCCCCTTAGGGCTCTGGGTGAAGTGGGATTTTACCGGTCTCCAGGCACTGAGACCGGGCTCCATCCACAGCCCCTGGGAATCTGCTGGACATGGAGCTGAGTATCGTCAGGGACAGGCCCTGCTACATCAAGGTACTCTGTGTCCCCGTGCATATCGCGCGCACACCGCAGCATTGCTGGGTGTGTTAGTGCGCCGGGGACAACAGCGCTGCGCGCTTGTGCCATTACTAGCTACAGCTCTGCTGAGAGGGGACATGTGTTTGAAACTGCTGCGTGGCCACGGTGGTCAGTTTTTAGCGCTGCGGCGCGGCTGGGATTTGTGGTGCGCCGGGGACTTCCGCGCTGGCCGTGCATATATGACGGCCGCGCTTATTACTCGAGTCCCCGGCTTTTGCGGCCTAGTTTCGCTTCGTTCCCGCCCCCAGGCCTGCCAGTCAGGGGAAGGGCGGGACGCTGTGCAGAATGTCAGCACAGAGGGCTGGAGTCTGCTTTACATACTCCAGCCCTCACACTGGGCACAGTGGGACACCAGTTTCCCGCACTTTTTCTGAGGACGCCCACGATCCACCCCTCTTCACAGGACGCCGGCAGCCATTCCTGTGTGCAGTCTGAGCTGGAGAGAGGAGGCTGGGAGACCCAGACACGGGATTCTGGTGCCCACACACCCGCTTTTCAGCGGGCGGTAAGCTGCCCTCAAGGGCTGACCCCACTGGTGCCGAAGTGTATATTGTATTTTATGCTTGCAGCTATACATTGCACTGTACGATCACTAGTGATTCTCTGCTATATATCCTCCAATAGATTACTAACAGAGGACACAACAGCATGTCGACCGCAAAAAGCAAAGGTGACAAGGCACAGGCTTTCTATGCTGCTTGTACCGCATGTGGGGCTGTTCTACCGGCAGGTTCCACTGACCCCCACTGTGTGCAGTGCTCGGCCCCTGTGGCACTTGCTCGGCCGGGGCCTCTGCTGGAGGTGACCCAGGCAGAACCTCCTGTGAATACTGTCCAGGTGACAGGGACGGAGTTTGCAGTCTTTGCCGACAGATTGTCTGTGACTATGACTAAAATTCTTGAAACATTGCAGTCCAGACCAGTATCTCAGACCATGGACACTGTTAACTCATTGCTCCCTGGTGCCCCTCAGTTGGAACAGCTCCGGGATCCGGGGGCGTCTCTTGCATCCCAGGGTGATGGCTCTGACACGGACGACAGTCCCAGACAGCCTAAGCGAGCTCGCTATGAGCGGCCCTCGACTTCATCACACTGGTCAGGGTCCCAGCAGGAGGACTCTCTGTATGATGAGGCGGAGATGGCTGATCAGGATTCTGATCCTGAGACCGCTCTCAATTTGGATACTCCTGATGGTGACGCCATAGTGAATGATCTTATAGCGTCCATCAATAAAATGCTGGACATTTCTCCACCTGCTCTTCCTGTGGAGGAGGCAGCTTCACAGCAGGAGAAATTCCATTTCAGGTATCCCAAACGTAAATTAAGTGTTTTTCTGGACCACTCTGACTTCAGAGAGGCAGTCCAGAAACACCACGCTTATCCGGATAAGCGTTTTTCCAAACGGCTTAAGGATACACGTTATCCTTTTCCCCCGGACGTGGTCAAGGGCTGGACCCAGTGTCCCAAGGTGGATCCTCCAATCTCCAGGCTTGCGGCTAGATCCATAGTTGCAGTGGAAGATGGGGCGGCACTTAAAGATGCCACTGACAGGCAGATGGAGCTCTGGTTGAAATCCATCTATGAGGCTATTGGCGCGTCGTTTGCTCCAGCATTCGCAGCCGTATGGGCACTCCAAGCTATTTCAGCTGGTCTTGCACAGATTGACACGGTCACACGTACATCTGCCCCGCAGGTGGCACCATTGACATCTCAAATGTCTGCATTTGCGTCTTACGCGATTAATGCTGTCTTAGACTCTACGAGCCGTACGGCAGTGGCGTCCGCCAACTCCGTAGTTTTACGCAGAGCCTTGTGGTTAAGAGAATGGAAGGCAGATTCTGCTTCCAAGAAGTGTTTAACCAGTTTGCCATTTTCTCGTGACCGACTGTTTGGAGAGCGCTTAGATGAAATCATTAAGCACTCCAAGGGTAAAGATTCTTCCTTACCTCAGCCCAGACAAAACAAACCCCAACAGAGGAGAGGACAGTCGGGGTTTCGGTCCTTTCGAGGCTCAGGCAGGTCCCAATTCTCCTCGTCCAAAAGGACTCAAAAGGATCAGAGGAGCGCAGATTCTTGGCGGACTCAGTCACGCCCAAAAAAGACAGCCGGAAGACCCGCTACCAAGGCGGCTTCCTCATGACTTTCGGCCTCCTCTCTCCGCATCCTCGGTCGGTGGCAGGCTCTCCCGCTTTGGCGACATTTGGCTGCCACAGGTCACAGACCGTTGGGTGAGAGACATTCTGTCTCACGGGTACAGGATAGAGTTCAGCTCTCGTCCTCCAACTCGCTTCTTCAGAACTTCTCCATCTCCCGACCGAGCCGATGCTCTGCGGCTAGCGGTGTCCACTCTAAAAGCGGAAAGAGTGGTGACCCCCGTTCCTCTTCAGGAACAAGGTCACGGTTTTTACTCCAACTTGTTTGTGGTGCCAAAAAAGGACGGGTCATTCCGTCCCGTTCTGGATCTAAAACTGCTCAACAAGCACGTAAAAACCAGGCGGTTCCGAATGGAATCCCTTCGCTCCGTCATCGCCTCAATGTCTCAAGGAGATTTTCTAGCATCAATAGACATCAAGGATGCTTATCTCCACGTGCCGATTGCTCCAGAGCACCAGCGTTTCCTACGCTTTGTTATAGGAGACGAACACCTTCAGTTCGTAGCTCTGCCTTTCGGGCTGGCGACAGCACCACGTGTCTTCACCAAGGTCATGGCGGCAGTAGTAGCAGTCCTGCACTCTCAAGGTCACTCTGTGATCCCGTATTTGGACGATCTACTGGTCAAGGCACCCTCTCAAGAGGCATGCCAACACAGCCTGAACGTTGCGCTGGAGACTCTCCAGAGTTTCGGGTGGATCATCAACTTTTCAAAGTCAAATCTAACTCCGACCCAATCGCTAACATATCTTGGCATGGAGTTTCATACTCTCTCAGCGATAGTGAAGCTTCCGCTGGACAAACAGCGTTCACTACAGACAGGGGTGCAATCTCTCCTTCAGGGCCAGTCGCACCCCTTGAGACGCCTCATGCACTTCTTGGGGAAGATGGTAGCTGCAATGGAGGCAGTCCCTTTCGCGCAGTTTCATCTCCGTCCACTACAATGGGACATTCTCCGCCAATGGGACGGGAAGTCGACGTCCCTCGACAGGAACGTCTCCCTTTCTCAGGCGGCCAAGGATTCTCTTCGGTGGTGGCTTCTTCCCACCGCTTTGTCGAAAGGAAAGTCCTTTCTACCCCCATCCTGGGAGGTAGTCACGACAGACGCGAGTCTCTCAGGGTGGGGAGCAGTGTTTCGCCACCACAGGGCTCAAGGGACGTGGACTCAGGAAGAGTCCACCCTTCAGATCAATGTTCTAGAAATCAGAGCAGTGTATCTTGCCCTACAAGCCTTCCAGCAGTGGCTGGAAGGCAAGCAGATCCGAATTCAGTCGGACAACTCCACAGCGGTAGCATACATCAACCACCAAGGTGGAACACGCAGTCGGCAAGCCTTCCAGGAAGTCCGACGGATTCTGACGTGGGTGGAAGACACGGCTTCCACCATATCCGCAGTTCACATCCCAGGCGTGGAAAACTGGGAAGCAGACTTCCTCAGTCGCCAGGGTATGGACGCAGGGGAATGGTCCCTTCACCCGGACGTGTTTCAGGAGATCTGTCGCCGCTGGGGGATGCCGGACGTCGACCTGATGGCGTCACGGCACAACAACAAGGTCCCGGCTTTCATGGCACGGTCTCACGATCACCGAGCTTTGGCGGCAGACGCCTTAGTTCAAGATTGGTCGCAATTCCGGCTACCTTACGTGTTCCCGCCTCTGGCATTGTTGCCCAGAGTGCTGCGCAAGATCAGGGCCGACTGCCGTCGCGCCATCCTCGTCGCTCCAGACTGGCCGAGGAGATCGTGGTACCCAGATCTGTGGCACCTCACGGTAGGCCAACCATGGGCACTACCAGAACGACCAGACTTGCTATCTCAAGGGCCGTTTTTCCACCTGAATTCTGCGGCCCTGAACCTGACTGTGTGGCCATTGAGTCCTGGATCCTAGCATCTTCAGGATTATCTCGAGGGGTTATTACCACCATGAGACAGGCTAGAAAACCATCCTCCGCCAAGATCTACCACAGGACGTGGAAGATATTCTTATCTTGGTGCGCTGCTCAGGGAGTTTCTCCCTGGCCTTTTGCATTGCCTACTTTTCTTTCCTTTCTGCAATCCGGATTGGAAAAAGGTTTGTCGCTCAGCTCCCTTAAAGGACAAGTCTCAGCGCTATCTGTATTTTTTCAGAAACGCCTAGCACGACTTGCTCAGGTACGCACGTTCCTGCAAGGAGTTTGTCATATCGTCCCTCCTTACAAGCGGCCGTTAGAGCCCTGGGATCTGAACAAGGTTCTAATTGCTCTCCAGAAGCCGCCTTTCGAGCCTATGAAGGATGTTTCACTTTCCCGTCTTTCACAGAAAGTGGCCTTTCTAGTAGCGATCACGTCTCTTCGGAGAGTGTCCGAGCTAGCAGCGCTGTCATGCAAATCCCCCTTCCTGGTGTTTCACCAGGACAAGGTGGTTCTACGTCCGATTCCTGAGTTTCTCCCTAAGGTGGTATCCCCCTTTCATCTCAATCAGGATGTCACTTTACCTTCCTTGTGTCCTCATCCAGTTCATCAATTTGAGAAAGGTTTGCATTTGTTGGATCTGGTCAGAGCACTCAGGATCTACATTTCCCGCACGGCGCCCTTTCGCCGCTCGGATGCACTCTTTGTCCTTGTCGCTGGTCAGCGTAAAGGGACGCAAGCTTCCAAATCCACTCTAGCTCGGTGGATCAAGGAACCAATTCTTGAAACCTACCGTTCTGCGGGGCTTCCGGTTCCTTCAGGGCTGAAGGCCCATTCTACCAGAGCCGTGGGTGCGTCCTGGGCATTACGGCACCAGGCTACGGCTCAGCAGGTGTGCCAGGCGGCTACCTGGTCGAGTCTGCACACCTTTACCAAGCATTATCAGGTGCATACCTACGCTTCGGCGGACGCCAGCCTAGGTAGACAAGTCCTTCAGGCGGCGATTGCCCACCTGTAGGACAGGGCTGTTTGACGGCCCTATCACGAGGTATTCTTTTACCCACCCAGGGACTGCTTTTGGATGTCCCAATTGTCTGGGTCTCCCAATGGAGCGACAAAGAAGAAGGGAATTTTGTTTACTTACCGTAAATTCCTTTTCTTCTAGCTCCAATTGGGAGACCCAGCACCCGCCCTGTTTTCTTAGGGATTTTTGGTTTTTTCGGGTACACATGTTGTTCATGTTGAACGGTTTCAGTTCTCCGATGTTCTTCGGATTGAATTTGTCTTTAAAACTGTTATTGGCTTTCCTCCTTCTTGCTTTTGCACTAAAACTGAGGAGCCCGTGATCCCACGGGAGGGTGTATAGCCAGAAGGGGAGGGGCCTTACACTTTTAAGTGTAGTACTTTGTGCGGCCTCCGGAGGCAGTAGCTATACACCCAATCGTCTGGGTCTCCCAATTGGAGCTAGAAGAAAAGGAATTTACGGTAAGTAAACAAAATTCCCTTCTTCTCATTGCCTTCAATAGCGAAAAAAACCTGAAAGAATTGGGCACAGCGCTTCAAGTCAGTATGTAATGAATATTGTTTCATAAGAATTTGGGAAAGTTATTAACTGTCCTATAAATGTCTGCTCTGTTCCTGATCAGAGGATTTTGGCTTTTAGTTGAGATGAATCTGTGCTGCACTTCAGCTCCAAGATATAAGTAGTGATATCACCATTTTACTGCAGGAAATTTATCACAAACATCAGTCATGTACAGTTGAAACCAGAAGTTTCCGTCCGCTCTCTCTACAGACACATCTGCAGGTTTTTCCCTCCGCTCTCTCTACAGACACATCTGCAGGTTTTTCCCTCCGCTCTCTATACAGACACATCTGCAGATTTTTCCTCAATATTTGACATGAAATCAAAATAACTAAATAGAGAGCGGAGGGGAAAAACCTGCAGATGTGTCTGTATAGAGAGCGGAGGGGAAAAACCTGCAGATGTGTCTGTATAGAGAGCAGAGGGGAAACCCTGCAGATGTGTCTGTATAGAGAGCGGAGGGGAAAAACCTGCAGATGTGTCTGTATAGAGAGCGGAGGGGAAAAACCTGCAGATGTGTCTGTATAGAGAGCGGAGGGGAAAAACCTGCAGATGTGTCTGTATAGAGAGCGGAGGGGAAAAACCTGCAGATGTGTCTGTATAGAGAGCGGAGGGGAAAAACCTGCAGATGTGTCTGTATAGAGAGCGGAGGGGAAAAACCTGCAGATGTGTCTGTATAGAGAGCGGAGGGGAAAAACCTGCAGATGTGTCTGTATAGAGAGCGGAGGGGAAAAACCTGCAGATGCGTCTGTATAGAGAGCGGAGGGGAAAAACCTGCAGATGCGTCTGTATAGAGAGCGGAGGGGAAAAACCTGCAGATGCGTCTGTATAGAGAGCGGAGGGAAAAACCTGCAGATGTGTCTGTATAGAGAGCGGAGGGGGGAAACCTGCAGATGTGTCTGTATAGAGAGCGGAGGGGGGAAACCTGCAGATGTGTCTGTATAGAGAGCGGAGGGGAAAAACCTTCAGATGTGTCTGTATAGAGAGCGGAGGGAAAAACCTGCAGATGTGTCTGTGTAGAGAGTGGAGGGGAAAAACCTGCAGATGTGTCTGTATAGAGAGTGGAGGGAAACTTCTGGCTTCAACTGTATGAGTCTGAATCAGGGAAATTGAGGCGTTTGGGTCGGAGGTTTGGCTTCCTGACTCCAGTCCTGTTTGTGACAGTTGCGTGCAGTCCTCTGTTCTGGAATCCAGGAAGTTTAGCTCACAGATTCCCAGGAAAGAGACCTGTTTTACATATTATTTTTGGGGTCCCAGGGGTGACTATTTGGTTATTCACGCTGCACCCCATTACTCTCCACCTGCTGCACATAACTCGGCCTCTGCTTCCTCCGCAGGTATTGGCTCCCCCCTTCCACCATGTCGACTCTCTACCTTCCTCTGTCTTCTACCTCAGACCCCCGATGCCTGTGGGTGCGCATCTGTGGACAGTACGCCCCGCACCCTCGGCCGGAGGTGCAGGAGGTGGAGACCGGCCCCCGCGGGCTGCCACTTCCTTGCCTGCTGTCTCCAGCCACCGGTTCAGTGTGGGGAGCCTGGGCCGTGTCTTATATGCTGGCACCGGAGACCCTCTCGGGGGGAGGGGACCCCAGAGCGTTCTCCCTCATTAAGCAGTGGGTGAACTATGCGGAGTCTGATGTGTTGCCGGCTGCCTACGGTGCGGACCATAAACAGGTGAGGCCCGGTGGAGTTCTGTAATGGAGGGGAGTCTTAGTATTTGTTGAGTCCTTGAATTTTCCTCCTTTTGTCGATGTCACAGATGAAGGATCGCTCTCGTGTGGAGTTCCAGAAGATGCTGGAGGTGTTGGAGGGTCACCTCAAAGTGCGCACGTACTTAGTAGGGGAACGTCTGAGCCTCGCTGACATCGCGGTGTCCTGTTGTATCATCCATCCATTCAGCAAGGTGAGAAACTGATGCCTACCTGACCGCACCGGGGATCTAGAGACCTCCATGGGCCACAAGGTGCCCAATAAACCGGTGCACGAGGACTTCAGTTATGATGTCCTAGCCTGTGAATGGCAGGTGGGTAAAGGTCCAAGCCTCGGCGGCAGCGGCTCCATACATTGTGTAGTGACGTCCTGCAGGTTTCCCGCCCACACATCGGTGACAACTTGTAGTGCCACTAACGGCCACTACACCATGAACGGCACTGTACCACTTCCAGTGGCCTGCGGCCCCCGGCTGTAGCATACTGCCCCCTACCCCACTAACCCCCCCCCCCCCCCCCCAACTCAACCCCCGCCCCGATGGTATGAAGACATCTCATTAGTAGGTCACCTGTCCACCGAGGCCTCTGGCTCTGGCTCTGGAGTTTAGTGGTTGGAATGGCTCCTCTTCCGAGGACGCAGTCACCCGACCACTGCAGCCAATCACTGGTCTCAGCAGTCAGATGACAGAAGAGAGGGATGTCATCGTTTCAGTATGGACGCTGTTTCTTGGATCCATAGAAGCGGTGAGGGGAGCAGGGAATAATTTTAATGCACGTCACCTCGGCCTCTGATTCCCATCACGGCCTTTGAAGGTTCAGGTGTAGCCGCCTCTACATCACCAGCACATAGAGAAATAGCTGACCCGTGGGTCTCCTTTGCTAGGATTTGGTTGGTAACCTCTGCTCTTTCTCTCTGCCCGGTCCAGGTCCTCTCTTCTTCCCTCAGACAGTCCATTCCTAACGTCACTCGCTGGTTCCTGACGTGTGTAAACCAGCCGCAATTCAAGGAGATTCTGGGAGAGGTGATGCCACTAAGTGGAGGTAATGATTCCAATAACTGGGAATACGTGGGAGGGTCTCACCTGCCTTCTCTCTTGTGCTCTTGCCCCCCTTTTTTCTCTTGTGCCTCCTTTTTCCTCTCTTTAGCCACACCTCTCTGTTTTGCACTTTCGCAACCCCCTGCCCCTTTTCTCTTGCACACTTTTTTTTTTTCCCTCCATACTTGTAGCCCCTTCTTTTTACACTTGTGACCGACCTCTTTTCTTTTTGTCATGCTCATGGCCCACCACTTTTTTTTTTTGTACTTGTGGCCCCCTCTCTTTTTCTCTGCTTGTGGCCTCCCCTCTTCTTCTTTTTTTTTTTTTATTTTTTTTGTGCTTGTGGCCTCCCCTTTTTTTTTGTGCTTGTGGCCTCCCCTCTTTTTTTTTTTGTGCTTGTGGCCTCCCCTTTTTTTTTGTGCTTGTGGCCTCCCCTTTTTTTTGTGCTTGTGGCCTCCCCTCTTTTTTTTTTTTTGTGCTTGTGGCCTCCCTCTTTTTTTTTTTTTGTGCTTGTGGCCTCCCTCTTTTTTTTTTTTGTGCTTGTGGCCTCCCCTCTTTTTTTTTTTTGTGCTTGTGGCCTCCCTCTTTTTTTTTTTTTTTGTGCTTGTGGCCTCCCTCTTTTTTTTTTTTGTGCTTGTGGCCTCCCCTCTTCTTTTTTTTTTTTGTGCTTGTGGCCTCCCTCTTTTTTTTGTGCTTGTGGCCTCTCCTCTTTTTTTTTTTGTGCTTGTGGCCTCCCTCTTTTTTTTTTTTTTTTTGTTGCTTGCACTCACTCTTGCGGCCATCCACCTCACTCTTCGGCCACCTCTTGTTTACCACCAGTTGTAACTTATTGCTGGGGATCAGTTTTATAATCAAAGAAATCTAAGAATTCTTAAGAGCAATCCCACTATGTAGCGCTGAGAGGTAAACATTTCAGACAGGCAGATCTAATAATCTGCACACTGGGAATATCGTACTCTCTCCTCATCCCAGATCTCAAGAGTGACGTGAACTATCCAGTTGTCACATCAAACCCTCCTGAGGTGAACGGACCTCCGAAGACGGCCGCCCAGCTGAAGAAAGAGTCCAAGAAGAAAGAGAAGCTGGAGCGCTTCCAACAGAAACAGGACAAGCTGAAAGGCCAGCAGAGCGAGGTGAGGAGGCCACACTTCTTCAGGGGTTACTTCATCCTTCCACTTTGTTCTTTACCATTGTCTCTTCTCAACCACAGAAGAAACCAAAAGTGGAGAAGAAAGACAAGAAGGATCTTGGTGTGATCGCCTATGATATTCCCACCACTCCTGGGGAAAAGAAGGACATCTCTGGTCCTATGCCGGATTCCTACAGTCCCCAGTACGTGGAGGCGGCTTGGTATGCCTGGTGGGAGAAGGAAGGATTCTTCAAGCCTGAGTACGGGGTGAGTGCCATGTTGTCCACGTTCAGTTGGTGGACGTCATAGAGCCCAGACATTATTCCTTTCCTCCGATTTTTGTGTTACAGAGAGAAAGTATCTCAGAGCCGAACCCCAAGGGTATGTTTATGATGTGCATCCCCCCGCCAAATGTGACAGGATCCCTGCATCTTGGACATGCCCTGACCAACGCCATCCAGGACAGCCTGACCCGCTGGTGAGTTCCCATCCAGATGAGGATGAAGCAAGAAAGATTGAAGAACAGCATTGCATTTTCTATAATGAGAGAAATACCGGACAATAAGACAGGTGCTGGCTGTATAAAACAGCTGGTGCCCTCTGTGTATGGAGCAGGCTGAAGTTCTGAGCCTGCTGTATACACCTCTTCTGAGGATCATTGTATATTCTAACGTCCGTTACTTTTACCCTAAGGCATCGTATGCGCGGTGAGCTGACCTTGTGGAACCCAGGATGTGACCACGCTGGGATCGCCACTCAGGTGGTGGTGGAGAAGAAGCTGTGGAGGGAACACCAGAAGACCCGACACGACCTGGGCAGAGAGCGGTTCATAGAGGAGGTCTGGAAGTGGAAGGGAGAGTGAGTCTCGCGGTTACACATCCTCATGTCCACTCCTCGCATAGGACTCGGGCTTCACACCATTTTCCTTGTTCTCCTTCTCAGGAAGGGCGACCGCATCTATCACCAGTTGAGGATTCTCGGCAGCTCGCTGGACTGGGACCGAGCGTGTTTTACTATGGAACCAGTAAGAAGCCTTGTGCTGCTTTTAGCTCTCATCAGCTCATTATATTTCCCTTCCCCCATTCACTAAATTTTTGGTCATTTCCTAATGCAGAAACTATCACAAGCCGTCCAGGAGGCGTTCATTCGCCTGCATGAATCTGGGATCATCTACCGCAGTAAACGACTTGTCAACTGGTCGTGCACCCTCAACTCTGCCATATCAGACATAGAGGTGAGGAATGGACAGAGGAGCAAATGTGAGGCGAAACTTAAAGGGGTATTCCGAGAGTTAGATATCGATGGTTTATCCTTGGGGTGGGTCATCAATATCTGATTGGAGGGGATCTGACTCCAGTTCCTCCACCAAAACTATAGAAACATAGTTTCTGACATAAGACCAGTGTGCCGTCACCACCGCCGGCAAGATTCAACCCGCACCTACCTCTAACGGAAGCGACCGGCACTGCGCTCCTATTGCTGCTGTTTGACGGCGGAATCTAAATGGTTCTTATCCGTGTGCGCACAATACGATTTTGGGGGCGGTAGCGAGTTCATAAAAGGTGGTAATTTCTCTGCATACTGCAGTACCATTGGGTTGTGGTCAAAGTTGCAGTGTAGCCCCCGCCCTTACCTGCTATTACCTGACTGACAGGCCCGGATTCTGCATTGTAGGTGGACAAGAAGGAGCTGACGGCTCGCACAGTGTTGCCCGTGCCGGGATACAAGGAGGGCGTGGAATTTGGGGTGTTGGTCTCCTTTGCTTACAAAGTACAAGATACAGGTGAGATTTTGTGTCTTACGGTTTCTTGTTTTCTTTAATTATCCGTTGCCGACTTCTTTCTTCTCTGTCCGCGCTTCTAGATGAGGAGGTTGTGGTGGCCACAACTCGTGTGGAGACCATGTTGGGGGACACGGCGGTGGCCGTACATCCTCAGGATCAGCGGTACCAGGTAAACGAGCGTTACCTAATTAGGTTACTTACATTTTGTCCGTGGATATTGACCCTTATCCCTTTTCTGATTCCAGCACTTGCGAGGAAAGTCCGTGGTGCACCCGTTCTCCTCTCGCCTCCTGCCCATTGTGTTCGATGAGTTTGTGGACATGAGCTTCGGGACTGGTAGGTTGGGAACAACTCCGGACACTTCCGTCATGAAGTCGCTCTCGTCTCCTCATCCCGTTTTCTTTCTTTTTCCTCCATTTCAGGCGCTGTGAAGATCACCCCCGCTCATGACCAGACCGATTACGAGGTCGGGATGAGACACTCCTTAGGGTTTATTAACATCATGGATGACAATGGGCTGCTGGTGAACGTGCCGGAGCCATTCTTGGTGAGGAGTTGAGCAGATGAGCGTTTGTTTTTTGTGTATCTTCTTCAGATTTTTTTTTTTTTTTTCTTGATCTGATTGTAAAATTTTGTTTCCTAAATTAGGGATTGAAGCGTTTTGAGGCCAGGAAAGCCGTATTGCAAGCTTTGAAAGATAAGGGATTATTCAAGGAGATAAAGGACAACCCGATGGTGGTCCCTATCTGCAGGTAACGAGCCCTTTTAAAGATGCTCATTTGGCCAGCGGATTTTACAATTCGGCTCAGCGTGCCTGTCTTGTCAATGATGAGAGGACCCCTCTGAGAACGTGGGGATCAAGCGGGAAAACTCAGCGCTGATCATTCGCTCCCTGGACCTCATCCTTAAGATATGGGGAAGGGGATGCAGAGAATCGTGAGGCTATCATTCCCAAAAAAGAACTGGTCCTGCTGAAAATGGAGGATTCAACCAACGGTTCTCTAATGGGTTTGGACCATCCAGTCTTAATATATGTACGAAGACCGGTGGGGAACACAGACCACGGTAACGAGGAGCAGCAGGGGTCCAGTAGGAGAGTGCATACGTATGTGTGTATACATACACTCACCTACCGGACCCCTGCTGCTCCTCGTTACTGCTGTCTGTTTCCCACCGGTCTTAAGGGTGCTTTATACGCTGCGACATCGCTAGCGATAGCACACGCCCCCGTCATTGGTGCGATTATGTGGTGATCGCTGCCGTAGCGAGCATCATCGCTACAGCAGCGTCACACGCACATACCTGTTCTGCGACGGCACTGTTGCTGCCGAACAATCCCTCCTTCAAGGGGAAGTGCGTTCGGCGTCACAAAACGGCCGTCCAATAGCAGAGGAGGGGCGGAGATGAGTGGCCGGAACATACCGCCCACCTCCTTTCTTCCTCATTGCCGGTGGACGCAGGTAAGGAGATGTTCGTCGCTCCTGCGGTGTCACACACAGCGATGTGATGCTGCAGGAACGACAAACAACCAGCGGCATGCACCACCAACGATATGATGAAAAGGAGCGACGTGTCACCGATCAACGATTTTTGCCGTTTTTGCGATCGTTGATCGTCGCTCCTAGGTGTCGCACGTTGCGATGTCCCTAACTACGTTGGATGTGCGTCACTAACGACGTGACCCCGACGATATATCATTAGCGATGTCGCAGCGAGTAAAGCACCCTTTTAAGTCCATGCTTGGTTTTCATTATACCAGGTTTACGATACTAAAACATTCTACTTTGATAGATTTCGTATCCGTTCTTCTACCTTAGTGACGGGGAATGTGTTGGGTTGTATTGCGTCCGCTAGGGACATATACAAAAAAGTTCCAAATTGGCGCCACACGTTCCCATGGGCCATGTCTGCGGTTCATGTAAATTTGTCTAAGCTGTAATACCACCCACAACTATGGACAAGTGCGGTGCTAAAATTGCCTATTCTTCCAGCTGAGGGTTCGGGTAACGTGGCACATTTGTTCGCGGCCCGGGTCTAATCCTGCGCAGAAACCCTAAATTAAACACTCTGCTACCTCTGTCACCAGGGCTTCTTTCTATCTTTTTTTGTTTATAGTCGCTCTAAGGACATTGTGGAACCACTTCTAAAGCCTCAGTGGTACGTGCGATGTGACGTGATGGGAAAGAAAGCGGCCGACGCCGTCCGTGACGGACACCTGTCAATCAAGCCCGAGTTCCACAATAAGACGTGGTTTAGTTGGATGGATAATATCAGGTTGGTGTCTGTTGCGGCTGATGGTTGGGGAAGCGGTTTTGCACTAGACCTGTACATGGGGTGATCTACTGTCACTAGTAAAGCCTTCTCCTCACCTCACAGACCCCCAGCGTCGCTATGTCATCACACCCTCCTTACGTTTCCAGTTTCTCCTCCTGACATTGAATTTCTTATTTGCAGGGATTGGTGTATTTCCCGGCAGCTCTGGTGGGGTCACCGCATCCCGGCCTATTTTGTCACTATTAATGACCCGTCGGTGCCACCCGGAGAGGTGAGCTGGTTGGGACAGATGCCATATGCTTTGAGATTGGGACACAGTAGTAGCAGCTGTACAGAGGGGGTTAATCCATCGCCGCACTTGGTGTGGATGTAAGCTATATACTGACCCAGCCGCTCCTCTGTGCAGGATACGGATGGCAAGTACTGGATCAGCGGCCGATCAGAGGAGGAGGCGAGAGCCAAGGCCGCCAAACACTTCAATGTCGCTCCCGCAAAGGTGTCACTTAGGCAGGGTAAGTCCTGATAGACCAACAGTCAGTACATCGCTCTGCTTCCACCCTTTTATCGCTCTGCCTCCACCCTTTTATCGCTCTGCCTCCACCCTTTTATCGCTCTGCCTCCACCCTTTTATCGCTCTGCCTCCACCCTTTTATCGCTCTGCCTCCACCCTTTTATCGCTCTGCCTCCACCCTTTTATCGCTCTGCCTCCACCCTTTTATCGCTCTGCCTCCACCCTTTTATCGCTCTATCTATTTATTTTTAATACTTAACAAATGGACGCTCATAATATGCTGTCGCCACTCTTAAGTCTTCACACGTGTATATTTGTGCTGTAGATGAAGACGTACTCGACACCTGGTTTTCCTCTGGAATTTTCCCATTCTCCATCTTTGGCTGGCCCAATGAGGTAAGAAGCTATAAATATTGCAATACTGTATTTTAATAGGGATTCTCCTGATACTGTTATCAGTCGTTGTAAAGGAGGAGGAGGTGAGCTGTGATATTGCCTAAGTGTGAATGGTGGATCCTATGTTATCTACTGTATATGGAGGTGTTGTCAGTCAACGTACAGGAGGAGGGGAGCTGTGACATCGTCTGTTGTGAATGGTGGATTCGGTGTTACCTACTGTATGTAGTAATAATAATAGTAGTAATAATAATAATAAAATATATAGAGGTGCTATCAGTTATTGTACAGGAGGAAGAGGAGAGGGTGAGCTGTGACATCGCCTGTTGTGAATGGTGGATTCTGTTATCTACTGTATATAGAGGTGGTATCAATCATTGAACAGCAGGGGGAGTAGGTGAGCTGTGATATCACCTATTGTGAATGGTGGATCCTGTGTTACCTAATGTATATAGTAGTAGTAATAATAAAATAGAGGGGCTATCAGTCATTGTACAGGAGGAGGCGAGGGTGAGCTGTGACATCACCTATTGTGAATGGTGGATCCTGTGTTAACTACTGTATATAAAAGTAGTAGTAGTAGTAGACGTAATAATAACATATATAGAGGTGTTATCAGTCATTGTACAGGAGGAGGAGGTGAGCTGTGACATCACCTATTGTGAATGGTGAATCCTGTGTTATCTACAGTATATAGAGGTGTAATTTTACCTGTGATGATAATGAGTCTGATGAAAACTCATCTGTCCAGAACAGGAAGCATTAATCTTGAAATGTGCTTAGTGATGAGAGTGGAAATAAGACGATGTAACGTTTTGTTTAATATAAATAATGATGTGTGAAACCTGAAAAAAAGCAAAATGCAACACCCCCCCCCCCCAAAAAAAACACCTTTAAATATAAAACCTTTATGAAATAACCGGTAATTTTCTGTTGACACATTCTCATGACTTTGGCCATCTAGTGGCGGTCGGCAGGCGTTTGTAGGTGTCAGTACAGACCTGACGTCCTATTTATTGGATGTTTGCGTCCTCGCTATATTGCGTAACACATAACATACTCGTATCTTGTAGACGGAGGACTTAAAGGTTTTCTACCCCGGCACGCTCCTGGAGACCGGGCATGACATCTTGTTCTTCTGGGTGGCCCGAATGGTGATGCTGGGGCTTACCCTAACCGGGACGCTTCCCTTCAAAGAGGTGGGTGCCGTACTGACGCCATATGCTGTGCCTTTAAATAATCTATAGATCTGAGATTAAGGGAGTTCAGCTCTGGAGCATACAAAATAGTGAACGCAGCTCTGATTGCAATACAGACTAAAACTCGGGTTCAGTTTCGTATAATATAATATAGTCATAAAGTGACTGTCTCCATCCTCTTATCCTCTCAGGTGTACCTCCATGCCATCGTGCGTGATGCCCATGGCCGTAAGATGAGTAAATCCTTGGGCAATGTCATTGACCCTCTGGATGTGATTAAGGGCATCACTCTACAGGTACGTATGGAAATCCTATTGACGGGAAGGTATTGAGATGTCGCACATAACCTCGGATTGTCTGCATCATTAACTCTTTCTCTCCCCCAGGGTCTGCATACCCAATTACTTGACAGTAACCTTGATCCTGCCGAGCTGGAAAGGGCCAAGGAAGGACAGGTGAGTGCGGATCTAGGATGTGGGCCCATTGTAGTGAACAGGGCTGAACATAATGTACAGCGATGGACCAAAAAACTGTGCATATAGTGTTTTTAAAGTAAAATGTTTTCCTATTTCCTCCTCAGAAAGCGGATTACCCCATGGGGATCCCCGAGTGCGGGACAGATGCTCTGAGGTTTGCTTTGTGCGCATACACCAGTCAGGGTAAGTGCACAGTTATCAAAGTCCTATGGTTAACCCTAATTACTGATCACCTAACGTCCTAAAATGTCAGGCTGGTGACCGCAAAGATGTTTTAGGACTATGCAGAGTCAGAAGCCGCATGGTGATCCGGCTGCCAGAGACTGCTGGAATTTCCATAGAGCAGGCAGAGATGGTTTATTACCACCTCTGCCTTCCTGATCACGCTATTCGGGACAAGCGCTGTAAATACAGTTTAGGGAGAGCCCGTCAGCGCTTGCTCTGATGGATCCTAGTGATCATGTGATTTCTGGGTCCTAGCAGACTCGGATCAGCTTTGCCTGGTAACTGGGGCTAATTTTTCCCAGTAACAGGTAAAATCAGCAATAACAAAAATGTATTTAACTGTTGAATGCTCTCCAAAGGTCTCTTATGTGGCTGCAATCAACATCTTTTCATGAATATGTGTATTTAGGAAGCTCCCCCTAGTGGAGGCTGCAGACAGAATTTGTATATCCTTGTATACAGAGAGCTCCCCCTAGTGGTGGCTGCAGACAGGATCTTATCATGTATCTCTGTATACAGGGAGCTCCCCCTAGTGGTGGCTGCAGACAGGATCTTATCATGTATCTCTGTATACAGGGAGCTCCCCCTAGTGGTGGCTGCAGACAGGATCTTATATATCTGTATACAGAGAGCTCCCCCTAGTGGTGGCTGCAGACAGGATCTGGATATATCGCTGTACACAGGGAGCTCCCCCCTAGTGGGGACTGCAGACAGTATCATATATCTCTATACAGAGAGCTCCCCCTAGTGGTGGCTACAGTCACTTATGTGTATTTGTATACAAGGAGGTCCCCCTAGTGGTGGCTGCAGATAGGATCTTGTACATCTCTGTATACTGAGAGCTCCCCCTAGTGGTGGCTGTAGGCAGCACATTATCTCTTCTGCATTTTTTGTAGGGAATTTTGAACGCTAATAAGATATGTTAGGAAATTAAGTCATGCAGAATTTTTATGAGAAAAATAATCCTATTATGGTGAACAATAACTGTATGTATTGCATTCATGTTGATGGTTTCTATTTCACCAAATATTTCCTTTAAGGCCGAGATATTAACTTGGATGTGAATAGGATCCTCGGTTACCGTCATTTCTGCAACAAGCTCTGGAATGCAACCAAGTTCGCCATGCGAGGCCTGGGGGATAATTATACCCCTCCTCCGTCGTCTCTGGTGAGCGGGGGTGGTGGTGGGGTATTCCGAGATCGCACTGGATTCACTAATGTTGGGTATATGCCTAATATTTAACACATTGAAGCCCCACGATACGGGTGGGTGTGGGTCAACAGTAACGCTCAGCCCCTGGGGTCCTGATCCAGAGACTCCAGGTTAGTCCCTGCTGTGCGAGGCTGTGTGCTCTGTCCTCTGCAGCAGCATGCGCGTGCCGCAGGCAGTGTGCAGAGACCGGTCCACTGGTAAATCTCTTGATTTATTCAGTCTGTATAGCTGGGAGCTGGTAACACATCCCATCTTTAAGGCCGCTTTACACGCAACGACATCGCTAATGAGATGTCGGGGTCACAGAATTCGTGATGCACATCCAGCCTCGTTAGCGACGTTGTTGCGTGTGACACGTACGAGCGACCGCTAACGATCGAAAATACTCACCTTATCGTTGATCGGTGACATTCTGTCCAGTTCCCAAATATTGTTGCTTTTGCAGGACACAGGTTGTTCGTCGTTCCCAGGGCAGCACACATCGCTATGTGAGACACCCCAGGAACGAGAAACCTCTCCTTACCTGCGGCCGCCAGCAATGAGGGAGGAAGGAGGTGGGCGGCATGTTACGTCCCGCTCATCTCCGTCCCTCCGCTTCAATTGGGCGGCCGCTGTGTGACGTCGCTGTGACGCCGCACAAACCGCCCCCTTAGAAAGGAGGCGGTTCGCCGGTCACAGCGACGTCGCTAGGCAGGTAAGTAGTGTCACGGGTCCGAGCGATGTTGTGCTCCACGGGCAGCGATTTACCCGTGACACACAACCGACGAGGGCGGATACACTCGCTAGCGAGATCGCAGCGTGTGAAGCGGCCTTTAGTCTTCACAGGTTGGCTTCTTCTCCAGTGAGCGGCGTGCTGCTAATCAGTGTCGTCTTGTGTCTCAGCCCTCAGGACAGGAGAGTCTCGCCGATCTTTGGATTTTGAGTCGTCTCAGCTTGGCGGTGGATCTCTGCAGCACCGGTTTCCAGAATTACGACTTCCCAGGGATCACCACAGCCGTGTACAACTTCTGGTTGTATGATCTATGTGACGTCTACCTGGTAAGGACACCTACCTTGGCGTGAATTTCCCTCCATCTTTGTCTGTTTACTTCCTCCCATCATCCTCCTCGTCTCCTTCCTCAGGAGTGTTTGAAGCCCTTGTTCTCTGGCACAGATGAATTGGCTATAGCCGTAGCGAGGAACACGCTGTACACCTGCCTGGACGCCGGCCTCCGACTCCTCTCGCCCATCATGCCGTTCCTCACAGAAGAGCTTTACCAGAGACTCCCCCGTCTTCAGTCAGAGACGTTCCCCAGTATATCCGTCACTCCTTATCCTGAGGCTACTAAGGTGACCACCAATATACACACACAATGGTTATACTGGATGAGAAAGTCCTGGTAGAAAGAGCGCCACAGGGTGCATACAGGCTGTGTCTGGTACTGCAGTCAGTAGGACTGAGCTGTAATACCGCACAGAACCTTTGGTCACATGTGGCGCTGTTTATGGTAGAAACATTTTTTCTTCGTCGCTCTATTGGGAGACCCAGACGATTGGGTGTATAGCACTGCCTCCGGAGGCCACACAAAGCAATTACACTAAAAAGTGTAAGGCCCCTCCCCTTCTGGCTATACACCCCCAGTGGGATCACTGGCTCACCAGTTTTCTGCTTTGTGCGAAGGAGGTCAGACATCCACGCATAGCTCCACTGTTTGTAGTCAGCAGTAGCTGCTGGCTATATCGGATGGAAGAAAAGAGGGCCCATATGGGGCCCCCAGCATGCTCCCTTCTCACCCGCGGTGGTGCTTGTAAGGTTGAGGTACCTATTGCTGGTACAGAGGCTGGAGCCCACATGCTGTTTTCCTTCCACATCCCCTGGAGGGCTCTGTGGAAGTGGGATCTTGCCGGCCTCCAGACTCTGAGGCCGGGCTCCATCCACAGACCCATAGAACCTGCTGGATTTGGAGCGGGAGTGCCGTTCAGGGACAAGGCCCTGCAACTTTCAGGTACTCTGTGTCCCCGGCAGGCACGGACACTCTCAGGCTTGCTGAGCGTTATAGTGCGCCGGGGACAGTAGCGCTGTGCGCCGGGGTTAGGTCACTGCAGCTTTGCTGAGTGACGTTTCATGTTGGGAACTACTGCGCCGACCGCTCCTGGAGCGGCGGCGTAGCTGCGACTTGTAGTGCGCCGGGGACTTTGCGCCGACCGCGCTTTTACGGCGGCGGCGCTTCTAACTTTAGCCCCCGGCTTCTGCGGCCTAGTGCCGCTTCGTTCCCGCCCCCACCCTGTCAATCAGGGTAGGGGAGAGACGCTGCTCAATTAACAGCGCCGAGGGCTGGAGCTTTATTTACATGCTCCAGCCCTCTCACTAGGCACAGTGGGAAGCAGGCTTCCCGCTCTTCGTCTGTATACGCCCAGGGCCCGCCCCCCCTCTCCACAAGGACGCCGGCAGCCATTACACATGCGGCTGGCTGGGGAAAGGCAGCAGGCTCTGGGAGACCCAGACTAGAGGGATTTCTGGCGTCCACACACCGCTCCTAAGCGGGTGGTAAGCAGCACAGTAGTGCTGGCCCCTCTAGTGCCTCAGTGTTATATTAGTGTACTTTTTTCTTGGTACCATATATATATATATATATTTATATAGTGCACTGTAAGGTCGCTTCTTGGCTGGACACCCTGTACTGCTCTGAGGAGGCAGCAACATGTCATCCGCAAAACGCAAGGGTGCCAAGGCACAGGCTGTGTACACTGTTTGTACTGCATGTGGGGCTGATCTACCGGCAGGCTCCAAAGACTCACATTGTATGCAATGTTCAGTCCCAGTGGCACTCCGTCAGCCAGAGCCTAATGTGGTGGTAGCCCAGGCAGAGACGCCTGTGAACCCTGCCCCGGTGACGGGGACAGACTTTGCAGTTTTTGCTGACAAAATGTCTGTGACTATGTTAAAAATCCTGGAGACCTTGCAGTCCAGGCCAGTTACTCAGACCATGGACACTGCTGTGTCTATGCTCTCCGGTCCCCCTCAGTTGGAACTAATCCGTACTTCAAGGGGGTCTCAAGCATCACAGGCTGAAGTCTCTGACTCAGATGACAGTCCCAGGCAGCCTAAGCGAGCTCGCTGGGAAAGACCCTCCACATCTTCACACTGTTCAGGGTCTCAGCGACAAGAGTCTCTCTGTGATGAGACTGAGGACGGTGACCAGGAGTCTAATCCTGAGGCCCCTCTCAATCTGGATGCCCCTGATGGTGACGCTATGGTTAATGACCTTATATCGGCAATTAATAGACTGTTGGATATTTCTCCCCCAGCCCCTTCTGCAGAGGAGGCAGCTGCACAGCAGGAGAAGTTCCATTTCCTATATCCCAAGCGTAAATTAAGTGCTTTTTTGGACCACTCTGACTTCAGAGAATCGATCCAGAAACACGACGCTCATCCAGACAAGCGTTTCTCTAAACGTTCTAAGGATACCCGTTATCCTTTTCCCTCTGAGGTGGCCAAACGCTGGACCCAGTGTCCAAAGGTGGATCCCCCAATTTCCAAGCTTGCGGCTAGATCCATAGTCGCAGTAGAGGATGGCGCTTCACTTAAAGATGCCAACGACAGACAGATGGACCTTTGGTTGAAATCTGTCTATGAATCTATCGGCGCGTCGTTTGCTCCAGCATTCGCGGCCGTGTGGGCACTCCAAGCTATTTCAGCTGGTTTAGCACAGGTGGATGCTTTCATACATCCAGCAGTGCCGCAAGTGGCGTCCCTAACTTCGCAAATGTCTGCGTTAGCGACCTATGCTATCAATGCTGTCCTAGAATCTACGAGCCGTACCGCTATGGCGTCCGCCAATTCTGTGGTTTTGCGCAGAGCCTTGTGGTTAAAGGACTGGAAAGCAGATGCTGGTTCCAAAAAATGCTTAACCAGCTTGCCATTATCTAGAGACAGACTGTTTGGTGAGCCATTGGCTGAAATCATAAAACAGTCCAAGGGTAAGGACTCTTCCTTACCACAGCCCAGAGCAAGTAAACCTCAACAGAAAAAGTGGCAGTCGAGGTTTCGGTCCTTTCGAGGCTCGGGCAAGGCCCAATTCTCCTCGTCCAAAAGGACTCAGAAAGAACAAGGGAGCTCAGATTCCTGGCGGGCTCACTCACGCCCCAGGAAAACAAATGGAGGTACCGCTTCCAAGGCGGCTGCCTCATGACTTTCGGCCGCCTCCCTCCGCATCCTCGGTCGGTGGCAGGCTCTCCCGCTTTTGCGACATTTGGCTGTCACAGGTCAAAGACCGGTGGGTAACAGACATTTTGTCTCGCGGGTACAGAATCGAGTTCAGTTCTCCACCTCCACTTCGGTTCTTCAGAACCTCCCCACACCCCAACCGAGCAGATGCCCTGCTGCAGGCGGTGGACTCTCTAAGAGCAGAAGGAGTCGTGATCCCTGTCCCCCCTCACGAACGGGGGCGAGGATTTTACTCCAATCTCTTTGTGGTTCCAAAAAAGGACGGCTCCTTCCGTCCTGTTCTGGACCTAAAACTGCTCAACAAGCATGTGAACGCCAGGCGGTTCCGGATGGAATCCCTCCGCTCAGTCATTGCCTCAATGTCTCAAGGAGATTTCCTAGCATCAATAGACATCAAAGATGCCTATCTCCACGTGCCGATTGCTACAGAGCACCAATGCTTTCTACGCTTCGTGATAGGAGACGACCATCTTCAGTTCGTAGCTCTGCCATTTGGTCTGGCGACAGCCCCTCGGGTGTTCACCAAGATCATGGCGGCAGTGGTAGCAGTCTTGCACTCTCACGGACACTCTGTGATCCCTTACTTGGACGATCTACTGGTCAAGGCACCCTCTCAAGAGGCATGCCAACTCAGCCTGAATGTTGCACTGGAGACTCTCCAGGCGTTCGGGTGGATCATCAACTTCCCAAAGTCAAATCTGTCACCGACCCAATCACTAACGTATCTTGGCATGGAGTTTCATACTCTCTCAGCGATAGTGAAGCTTCCGCTGGACAAGCAGCGGTCTCTACAGACTGGGGTGCAGGCTCTCCTTCAAAGTCAGCCGCACTCCTTAAGACGCCTCATGCACTTCCTCGGGAAGATGGTGGCGGCAATAGAGGCGGTTCCGTTTGCGCAGTTTCATCTGCGTCCACTTCAATGGGACATTCTCCGCCAATGGGACGGGAAGTCAACATCCCTGAACAGGAAAGTCTCCCTTTCCCAGACGGCCAAAGACTCTCTGCAGTGGTGGCTTCTTCCCACCTCATTATCACAGGGAAGATCCTTCCTGCCACCGTCTTGGGCGGTGGTCACGACAGATGCGAGTCTGTCAGGGTGGGGAGCAGTCTTTCTCCACCACAGGGCTCAGGGTACGTGGTCTCAGCAGGAGTCCACCCTTCAGATCAATGTTCTGGAAATCAGAGCAGTGTATCTTGCCCTACTAGCCTTCCAGCAGTGGCTGGAAGGAAGGCAGATCCGAATTCAGTCGGACAACTCCACAGCGGTGGCATACATCAACCACCAAGGGGGGACACGCAGTCGGCAAGCCTTCCAGGAAGTCCGGCGGATTCTGATGTGGGTGGAAGCCACGGCCTCCACCATATCCGCGGTTCACATCCCCGGCGTAGAAAACTGGGAAGCAGACTTCCTCAGTCGCCAGGGCATGGACGCAGGGGAATGGTCCCTTCACCCAGACGTGTTTCAGGAAATCTGTCGCCGCTGGGGGGTGCCGGACGTCGACCTAATGGCGTCACGGCACAACAACAAGGTCCCAACCTTCATGGCACGGTCTCGCGATCAAAGAGCGCTGGCGGCAGACGCCCTAGTGCAAGATTGGTCGCAGTTCCGGCTCCCTTATGTGTTTCCACCTCTGGCACTCTTGCCCAGAGTGCTACGCAAGATCAGATCCGATTGCAGCCGCGTCATACTTGTCGCCCCAGACTGGCCGAGGAGGGCGTGGTATCCGGATCTGTGGCAGCTCACGGTCGGCCAACCGTGGGCACTCCCACACCGACCAGACTTACTGTCCCAAGGGCCGTTTTTCCATCGGAATTCTGCGGCCCTGAACCTGACTGTGTGGCCATTGAGTCCTGGATCCTAACGTCTTCAGGATTGTCCCAAGGTGTCGTTGCCACCATGAGACAGGCTAGGAAGCCCACGTCCGCTAAGATCTACCACAGAACGTGGAGGATATTTTTATCCTGGTGCTCTGCTCAGGGAGTGTCTCCCTGGCCATTTGCATTGCCTACCTTTCTTTCTTTCCTGCAATCTGGGTTAGAAAAAGGTTTGTCGCTCGGCTCCCTTAAAGGTCAGGTCTCGGCGCTATCCGTTTTTTTTCAGAGGCGTTTGGCACGCCTTCCTAAGGTGCGCACGTTCCTACAGGGGGTTTGCCATATCGTACCCCCGTACAAGCGGCCGTTAGATCCATGGGATCTGAACAGGGTACTAGTTGCCCTCCAGAAGCCGCCCTTCGAGCCTCTGAAGGAGGTTTCACTTTCTAGACTATCACAGAAAGTGGCTTTTCTGGTAGCGATCACATCTCTTCGGAGAGTGTCTGAGCTGGCAGCACTATCATCCAAGGCTCCCTTCCTGGTCTTCCACCAGGACAAGGTTGTGCTGCGTCCTATTCAGGAGTTTCTCCCGAAGGTGGTATCCTCTTTTCATCTTAATCAGGATATCTCCTTGCCTTCCTTTTATCCGCATGCAGTTCATCGGTATGAGAAGGATTTACATTTGTTAGATCTGGTGAGAGCACTCAGAATCTACATTTCCCGCACGGCGCCCTTGCGCCGTTCGGATGCACTCTTTGTCCTTGTCGCTGGTAAGCGCAAAGGGTCGCAGGCTTCTAAAGCCACCCTGGCTCGATGGATCAAAGAACCAATTCTTGAAGCCTACCGTTCTGCTGGGCTTCCAGTTCCATCAGGGCTGAAGGCCCATTCTACCAGAGCCGTGGGTGCGTCCTGGGCATTACGACACCAGGCTACGGCTCAACAGGTGTGCCAGGCAGCTACCTGGTCGAGTCTGCACACTTTCACCAAGCATTATCAGGTGCATACCTATGCTTCGGCGGACGCCAGCCTAGGTAGAAGAGTCCTGCAGGCGGCAGTTGCCTCCCCGTAGGGGAGGGCTGTCTTGCAGCTCTAACATGAGGTATTTCTTTACCCACCCAGGGACAGCTTTTGGACGTCCCAATCGTCTGGGTCTCCCAATAGAGCGCCGAAGAAGAAGGGAATTTTGTTACTTACCGTAAATTCCTTTTCTTCTAGCTCCTATTGGGAGACCCAGCACCCGCCCTGTTGTCCTTCGGGATTGTTGGTTTGTTTGCGGGTACACATGTTGTTCATGTTGAACGGTTTTCAGTTCTCCGATGTTACTCGGAGAGAATTTGTTTAAACCAGTTATTGGCTTTCCTCCTTCTTGCTTTTGCACTAAAACTGGTGAGCCAGTGATCCCACTGGGGGTGTATAGCCAGAAGGGGAGGGGCCTTACACTTTTTAGTGTAATTGCTTTGTGTGGCCTCCGGAGGCAGTACTATACACCCAATCGTCTGGGTCTCCCAATAGGAGCTAGAAGAAAAGGAATTTACGGTAAGTAACAAAATTCCCTTCTTTTCTACTAATGGACAACCCCTTTAAGTTTGAGTTTGGTTATTCTAGACTTTATGTAATAAAGGGATGAGGCCGGGATGGGAAAAGCTGAAGAAGGGAAAGTGTAATTATGGAAATCGCAGCATGGCCGTCATTTTGTTTTTGCCTCCGTAGTTCCATTGGCGGGATGAAGAGATTGACAGAAATATGGATCTGGCTCTGCTCATTGTGAAGTCTATCCGGTCTTTGCGGGCGGACTACAATCTCACCAAGACAAAGGCGGACTGTGAGTACATCCCGGAGGTCCGCACACCGGCTCTGGTAGACATTGGACCATGATCTTATATAATCTTTACATTTGCTGATCGTCCAAATGTGCACGTTTACTGCCATAGGATGAGGGTATAAGCAACTGTCAAAGGAGAATATGATTGCACATGTTGACAGCCAACATGCCTGATTTGTGCTCTCGTCAACACCATACAGGCTGCCACTTTAAAGGGAACCAACCACCAGGTTTTTGCCCTGTAAACTAGAGGCAGTGCTATAATGGCACTAGGATGCTGATTAAGATGATGCCTTTAGTTGGGAAATCCGAGGCTTTATTGCAGGGCAGTCTTTCCAAAATGACGTACCTTATTTTCCAGATTGTAAGAAACACTCCACCCCACCCACCCCCCCACAAAAAAACGGGGATAAAATGGTGGTGCGTCTTACAAAACAGATATGGCTTACCATGGTGGAGCGGGATCATAGGAGATGGGGTCATAGGACGCGCTCGGGGGTGTCACAGGACGGAGTGTCTCGGCGGTGGGTGCATTGAGCTGATTGCGGGTTCCATTGAATTGCCCGCGGTTGACACAATGAACTTCAAGAAAATGGCTGTGGACGCAGCACGTTCGCTGATTGATGCAATGGACTTCAAGAAAATGGCCGCGGAGTCCTACCTGCTCACGCACCGCCTCTGTGGCAATTTTCTTGAAATCCATCTAGTCAACCACGGGCAATTCAATGGAGCCTGCAGTCAGATCAATGCACCCAAGGCCGAGAGACAGCGTCCTGTGACACCCCCGCAGCCCACCCGCAGATCAATGGTGATACCCCCGAGTGCATCCTGTGACCCTGTTCAACCATTGCTGCCCCAGTAAGCCATATCCAGGGGATTTAACGGAGCCCGTAGTCGGATCGATGGCAGCTGCCGCCGAGACACCCCGTCCTGTGACCCTCCTGATTCGTTCCACTGTAGTATCAGCCCCGCAGCCCACTGTCAGATCAATGGCGCCGCCGCGACACCCTTGAGTCTGCAGTATTGCTGACCCTCTTGAGCCGCAGCACCCCCTCCTCTAATCCTGCAACATCTCCCTGCCTTCTGTGACCTTTTTGAGCCGCTCCACCACCGACACTTTCCCCCCGGTGTGCATTAGGATTAAGACGGACGCTCATTTTAACATCAAAAATTATTTTTTTTCCTATTTTCCTTCTCTAAATTTGGGGTGCGTCTTATAAAATGAAAAATCCGATAATTTGTGCACAGGCTTGAGCATCGGGGAGGGACGTTGTGGCTCGGGTCCTAATAATTCCTCCTCTTGTCTTTCCTCCTTTTTCTTTATTTACATTTTGCGCCGCCATGACTGCTTTTACTATTGTAAGTCTTCAATAAAATGGTGTCGGATTCGTCGCATGATCGTAACGCAATTTCCGGCGCCATTTTATTGAAGACACTGTGGAGACTAATATGAGCAGCAGCGGCGCATGCGCAGATTGAATTTCTATTTAATCAGTGTCACAAACCACCGGGGGGGTCACTCAGAAATCCCCCGCGCTGGCTACCAGTACGTCACAATCGGGGGGTAACAAGCAGGAGTCAACCCTCCTTTATACCTCCCGACCGACAGACAGAGCACGTGACGCGCTCTCTAGCGCCCCTCTTATAGTCAGGCCAATTATGGAATTGCCCGACAATAAGCAAGGAGGCCGCTATACTACTTATGCCGATTATTGAAGGGTCCCCGGTGAGAGTAGGGTATATATTCCCCCGACCTCCGCGGGCGGAATATATAATATCTTCCCGGATCTCACTGGCCTCCCCACAATAATCCTTGGCACAACTCGCTGCCACCAACCGATTTACGGTAACTATTAGCCGAACACACAGACGTGGGATTCAAGATCGAGATAACAGAACAGCCCAAGATTAATTATATAATTTAATCGCCTAAAGCACACTAGAAACTACAATATATACAATAGGGAATCTACAGAATATACAGTTATGTCAGAGTACAGTTACAGATAAAGCATGGTTTACAACAGGTATGCAATTCAATCAGTTACCTTGTGCGTCTGGCCACAGGGGGGCGCTGTAGACCAGGTTTCCAGGAACTCTCTCACAGGTCTGTCCCAACCAGGCCCCCGAGCAGAAGAACGCTGGAAAATGGCCGAAGTAGGGTTATCAACCTGGGCAAATCCAGGTCTCCTCCTACCTTAGTGACCTCACAGGGAAGCACTGCCACTCCCCCTGCATGGATCAGAATTATCCAGAAAAGGGGATTTTGGCCATAACTTTGCCTGGGAGCGTCGTAGGCGGACGCCAATGCTCTCATTGTGACAGTTATGAATTTAGCTGCAGAACGAGGGGACTCATGACCTGTCTACGAGTTCCCATATGGCTGATATCACGTTTGGTGTGTTTCCCAATGTCCTACTTCCATAAAAAGGGTGTGCCAGCATCGTCCACATGCGGAGACACCATTGTTATGGTTGCCATATTTATCGGAGATATGGCTTGCGAGATATGAACCATTTTTTACTGGAGTCGTTCTGTCTGGCTATTTCCATAGCCTTGCTAACTAGCTAGCAGCTCCTACTACAGGGTGACGGCAGGGAGTCATCCTGTATCCATTGTCCTAAAGCCACCTAATTTCCATATCACAGGACATGGCCATGGATTTGTTGCTAAACCAGTTGTGTGAAGGGAAGGGGGTAGTGACACCAGGAGAGGGCTTCCTGACATGACTTGAATGTCATGATTTATCGTCATATCTCCGGATTTACCTCACACCTCCCCCCTTTTGAGGGCGCTAGGGGGCAGCACACTCCGGTGTTCCCCCGTGCGCCCGTCCGCGACCTCTCCTTGTCGGGACAGCCCGTCTGCGTTACCGTGGTCACGGCCCCTTTTGTGGCGAATGGTGAAGTTGTATTGCTGGAGCGCAAGGCTCCATCGCAACAATCGCCCATTCGTCCCAGAGACGGTGTGCAACCAGCTGAGGGGATTGTGGTCCGTCTCCACGATGAAGTGGCGCCCGTATAGATAGGGTTGCAGACGCTGCAGGGCCCACACTATGGCCAGGCACTCCTTCTCCATCGTGGAATAGGCAACTTCCCTTGGTAACAGCTTCCTGCTCAGGTACAAGACTGGGTGCTCTTGGCTCGCAGAGTCCACCTGGCTGAGCACCGCACCGAGGCCGAAGTCACTGGCGTCGGTCTGTACTACAAACGGCCGCGTGAAGTCGGCTGCCTGTAGCACGGGCGGGCTGGACAGGGCGTCCTTTAGGGCCCGGAAGGCTGTCTCGCAGTCCATTGTCCAATCGACTGCAGAGGGCAGCTTCTTCTTGGTGAGGTCCGTCAAGGGCTTTGCCAGGCTACTATAGCATGGAACAAACCTCCTATAGTACCCAGCGGTCCCCAAGAAGGACATCACCTGCTTCTTGGTCCTGGGGGTGGGCCAGGATGCGATGGCCTCCACTTTCTCAGGCTCGGGCTTCAGCGTTCCCCCACCTACCCGGTGACCGAGGTACTGGACCTCGCTCATGGCCAGCTGACACTTTCCCGGCTTGATGGTCAAACCTGCCCGGTGGATCCGCCTGAGCACCTGTGCTAGATGCTCTAGGTGATCTTCCCAGGTGGGACTGAAGACGGCAATGTCATCCAGGTACGCGGCCGCGTACCCTTCAAGTCCCTTGAGCAGGGTGTTGACCATCCGCTGGAAAGTGGCAGGGGCATTCCTCATCCCGAATGGCATCACCGTGGACTCGTACAGTCCAAATGGGGTAATAAAGGCAGAGCGTTCCCTGGCCTTGCGAGTCAGGGGGATCTGCCAATATCCCCGGCTCAGGTCCATGATGGTCAGGTACTGAGCCCCGGCCAACTGATCGAGCAGGTCATCGATGCGTGGCATTGGGTACGCATCGGCGACCGTGACCGCATTGAGCCCCCTGTAGTCCACGCAGAACCGAGTGGTTCGGTCCTTCTTAGGGACGAGGACTACAGGCGAGGCCCAAGCGCTGTTGGATGCCTGGATCACCCCCAGCTCCAGCATCTCGTCAATCTCCTGGCGCATGTGTTGCTGCACCTCCAGGGAGACCCGATATGCTGAACGCCGGATCGGGGGATGATCCCCAGTGTCCACGTGATGGACAGCCAAGTCAGTCCTTCCGGGCTGGTTGGTAAACAACCCCCGGAAGGGGTGTAGGGTGGCCCACAGCTGGGACCGTTGGTCCTCCAAGAGCTGGTGGCCAACCTCCACATCCTCAATGGATCCGCCTGCCCTAACCTGGGCTAGCATATCCAAGAGGGTTTCCGCTTCTCCCTCCTCGGGCAGGTTGCACACGGGGAGCGCACATGCCTCCCGCTCATGATGTGCCTTCATCATGTTCACATGGAAGGGCTTCCGCCTTCCACGGGCAGGGTCCAGGGTGACCAGGTACGTCACAGGGTTGAGCTGCTGGTACACGAGGTATGGGCCTTCCCAGGCTGCCTGAAGCTTGTCCTGTGGTACGGGGACCAGTACCCACACCTCTTGACCCACTTGGTAGGTCCTCTCACAAGCGTTCTGGTCGTACCAACGCTTCTGATCGGCCTGGGCTTGAGCCATATTGTCGTGTACCAGTTGCGTCAAGGCCTGCATTTTGTCCCGGAAGCGCATGACATACTCGATAACCGACACTCCAGGGGTGGCCAAATCCCCTTCCCAAGCCTCTTTCACCAGAGCCAGGGGGCCCCGCACACGTCGCCCGTACAGGAGCTCAAACGGTGAGAATCCTGTTGAGGCCTGTGGAACCTCCCGGTAAGCAAATAACAGGTGTGGGAGATACCGCTCCCAGTCACGCCCATGGGAGTCGACCAACATCTTAAGCATCTGCTTTAAGGTGCCATTGAACCGCTCGCACAGGCCATTAGTCTGTGGATGGTACGGGCTGGCCACCAGATGTCGCACCTGGACTTGCTTACAGAGGGTCTCCATCAGCTGGGACATGAATTGGGTCCCCCGGTCAGTGAGCATTTCCTGGGGACAACCCACTCGGGAGAAAATCTCCAGCAATGCGGTGGCCACCTTGTCAGCCCGAATGGACGACAAGGCCACTGCTTCTGGGTACCGGGTGGCATAGTCCACTACCGTCAGTATGAAGCGTTTCCCGGAGCTGCTGGGGATGGCCAGCGGGCCGACCAGATCCACAGCCACCCTCCTGAAAGGCTCATCGATGATTGGCAGAGATACCAGTGGGGCTTTGGGGCGTGGCCCCGCCTTCCCCACTCTCTGACAGGTTTCACACGAACGGCAGTAGGCAGCCACATCGGCCCCCATTTTTGGCCAGTAGAAATGCTGGTTTAACCTGGCCTTGGTCTTAGCGATCCCTAGGTGTCCGGCCATCGGAATCTCATGTGCGATCCGCAACAACTCCGTCCGGAACGGATAGGGTACCACCAACTGTCGGTCCCTGGGCCACGCCTCCGGTGAACCCTGCTGGACCGTGGCCCGGTACAGCCGTCCTTGGTCCCAGACCACTCGCTCCGGGTCCGAGTCCGAGGGAGGCTGTGCCGCCTGCTCCTTAAGAGCTTTCAGGCTGTCGTCAGCTTCTAACGCTGCCTGAAACCCCTGACTAGATGTGGCCAGAATCGACGAGACTGTCACATCTTCAGTCAGTACCCCGGGACCTGTGTCCTGGCCTCCACCTGACTCGGCTGCCACTTGGTCAGAAGGGGAAGAGCTATCGGACCTCCGGGAGGCCCCTTGGCTTCCAGCACTCCCACTGCGGGTGACAGCGGCCACAGCCGCTGCGACCGTGGGTCGTGCCTGCTCCTCCTCCGTTCCTGACCAAGTCGCCGGTTCAGGCAGACCTACCTGGCTTCCTGACACCCCGGTTGTGGGGGAACCATGCACCGAGATCTTACCTGGGAGCACTTCCGCTCCTGGACCGGCCCCAATCTCACCTGCCTGTTCCCCTCCTGCAGCAACAGAACCCCGCTGTGAAATCTCTGGGGACCCCACATTTGCTGTGGTAGCCCCCACCCCACACACTGGTCCTCCCCCTGCAGCACCCTGCTCTCTGCTTATCCCTGCAGAGGGCAACAGATCCCAGCTCACAGGCTGGTTACTTGTAGAGGCATTGTCACACCTGTCTCTGACCCCCTCCCCTGTCACAGCTGCAGCTGCGTGTGTGTCTATGGTGTCTGTGCAAGCAGAAATATCAGAGTTCACTCCCTCCTCCCTTACATCATTCATAGATAACACATTAACATTGTCAGGAGTCATGTCAGTACTGGCTGAAGGTTCAGCCTTTGGGGCGGGGCCAAACTGGGAGGTTATTTGCCACAAATCTGTCCCAAGTAGCACGTTTGCAGGGATCCGATCAGTTACCCCCACCTCCCTCACCCCTCGCCCTGCGCCCCAGTCCACATAAATGTCAGCAACAGGCAGCGCCGGGTCAATGCCTCCAATCCCGGAGACAGCGAGGGTTTTTCCAGGGATCAAGTCTTGGGGGGACACCATCTCAGGCCGCACCAGAGTCACTTCCGAGGCGCTGTCTCGCAGTCCTATGGTCACAGACTGGCCGACGGTGACAGGTTGGAAGCTGTCCAGGGACCTACCACCACCCCCACCCACACAATACACCTTGGGCGGCCCTTGGGACGGGGACGGAGCCGGGGCCTTGGGACGCTGAGGGCACATGGCCTTGAAGTGTCCAGGTAGGTTGCACTGGTGGCACCGTCTTGGTTCCGCCACGGGCCTGGAGAGGGGAGTTGAGGGGGACACCCCCTGCAGTCTAGGGGCAGGTGGGGCAGTCGCAGAATTCATCTTACCCCCTCTCCAGGTGCTGCTGGTGGCCGCTCTCCTGGCCTCAGGGGCCCGGTTGTTGGTGTAGTCATCGGCAAGGGCAGCTGTAGCCGTGGATCCCTTTGGCTTCTGGTCTCGGATGAACTGGCGGAGATCCTCAGGGCAGTTCCACAAGAGTTGCTCCGTGATGAACAAGTCCAGGATCTCCGGTCCGGTGGAAAGCTGCAGGCCTTGGGTCCAGTGGTCGGCAGCTCGGGCAAGTGCCCGCCGGTGGTCAGCCCAGGAGTCCTTTGGTCCCTTCTGTAGGCTCCGGAACTTCTTGCGGTAGGACTCCGGGGTGAGGTTGTACTGTTGGATCAGGGCCCGCTTGATGGTGTCGTAGCCCTGATCTGCCTCAGCAGGCAAGTCCCCAAGGATATCCAGGGCCTTACCCCTTAAACGGGGGGTCAGGTATTTGGCCCACTGGTCCTTGTTCAGATGGTGCTGCAAGCAAGTCCGCTCAAAAGCAGTCAAGAAAGAGTCCAAGTCTCCATCCTTCTCCAGCACTGGGAAGTCCTCAACACGGACCTTTGGAAGTTTGGTGTCTTGAAGGTCACGTGTGGCTGATGAGGGCCGGAGCTGAGCTAGCTGCAGCTGGTAGTCACGCTCTGCCTGGCGCTCTTCACGCGCTGCCTGCCGCTCTGCCCTGCGCTCTGCCATGAGTATCTCGTAGGTATCCCGGTCTCCAGCCTGGAGAAGGGCCATAGCCATTTGAAGAAGGCTATCCGAGCCTCCCAGGCTCGGTGGAATGGCACGTGGTGATCTGCGGCCCGCTGCGGAGCCTGGTGCTTCACTGTCCATTGCAGAGCGGAGGGCTGGCATCTGGCTCGTTGAGGAACCTTGGGCGAGCTCCTCCTCATCTTGTCCAGCAGTCCCAGGTTGTGCGATGTCCTCTGCAGAGCTGTTCTCTGGCGTCGGGCTCCTGGAGGGCTCATGGACAACCTCCTCATCGTCTCTGGCCTGAGCATCGGCCATTCCTTTGGCTTTGCTCCTGGTGCTATCAGCCATTGTTGCAGACTTTGGTCACTGACACAGAACTGACACCTGATGCCTCCACACACCTTACAGTATCTGCACTCTGACACTCTAGTGTTGAGCTGGTCTGAAGACCCCAGCAGCCACAGCTGCTGCAGGCAGTCTTTAGTGTCTGGGAGTATGGGTCTCACACTCACACACACTATTATCTCGATCCCACCGCTTGCCACCAATATGTCACAACCCACCGGGGGGGTCACTCAGAAATCCCCCGCGCTGGCTACCAGTACGTCACAATCGGGGGGTAACAAGCAGGAGTCAACCCTCCTTTATACCTCCCGACCGACAGACAGAGCACGTGACGCGCTCTCTAGCGCCCCTCTTATAGTCAGGCCAATTATGGAATTGCCCGACAATAAGCAAGGAGGCCGCTATACTACTTATGCCGATTATTGAAGGGTCCCCGGTGAGAGTAGGGTATATATTCCCCCGACCTCCGCGGGCGGAATATATAATATCTTCCCGGATCTCACTGGCCTCCCCACAATAATCCTTGGCACAACTCGCTGCCACCAACCGATTTACGGTAACTATTAGCCGAACACACAGACGTGGGATTCAAGATCGAGATAACAGAACAGCCCAAGATTAATTATATAATTTAATCGCCTAAAGCACACTAGAAACTACAATATATACAATAGGGAATCTACAGAATATACAGTTATGTCAGAGTACAGTTACAGATAAAGCATGGTTTACAACAGGTATGCAATTCAATCAGTTACCTTGTGCGTCTGGCCACAGGGGGGCGCTGTAGACCAGGTTTCCAGGAACTCTCTCACAGGTCTGTCCCAACCAGGCCCCCGAGCAGAAGAACGCTGGAGAATGGCCGAAGTAGGGTTATCAACCTGGGCAAATCCAGGTCTCCTCCTACCTTAGTGACCTCACAGGGAAGCACTGCCACTCCCCCTGCATGGATCAGAATTATCCAGAAAAGGGGATTTTGGCCATAACTTTGCCTGGGAGCGTCGTAGGCGGACGCCAATGCTCTCATTGTGACAGTTATGAATTTAGCTGCAGAACGAGGGGACTCATGACCTGTCTACGAGTTCCCATATGGCTGATATCACGTTTGGTGTGTTTCCCAATGTCCTACTTCCATAAAAAGGGTGTGCCAGCATCGTCCACATGCGGGGACACCATTGTTATGGTTGCCATATTTATCGGAGATATGGCTTGCGAGATATGAACCATTTTTTACTGGAGTCGTTCTGTCTGGCTATTTCCATAGCCTTGCTAACTAGCTAGCAGCTCCTACTACAGGGTGACGGCAGGGAGTCATCCTGTATCCATTGTCCTAAAGCCACCTAATTTCCATATCACAGGACATGGCCATGGATTTGTTGCTAAACCAGTTGTGTGAAGGGAAGGGGGTAGTGACACCAGGAGAGGGCTTCCTGACATGACTTGAATGTCATGATTTATCGTCATATCTCCGGATTTACCTCACAATCAGCGCTTGCGCCGCCACTCAGTCATCTCCATTGTCCTTGGTAAAATGGCGCCGGAGATCACGTTACGAGCATGTGTTGACTCTGGCGCCGTTTTATAGAAGACAACATCACAATAGCGATGCGCACGTGTCGCCAACAGCGGTGCCGTCAGATTTCGCCACATATTGTATACATTATACCTCCAATGAATGTCCTGATGGCTTCTTGCTCTTTAACATTTGACGGGGAAAAAAAAGATTTAAATAGCCACTTTGACCTGGATTTTCATAGTAAGTATATCAGCTTCATCAGGTTAGAGATCTATTCAGTAATGTATACAGATATTGTGGAATCCGCTGACTGATGTATGGCACGTCGCATAACGTCAATCCACATCGGACCTTGCACGAGCGTGAACTTTGCTCTCGCTTGTGGTATATGCCGCCCCGTTCTCCATTGTTATCACTATAATGGTTAGTTGCATATTAACCCTTTATAGTCTTAAAAAGATAGCGTTGCCCAGGCTTTATCTGACACTGATCAGCTAGGTCTATAAATACTATGGAGGGCGTTGACTACTACATGTTCTCCTGCGTTGACAGGTTACGTGAGATGTCAGGATGCCGAAACCAAATCTGTGGTGGTCGCGCACACCCCGTATATCACCGTCCTCTCCTCATCGCTTGCCTTGATCATTCTGGAGCCTACGGACCCCGCGCCAGAGGGGAGTGCCATCAACACCGCGTCTGACAAGGCCACTGTTTTCTTGGTTCTCAAGGTAATAAGAAATGCCAAAAAATAAAAGTGCTAAGGCGGCCACAGATGGAGCGACCTCTCCAGTCCACGCTGTCCAATCTGTGGTGCAAGATGCCAGTATGTAGTCAAATTCTGGAAACCCCAGTGTGCGTCCTGTAAGTGCCTGTATTTATCCGCAGGGACTTATTGATCTGGAGAAAGAGATCGCGAAGCTGCAGGTGAAGAAGACGGAGCTGAGCCGGCAGCTGGAAAAGCTACGTGAGCGGGTGGGAGGCGCAGATTACAGCAGCAAGGTGCCCGCGACAGTGCAGCAGCAAGACTCTGAGAAGGTGAGAGCAAACCTGTTCCCTCATCTGCCTACAGGTGGCGATGTAGTGCAGTCTATATTACCCATACACTACTGCGCTGCAACGTCGCTGTGTGCCTTCCCCTGCGCTGTGACGTCCCTGTGTTCCTGTCCCCTGCGCCGTGACGTCCCTGTGTTCCTGTCCCCTTCGCCGTGACGTTGCTGTGTTTCTGTCCCCTGCGCCGTGACATCGCTGTGTTTCTGTCCCCTGTCCGTGACGTCGCTGTGTTTCTGTCCCCTGTCAGTGACGTCGCTGTTTCTGTCCCCTGTCCGTGACGTCGCTGTGTGGCCTTTCCCCCGCGCTGTGACGTCGCTGTGTGGCCTTTCCCCCGTCGTCGTGACATCCCGGTGTGCCCTTTCCCCTGCGCTGTGATGTCATTGTGTAGCCCCCTTTCCCCTCATATCCCTTTCCCGTGCGCTGTGACATCACTGTGTGCTATTTGCTTCAACTGTTACATCCATTGTGCTGTGACATCACTTTTCTGTTACAAATGATATTTGTGCAATACCCTGGCACCCTGACACTACTCATTGCTGTGTGCGTTTCTCCCTGGTACATTACTGTTTGCATTTGTACAGCATTGTGACATCACGATTACCCCTGTACCGTGACATCTGTGTGTGCACTACCTTTACTCCTTGACATAACCATGTGCATTTGCCCTGCGCTGTGACATCACTGTGTGCCTTACTCCTGCGCTGTGACCTCACTGTGTGCCTTACTCCTGCGCTGTGACATCACTGTGTGCCTTACTCCTGCGCTTTGACATCACTGTGTGCCTTACTCCTGCGCTGTGACATCACTGTGTGCCTTACTCCTGCGCTGTGACATCACTGTGTGCATTACCCCTGCGCTGTGACCTCACTGTGTGCCTTACTCCTGCGCTGTGACCTCACTGTGTACATTACCCCTGCGCTGTGACCTCAGTGTGCCTTACTCCTGCACTGTGACATCACTGTGTGCCTTACCCCTGCGCTGTGACCTCACTGTGTGCCTTACTCCTGCGCTGTGACCTCACTGTGTGCCTTACTCCTGCGCTGTGACCTCACTGTGTGCCTTACTCCTGCGCTGTGACATCACTGTGTGCCTTACTCCTGCGCTGTGACATCACTGTGTGCCTTACTCCTGCGCTGTGACCTCACTGTGTGCCTTACTCCTGCGCTGTGACATCACTGTGTGCCTTACTCCTGCGCTTTGACATCACTGTGTGCCTTACTCCTGCGCTGTGACATCACTGTGTGCCTTACTCCTGCGCTGTGACATCACTGTGTGCCTTACTCCTGCGCTGTGACATCACTGTGTGCCTTACTCCTGCGCTGTGACATCACTGTGTGCCTTACTCCTGCGCAGTGATGACCTCACTGTTTCTACAGCATTGTGAGATAAATACTACCTTTGCGCTGCGACATCACTGTGTGCACTCTTTGCACCTTGACGTTACTGTGTGCATATATACAGCACTATCCCATCTCTAAGGGACTTAACCCTGTGCCATAACACCACTGTGTGCCTTACCCTTACACTGCTGCATCACTCTATGCCTTATCCCCGCGCCGTGACATCACCGTGTGCTTTATCTTTGCGCCCTGACATTACTCTGTGCCTTTTACCTTCTGTTATACCTTCATTGTACTGCGTGCGACATCACGCCTTATTTATCCCCCATTTCTTTCTGCCCCCTTAGATGAAGCAGTTTGAAACCGAATACCAGAAGGTGGAGGAAGCCATGACCAGTTTCCAGAGGATGGCTTAGTACCGTAGTAAATTATTTTCCGCTTGCCCGAGAACGGTCGCACTGGCCCTGATGCTGCTCCTGAACTTTATATTTTTTAGAGAAGATGGAAAAAAAAAAATGTGTTTGTGTGCGAGTTGTCACGCAGGGTGGATTGGAAGTAATAAATCCTGTAGAACCAAGGAAGGCTCAGTGTGTGGTTTCCTGAGGGTCCGAGGAGAGAATATAAATGGGGGACTGATCGCGAAAAACGTCTTAAAGGGCAACCGTTTGGATTCTTCAGATCATCTCCCATCCCATCTTTATATAAAGGGTCTGCCCATCGTCACAAACAACATGCAACAATCAGATTGTAATTCAATTTTATATAAAAAATAATTATATAATTTAATTGATCATAACGGCACCCCCCCCATTCCCCTTCATTGTCTTACTCTCCGACATATATTTGTCATTTATTTATTTTTTTAATTTTATTGAAGCTTTTTCAAGGTTGCACATTTGTAGGCGGCTCTGCTGTACTTTTTGCAGCTGAGGTTTTGCTGAGGTTTAGTTGCTACAGCCTTATCTAGACTTGGAAAATAGTTTGACTTTTAGCTCAGACCAAATTATATTAAGCAACTGGTTATAAACAGAAATGTTCTCCTTTGCTAATTGAAGACAGAAATATAAAAAATATGGTAAAAATAATAGTTACTCTATCCACATTACATCCATTTCTTCCATTATTAATACTTCACGACTGCGTTGGTTTTGAGACTGATACATTCCTGGATCTAAAAAGAAAAAAAAAAGTAGTTTTCATCACAAAACTGAATTTCATGCCAAAATAGATCATATATTTTACTTTTTTTGTGCCTTGCTAGTCCGGAGGGCGGGGTTTAGCTGAAATTAGTGTGGTCAAAAGAAAGAAGGCGTGGCTTAAAGTCCAAATTTAGCCAAATAGAAAGAAGAAATAATGCAAAATTGTGAAAATGTGGCAAATTGATCAATCAGCCCAAAATTTGGATACATTTTAATGGATTATTCCATTCTTTAGAAGTAATAACCTATCTACAGGATGGATAACTTGCTGAGCACTTGGACCCCCATCAATCCTGAGAAATAGGTACTGCTGGTTCCCATCTGAAATAACCAGTAGCCGAGCATGCGCACCTCCGCTCCATCCATTATCTGCAGGTCTGTATTCGGCTGTTGCAGCAGTCCCATAGACAATGAATGTAGCGGAGAGTCACATATCCCACCGTTGGTCCATTTACAATGGCACATGAGTGCCCCGTATGGGAGTCCCCCCGTCTGCGGTCAGACCCCAATCGATTGGCAAGTTATCTCCAATCATATGAATCATGTCAGAGTATATGGCCGCCTTGTAGTGTCCGTATCAGCTCTGGTAGTTGGGGAAGTACCAATTAAAAATAAACATGTCGTCTTCCTCTTCACGGTAAGGAAGTATTGGTTTGTGTTAGCAATGTCAGTCTGGAGGCAGAGGAAGCAAGAATATAACAGCGGTGAAAAATAAAAACCGCCTGCGTTCTGGAGGACGGTCCCTAAACATGGGCTGAAATAAGCCACCGATATGTGTGAGGGGTTGTCTGCTCTGATCTCTCCATTTTTGGTAATTCAGGTGCCCATATGACCAAATGATCGCATCATTACACATCAGCTGTGATATATGTGGGAACCCTGCGGCGCCCCTACAGGAGAAATAAAGCATTGAACGGTTCCCATTTGAAGCAACGGGCTCCCTGTGTAATCGAGGGCCAGCAGGGTCCTCGAGAGGCGCTCTGAAAAGTGAGCAATGGCTGGGGTCTGCGTCACACCGGAGGTTTATATTCCTGTATCATGTCTATATACGTAGCTGTGACCCATGGGCTCTACCATTTTGAGAGCCGCCGTATTGTATATACTGTATATGATCATAGGGGTGTAGATATGCTTTACAGCAGCAGACCCTTTGAGACATAAGGCCTGGAGACGTCATAACTTCTATGGGAAAGTGCTGTGGGCCTGTTCTGTGATTAGAGGTCATTATGCAAGAAGGAGGAGGTGAGCTGTGCTGTCACCTATTGTGAATGGTGGATCCTGCGTTATCTACAATGTATAGAAGTGTTATCAGTCATTTGTGCAAGAAAAGGAGGAGGTGAGCTGAGATATTACCTATTATGTATGATAGATCCTTTGTTCTTTACTGTGTATAGAGGTGTTAGCAACTATTGTGCAGGGGGGAGGAGGTGAGCTGTCACATCACCTATTGTGAATGGTTAATCCTGTCTACTGTATAGAAGTGTTATCACTCATTGTACAGGATGGGGAGGAGGTGAGCTGTGACATCTATTGTGAATGGTGGATCCTGTGTTATCAGTCATTGTACAAGAGTAGGTGATCTGTGACATCACCTATTATGTATGGTGGATCCTTTGTTAACCTCTATATACAGTAGATAACACAGGATCAACCATATTAATAGGTGATATCACAGATCACCTCCTCCTGTACAATGACTGATAACCTCTCTATATACAGTAGATATCAGTCATTGTACAGAAGGAGGAGGTGAGCTATGACATCTATTGTGAATAGTGGATCCTGTGTTATGTAGAGGTGTTAGGAGGAGGTGGTGAGCTGTGACATTACTTATTGTGAATGCTACATCCTGTGTTTTCTACTCTATATAGAGGTGTTATCAGTCATTGTACAAGAGGAGGAGGTGAGCTGTGACAGCACCTATTGTGAATGGTGGATCCTGTGTTAAGGTGATACTTGTGATTGTTATACTGGCTGTGATTATATTGAAATTATTGCAAAAAATTAATTTTTGTCGCTCCATTGGGAGACCCAGACAATTGGGTGTATAGCTATTGCCTCTGGAGGCCACACAAAGTATTACACTTAAAAGTGTAAGGCCCCTCCCCTTCTGGCTATACACCCCCAGTGGGATCACTGGCTCACCAGTTTTGTGCTTTGTGCGAAGGAGGCAACACATCCACGCATAGCTCCACTTTTTAGTCAGCAGCAGCTGCTGACTATGTCGGATGGAAGAAAAGAGGACACATATAGTGTCCCCAGCATGCTCCCTTCTCACCCCACTGTATGTCGGAGGTGTTTGTAAGGTTGAGGTACCCATTGCGGGTACGGCGGCAGGAGCCCACATGCTGATTCCTTCCCCATCCCTTTTTACAGGGCTCTGGGTGAAGTGGGATTTACCGGTCTCCAGGCACTGAGACCGTGCTCCATCTACAGCCCCTGGAGAAGATGCTGGATGGAGCGGAGTACATCAGGGACATGGCCCTGCTTCCTCAAGGTACTCTGTGTCCCCGTGCATTTGGCGCTCACACCGCAGCATGCTGGGTGTTGTAGTGCGCCGGGGGACATCAGCGCTGCGGCGCCTGTGCCATGGCCTCATTCAGCTTTGCTGAAGCAGGCTCACTTATGGGAATTGGTCGCGCCGGCCGCTGGGACTGCGGCGCGGCTGGCACTTGTAGTGCGCCGGGGACTTCAGCGCGGCCTGCGCTTTTACGGCGGCCGCGCTGATAACTAGAGTCCCCGGTTTTTGCGGCCTGCTTCCGTTCGTTCCCGCCCCCAGACCTGCCAGTCAGGAGAGGGGCGGGACGCTGGCCACTTCCAGGAATCGGTCGCGCCGGCCGCTGGCAGCGGCGCGGCTGGCACTTGTGGTGCGCCGGGGACTTCAGCGCGGCCCGCGCTTTTACGGCGGCCGCGCTGATAACTAGAGTCCCCGGCTTTTGCGGCCTGCTTCCGTTCGTTCCCGCCCCCAGACCTGCCAGTCAGGAGAGGGGCGGGACGCTGGCCACTTCTATGAATCGGTCGCGCCGGCCGCTGGAACTGCGGCGCGGCTGGCACTTGTGGTGCGCCGGGGACTTCAGCGCGGCCCGCGCTTTTACGGCGGCCGCGCTGTTAACTCGAGTCCCCGGCTTCTGGGCCTAGTCTCCCTTCGTTACCGCCCACAGCCCTGACAGTCAGGGTAGGGGCGTGACGCTGCATAGAGCAGAGCTGAGAGCTGGAGTATGTTTTGCATACTCCACCCCTCTCACTGTGTGCACTGTGAATCCGGATTCCCGCACTTTCTCAGGCACGCCCACGGCTTCCTTCTCTACAAGGACACCGGCAGCCATTAGTGTCAGTTTCTGTACGATACAGAGACAAGTGTGGAAGACCCTGGCATTCTGATAGTCACACAATCGCTGCAACAGGCGTTAAGCAGCACCTGTGGTGCTAACCCCACTAGTGCAGAAGTGCACTTATAGATATGCTTGTACTATATACATTGCACTGTTTGGTCGCACGTTGTATATACCCTCCTGGATTATGCGGAGGAGTTATCAGCATATTCTCTGTGTAAAACAAAGGTGCAGAACCACATGTTTTTCTATACAGCTGGTACAGCATGTACGGCTATACGGCCGGCAGGTTACATAGACTCCCATTATATGCACTAATGGCCAGGGGATGAGGACGGTGTCTGCAGTATTTACTGACAGTTTTTCTGAGACTATGGCTATGATACTAGAAGCCTAGCAGTCCGGACATGTCTCTCACAATATGGGCACTGTTGAATCATTGATCCATGGCCCCCCTCAGTGTGAATAACTAACAGCTCCGGGAATGTCACACGCATCCCAGAGTCACGGCTCTGCACAGACGTCAGTCCCAGACAGCCTAAGTGGGCTCGCTATGAGCGGCCTCGGTTTCATCAGGGTCCTAACAGAAGGACTCGCTGTGTAATGAGGCGGAAGTAGCGGCTCAGGATTCTGATCCTGAGACCGCTCTCAATCTGGATACACCTGATTGTGACGCCATAGTACATAATCTTATAGCGTCCATCTATAGAATGTGGGTTATTTCTCACAGCTCCTCCAGTGGAGGAGTCAGCTTCACGTATTTTTCTGGACCACTCTGCCTTCAGAGAGGCAGTCCAGGAACACCACGCTTATCCAGATATGCGCTTCTCCAAACGGCTTAGGATACACGTTATCCCTGTCCCCTGACTTGGCCAAGGTCTGGACCCAATGTCCCGAGCGGCATCCTCCAATCTCCAGGCTTGTAGCTAGATCCATAGTGCAGTGGGAGATGGAACTGCAAACTCAAAGATGCCACTGACAGACAGATGGATCTCTGGTCGAAAGCCATCTATGAGGCTGTCGGCGCACCGTTGGCTCCGGCATTCTCTCCCTTGGGGCACTCCAAGCTATTTCAGCTTGTCTTACACAGATTGACACGGTTACACGTACATCTGTGCCGCAGGTGGCATCCTTAACCTCTCAAATGTCTGCATTTGTTTCTTACGCGATTCAGGTTGTCCTGGACTCTGCGAACCGTGCGGCGGTAGCCTCCGCTACTCCGTGTTTTTAAGCAGAGCCTGGTCTGCTCGTTAAGTGAATGGAAGGCAGATTCTGCTTCCAAAAAAGGTTGCCTAACCAGTTGCCTTTTTCTGCTGACCGACTGTTTGGTGAGCGTTGGATGTAACCATCAAACAGTCCAGGGGTAAGGATTCATCCTTTCCTCAGCCCGGACACAACAAACCCCAACAGAGCAAGAGGCAGTCGGGGTTTTCGGCCTTTTCGAGGCTCGGGCAGGTCCCATTTTTCCTCGTCCAATGTGGACTCAAAAGGATCAGAGGAGCTAAGATTCTTAGCGGGCTCAGTCTCGCCCAAAAAAGCGACAGTCTGAAAACCCGCTTCCAAGGCGGCTTCCTCATGACTTGCGGCCTCGGTCGGTAGCAGGCTCTCCCGCCTTGGCGATATTTAGCTGCCATAGGTCAATGACCATTGAGTGTGAGACATTCTGTCTCACGGGTACAGGATAGAGCTCACTTCTCGTCCTCCAACTCGATTCTTCAGAATTTCTCCACCTCCCGGCCGGGCCGCTGCTCTTCTGCAAACAGGGTGCACTCTATAGGCAGAAAGAGTGATGACCCCCGTTCCTCTTCAGGAACAAGGTCACGGTTTTTACCCCAAATTCTTTGCGGTACCTATAACAACGGGCCGTTCCGTCCCGTTCTGGATCTAAAAATGCTCAGCAAGCTCGTGGACACCAGGCGGTTCCGGATGGAATCCCTCCGCCATGTCATCGCCTCAAGGTCCCAAGGATATTTCCTAGCATCATTAGGCATCAAGGATGCTTATCCACACGTGCCGATTGATCCAGAGCACTAGCGTTTCTACGCTTCGTTATAGGAGACGAACACCCTCTGTTCGTAGCTCTACCTTCCGGCTAGCGACAGTCCAACTGGTCTTCGCCAAGGTCAGGGCAGCAGTAGTCACAGTCCTGCACTCTCAGGGTCACTCTGTGGTCCCGTATTTAGACGATCTACTTGTCAAGGCACTCTCTTAGGAAACATGCCAACACTGCCCGAACGTTGCGCTGGAGACTCTCTAGAGTTTTGGGTGGATCATCAACTTTTTAAAGTCAGATCCGACCCCGACCCTATCGATAACATATCTAGGCATAGAGTTTCTTACTCTCTCAGCGATAGTGAAGCTGCCGCTAGACAAACAGCATTCACTACGGGCTGCAAGCTCTTCTTTAAGAACCAGTCGCACACATTGAGACGCCTCATGCACTTCCTACGTAAGATGGTAGCAATAGAGGCAGTTCCTTTCGCGCAGTTTTACTGCGTCCACTACAATGGGACATTCTCCGCCAATGGGACGAGGACTCGACGTCCCTCAACAGAGTCGTCGTTCTTTCTCAGGCGGCCAAGGAATCTCTACGGGGGTGGCTTCTTCTCACCTCTTGGTCAAAAAGAAGGTCCTTCCTATCCCCGTCCTGGGCGATAGTTACGACAGACGCGAGTCTATCAGGGTGGGGAGCAGTTTTTCTCCACTACAGCGCTCAGGGTACGTGGACTCAGCAAGAGTCCACTCTTCAGATCAATGTTCTTGAACACAGAGCAGTGTATCTTGCCCTACAATCCTTCCAACAGCGGCTGGAAAGCAAGCATATCCGACTTCAGTCGGACAGCTCCACAGCGGTGGCATACATCAACCACCAAGGAAGAACGCGCAACCGGCAAGCCTTCCAGGAAGTCCGGCAGGTTCTGATGTGGGTGGAAGACACGGCATCCACCATATCCACAATTCACATCCCAAGTGTGGAAACTAGGAAGCTGACTTCCTAAGTCGCTGAGGTGTGGCCGAAAGAGTATGGTCTCCTCACCCGGACGGGTTTCAGGAGATCTGGCGCCGCTGACAGAGGCCGGACGTCGATCTAATGGCGTCACGGCACAACAACAATGTGCCAGCTTCATGGCACGGTTTCACAATCATCGAGCTCTGGCGGCAAACGCCTTAGTTCAGCATTGGTCGCAGTTCCAGCTACCTTAGGTGCCACCTCTGGCATTGTTGCCCAGAGTACTGCGCTAGATCAAGACCGACTGCGGCCGCGCCATCCTCGTCGCTACAAATTGGCCGAGGATGTTGTGGTACTCGGTTCTGTGGTGCCTCACGGTAGGCTAACCGGGGGCACTACCAGACCAATCAGACTGGCTGTCTCAAGGGCCATTCTTCCATTTGAATTCTACGGCCCTCAACCGGATGGTGTGGCATTGAGTCCTGGAACCTAGTGTCGTCAGGATTACCTCAGGACGTGGTTGCCACCATGAGACGGGCTAGCATACCAACGTCCGCCAAGATTGACCACAGGACGTGGAAGATGTTCTTATCTCGGTGCTCGGCGCAGGGTGTTTCTCCCTGGCCGGTTGCATCGTCTATGTTTCCTTCCTTCCTGCAATCTAGGTAGGAAAATGGGTTGTCGCTCAGTTCCCTTTAGGGACAAGTCTCAGCGCTATCTGTATTTTTTCAGAAACGACGACTTCCTCAGGTACGCACGTTCCTACGGGGAGTTTGTCTTCTCAGCACTCCGTACAAGCGGCCGTTAGAGCCCTGAGATCTGAACAAGGTTCTAATTGCTCTCCAGATGCCGCCTTTCGAGCCTTTGAAGGATGTCTCCCTTCCCGTTTTTCACGGGAAGTGGCCTTCTAGTAACGGTCTCGTCTCTTAGGAGAGTTTCCGAGCTAGCAACGCTTTCATACAAACTCCCTTCCTGGTCCTTCACCAGGACAGGGTAGTTCTGCGTCCGGTTCCGGAATTTCTCCCTAAGGTGGTATCCCATTTTCATATCAATCAGGATATCACCTCACCTTCTTTGTGTCCTCGTCCAGTCCATCAATTTCAGAAAGATTTGCATCTGTTGGTTCTGGTGAGAGCACTCAAGTTCTACTTCCCGCATGGCGCTCCTGCGCCACCCGGATGCACTCTTTGTCCTTGTCGCTGGTCGGCGTAAACAGTCGCAAGCTTCCAGATCCACCCTTGCTCGGGGGCTCGAGGAACCAATTCTTGAAACCTACAGTTCTACTGGGCTTCTGGTTCTCTCAAGGCCGAAGGCCCATTCTACCAGAGCCGTGGGTGCATCCTGGGCATTACGGCACCAGGCTACGGCTCAGCAGGTGTGTCAGGCACCCACCTGGTCGAGTCTACTTACTTTTACCAAGCATTATCAGATGCATACCTACGCTTCGGCAGACGCCAGCCTAGGTAGATAAGTCATTCAGGCGGCGGTTGGCCACCTGTAGGAGAGGGCCGTTTGACGGCCCTATCATGAGGTATTCTTTTACCCACCCAGGGATTGCTTTTGGACATCCCAATTGTCTGGGTCTCCCAATGGAGCGACAAAGAAGAAGGGAATTTTGTTTACTTACCGTAAATTCCTTTTCTTCTAGCTCCAATTGGGAGACCCAGCACCCGCCCTGTTTTCTCGGGGTTTTTCTGTTTTTTCGGGTACACATGTTGTTCATGTGGTATGGTTCAGTTCTCCGATGTTTCCTCGGATTGAATTGGTCTTTAAACCAGTTATTGGCTTTCCTCCTTCTTGCTTTGGCACTAAAACTGGTGAGCCAGTGATCCCACTGGGGGTGTATAGCCAGAAGGGGAGGGGCCTTACACTTTTAAGTGTAATACTTTGTGTGGCCTCCAGAGGCAATAGCTATACACCCAATTGTCTGGGTCTCCCAATTGGAGCTAGAAGAAAAGGAATTTACGGTAAGTAAACAAAATTCCCTTCTTCTACAGACCATGAATGTGTTGGTCCTCAGCGTTTAAAGTTAAAAACAGCAATATTTCTGTATTTTCCAAAACCTAGATAATGAAGTTTAAGAGTGCACGTGTTTGTGTGTGTATGTATATACAGGGTGGTCCAAAAGTAGGTGGACAGTATGTGTAATAGGGTTATGAAGGGGGAGATTTATCAAACACGGTGTAAAGTGAAACTGACTCAGTTGCCCTTAGCAACCAATCAGATTCCAGCTTTCATTCTTCACAGACTCTTTGGAAAATGAAAGCTGGAATCTGATTGGTTGCTAAGGGCAACTGAGTCAGTTTCACTTTACACCATGCTTGATAAATCTCCCCCTTCATAACCCTATTACACATATTGTTCACCTACTTTTGGACCACCCTGTGTGTGTGTGTGTGTGATTATTGATAGATATCACACACACACACACACACACACACGTACGTACAAATATATATATATAATCTTAAATTTCATAGATTATAGGCCATTTTCTGATGATACATTGGTTGCCTATAGCAACCAATCCCAGAGCAGATTTGATTTCACCAGAGCACTTTAAGAAATATAAGCTAAGCTCTGATTGGTTGCTGTGGACAACAAGGACAGATTTATTTATTTTTTGTGTGTTCACAATGGTGTTAAGGGAATGTCTTTTTAATAAATGTGGCCTGATGAGTTTACTGTAATGTCGTCTATATAATGGTGACAAAGAAAACTCTATAATATGAAAAGAAAGGGTCAATGTGGAAGACGGCAACAATAAAAAGGATTTTTTTTGTGTGTGTGGTTTTTTTTTGAGTGAACACATAAGAGTTAATTGTTTGCTGTGAGCAGCCGTCCTCTCTGCGGGGCTCGGTCCCATGACACTGCTACAAAACCTAATCCTGTTCATGCTGCAATCCCGGCAAATATCAAGCACTGGGGGAACTGACAAGTGCACGATTGTACGGTAATATGGAAATACAGGCGGTATAAATAATCTAACATATACAATAATGGGGAGAGAGTCTCCTCTGAGCTTTGCGGTCCATAGGCTTTCCAGTAATATGGAGCGTGGTGGGCGCATAGAGTGTCAGCTCTTGTGGTCCCTGCACTTCGGCTTATACCGCCCTGTCTGCCCAGTCATGGTGCGGAGCCTTTATTCATCAAGTAGGGAGGTTCACGCTTTGCTATTCCTGAAGCCTTGGTGTTTGGGCTTTTTCTCACGCTCCCCCCCCGCCTCGGGTTTTTGTGGGGGCACAAAGGATTTGTGACCTGTTACTTGCACACACACAAAAGAGAGACGCACACACACAAAAGAGAGGCACACACACACAAAAGAGAGGCACACACAAAGAAGCTGGATAAAAGGGGGCACACTGCAGCGAAATTCTGGATTTAGCTCTTTTACATCCAGAATTTATTTTTTTATTTTTGTAAATAAAGAATAAATCCTGTTATTTGTTATTTACCGACGCTTAGGTCTGCAGAACCGTGCCGTGTCATTGTGGCTGTATTACTTTTTAAATGATTGCTTCCTTTTTTTCTTTCTTTCTCTATTCCTGTCTATGACTGCTCGTCTCCCCACATACCCCAAAAAAAAAAAAAAGTGACACTTCAAATGAAATATTTTGCTGCTGTCCCTTTAAGGCAGAAGGCGGGACCTGCTGTCATATATTGGGCTGATAAACACTCAGAAGTGGCCACTGTAAACTTGGAGATTAGAGATCGGTGTGAGGTGGCTGGAGAGGAGGCAGCGAGGACGGCAGGTGCGGAGGATGATGGGCGCTGCGACTAGTGACACAGCAATTATAAGGTTTGCCAAAGAGATTTACATTCATATGTAGGTAGTGCAATGCAAGCTGAGGTGTGCACTAAGGGTTAATAGAGGTGTATAAGTTACACAAAGTATAGCAGTGTGAGCTTTTTGTGTGCATTGTATAGATACATACCTGGCAGCGTGCACTCATCCACATGTGCACAGTATGGATTTATATAGGAGAGCATGTTTCGGTACTTGTGCACAATGTAGATATAGAAATGTACTAAATGTAGAAATATACATACAGGGAGAGAGTGCCTGTGTGTGTCCATGTATAGATCTGTATACAGCAGTGTGCACTCTACTATATGTGTGGCTCTGTACATAGGAGTGTGCACTCTACTACCTGTATACAGTCTGGCTCTATACATAGGAGTGTGCACTCTACTACCTGTATACAGTCTGGCTCTATACATAGGAGTGTGCACTCTACTACCTGTATACAGTCTGGCTCTATACATAGGAGTGTGCACTCTACTACCTGTATACAGTCTGGCTCTATACATAGGAGTGTGCACTCTACTACCTGTATACAGTATGGCTCTATACATAGGAGTGTGCACTCTACTACCTGTATACAGTCTGGCTCTATACATAGGAGTGTGCACTCTACTACCTGTATACAGTCTGGCTCTATACATAGGAGTGTACACTCTACTACCTGTATACAGTCTGGCTCTATACATAGGAGTGTGCACTCTACTACCTGTATACAGTATGGCTCTATACATAGGAGTGTGCACTCTACTACCTGTATACAGTATGGCTCTATACATAGGAGTGTGCACTCTACTACCTGTATACAGTATGGCTCTATACATAGGAGTGTGCACTCTACTACCTGTATACAGTCTGGCTCTATACATAGGAGTGTGCACTCTACTACCTGTATACAGTATGGCTCTATACATAGGAGTGTGCACTCTACTACCTGTATACAGTCTGGCTCTATACATAGGAGTGTGCACTCTACTACCTGTATACAGTATGGCTCTATACATAGGAGTGTGCACTCTACTACCTGTATACAGTATGGCTCTATACATAGGAGTGTGCACTCTACTACCTGTATACAGTATGGCTCTATACATAGGTGTGTGCACTCTACTACCTGTATACAATATGGCTCTATACATAGGTGTGTGCACTCTACTACCTGTATACAGTATGGCTCTATACATAGGTGTGTGCACTCTACTACCTGTATACAGTATGGCTCTATACATAGGTGTGTGCACTCTACTACCTGTATACAGTATGGCTCTATACATAGGTGTGTGCACTCTACTACCTGTATACAATATGGCTCTATACATAGGAGTGTGCACTCTACTACCTGTATACAGTATGGCTCTATACATAGGAGTGTGCACTCTACTACCTGTATACAGTCTGGCTCTATACATAGGAGTGTGCACTCTACTACCTGTATACAATATGGCTCTATACATAGGAGTGTGCACTCTACTACCTGTATACAGTATGGCTCTATACATAGGAGTGTGCACTCCTACTACCTGTAAACTATCTGGCTCTACGTATGAATGTGCAGTCTACTACCTGTATGCTGTATGCCTCTATACATAGAAGTGTGCATGCTACCACCTGTATAGTCTGACTCTATATATAGTGTACGCTCTATACATAGTAGTGTGAACTCTACTACTGGTATATAGTCTGGCTCTCTACATAGTAGTGTGCACTCTATTACCTGTGTACAATATTGCGCTATACATTTGAGCGTGCACTCTACTACTTATGTACATTAAGGATCCAGGCATTGTATTGTGCACTCTACTACCTGTATACAGTATACGTCTATACATACAAATGTGCGGACACTACAATCTGTGTACACTATGGCTCCATACATAGGCGTGTGCAACCTACCACCTGTATACAGTCTGGCTCCATATATATACATGTGTGTATATATATATATATATATATATATATATATATATGTATATATATAGAGCCAGACTGTATACAGGTAGTAGAGTGCACACTCCTATGTACAGAGTTATATTGTATACAGATTATAGTGTGCACATTTGTATGTATAGACATATACTGTATACAGGTAGAAGAGTATACAACTGAATGCATAGCGCCTTAATGTATGTAAGTAGTAGAGTGCACACTATCATGTACAGAGCCAGACTGTATACCAGTAGTAGAGTTCACACTACTATGTATAAAGCGTACACTAAAATTATATATATATATATATATATATATATATATATATATTATGCATTTCCCTATTTATATATATATATATATATATATTAGGGAAATGCATTATATATATATATATATATATATATATATATATATAATTTTAGTGTACGCTTTATACATAGTAGTGTGAACTCTACTACTGGTATACAGTCTGGCTCTGTACATGATAGTGTGCACTCTACTACTTACATACATTAAGGCGCTATGCATTCAGTTGTATACTCTTCTACCTGTATACAGTATATGTCTATACATACAAATGTGCACACTATAATCTGTATACAATATAACTCTGTACATAGGAGTGTGCACTCTACTACCTGTATACAGTCTGGCTCTATACATAGGAGTGTGCACTCTACTACCTGTATACAATATGGCTCTATACATAGGAGTGTGCACTCTACTACCTGTATACAATATAATTCTATACATAGGAGTGTGCACTCTACTACCTGTATACAATATGGCTCTATACATAGGAGTGTGCACTCTACTACCTGTATACAGTCTGGCTCTATACATTGGAGTGTGCACTCTACTACCTGTGTACAATATGGCTCTATACATAGGAGTGTGCACTCTACTACCTGTATACAATATGGCTCTATACATAGGAGTGTGCACTCTACTACCTGTATACAGTATGGCTCTATACATAGGAGTGTGCCCTTATCTACATATACAGTCCTCAACATTGAAATTTCACCTCCAGGAAAGAAAAGTTGTGGAATTCTGAAAATCCTAGGATCCGTAATTCCAGGCCTTTCCCTTCTTGGCGCTGCAGTTCCAGTGCTGAGGAGTGCGTGTGCACTTGACTCTGTGTGTACTACCTTCCTCTATAAATAGGAGTCTTCTTCTCGCACCTGCTCCTACAAGGTGCGTAGCGGTGACTTCACACCTCCTGCCGGTATCCGCACACTCGAGGATCGTGTTACACTGGGGAAAAAATGATTATGGGAGAAACAATCGGGGAGCGGTGGAGTGATAAGTGGGAGAGCGATATGCGCCATTGTGTAATCTGACTCCTCATCCCACCATAGATTATTGGGGATCCACTATATAGATCCGGATTGATCTGATTTACTGGATGTCAGTGGGGTCCAGAGATCGTCAATATATTTAATGATTGAAAGTTTAATCCTGAAAATCAAATTAAACAATTGCATTTCCAGTGTAAGATAATAGTGTATGTGAATATTGTAATCTCATTGTCCCCCCCTTCCTCCGCCATCATCGCATTAATAATAGAGTGTGAGCTCCACGTCTGTAATAACGGGGTCGGAGGCAGTAATTATGTGACAGGAGGCTTTGTTTGTGATGGAGGAGCAGTTATTCAGTGGCGGGGAAGGGTGTAGGGTATATATTAGCAGTTTGAGGAGGGGGGAGGTAGATAGGTGACAAAAGATGCTTGGCATTCCTAATGAGATGTGAAAGTGCCACGTTAGCTCCAAATTCAACAAAATGCCGTTAATATGGAGGCACATTGAGAAACATGGAGACACTGGAGAAAAGGTTCATCTTGCCACCACGTGTCCTATAATATCGACATATTATACATAAAGCCATATTCAATTCCTGTACTGGGATATTAAATGGGATATTCCCATCCAGGACCAGGTATGTTTGTACTTTACACAGATATCCCATTGATTTCAATGACATCTGTGTAACGCTTTATTTCACCTGTGGAGGCGCTGCAGAGAAATTGAACATTTGCTTCTAGAGCGCCCACAGATCGCTTGGGATCCATGTGATCCGCACATTCCCCCAAAATGTATGAGAACCTTAAAGTAGTGTATTCAGACCAAGTGTAAACCGAAACGTGTCCAATTACTGGCAGCAAGCGGAGATCTCAAAAATGGTGGGATGATAAAACATAAAGAACATTAACAATGTAAAGAAAATATATCAGTAAAATAAATCACCCCAAACTACATACCGTATATATGGTTGGATAACTAGATCCATCGACACCTTTAAATCTGCTATCTGTTGCTGCATTCCCAAGAAATTAGCTTTTTTAAATACATATGCAATTGCGTTCTTAGCCTTCGTCCGGCTGAATAGGTACAATTGTAACTATTCCATTTTAAAATTGCAATAATTTTTTTTTTCTCGAAAAGCCGTAGAGGGCTGAAATTTCGTGAAATCTCAGCAGTTTTGGTCCAGAATATATTGGCCAAATTTCAATAAAATATCTCCACCCCCTTCAGAGATAAGGGGTCGAGAAATTTTGGCAAAATTATGCAGCCTGACGAAGGTTGAAGGGACTCTGTCACAAGGTTTATGCTCTCCCATCTGAGAGCAGCATAATGTAGAGACAGAGACCCTGATTCCAGAGATGTGTCACTTACTGAGCTGTGTGCTGTCATTTTGATCAAATCAATGTTTTCTCTGCTGCAGATCTAGCAGTTAGGGTGCAGTCACACTTGTGCATATGTTGCGCAAGTATCAGATTGCATCACCCGCCATGCCGCAGACTCTGCTTACAAGAGCGGGTCATCTGCATGTATTTCTATGCAGCCAAGACGCTCCTGTCCGGAGAGCATCAGGCCATGATGGGTGATGTAATGCAAGACTCGTGCAAGATATGCACAAGTGTGACTGCACCTTTGTAGAGAGTTCATGCATATGCTGGACTACATGCAGCATGCCAAGTAGTCCTGTAATGATAATCTACTGCTGATTAAGTAGTGATTTTATGAAAACTACACTAAGCAGCCCAGTAAGTGACACACCACTGGAATCGGGGTCTTTGCCCCTACAGTATGTTGCTCTCATATTAGATGGTAAAAACCTGGTGGCAGATTCCCTTTAAGGCTGCGTACACACATCAGTTTTTGGCCATCAGGCGCAATCCGGCAGAAACATGAAAAAACGCATCCGGTGTCTGTTGACGCTGGATACGTTTTTTTCCACATAGACTTCTATTAGCGCCGGATGGCATTGCGTTCCCTCTGGATTTCGCCGGATCCGGCAAAATGTGCTTATCCGGCGGCCGGATGGATTGTCGAAGTGAACGTTTTTTGTCTCCGGCGAGACAAAAGCGTACAGCGTGTTTTATAATGCAAGCCTATGGACGCCGGATGCGGCGTAATACGGCAAAAACCGGATTACGGCCGCCGGATCCGTTTTTTTTAACTGCACATGCTCAGTATCACAACGCATCTGTCAAAAAACTGAAGGAACTGATGGGAAAAGCTGATGCAACTGATCAGATTTTTCGCCGGATTGTGTCTGATGGCAAAAAACTGATGTGTGCACTTAGGCCGGTTTCACATATCCGGCTTTTCGCCGTTTTGAAGGATCCGGCGCGCTCCCGTACAGTGTTTACAGTACACTGGCAGCGCAACAATCGCCGGTTACATGCTGTCATGTGACCGGAGCATGTGACCCGGAAGTTGCGGCGCTGTCATTGTACTGTATCACACTGTACTGACATGCGCCGCATCCGTCAAACCGGCGAAAAGCCGGATATGTGAAACTAGCCTAAGGCTATGTTCACACGTTGCGTTTTTTACCGCGTTTCTGCAGCGTTTTTGGCAGCAGCGTTTTTGGGCAAAAAGGCATGCATTTTTGTTTTCCAGCAAAGTCTATGGGAAAAGCAGAAATCCTGTCTGCACTTTGCTTTTTTTTCTGCAGCGTTTAATTTGCATATTTGTGGTCAAAAACCATGCTGAAAAAGAAGCAGCATGTCAGTTGTTTTTGCCATTTCTGCAGCGTTTCCTTAACATTGGAGTCAATGAGAAATGGCAAAAAGCAACCAAAATCACAATTCCTGCGTTTTACATGCTTTTTACCTGCTTTTCAACTGCGTTTTTGGCTCCAAAAACGCATGCTTTTCTGGCCAAAAAGTAATGGGTTCTAATGTTCCTTTACACACACACAATAACCGAAAATTTAAATGTAAAAAAATAATAAACTTTAGCTATTTTTCTGTTAAAATGTGCATAACCACTATTATTACATTAAAATTGATAATTTACCATATAATTTTATTAAAAGTTAATTTTATACTTTTTTTCTCTTTTTTCATTCTTTTTGACTAATTCAACTTTATTTCTCAGTGTCTTGATCTCAAAAACGCATCTGCAGAAACGCAGGTGAAAACGCAGGTAAAAAGCGCTAAAAACGCACCAAAAACGCGGTAAAAACGCATGCGTTTTTAGCGCTAAAAAATGGTCAAAAGCCATTTGGTCAAAAACCAAGGGAAGGAAAACGTGCAGAATAAACTGCAGGTACACCGACGCAACGTGCGGACATAGCCTCAGTGCTATGGGTTCAACAGAGCACGTAACGAGCCTCTGCCTGCCAAGATTGTATTCCCACCCACGCCAGTCTCTTTAGCTTGATTTGCAGCCCACTGTTTAAGTTCTTTGTCAGGTTCCTGATGTCTCTGGTTGTGGAAATGGCCTCAGGAGGGAGTGGCTCCTTCAGTGCTCCATCACAGCCAAAGCACTTAACATTTCATTCAGATATGAATTAAAATACTGATGTTTTGAAAATGCAGCAACAGATAGAAGATTTAAAGGTGTCAATGGATTTAAATATCAAGGAATTGCATGTCCATGTGTTTGATTTGAGGAAAGGGAGGGATGGATTTGATCTTACTGACAGATTCTCTTTCCTGGATTATTATATAAGTGTATACTAATATATAGACCATCTTAATCCATGCAGGTGCTCTCAATGAAGGAACCATAACCATCTCCTTCCCCATGCTCCTCCCCTTTCTGTTCCTCTGGAGCCTGGCCATACCAGGTGGCCTTGCCTTCTTCCCAAATTTCTGGTCTAAGTTCCTGTCCTTCACTTGGGGATCTTTCACTCATCAGGATCTGACGGAAGAAGCCGTGCTCAATATCACCCTACAAATTCTACTGGACAACAAGCATCCCACCAGACCCCCTCTTCGCTGGGAAGACTTTGAGGTGAGGAGGCTTCAGATTGGCCTATGTAGATTTTACATGAAGTGCGGATTGCGGCTCGGCTCTTGTAAAGTTGTAGCTCATGTCATGCTGGGAGTTGTAGTGCATAGCGGTACATTGTTGAATACAGCTCAAAATATCGCAACTACTATTATACTGCCCCCTATGGACAAAAATATATGCCTGAATAGGAATTTCTTTTTTACCTGATTTTTAGGTATTAGAGGATATAAACCCTAGAGGGCCCCATACTTTATTAGTGTTGGGACCCTGTGCATATAGAATGTCCGCCCCTGGATAAACTCCAATGAATCACAATACGGCTTGTTGTAGTTCATTATAGGTTTGGCAGCTACAGAGGGGATATTGGTTTCCTATACACAGATCCCAAATCAGACAAGATGGAGGCACAGGCGTCTTTCCAAGGTCCATGACTAAGCAGTGCATTTTAGGAGCTGATATAAAGCACTTTGTAATTGGCAGTAGCTCTTGGCTGCGCTGTCTCTTCCCCTTGTCCAGATCTCTACCGCTGTAAGAGCATGCTGAGAGTTATAGCCGTAACCCCGGCAGACATACAGGTATAGCCAAAGTACCTTACATATCCTTCAAAGGGAACCTCTCAGGTCCCCCATGCCCTCCAAACCAGGGCGGCCACCATGGAAATTCAGGACCCCATACTGGCAAAATCTTTGGGCCCCCTTGAGCCTCAACCCCAGCTCCGCCTCCATCCCTCCTTCCACAGTCTCATCACCATTCTTGGAAGAGCTTAAAACTTGTGTATCTCATATATATATTTATAATGAAATATTTCCCTCAGAAAATTAACAATACACCCCCTACACCGCCCCTGTCCATAATACACCCTCTACACCGACCCTCTCCATAATATCTCACTTTTCCTCTATGTATAATATCCTCCCACACACACTGTCCCTCAGTATAATATACCTCCACACAATGCCCCTCTGTATAATATCCTCCTGGTATACATGTCCCCATCCTGGTATATATGTCCCCATTCTGGGCCCTTCCTGGTATGTATGTGTGGCGCAACTGAGTACTGCACCCCTCCTGGGTCAGTACATTCAGGTAATCCAAAGGCTGGAATAGGGTGTGTACGCACAGACACATAGCAACCAGGTCTCCCACACCTTAGAGGGGACCCTTGGGCAGACCCAAGAGGGGGCGTTCCTCCACATCTCGTCTAGAGGTGTAGGGGAGGGACTGGAAGCTAGGTCAGGAAAGTAGGAGGAGCTAGCCAGTCTGGTAGCGGGAGAGAAGCGCAAAAGGTGGCAAGAGAGAAGGACGTGCGCTAGTCAGACCCTGCATGTGAAGTAGCCGTTAGCGGGGGAGAACAGTTACCAGCAAGTCAGTCAGAAAGATGCTGAGGAAGTCAGCTGGTCGAGTACGGGGACTCCAGGTAACTAGGCACGCACGAGGAACAGGTCCCTAGAGTAGACGTCCATTTACTGATCTGCTAAACATGCCGATGAGGGGAACCACAAGTCCCTCACCAACCAACTAGAGTCCGAGCCTCAGCAGCAACGAGGGGGCCCATGAGGGGGATCGAGCCTGAGCTATCCACCTTGGTCCATGCTGCTGGCAAATGGGCCAAAAAGGGGAGAAAAGGCAGTAGCGACTTCCCTGGATGAATCCCACGGTACTCCGAGTCAGGGGTTATCCGAAACAAGAAGTGCTAGGAAGGCGAGTTAATGGTTACCCTTAGACCAGCCTTAAGGATATCTGGTTTCACCTGGTTTATCTCAGCATTGCCCGGGTTACCTCACAGAAACATCTAAAAGTGAGTAAAGAACAGCTGAAAGACATCTTGGACTGAGACTGAGTTATTCTGGGACCTGTTGTTCCACAAACCCGAGCCCCTGGGGCCTGCCTCACTCACGGGAGGCCACAACATCCAGCTGCTGACCCCATCAGCCCCAGAAGCTTGTTAAACCAGCAGCGGTGGTCATCCATAACCCTGACCACAAACCGTGAGTGGCGTCACGACTCCCATATAAATAAACCTGACATACCTGTTGCCAGAAGTACCAAGAATTGGAGACCCTGTGACGTCCCCGAAGGTGGAGTGAAGTCCCTGGGGTGACCGCTGCAGGATGTCCCCATCCTTGTTTATTGTCCCCTTCCTAGCATATGTCCTCCTCCTGGTATTTATGTCCCCATCCTCGAACCCTCCTATGGTATATAGGTCCCCATCCTGGTTTATTTATCCCTATCCTGGTATATATGTCCCATCCTGGGCACCTCCTGGTATGTCTATCCCCCTCCTGGGCACATTCTGGTACATATGTCCCCTTTCTGGAATATATGTCCTCTTCCTGGTATATATGTTCCCATCCTGGTTTATATGTCCCCTTTCCAGCACATATGTCCCCATCCTGGGCCCCTCCTGGTGTGTATCTATATCTCCCTCCTTGGCCCACTCTGGTATATATGTCCCCATTCTGGTTTTATCTCTTTCCTGCTCTATATGCCCCACTACTTGTATATATGTACCTTCCCTGGGCCTCTCCTTGTATATTTGTCTGCTCCAAAAATAAAAAAAACAAACATTTTACTCACCCTCCCTGGCCCTCACGTCGTTCAGTGTCCTCTCTGAGCCGCAATGCATTTCAGCTGGATGTGCGCCCTCCAACGCACATCTAGGTGAATCAAGGCAGGGGCTGGGGTCAGTGGTCCCCCCACCTATCTTCAGCTCACGGAGCGCTTACCTTTCCCTGCTGGATGCTGCGTCCTCACCACCTCATCATGCTGGGCTGTGGGATGACTGCTCCACTTCACCTTGACCATGGCTAATTTACATGCTATGCCCTAGAAAATGCTTTGCATGCACCTTAATCGTGTGCAGTGGCTGAAGCAACACTGATAGATCCCTCTCCTGCGGCTGCGACTGGGGCCCGGAGCTTCATAAAGCTAAGCAATTACTCTGGCCTGACCGGGCCCCCTCTTCACCGGGCCCCATACACCAATCATGGTTACCATGCCCTGACAGCGGCCCTGCCTCCAACCCAACAGCATTGATCTCTGTATGCCCAAATTCCCTCCCTAACCAGCCCTGTATAAGGCTATTCACTAATATGAATTTTTTTAAAAACGACTTATAAACTTTGCTATTCTTATGCTAATTAGGGCCTTGACTAGTCGCACGGGCGGTGTTTTCCGAGAGTAGTTGGCCGTCTTTCCATGTTATTACAGCCCTGTGGGCATGATAACATGATTTCCCTAAGCCGGCCTCATTACCAGCTTCTGGAAATCTTGTGCATACGGCTCATTTCGGCCCCGTCGGTGCACCTTTTTCGGCCCCGTCGGGGCACCTTTTTCGGCCCCGTCGGGGCACCTTTTTCGGCCCCGTCGGGGCACCTTTTTCGGCCCCGTCGGGGCACCTTTTCGGCCCCGTCGGTGCACCTTTGAAACTTGGTGGATGTTTCCCGGTTTCATTAGGTGCAAACTTTATGTTCTCTAATTTACTGGGGTTTATCTGTTAATATGATTGGGGAGAAGAATATGGGGGCAATGAGCAAGATGAGCCTTCACAATAGGTCACCCTTGCATGCCCTGGAGTATGGAAGACCGCAAAAGTTCTTCCATCCTGTAGAAGGGATCCAGATAAGTGACAGGCCCTAGTACAGGTTTGTACTGGACATGACATTGCGTTGTCCATATTGTGTATATTTCCTATGCATATTAGTGTATATTGTCCTTCCATAGATCAGACAGCGCCATTTTCTGTGAGTCTTCGAATTTCTATATTTGCTGAGGGTCATGTACTCTTCCTCCCTGTCTTTCTAAGAAGAGGACCTCTGTGGTCCATGAGGTTTTGTATGTCAGGCTCATGTGACCGCGGGCTGAGCTGTGTCCTCTCCGCATCCTGTCATGTGTCCTACATGCAGAGCGTGGCTGCCATCATTACATGTTATTGCATAATGCTGAGCTGTGCGGCCGCTGCGTCTGCTGTGTATACACTTTACAATACACTGGGGAATTGCTTAAATAGCAACGCTCCGATATAGTGTGACTTTTCCATAGAGGCAGCGGCCATAAGGCCTAGCTCTGGTTTTCATAAAGGAGAAACTGTCTGTTGCCCATAGCAACCAATCAGAGCATAGTTTTCATGTTTGAGCCGTAGAATACAAAATGAAAGCTGCGCTGTGATTGGTTGGTATGGGCAATAAAGACAGTTGTTCCTTCGTGTTTCTGATATTGTCACCAGTAATAGTGACATTTTTCAGTGGGGCAGACTTAGACGTAACTTGAGACCCTTGGTTCTTGTGCACAAATACAACATCTGTAACAGAAGCCCCTATGGGGTGTTTGTAATACTGGGGTCTTCCAAAGTTTCATAGGGGCGCTAGAGTACCCCGAATTCACTAGTGTCTGGGTGCAACTTCTCCTCTACTCCCCCTATACAGGGCCGGTTGCAGGTGTATGGGGCCCCTAGGTGACCGAGTCCCATTGGGGCCCCTCTTCCCTTTTGTTTTTTCCTCATTATCCTCCATGAGCTAGAATTTTTTTTTTTTTTTTTCGGTCGATAGAGCCGCGTCAGGGTCATTTTGTTATCATACATTACCATTGCAATTTTGAGATCCATATAATTTTCTGATCTCTTCTTATAAGATTTTATTTTTTGAGGGGAGTGACTTTGCAATCTCTATACTTTTTTTTTTTTTTAATGTTTCTGCATAAAATATTATAATTTGTTGTTAGTTTGGACAGTTGTGGTACTACTACATTTTCTTTTTTTTTTTTCTTTTTTTCCTTTCTGGGAAAAGTGCAATGATATAAACTTTTATATTAAAAAAATATATATATATTTTTTTTCCTTTTTTGTTATATATTTTTATTTCCCCTTATCGGATTTAAACCTTTGGTCACTTGTACAATACGCTGTAATACTGTACTATTGTATTTTATAAATTACTGATATATAAATCCCAGACATTGATGTACAAATATGACCTTTATTAGGCTCCCCAGATGCCATGGGCAATGGGTGTGGGAAGAGGCACCTTCCCCCATTTCTAGCCTCTTAAATGCCGCTGCCAAGATTGACAGCGGTGTGAGGGGGACGGGGTAGGCAGTGGTAGTTGTGTGCAGGGGATACCCAAACGCAGCGCAGCCGCTCGGTAAACCCTTGCCTCCAGGTCGCCACCCCAGTGCAAGGATGCATTTGCCACAGTCCATACGTTCTCTGAATCAATAAAGCAGACACTGGTATAGTTCCTTTAACAGTGGATCTTTACTGAACTTCAACACAGAGACATCTTCTATTCGCATGACATGGACACCGCTTCTGGTCCCGACGGGGTTCCCTCCAGATTCTACTTCCACAAAATATTTAACGGCCGACTGCTTTCCTGGCACCTGGGCTCCATTGGACACCAATAGGCCCCTGATTCTCCTGTCTGATATCACACTGCACAAACCGATTCAAATAGTCCTTAAACCTATCCGTCCCACCCACAGGGATTAGCTTGCGCTTTGGAAAGGCTACGTACGACAGAACTCCTCTGTTCGTGCTTTAGTCAGGACCTACCCTTCTCAGTTACAAGCCCACTGACCTTCGGTCCCGCAGGGAATTTCTTTGGGTTTTCTTTATCCAGGAAAGAACGGACGCCACCCCGACTGACCGAACTAAACCTCGCTTCTGGGGACGCAGTTATACAGTCCTCTAAAGAGCAGGACCCCGCGTGTCCGGGATCAAAGGGCTGACCCTTAGGATCGTTAATCGGTATAATAGTTTGGCCTCCTCTTGCTATCTCCTCCTGGGGACTCCCCTAGCCTCCTTCTATATCCTGTCCTATATCTATCTATCTATCTATCTATCTATCTATATATATATATGTATATCTCCTCCTCTAAACCCTTATTCTACCTAACCAGGTCAGGGCAGCCGTCACTGAACCACATTGCCAGCTGGTGGCCATTTACAAAATACACACACAATAGAGTACATTAGTACATTGCAATAAACCTTGGGTGTTTTGGCTACTTCTACAGGGGGTGGCGTAGTCTTGACCCCCCTACAGCGGCATCCAAGAAGTTAAACTCCAAGCTCGGTCACAGGGGTTAGATTTAGGTGCTGGAGGCATAGGACAGCCCCTGAGCTGGCTCCATACATGTAGTGTGCGCCACCCTCTGAACATAAGGTAGATGTTGCAAATTGAAGCCCCCATGCGCCATGGGTCCCGGCACTAACCTGGGTTCGGCAGGTACTGACACCAACCCTGCTTCTATAGTTACATGTCTGGGCCATTGGGACCAGAATTTCAAGGGGACTATAACTCCACAGTGCTACATATCTCTGCATATTGTTCAATCTTTCTGATACAAAGCTCCAAATCCTCTGCTTAATTGCCCTGAGGCCGTCATGATCTTTTAGGTCTACCCATGATCAAACACTTTTTCCAGCTTCTAGATGTACATAATGATGATGATAATTATGTTTCTATTCATTAATCGCAAGCAGATTGCTTGAAAAAATTAAACAAATAAGAAAAGTATATTAGAAAGTTGTAGAACTTTTTATGATATTTATGATATATACAGCATATACTCCCTTATAATAGATGTAATAATCCTCAGAGAGTTGCCAATCAACTCCCACAGCATGAAATGACAAGTTCAGCTCTGCTACATCTAATATCTGTGCAGAACAGCAGCTTCGCTTTCAAAACATCTCTGTGGCCCTAAATGAGATCACATTGCCGCCGTCTTTTACTTGCCCTATTAGTTCTGGACTATTCAGCTCATTAATAATAGGAAAATGGTCATCGGGGATTGAAGGGGGATTGACAGACGATGAAGGGAGCAGGTGCATGAAGAAATAATGAGGAGATGACCTAGTCACATCCTTACCTCCTGCTGAGGCCACCATTGATGTCATGTTCTGCTTCAGGACACTGACTCTTCTTTGTGACTGGGGCCAAGGAACATCGGTGCTGACTCACTGCAAACTACCCCCCTGACAAGCCCTATTAGATCTGCCGTTATCCATGGTCCTGTATTGTGCAGATGCCAGGAACAGCATAATAGTTCCAGAATGAGTTTATATTCGTTATAATACTGTGAAAATATCGCAGAGTTACATTATGGTCTCCTGCATCATGTGGCTAAATAATTCCCCCAAACAGCGCCCAATTAATACTGACATACTGCCAAATAGTGCCTGAATAAAGCGGGCTTTACACGCTGCGACATCGCTAATGCGGAGTCGTTGAGGTCACGGATTTTGTGACGCACATCCGGCCGCATTAGCGATGCCGTTGCGTGTGACACCGATAAGCGATTTTGCATCGTTGCAAAACCGTGCAAAATCGCTAATCGGCGACATGGGGGTCCATTCTCAATTATCGTTACTGCAGCAGTAACGAAGTTGTTCCTCGTTCCTGCGGCAGCACACATCGCTGCGTGTGACGCCGCAGGAGCGAGGAAGCTCTCCCTACCTGCCTCCCGGCCGCTATGAGGAAGGAAGGAGGTGGGCGGGATGTTACGTCCCGCTCATCTCCTCCCCTCCGCTGCTATTGGGCAGCGGTTCAGTGACGTTTCAGTGACGTCGCTGTGACGCCGCACGGACCGCCCCCTTAGAAAGGAGGCGGTTCGCCGGTCACAGCGACGTCGCCGGACAGGTAAGTATGTGTGACGGCTCTGGGCAATGTTGTGCGGCACAGGCAGCGATATGCCCGTGTCGCGCAACAGATGGGGGCGGGTACCCACACTAGCGATATCGGGACCGATATCGCAGTGTGTAAAGTAGCCTTCATACTATCAGCTCATAAATAATACCACCAGTGACCAAATACTAGCCTTGTATATAGTGTAAAAAATATACCAACTTATTACACATATACAGTATGTAAAGAGTCCATAGAGTGCCCAAATAATGCTGCTATACAGCTTATAAATAATAATGCCATACTGTGACTGAATAATACTATTAAACAGTGCCCCAAAACAAAGCTAAACAGCCCCTACGTAATCTTTCCATACAGTGCCCAAATAATACATACAGTACAGCTTGTAAATAATAACTAATAAACAGTGGCCGAATAATACTGCCAAAAAGTATCCAAGTAATACTGCTATACAGTGTCAAAATAGTAATGCACACAGAGCATAAATAATATTGGCAGTGTTCAAATAAAACTGCAATACAGTGCAGAAACATTACTGCCATACGGCACATAAACAGTACTATCAAACAGTGTCCAAATATTACTGCCATACAGGTCACAAATAATATTGCCATACAGTGTCTGAATAATTTTGCAATGCTGGTGATAAATACTGCCAAACAGTTATCAAATAATATAGCTATATAGATCTTAAATAATACTTCCATGCAGTGCCCGAATAACACTGCCATATAGCTTGTAAATCATACCGCCAAGCAATATGCCCAATAATACTGCCATAAATAATACCAAAGTGTACCAAGTAATAAAGTCAGTGTCAAAATTAATAAAAAAAATTAAGCAATAATACTGCTATACAGTGCCTAAATAATACAATCATGATCTAAAGAATGCTATTGTATATTGATGAAATAATAAGACCATACTGTCTAAAAACAATACCGACATGCAATCCTTGGATAATCTTACCCTACAGTGACCACATGTCGCCATATAGTGCTTTTAAATAATACTTCCATACACTGTTTCTATAATGTTTCTACACTTTTAATGTTTATTTTGCTTGGACAGGACAAGACACTGACAGCGGATGCCATATTGGGAGCGTATTATGGAGAGGAAATGTCCTTGCGTCCCTTTCGAGCCGCCTTGAAGCAGATCGTTAGTGCCAATGCCAATATGGACTTTCTTAATGGCACCCGCAATGATCCCATCATGCACTTTGATTCTGAGAGGGTGAGGCAAGGAAATAGCCTTCTGCTACGAGCCCGTGAGGACCTGCTGAGGAACATGAGGGCCAAAGAATATGAAGGCGCACGAGAGATACTCGGTCAGATATTACATTCACTGCAGGTGAGGCCCAGTCAGATGAGGATTTTTTTTTTTCATTTATTTTTCATGTCATTTATTATATTTATGATACTTGCCATCTGTCCTAATTTCCGAGTTACAGTCCTGGCAAATTTGAGGTGTCACTGGTCAAAAGGGGGCCGGGATTATGTAAACCGTACCCCAAAGTTCTGGGGTGGGCAGGGCCATGGTCACTAGGCCTAATCTTCATATCCTGTGACCTGATATGAACAAAAAAAAAATATAAAAAAAAGAAAAGCAAAAAAAGAAAAGAAAAACAGGTTAGAAAATAGTTTTGGTACATGTGTGTATTGCCAAATTTTTTTTATCTTTGTTTAGTTTTTACATAACTCTGTAGTAAAGTTCAATTCCACACTGGTCCATTGTCGGCATAAATTTACTATGAGCACAAATGGGCAAAAAAACTATATTTATTACATGTTGCAGCCTACAGTTGATATCCTGCAGATCTTGGATGATTCAGCCCTTAGATGCCTCTAGCAGTTGCAGCATCTAAAGCGTTAACAGCCAATGGCTTACCTTAGAGTCCAGAAGCTTAAAGCGCTTGGAGCAATATGAAACGTTATCGCCTACCAATAGGATAGGGGATAAATTAATGTTCTCCGAGGGTCTGATCACCTGTGCCCCCCCCCCTTCCTCCACGATCTTGAGAACGGGGCCTCTGCCTAGTCCGTTCTGAAAGGAGTGGTGGTCACACATGCGTGGGATTGGTATGGACCTAGAAGCGGCATGGACTGATCTTTTCGCACTTGTCCCCGTAGGATTTTTACAGCCATACTAACTGGGTAGAACTGGGGAACACCAACGTCCATCCTAATCTCGGCGTGCCTGGAAAAGACATTGACTCCATAGCTGAAGGTAATGTTAGACTTCTGCAGTCTCTGCAATGCTGTCTCTGTCTCTTCCTATATCTCTGCTTTGGTAAGACTCATTTATTCCTCTGAGGTTTCCATCTCTAAAAAGTATCTCCTCTTCTGTTTATATATTTGTGACTGTCAATCTATTCTGAGCCTACTTTATATTGACCATTGCCAATTCCTTGTTTTTAAGAATATGATCCCGGTCTTCACTCCCACTAACCTGTGACTCTTCCCTCTTCTCTCCAACCCTCAGTCTCTGAACAGACCTGTACAGACTGCGCTGATGCCTCTTGTCAGAATAACATTGCAGCTGCCATTCAAAAGCGACATCTCCTGACGTCTGGATACTATGGGGTGTCACCCGTGAAGCCTCGAGGTGCGTAGCATGAAATGAGGAGTATTGATATCTATGTAATACATTCTCTTTGTCAGCTGCCCATAGTAGCACATGAGTGCTGCCATATGCTGACTTTGAGTCACCGTATTTTCCTGTAAGAAGAAGAAAAGCTTCCAGAGGACAGAAAAAATGGGCTACGTAGTAAAGACAAAAATGGGCCACGGCAGGAGCAGATTTTACAATTAAGACCAAAAGAGATCTTGCCAACCATTAGCAAATAGAAGTGGAAAGGGTTAATTGCCGCCCTGCTGTGCAAAAAAGATGAGTGCTTTATCTTCAATATGTGACTTTATTCTATGCGTTTCGGAGTTGCCCTCCTTCATCAGGGTCATCACCAGGTGATGATCCTGATGAAGGAGGGTAACTCCGAAACGCCCTCATCTTTATTGCACAGCAGCGTACCAATTAAACCTTTCCACTCCTACCGGCCATCACAAAGTATCCTCAAAACGGGGGCTCCAGCAGCTGATTATCCGAGGTTTTTCCCAGTGGTTGTGTCTGACACAACCCCTCCTCACAAGTGAGCAAAACCTAAATTGTAAGTTTACCGTACCTCACAGATAAGACCCTATTTTGCGCTTTTTGTTTCCGCCTATCAAAACATTAGCAAAGTTATATTGGACAATTCTCTCGGGACATCCAGGAGGTTCCCGGAAAAAAACAAAAACGGAGACCTGGAAGAGTTAACAAATGTCCCGGGTGCCATTACATACCTTGCAAAACCTCCAGGTTATACCAGGAAACTTCAGATGGAGTCCCGACTTCCAGACGTACATTCAGATGAAGAGATACGGGGAAAGGATTTGACCTTTTAAGTGTGCTGTGCAAATAATTTACTGTAGCACACCTTTTCCAAAAGTTGGCAAGTACGAGTGAAGGTCTGAGCGCGCCATAACAGCCACATGGTCCGCCCCTGTGTATATACTGTATTTGTAGTTTCACATTTAATAGAGAATGTAAAAGCCTGTACACTCTAAGCCTGCAAGGGCAGGACCCTCAACACCAGTCTGTCATTGTTAGTGTACTGTCATTTATATCTGTATCTTGTATATAACCACCTTCTCATGTACAGCACCATGGAATCAATGGAAGTCTAAAATAATAATAATACAACAAAAGAATACAGCAGCACTCTGTAAGGGCTAAGATACATGCAAACACAGAATATATGAACATTAAACAGCATTAATGCTACGTATATGGAATATAATTGGAAAAATGAAGGTACTTAGTGCATAAATTGGCCAATTCATTTGAGCCCATCAACCATGGCAAGGTGACTTTACTTTGATGAGACCCTAACTAGTCCACAAATTTATGAACAGATAAGATCCAGTACTAATTAAAAACACCATGAGGCTGATGGGAGGAAAACACAGACAGAGAATGTGGCAGTCAATACCTCCAACAATATACTAAAAGAAAAGGTCACCTTGCCGCGGTAATGGGCTCACATGAATTTGCTAATTGATGTGCCAAGTACCTTTCATTTTTATAAGTATATTCCATATAACATTAATGCTGTTTAAATTTCATATACTCTTCATTTCCATGTATCTTAGCGCGTACAGAGTGCTGCTGTATTCTTTTGGTGTATTTTGTGTAGTCAAAGCAGCTTGCAACTGTTCACACTTGTTTTGTTCCTGTTGGAGATACTAGTCAGTTTTTGTAATAGTAACAATATTAGAGCATGGAAACTACAGTATTTGCCCATAGCAAGCTATGTCCACATGTAAGTGATCCATACCAATGATGTACACAAAGCCTCGGCACACAGACTTTTTGTAGCGGTCTATAGGAATACATTGAGACTCATGCACATGCATAGTCCAAAATTTGTCAGAACTGTCAAACGTTTTGCTATGTAATCCTGCAAATTTGGTCCGTCCCTAGCCAGAGAAATGATGGTGTTTCTGTAAATTCCGCCTAAAAGTAAGCCTGGGCGCTGTCAGTGGCTTAAACGTCCCTCTTGTGTATGTATAATGAGAACTTAGCAAATTGTAAGGCAAGAAAAGGGGTTAAAAAAGCCTTGGATTTATATGAGGGTTAAATATATGTAATATTTGATTTTTTGACTGTCATTCATCCATCCCTTATCTCTGTACATTAGGAAAGTGCAGTCACGGAGGTCCATTTGATGACAGTAGAGAACGTAGTGCCCGAGGAGGGATCAACAAGGACACGGCTACGGCCATATTTTCCCCCCACCATTTTCTGCATGAAAAAGCAGCTATATTGGCTCTAAAGGCGACAATTAAATTTTTGAGCGAGTTGCGAACAGATGTGTCCGATCGAGACGTGCTGAGGTGAGCGGCGCGTGAACCGCACTTATGTTCTTAGAGATAAAGGATTATGTGATCCTACAGTCATCCATATATACACGTCTCTCTGCTTTAGACTTCTGGGCGTGTCTGCCTTCCCGGCTCTGAGCTTTGTCCTGGACACCACCGGCAGTATGGGAGAGGAGATCACATCAGCCCGTCTGCAGTCACGGAGCATTATCCAGAGGCAGCACAGGACTCTATTGGCACCAGACTACTACATCTTGGTGCCCTTCAATGACCCAAGTACGTTCCTCACTCCTTCCAATCTCATCCGTTCATGTCATGGGCAGTGTTATCTAGACAATCATGGCCATTTTTCTCCTTAGGCTTCGGTCCCGTCTATAAGACAAGTGACCCTGATGAATTTTTGAAGGTCCTCGATAGTCTCCATGCTCTCGGTGGTGGAGATGAACCAGAGATGTGTTTATCGGCTCTGCAGGTAGGTGTACGTGACCTTCACCCCATCTCTCAACATCTGTCTATCATTTTTGGCCATTTTTCATCACTGTTCTCCCCTTCTCTTCAGCTAGCTCTGATCAACACTCCTCCACTGTCCGAAATCTTTGTCTTCACCGACGCTTCCTCCAAGGATGCACATCTCCAAAGTACTGTGGAGGCCTTAATCCAAGAGAGGAAGATGAAGGTGAGTGTTAGATGTTGAGACAGTTGGAAAACTTCTTTACTTTGCGCCTGAAAGAGATTGTCTCGTCCAAAGGTGCTTTTTACCTGGGGGCTAAAATAACTGGAAGCAACGACTGCACCGTTCAACCAGTCATAGGACCGCTGCAGTTTGTGATCGGCTGCAGTGGTCAGCTGACTTGAACCATACATCATTGGATGTTTTTTGGATGATGTATGGTTTAAGTCACCAGACCTGACCCGCTGCAGCCCATCACAAGCCGCAGCAGGCTGGTTGATTGGTTGTCATCCTTTCTGGTGCCACAACAGACCACAGAACGGCTTCCTGTAGGCGAGTATGACTTTCTTTTTACAGAATCCAACCCCTGAACGACTGGTTTAAAGGGATTTTCATATGAATGAGACTTATAATCTATCCACCGGAAATGTCTTATGGATCGGCTAACCCTAAACCCCCATTCTTCTTACAACCGGTGGGCACGTGGTGCTGTTTTTGGAAGAAAGCCGCCATGTTTTACCATATCTTGACCAATAATAATGCGCTATCCACTGTCTCTAGGTGTCTTTCCTGATAACAGAGGATCCTTCCCGCTTGAGTTCAAGGAGTCGGCGGGAGGTTTTGCATCCAAACAGATTTGACCTCTACGCCGATCTGGCCTCCGTTTCTGGAGGTCAGATCATCTTCACCAACAACCAAGACATTTCGGAAGTTGCAAAAGTTATAACTGATTCGGCGTATTTTGATGTGGTGAGTAAAGACTGAGATTTGTTCCACATCGCTGTAGGATCGGTGCTCAGGTTATAGAAGGGAAAAGGTGCAAAATTTTGAATGCAACAAAAGTTGGACAACCCCTTTAAATAGATTTCGGATTGTCCTTGGAAATTTGTGAGCTTGCGTGTAATGGTGAGTCTTTTCCACTGCAGGTCACTCTACTACATGTGCAGACCTCGGAGGGAGGCATAGCTCACCATGTGTTTTTGGTGGATGAGTTTCTGCACAACGTCACGATTTACATAAACGGCGACGTCAGGGAATTCCGCGTCCACGATCCGACAGGTAATGGAGCGTCCTGGTGCTGTGATGTCAGACAATTATCGATATGTCAAGTGTTGACATTTCTATCTCACTCCTAACTAGGCCGAAAGCAAAATGGCCGCCGCCAGACTTATGGCAGATTTACCCGAGTGCTCCTGTCTGATCCTCTGCTGGTGGGGAACTGGACAATTTATATGAAAACTGTCGAACCCTACAGTGTTCACGTACAAGGTGAGCAACCTATATAGTATATAAGTAAGCCTTCTGGAGGAGAGCTGAGTTCCCCTTTGAAGCATTGCCTATAAGTAAGTCTCCCTAACCAGCTGGATCTCTTTAACCCCTTCCTAACACAAGACAAAATAATACGTGTATGGAGCTGGCTCAGGAGCTGAGCCTGCATCATGCTAGGAAGATGCTCACTGTAATATATAGCCAGCATCTGCCTGTGACTGCAGCGCCGACTTCCACTGGACTCCTCGCATCACAATTGCGGGGAACCAATGGGTTGTTTTGGACCCGGTGCCATTATGTTGGTCCTCCAGTGATGCCCAGCCTATGGATAGAGTTCATAGGAGAATGTCTTTCTCACTATATACTACGGTATTGTGGTATTGCAGTACTTACCGTAGTATTGGCTTAAGGATGATCGAGAGTTTAAACTTCAGAAGAAAACTAAAGAATAGAATAAAAATGAAAAAAAAAAATTACAAATTTGAATAGCCCTCATTAAAAATTAAACAAAACAAAAAAATAAAATATATATATTTTTATTTCTGATTGGGTTTAAAAAAAATAAAATAAATAAATAAAAAGTTATGAGATATATATATATATATATATATATATATATATATATATATATATATATATATATATAAAGCTGAGTGGAGGATACCGGGCACCGCTGATCCCTGTATGGCTGACAAAGCTGTGCTTTCAGGCAGGTGGAGACCTGGGTGCGTGTCCCAAAGCAAAGGCGATACAAGATCCACAATGAAGAGATGAAAGGTCGCACTCCAAAGGTCGAATAAAATATTTTTCTTTTTATTCCACGATCACATCAGGGGTACAGGTAGTGAGGGAGGATGAGGGTGTGCCACGTCGGACGTGTCCGACGTGGCACACCCTCATCCTCCCTCACTACCTGTACCCCTGATGTGATCGTGGAATAAAAAGAAAAATATTTTATTCGACCTTTGGAGTGCGACCTTTCATCTCTTCATTGTGGATCATATATATATATATATATATCTCTTATAACTTTTTATTTATTTATTTTATTTTTTTTTTAAACCCAATCAGAAAAAAAATCAAATAGCCAGAATCGTGTTTTTTTTCGTTCCTGCAAGACCACAAAAAATGTTATAAGAGGCGATCAAAACATCATATCTGCCCCTCAATAGTTTATACTATATACTGTAGGTTTGGTATCGCCATGATCGTACCAACTTGTAGAATCAAGTTCCTAGCTCATTTTTATAGCACGATGAACGCTGTAAAAACAAATAAAAAACTGGAATTGCTTTTTTTTGTGCAATTTCACCATATTGGATTTTTTTCCCCATTTTCCAGCAGTGGTAGAATACTGGAATCATTCTCAGCTAAAACTCATCACAAAAGAAAAACCCTCATATGGATATGTGGACAGAGTAATAAGAAAAAGTTATGACTCTTGGGAGAAGGGAAGAGAAGAAATTAAGATACAAAAAAAGGAAAATCGGCAGGTCAGGAAGGGGTTAATAAAACCAGTAGCTACTGAAAACCACACATATTTTTTTTCTTCTTTATTCGTTAGGTCGGAGCTCTGTTGATTTCCTCTATTACTTTGGGGTTCCTGTAAATGGGTCTCATCCTGGTCTCTACCAACTCAACAACCAGCCGGTGGCAGGTAGGTGATGGCGCAGGGTGCTAACCAGGTGTCGTCTCCTAGAACCTCTTTGTGTTCATACATGAAGCCATGGCTCCACAACGGGATATTGGACGAGGAAGGCCTCTATGATTTCCCTCTACTTTCCTCAGGTGTCCCCGCCATCCTGGTGGTTGATGCTGTTGGCCTTCCAGAGTCGGCCAACCTGAGCCTCGTCAGCTTGACAGCACGCAATGGGAAGACGCAGACAGCCGAGCTAGAGATGGCCAATCAGGGCGGACTCTTCATAGCCAAAATTAATGAGATCCCCGTCGGGGAATTTAGTGTTGGTGTGAGAGGTCAGGATGGAAGAGGACTCGAGCTGAAACGGGAGGCACCACAGCAACTGAGTGCAGCCGAGTGCATTGTTGAGGTACATTGGTTGATTTCGTGTTACTCTTGAATACAGACACCAAAAGGTCATTCTTAACGGAGCTGTCTCGTGTCTTCCAGGTGTCCAGTAATTCACTTGTGACACCAGGAACCTCTCATCCGATTTCAATGAAGATCACCAATTTTGGAGAAGCTCACTGCTATTCCATCACCATGAGTAATGATGTCAACAAGGACTCTCCTACATTCAGGTGAGCGGGTGGAGCGTTCCGAATAATACCCTAGTCCGGACATCCTGTATATGGCAGTCCATGACCTCTCTTCGATTAACACAGTATTTTTGCACCAAACATCATGAGAACAGCAACAAACTTGTTAATGTGATTCTCTGCTCTGCACAGGCCCTACATTTAGAAGGAACCTTCAATAATAAACTGAATAGAAAGTGGCTCCCTGTACCACACAGGGCCCTCCCTCAAACAATCTGTTGTATTCTTTCATTTTTCTGCAGCTTGTACTGAGGAATGTGAGAATTTCAATAGCATCAAGGAGGAGGGACACTGAGGAGTTGTCATTCAGGTTAGTTTGTTGGAGATGAAGCCACAGAGAGGAGGGACACTGAGAAGTTGTCATTCAGGTGAGGTGGGTGGAGATTTAGCAGCAGAGAGGAGGGACACTGAGGAGTGAGAGCAGCAGAGAGGAGGGACACTGAGGAGTTAGAGCAGCAGAGAGGAGGGACACTGAGGAGATAGAGCAGCAGAGAGGAGGGACACTGAGGAGTTGGAGCAGCAGAGAGGAGGGACACTGAGGAGTTAGAGCAGCAGAGAGGAGGGACACTGAGGAGTTAGAGCAGCAGAGAGGAGGGACACTGAGGAGATAGAGCAGCAGAGAGGAGGGACACTGAGGAGTTAGAGCAGCAGAGAGGAGGGACACTGAGGAGTTGGAGCAGCAGAGAGGAGGGACACTGAGGAGTTAGAGCAGCAGAGAGGAGGGACACTGAGGAGTTGGAGCAGCAGAGAGGAGGGACACTGAGGAGTTGGAGCAGCAGAGAGGAGGGACACTGAGGAGTTAGAGCAGCAGAGAGGAGGGACACTGAGGAGTGAGAGCAGCAGAGAGGAGGGACACTGAGGAGTTAGAGCAGCAGAGAGGAGGGACACTGAGGAGATAGAGCAGCAGAGAGGAGGGACACTGAGGAGTTGGAGCAGCAGAGAGGAGGGACACTGAGGAGTTAGAGCAGCAGAGATGAGGGACACTGAGGAGACAGAGCAGCAGAGAGGAGGGACACTGAGGAGTTGGAGCAGCAGAGAGGAGGGACACTGAGGAGTTGGAGCAGCAGAGAGGAGGGACACTGAGAAGTTAGAGCAGCAGAGAGGAGGGACACTGAGAAGTTAGAGCAGCAGAGAGGAGGGACACTGAGAAGTTAGAGCAGCAGAGAGGAGGGACACTGAGGAGTGAGAGCAGCAGAGAGGAGGGACACTGAGGAGTTAGAGCAGCAGAGAGGAGGGACACTGAGGAGATAGAGCAGCAGAGAGGAGGGACACTGAGGAGTTGGAGCAGCAGAGAGGAGGGACACTGAGGAGTTATTCGCGTTTGGTGGGAGGGGATTTAGCAGCAGAGAGGAAGGACACAGAAGTTTTTATTTAGGTTAGGTCGGAAGAGATTTGGAAGTAGAGAGGGGGGACACTGAGGAGATGTTAGTCAGGTAGATGGAGATTGAGTTTAAACTTTCATAAAGGATTTAGCAGCCTTTCTGACATTGATTTTCTCAGTAAGTACACTAGCCTGATCCGGTCTATTTAACAATGTATGCAGTTTGTATTGTGAAACGTAATGACAGATCAACTTTAAATTTAGTCCGGCTCTGTATTAAATTTTCTTACGTTTTTTAAGTCTTTGACCCCTCAAACACCCGTTTGTGACTGTTCTACGTGGCCGCTAACCTCTGCACCTCTCCTGACAGGGTACAGATGGGGTCTGGAAAAACAGAAGTAAGGATGATGGAGATCAGAACTCCGGACAACACAAAGCAGAATACCGTAATAACAGTGATGATGAAGGCTGACGTGTGCGGCGGTGGTGGCCTCCTCCAACCTCCCTGCTTCTCCCACCTCTCATTGATAGTCATTGGGGACAATGAGGTAGGTGATTCCTGCTCTACCAGATGTGGCGTATACTAAGAAGCCTTCTCAGTCCAATACAAGGTTCATACAAATACATATTTTTAGTTTGTCCTGAACGGGGCTCTTAAAGGATTCGAAAAACATGTCTACCTTTTTCCTAAAACAGCTCCACCCCTGCTCTCAGGTTTTGGATGGTACTGCAGCTCATCCTCATTTATTCCAATGGAGTTGATTTAAAGTACCAGACATGTGCGGCGATCACTCTGCCCTGGTAATCTAGGTTCAGTTCAGCCGAACCCTGGAGTTTTATTATGAACCCTAATTGTGGTTATGTTTCGACCTTGTGATATCATCTATATATGTTGGCACTGGACCCGTGGAAGCTAAGTTCTAGCGAAACGGCACGTCGTCGTCCGGCGTTGTATGGCTTGTCTCACCCTCCCCACCGCTTGTACCCTCATGTTTCCCCTGCAATAAAGACGGAGTGATATGGTGATCATCTGGAGTGCGACTTTCTTTCTCCTTTGGATTTATCTTGGTCTTCACCGCAAGTCTGCACCATGATCCCCTCCATGGCTCAGCAGGGCTCAAGTAGCTGAACGTGTAGTAACACGCGGAGTAGGTGGTGCACCGGGACTCTTACCTCTTTCATCTATATATGTATTGTCTACTGGCGGCGAGATACGTAATCTAAGAACTTCAGGAAAATGGCAGACTGAGATAATGAAAACTAAAGGTGCAGATTCTTGATTTGGCCCATAGGTGGTGCTATGGGAGCAATATATATATATATATATATATATATATATATATATATATATATATATATATATTTTTTTTTTTTTACACATCAGCTTGCAGGATAGTCGGCGTATGAACTGTTTATGGTGCTTAGCTGCTCCCGGTGGCAGAACTTTACTGCCATATTGTATATGTGTGCTCCTATTTTGTGTTTTCTTCCCTGCAGACCTCTACAGCGCCTCCTCCTGTTCTCCCTCAGCCGTCATATCTCCAGTCTTGCCCCTTGGCTCCCAGTCACTGCAAGGATCATCACTGGATCGCCATTCTTCTAGTCACAGACATTAATGGGATTCATTCCGTCCACGTTGTGAATGGTTCCGGTACCGCCGCCCTTTATTCGGATGCAGGAAATGATGGTGTCGAATACACGTCGGACTGCTGCCACTTCCACGCTGAACTATTGCTTACCAATCACAAGGGGGCGGTGTGGAGCTGCTCGCTTTCTGCCCCGGTCACCTCCGTGCAGGCCGGACATAAAGCCCATTATTTACTGTTCATACCGCTCCTGCTGATTCTTGCCGTAGGATTGGGGATATGTTACTTTCAAAAGAAAAGAAATGCCAATTACAACAGCCCAGAGGACTGCAAAAAGGAATCATGTTAACAAACTGGAAAATGAAGGCAGAAAAAAAATTCTTGCCACTTGGTATGAAAGGCACAAATGATAGGAAGAGAGCACAGGAATTTTGGGCTAAATTCGGCCAAAATTCTCTACGGATTAATTTCCTTCTATGTCTCATGATGCACAAGTCCAAATCCCCTGCGTAGAGTGTTTATATATAAACTTCTTGTTGACTGCAGCCACCACTAGGGGGAGCTCACCGCTTACTGTGTATACACTGCCCTCTGGTGGTGGATCCAAGTAGGAAGAATTTTCACATTTTCATATTTGTGCAGGAGATTCTACAAAAATGAAGCTCAAACGCCGAAAAAAATATAATATAATATGAAGTTAGTCAAAATGGTAAAAAAATAAGGTGACGGTGACTCTCCAGTACAGGGATAAAATTTTACATGTGATGGATAAGATCAGGGGTCTTTCTCTTGTCCCCCCTTTGCCATGATGAATCCATAGTTAGGGGGTAGTCCAAAAATTTTGCACCGTTTGTCTTTTAAATGCTCTTTTGTCTCTCTGCACGTTCAATCTTGATGTGGTCTGTGGTCCTAAATCATCAGAGAGGAGCTCCGAAAAAGACATGAAAAGTTACAAACTCCCTATGTGATTCTCAGTTAACTCCTTCTGCAGTCGGCAATAGACAGTGCAACACACAGGCAATTGAAGGCAAAAATTGTTACGAAACCCAATTGCAAAAATGATTTTTAGCCCAAAAAACATTTATTTAAGTAAATAAAAAAAAAGATAACTCCTTTATGGTGGTCTTAAAATGGCCGCCAACTGTTTAGAGTATTTATTGGTAGTCTGAGCCCACCCTTGTCTAGAATGGACAAACATCGATGACATCAGCACTTGTGAGGAGTGTGATAGGTAGTCAAAGAAGTGGACAGCCCTGAATCACTGATATATATATATATATATATATATATATATATAATTAATATATATTAATATGTTAATTAATATGTATTAATATATTAATTAATATATATAAATATATATATATATATATATATATATATATATATATATATAATTATTATAATATACACATACATACATACATAGCTGCGTTGCTGGCTTTATTTTGAGGGTTGACAACCCCTTAAAGAGCTGTACCAGCAGCCATATTGGTCATCACCCTTGTTTCCCAGAGGCAGAGGAGGACGACTCAAATCCCGATGGGTGACAACAGCACCTCCTGTTTTGTACAGTTAGGAGTTCGGCTATGTTTCATTGCTCGGCAAATAAAAGAAAACGTGAAATGTGTACAAGTCATTAGGAGATGTCAGATGTTTAGGATTTCTGTGTGTGGACAGTGAGGTAGATGTCATTGGCACAGATTTTTTATGGATATTGTGATATTTTTATGTTTGAACCATGAAATTTAGTTTTGTAATATTCCTTAAAAGACTTTTTTTCACAAAGTTGATTTTAATCAATAGATCTTGTAAAAATAATAAATTCCACAATTGGATGTGATTAAAAAAATGTTGCTGTGCTGAGATAATCTTATATATGTGTCCCTGCTGTGTACTGTGTAATGGCCGTGTCTGACCGTACAGGGACATGGTCTGATCATACCACAGCTACTGGGCAGGAGAGGACATAAAAGAGAGTATACAGACAATCTCAGCACAGGAACAATTTTTTTAAAACCCCTCCAATTGTGGAAATTATTATCATTCCAAGATCTATTGATTAAAATTATCTTTGTTCGTGGGGAAACACCTTTAAATTAATTGGTGTTTCAATTCATGGCCATTTTTAAGAAGCAGAAACTGTAAGAAATACAGGTATGTTTTCATTCTCTGGCAGAAAACAAGTTCTCGAAACTGGGAATGAATTGAATTACTCAGGGCAGATTGAGCAATACTGTCTGAATGATAAACTTTCAGTTTTGCCCATAACACCAATCAGAGCTCAGCTTTCATTTTATAAAGAATCCTGGTAAAATAAGAGCTGCGCTATGTTTGGTTGCTAGGGGCAACACATACAAATTCTCATTTATTCAGGAAACTTTCAGCTTTGCCCATAGCACCAATGAGAGCTCAGCTTTCATTTTATAAAGAGTCCTGGTAAAATGAGAGCTGCGCCATGATTGGTTGCTAGAGGCAACACATACAGATTCTCATTTAGACAGGAAACTTTCACTTTTGCCCATAGCACCAATGAGAGCTCAGCTTTCATTTTATAAAGAGTCCTGGTAAAATGAGAGCTGCGCCATGATTGGTTGCTAGAGGCAACACATACAGATTCTCATTTAGACAGGAAACTTTCACTTTTGCCCATAGCACCAATGAGAGCTCAGCTTTCATTTTATAAAGAGTCCTGGTAAAATGAGAGCTGCGCCATGATTGGTTGCTAGGGGCAACACATACAGATTCTCATTTAGACAGGTTTCTTAAATCTGGCCTTCAAGTATATGGGGAAATTAGAAAGATTTATATACATAAAACTAGAAAACCCCTTTAGTTATGTGCTGACATGAGTCAAGGACCTCCATTTTTAAGTTCTTAATATATACAGTAATTCAAGTTGTACATAATATCGGGCCCTTATTAGATTTCACTTGCCAAGATAGAAATATTACAAAACCGAGAAGTTAAAAAACTGATAAAGTACAGCTACTATAATGACAAATAGTGGCCCCTGCAGCATTGGAGATCACTGTCCGTTGGGCTGTCGGATAATACAATGGCCCCTGGCCCACCAGCCACTACAAACACCACTAGACCACCAGGAGATAGGCTCTAAAACCTATCTGAGGTGCCAATTATTTGACAACCTTGAATTCTTGCATAGCTACTAACAGTACAGAATTTGCTGGAAATGTCCTGATTTTTCGCATATAATCCTGGCATATTTGGGGCTATTCTTGGTTAAAACAGTTGGGATTTGGGTAAAAGTGGGCATTATTCCTCGAAGATGTTCCCAGGCAGGACTTTAATTATCTGGATGACCACTAAAGTTTTTAACTAGTGCGTTGCGTAGGCCTTGTTTCACAAAACCCAAGATGGCTTTTCACGCTAAGGGTCGGAGATAAGAAGCACGAGAAATTGAGGCAAAGATTCAATTGGCCTCCCTAGCCTTTTACCTAAATACCCTACTACTTAGAGCCCACCTCTCCCGGCACGTAGCACCTAAGGTACATGCCCCCCCCCACAAGGCCACCATGAGACCATATTTTTAATGACCCACAATGTTCAAGGATGGAAACTAGAGTGGACGCGAATCAATTCCCCAAAACCGGTTCATCAGCCGCGTCAGTTATCTGTAGCTGGACAGGAGGAGCCCTGTGAACCGTCTCCCACCCGATGGCTCCTGTGGCTCATTTTTTGGTTAGCCGGCCTGTGTGACACTCCTCATCGATGACGCAGGATTTGGTTCTCATGATTCCCGTCTAGTGGCCGGATCCTGCTAATTAATATCCACCAACTCAAATGGAAACCTGTGATAACCTATGATCATTTCTGTTGTGACTTTTTGAATGTTTTTGTAGCTTCTACGTGATATTTCGTGGTTTGCGGTAGTCCGTGGGTTTGTCTTCAGGTGAACATATTCTATTTATTGGGACATAACCTGCAGCTATTCTGTTATATATGTAATTGTCACTGCATTTTTCACAGCAGCAGTATTTGTAATAAAAATGTTAAGAAACCCAAATATTATCAGCCTCTCTCTCCGTTTTTTGCATCAGTACCCGCCATCAGTAGCATTCAGATTTGTGCACAGTTTGGAGTGAATGGAGCTGCTCTCATACAGCTTCTTTCTTTCTCTCTTCTTTCTTTCTTTCTTTCTTATTCTTCCTAAAACTTCTTTTTACACCACTTTTCAAAACTATCTGCAGAATTGTGAATGCAGCTCTGAAGTATAATACAGCATGTGACTCAGGATCAGTAATATAATGTATGTACAGTAACTGCATCAGCAGAATAGTGAGTGCAGCTCTGGAGTTTAATACAGGATAAGTAATGTAATTTATGAATATAGTGACTCCACCAGCAGAATAGTGAGTGCAGCTCTGGCGTATAATACAGAATGTAACTAGTGGCAGTACTAGATTTTCTGTAAATTATATCTGTATAGAAACTTTAAGATGGTGCTCAATGATGGATATTAAATTAGTTCTTCCATAAGGAATATATATTACTTATCCACAGGATGAGTGATAAATATATAACTGTTATTAGTCAGTTTTCTGGGATTTCACCCAATTACAAGAGCAGCTCTCCTGTGTGAATGGAGTAGTAATGAGCATGTGTGACCACTGCTCCATTCACTGTCTGCAGGAGTGTGGTCGCACATGCTCACTAGCGCTCCATTCACTGTCTGCAGGAGTGTGGTCGCACATGCTCACTAGCGCTCCATTCACTGTCTGCAGGAGTGTGGTCTCACATGCTCACTAGCGCTCCATGACTTCGGCCATTTCCCTGACATACTCAGGATCACTGGGTTTCAGGAGCCGAATCCCCCAGCAATTATATATCTATCATCCATCCTATGGATAAGTCATAAATGTTATTTGTAGGACAACTAGCATCAGACAAGTGATATATCTAAATTATGGGTATAAATGTAGTTATTTTTCTATAATGCGATGAAACCTGGACATAATCACTAACTACACATTTAGACAAACCAGATCTGACTTTATTAATATACCAATATATACACACACACACAGATGTAGAAAAATAAGTTTTCATCCTATACATAAAATATTTAATCACTCTCCTAATCTTTTGCTGTTCGCTTCTTTCAAATGTTTCACGCATCATAGGAGGTTTAGAAATTTGCTTGAAAATAATCTGCAAAAAGAGAAATACATTATTGTTGTAAAATCAAAACAAAAAATCAAGAAGAAAAAAATATGAAAAAATAGACTTTATTGTTGCCAATTTGTGCGCAAAATACTTTCATTTTATAAGTACATTCTATACAGCAGTAATACATTCAAATTTCATATTTAGGCTATGTTCACACACTGCGTTTTTCACCTGCGTTTTTGGTCCGTTTTTGGTCCGTTTTTGCTGCAGAAATTTCTTGAGAAATTCTTGTAACCTTTCTGCAGACATTCCCCAGCAAAACCTATGGCAAAAAAAATTAGCTGTGCGCACACTGCGTTTTTTTCTTAAGAAAATTCTTTCAGTAGATTTTCTTAAGAAAAAGAATGAGCATGTCACTTCTTTTCTGCAGCTAACTGCGTTTTTTGCCATATATAATTGGCACAATAACGCAGGGAGCAACCAGCGGTAAAAACGCACCAAAAACGCACCGAAAACGCACCGAAAACGCGGCAAAAACGCAGGTGCGTTTTTGGTGCGTTTTTTAACACAGGTGCACTCTTAAGAAATTTCTTAAGAAATTTCTTAAGAAAAATCATTTTTCTAGTGTGAACATAGCCTAAATGTTTGCAGACATCTTTGCGTATACTGAAGGCTGCTGTTTATATTATTTATTTTACTCACTTATACAGCGCTATTAATTCCACAGGGCTTTACAGATGTGATCGTCACTGTCCCCCACTGTCTTTATTGGACAATCTCTTCAAAAAAGTTATTTATGACCTAAAGAACATTCACTAAAGAGAAAATGACTATAAGAAGTAAGGCCCCCAAATTAAAAGTGGTGTCACCTTCTCAACCTTCTCAAAAGGTTTCTATGGTTCTGAGCATTGTCTCTTTAGGCTCCTGAGAATTCCCCTTCCTATAGACTGGGTATACTCTGTTCACATCTGAGCTCCAGACTTTGAGAAGAGGTGGAAACAGGACACGTGGGTATTTTTGAATTTTTATTTCTTAGAACTTACTTATTTCCATAAGTCACTCGTGAACCTTAAGAAGTAAAACTGGAAGCAGAGCCAGGACTATGAGAGCGATCATCGGACCAGAGCCTGGAAGGAAATAAAACAATACTCCTTACAATGGAAGTTACACTCGGTTTCAGTTCCTTGACGTTGATATGGTCAATATATACAGTATATGATGGGCTTTTTTGTATTTTGGGTGGTGCCCATTAATTCTATTAAAATATCTGTGCCTGGTATTGCAAGGTAGGCCGGTGTCCCACTTGCGATTACCGCGCGTATATCTCGCGCGAGTTTCAAGGAGCATCACCTGTCACGGACTCACACTCTGCTCACAGGAGCGGGTCGGTTGCTTGCATCTCTATGCAGCCGACCCGCTCCTGTGAGCAGCGTGTGAGTCCGTGACAGGTGATGCACCGTGAAACTCGTGCGAGATATACGCGCGGTAATCGTAAGTGGGACACCGGCCTTAAATGGGGCCCAGTTCTATACAGTCAATAGGACTGAGATGTAATACCAGACACTGCCACTAGGAAATTTAAGGAGTTGTGCTTGGTAAGCAATGAGAGGATGCAAAGCCCACTGGATTTCAGATCCCAACATATGTAATGGATAGCTTACTCTAAGGATAAGCCATATTGTGATCCAGGAAAACCCCTTTAAAGGGATTGTTTGGGAATTTGATATTGATAGCCTATGCTTAGGATTGCTCGGGCTACTACCCGTATATAATCAATGGTTATAATGTCCCAGGATAGCAGGAAAAACACAGCTCCATACACTGTGTAGTGACTGTTCTCGATATTTGCAGCTCAGCTCTAATTCACTTCAACAGTAACTGAGCTGCAGTAGCAATGAATGGCCACTACACTGTGCTGTTCCAGCTCCATACTTCTGTCCTTCTGGCCATCGTGGGGCTTGGTAAACACCGGTCGCTGATGGTGTCAGGTCTTCTACTCTACCTTATCTGATATTGATGTCCTACTCTAAGGGGTACTTTGCACGTTGCGACATCACACCTGCTATATCGTCGGGGTCAAATCGAAAGTGACGCACATCTGGCGCCGGTAACGATGTCGCAACGTGTAAAGCCTAGATGCACCGATAACGATCGCAAAAGCGTCGTAAATCGGTGATCTGTGTAGCGTCGGTCATTTTCATAATATCGCACCAATATGCGTTACGATGTTGTTCCTCGTTCCTGCGGCAGCACACATCGCTGTGTGTGAAGCCGCAGAAGCGAGGAACATCTCCTTACCTGCCTCCACCGGCTATGCGGAAGAAAGGAGGTGGGCGGGATGTTTACGTCCCGCTCATCTCCGCCCCTCCGCTTCTATTGGCCGCTTGCCGTGTGACGTCGCTGTGACACCGCACGACCTGCCCCCTTAGGAAGTAGGCAGATCGCCGGCCAGAGCGACGTCGCAGGGCAGGTATGTGCGTGTGAAGCTGCCGTAGCGATAATGTTCGCTACGGCAGCTATCACAGGATATCGCATCTGCGACGGGGGCGGGAACCATCGCGCTCGGCATTGCTAGCATCGGCTAGTGATGTCGCAGCGTGCAAAGTACCCCTAAGGATAGGTCATCAATTATAAAGCCCTCAACAACACGTTTAGGTTCTACAAGTAATATAATCGTCTGTTCTTCTTCCTTTAGTACATACTGTATATTGTCATATTTGTATGATTATTTGTGTATATATATATATATCTATATATATAATTGCCTTATTCTGTCTGTCTGTCTGTCATGCTCCAAAATTGTGTCACCGTGACATGTCCTTACGGTGACACAAAGCTGATTGGCCGCTGGGTTCGCCATGGCCCCGCCCCCCCACACGGATTGGCCTCTCGCCCCGGCTGCGCCCCCACACGGATTGGCCAGCCGCTCGCCCAGGCTCTGCCCCCCCCCACAGATTGGCCTCTCGCCCCGGCACCCTGCAGGCATTGGCAACTCACCCACGCCACGCCCCGCCCCCTCACGCAATAGACGTTAGCTCTCGCCCCCCCCCCCCCCGCATTGCTGAACTGACACGGTCACGGAGCCACGAATCCCAGGTGAGTACTGTACTCCTCCCCCCCCCCTTTCCCCCCTCACCAACGGGAGCCCACATCAGCGTACGCCGCCGCCGTATGCTGGTGTTGGCTCCCGTGCGAGCGGGGGACGTGTTGCGCTGGTAACCATGCTTGCATAGTTACCAGTAAATAAAGGTCCTGCAGCGGCGGGACTTCCACACGCACAAACATAACAGCACACACACACGCATACACACACACATCAGATCGCACTCACTCTCACAAACACCTCACACACCTCACACACACCTCGCACACACATCGCATCCACACACTCACAGCATCCGGCGATATCCCTTGCTTCTCGGCCTCGATACTGTGCTGTTGTGATCTTCCAGGACCTGACGGAGGATCACATGGCCAGAGGCATGTGGTATGTCCGGATGTTGTGAGTATCAGCGCGTATGTGCGATATCGTCAGTGTCTGTGTGTGTGAGTGGATGCGATCGGGTGTGTGTGAGTGGATGCGATCGGGTGTGTGTGAGTGGATGCGATCGGGTGTGTGTGAGTGGATGCGATCGGGTGTGTGTGAGTGGATGCGATCGGATGTGTGAGTGTCGGCAGAGGAGCACGGCGTGCTGGAGGAGGCTGGGAGCAGAGAGGCTGATCATGGGGAAGGCTGGGAGGAGAGAGGCTGATGATGGGGGAGGCTGGGAGGGGGAGGCTGATGCTGGGGGAGGCTGGGACGAGGGAGGCTGATGCTGGTGGAGGCTGATGCTTGGGGAGGCTGATGCTGGGGGAGGCTGGAAGGAGAGAGGCTAATGCTGGTGGAGGCTGATGCTTGGGGAGGCTGATGCTGGGGGAGACTGGGAGGGGAAGGCTGATGCTGAGGGAGGCTGGGAGGAAGGAGGCTGGGAGGAGAGAGGCTGATCCTGGGGAAGGCTGGGAACGGGAGGCTGATGCTGATGGAGGCTGGAAGGAGTGAGGCTGATGCTGGGGGAGGCTGGAAGGAAAGAGGCTGATGCTGGTGGAGGCTGATGCTTGGGGAGGCTGATGCTGGGGGAGACTGGGAGCGGAAGGCTGATGCTGAGGGAGGCTGGGAGGGGGAGGCTGGGAGGAAGGAGGCTGGGAGGAAGGAGGCTGGGAGGAGAGAGGCTGAACCTAGGGAAGGCTGGGAAGGGGAGGCTGATGCTGGGGGAGGCTGGAAGGAGAGAGGCTGATGCTGGTGGAGGCTGATGCTTGGGGAGGCTGATGCTGGGGGAGACTGGGAGCGGAAGGCTGATGCTGAGGGAGGCTGGGAGGAAGGAGGCTGGGAGGAGAGAGGCTGATCCTCGGGAAGGCTGGGAAGGGGAGGCTGATGCTGAGGGAAGCTGGAAGGAGAGAGGCTGATGCTGGGGGAGGCTGGAAGGAGAGAGGCTGAGGCTGGGAGGAGAGAGGCTGATGCTGGGGAAGGCTGATGCTGAGGGAGGCTGGGAGGGGAAAGCTAATGCTAGGGAAGGCTGGGAGGACGGAGGCTGGGAGGAGAGAGGCTGAACCTGGGGAAGGCTGGGAGAGGGAGGCTGATGCTGGAGGAGGCTGGAAGGAAAGAGGCTGATGCTGGCGGAGGCTGATGCTGGGGGAGGCTGGAAGGAGAGAGTCTGATGCTGGTGGAGGCTGATGCTTGGGGAGGCTGGGAGAGGGAGGCTGATGCTGAGGGAGGCTGGGAGGAGGGAGGCTGGGAGAGGTAGGCTGAGAGAAGAGAAGCTGATGCTGGGGGAGGCTGGTAGAGGGAGGCTGATGCTGGGGGAGGGTGGGAGGAGGGAGGCTGGGAGGAGAGAGGCTGATGCTGGGGAAGGCTGGGAGGAGAGAGGCTGATGCTGGGGACAGAGAGGAGAGGCTGATGCTGGGAGGAGAGAGGCTCATGCTAGGATGAGAGAGGCTGATGCTGGGAGGAGAGAGGCTGATGCTGGGAGGAGAGAGGCTGATGCTGGGGGCAGAGAAGCTGATGCTGGGGGCAGAGAGGCTGATGCTGGTGCAGCATGGGGGATGGAGCACGATGGGGGGTGCGCAGCATCGGGGATGGAGCATGATGGGGGGGTGCGCAGCATCGGGGATGGAGCACGATGGGGAGTTCACAGCATGGGGGGATGGAGCACGTTTGGGAGTGCGCAGCATGGCGGGTGGAGCACGTTTGGGAGTGCGCAGCATGGGAGATGGAGCACGATAGGGGGTGCGCAGCATAGGGGATGGAGCACGATGGGGAGTGCGCTGCATGGGGGATGGAGCACGATGGGGAGTGCGGAGTATGGCGGATGGAGCACGTTTGGGAGTGCGCAGCATGGCGGATGGAGCACGTTTGGGAGTGCGCAGCATGGCGGATGGAGCACGTTTGGGAGTGCGCAGCATGGGAGATGGAGCACGATGGGGGGTGCGCAGCATAGGGGATGGAGCACGATGGGGAGTGCGCTGCATTGGGGATGGAGCACGATGGGGAGTGCGCTGCATGGGGGATGGAGCACGTTTGGGAGTGCGCACCTCCCCCCAAAACACACACACACACACACACACACACACGCGCGCGCGCACTGCACAACACACCACACACCACACATCACACACACACTGGGAACCACAAACAACTGCCCTACACAGACACCCACACACACAGACAACGCTGCGCACACACAGCACCCAACACACAAACACCGCGGCACACACAAATATACGCACATACCGCACAACACACACATTGCACAAAACATACCTCCCCCCAAAACACACCACACACACACAAACCGCGCAACACACACACAACGCTACAGACACACAGCGCTCCACAAACAACGCAACACACGCAACACACATACAACACCGCTCTCACCCCCCGTCACACCCAGACAACACCCAGAACATGTACAGCCCCTACACAAACACTTGGTAACTACACACAACAACATATATATATATATATATATATATATATATATATATATATACACATATATATATATATATAAAACAAAAATCATACATGAACTACACAATATGTAAATTCTAGAATACCCGATGCGTAGAATCGGGCCACCTTCTAGTATATATATATATATATTTCTTTTTTACCAAGTACTCACTTAAGGTGGATTGTCCATTTCCTTGTCCGTTATTATTGCCTGTGTTGGTGTCGCTAACAGTTGTCCGAAATAAAGCCCGAAATCTAAATAATGTTGGTGATACTTTTCCTGAGTTCAATGAGCCCATTGTTGTGGTGGCCGAATTATACATAATGTTAAGAACGACTGTGAATCTGTCACTGTCACCACCTCCGCTGGTTATTAACCGGGGTGTGACGCCAACTTTTGCGGCAACATTTATGTCAAATTGATATGCCCTATTAATATTCATGAAATAGGTAAAGTTTTTTCCATCATTTGCAGAAAAATCGACACTTGGCTCCATGATTGAGTTGATGCAGCTTGGATCGGTGGAATTGATGCATGTGGTTTGGTTCTTCGCTACTACAATGGTACACCTTATACTGCTTGAGATAGCTGTAGACCCTGTCAAAATCTCTGTTTCTCCGATGTGTGATGACGGGACAGAAATCAAAATTTCTAGATTGTTCTGAACCAGCTCTGATTTTCCAGCTCCAACTGTGATAGAATAGAAATAATTTAAGTTGAGAAAGAAGAACTATATAAAACAAATTTCACTTGAAGAACCTCAATCATACAACATTAGGTCTCTATATTAATAATGGACCTGTATGTGGGAATAAATAAAAACAGGGTAACTGTCACACTTGAACTGGGGAAAGTCCGACACATGGCGTGACAGATGCGCATGGTTCGGTGTAGGGTGAAATACACTGGTATCTATGGGGATGTTAAAGGAAAAGTGAACCATGATGATAGGGGGTCGGGGATGGGCAACCTCCTCACACTATCCTGAGTACCTGAGCTCTTCTAACGGCCCTAAATGACTCCTTTCCCTCATTGCCATCACGTGCCTAGTCCCTTACTGTCCCTCCACTTTCCCTGGGTAGTGACAGGACCGGTGAGTACGCTAGACGTTACCACTACGGATCAACACACAGGAGAAAGAGCACCAAAGGGTATACAAACAAACTTCACTGCTGCAGCCAGACACCAAGGCTGCAGCCAACTAGGCTCCAAAATGTAACACTGCAACAGCTAAGCTCTAGTAGCATAACACCAGCAGCTCTAAGAGAACTTCCTCACTCCATAATGATTAGAAACAGAATGAGATTCTATTACCGGTCTCAGGTGATGGCTCATGTGACTATTTAAAGGAGATGTGAGTAGTCACAAATGGGCTGCACCTGAGGTGAACTAACCATGAGCTACTAGCAAGTCAAATGTCAATAACCCTTACTGCACTAACAGAAATCAAAACATTTAAAATTACAGATCAATGTGAAGCTCCGGACCAAGAGTTGTCATAAGTCTCAAGCACGAGACATGTTGTGATCGGAATTTTCTCTGATCCCCGCAGTAATCGTCAAGGCTATTGATGTAGCATTACTTCAAAGTGCCACGAAGGTTGTACATATCATTAAAGTGGTTCTCATTAATGATAAAAAAGATACCTCTGTGATCAACTGATCATCATGGGTAGTTGTTGATATTCCTTTATCTCATTGTTTTATCATCCATTACATTGTTCTCTTACCAAGTGCACAAAGAGCGAGGAACATCAAGGTTTTCTTTGCACAGTCCATTCTTTAGCCTTTGTTTGAGTTAATCCCGTGATCTAGTTCAAAGTTTCTTGCTGAAATGAAAGGAGAAGCATTCAGACTCTACATTTGGCCCATTTTTTAAAATGATGTCCTAAAAAAGTCTTAAAGAAGGTTAAAACTATTCTAGCTTTTCCTTTTTTATTTTCTAAAGGGGGTGTCCGGAACATGAAAACAATTTCTGCTTTTTTTGAGAAAGCTTTCCCCAGCTCTCCGCAGGTCGTGTGTAGTTACAGCTCAGTAGAGAGGTGTTGACATTTGTTTTGCTTATCGCGGGTAGACCAGGCTAAAATTTCAGGCTCAAACTCCTTAATATACAGTAGATGCCAAATAATCTGCGGGTACTGAGGTCCCATCATCTATTTTGCAGGAAAAGGGAACCTGTCACCAAATTTGGCCTTCATAAACTGTGGCCACCACCAGTGGGCTCTTATATACAGTATTCTAACATGCTGAATATAAGAGCCCAGGCCGCTGTGTAGAACGTAAAAATCACTTTATAATACTTACCTAAACGGTCGGTGCAGAGCAGACGGGTCGAATAGGCGTCTCCGTTCTCCGGGTCCTGCGCCTCCTCTTTCGGACATCTTTGTTCTCCTTCTTCTGAAGCTAGTGTGGATGACGTATTCTTCGTCATCCACAGTAGCCAGCATTGAGGTCCTGCGCAGGGACACTACAATACTTTGATCTGCCCTGCTCAGGAGAGTGCGCCTGCGCAGGATCACAATGCCTGCTACTGTGGATGACGTAGAACGCGTCATCCACACTAGCTTCAGAAGAAGGAGGACAAAGATGTTAGAATGCTGCATACAAGAGCCCACTGATGGTGGCCGCAGCTTATAGGGGCCATATTTGGTGACAGGGTCCCTTTAACATGCACTGGAAGGGTCCAAAGTGACCTTATAAGTAAGGTTAGGCCAGAGTCAAAAGTGGTTGGATATACAGTATGCCGGTAGTTGACGAAAAGACCAAGAAAGCCAAATGAAAGAAGTGTTTCAGGGCTGATCCAAGAGGAAAAATGTTAGGTCCTTTAATGTGTGTCCATTCAGTCTCTTCTGAGATACCTTTTTTTCTAACCTAAACAAGACCAACTTTTCCAATCCCTCATCATACGAGGAGGCCTCCATTCCTTGTAATCATTTAGTTGCCCGTCTTTGAACTGACTCTAACTTCTGAATATCTTTTTTAAAATGTGGAGCCCAAAAGTGGATCCCATGTTTTAGTTGTGGCCTTCAAAGTGATTTATAGAGGAGTACCAATATGTTGGGATTACAGGATTTTATCTCTCTTTTTATACACCCTAAAATGTTGTTTGCTTTTGCAGCTGCTGCTTGACATTGAGTACTGTTGCATACTATTTTCATTGTATCATTGTCTGAAGTGTATTCAATGTGTCTGTGGGTAATTAAGAGGCTAGAAAAAGTTGTGTATTCATGACACACCCTAGCAGCCTCGAACTTAGGGGTTAAGTGTCTCTTGTATGAGACTGGACAGAGGTTATTCTGGTTTAAACGGGTTGTCCAGGATTTGGACATTGATGACCTATTCTTAGGATAGGTCATCAGTAGCTGATCGGTGGAGGTTCTGTTAAGAACTACCATTGGATCAAAGACTTAATTAACCTTGAGAAGTGTAGGGGATTGTGGGAAAATGTCTGATAAAATTGTTTCTCCTTACATAAGTCTGTTCAGATACATCACCACGTGACACAGATCTAAGATGGCTGCCGCTTCCTGTTTCATCACTCCCTTCAAGGAATGTCCAGATGGGAGAAAAGGACCAACCCACTGACCGACCCATGGACCAACCCACTGACTGACCCACAGATCAACCCATGGACCGACCCACTGAGCAACCCACCACCAATGAACACATCCGAGTATGCCCACTGTAGAGCTAAGCACGCCCGTTTTCCTTGTCTATATAAGTTGGTGCTTTGTTAAAATAAAGGGAGTTGAAGCCGTGCCATTCTCTGATCAAGGAGAGATTCACATCCGACTCTTTGTCTGGTGTCAATTCTTTCACGCATGCACTTCATCCATATACATTAGGTCAGGAGCAGGCAACTTGGGGACACAGCTAGTGTTCACCCCCACCGTTCAACACCTGGTGCCCTCTTCGATCAGCTATTCCTGGTCCTGGCCGAAAGTTTTGCATAGCTGTCCCCTATTTGAAACAACAGAGGGCATATGTGATGTACCTGGCTGTGGCACTATACTGTTGATAGTGCTGGGCTGTGCACCTCCCCAACTGAGCACTTTCCGGCTTACACTGGCTCCAAAAACAACTAATCAATTGGAGTGCCAGCTGTTCCACCCCTAAGATATGGATGATGTATCCTAAGCATAGACTATCAATGTAAAGGTCCCAAACAAACTCTTAGGGGTACTTCTCACATAGCGAGATCGCTGCTAAGTCACAGGTTTTGTGACATACCAGTGACCTCATCAGCGATCTCGCTGTGTGTGACACTAAGCAGCGACCTGGCCCCTGCTGTGAAATCGCTGATCGTTACACAATGTTCTGGTTCATTTTTTGGTTGTCGGGCTCCCGCAGGGCAGCACGTATCGGTGTGTTTGACTGCGGGAGACCAACAAGCACCGACTCTGTGTAAGCAGCGTACGCTAGTAGCCAGGGTAAATATCGGGTAACTAAGCAAAGCGCATTGCTTGGTTACCCGATATTTACCCTGGTTACCAGCGTACACCACTTACAGGCTGCAAGCGCTAGCTCCCTCCACACGTAGCCAGCGCTGGCAGCCTGTAAGCGGTGTACGCTGGTAACCAGGGTAAATATAGGGTAACCAATCAAAGCGCTTTGCTTAGTTACCCGATATTTACCCTGGTTACCAAGCGCAGCATCATTACACGAGTCGCTGGTGGCTGGTCGCTGGTGAGATCTGCCTGATTGGCAGCTCACCAGCGACCATGTAGCGACGCACCAACAATCCCTGCCAGGTCGGATCGCTGGTGGGATCGTTAGTGCGTCGCTACGTGTGACAGGGCCCTTAAAGTTATTTGGGGGATGGTTTCACGCCTTTCAGTGTCACTTACAGGGGACAAGCAGGGCAGGTAGGAGCTACCTACCTGATATAGGTCACAACGTGTAAATAGGTAAAGGACACTTTTGAATATGGTGTGTTACAGAGGAGAGATCACCTCTGCTACCAACCCTAGCTGTGTGTAAGTAGAGGAGGAAGAAATTACCAGTTCCTGTAGCAAGATAAGAGCTAGGCATATAGTGTAGAGAGTTTCCATGGTGTGATATGGATAGATGGAGAAGTGAGGAAGGGTGAGGAGAAACTGACCCCCGCAGAGACCATGAGAGGCTCAGTGGCCAGGAGAATGGCGCGTGTCTGCAACCTGAAGTAACTGAAAAGCAAAGGTCCAGGCGAGGAGAGTTGTAACCAGGAGTGATCATACTGTTAATGAAGAGTAAACCTCCACAAATTATTATGTCTGAAACTGTAAAGTTACCTGTGTCCTAACACTCTATCTCCTTTGTTTCCGAGCTGCCCTAATAAGGGATTCCTTAGCCAAAGCCGTCCTGTAAGATATACCGAAGTTATGGCCTAAAACTCAGATTCTGGAGCCCCTCCTAAATGTGTGGATAAGGCTACTTTCACACATCCGGATTTTTGCTCTGCGGCACAAGACGGCGTTCTGCAGAAAAACCGCAACCGGCTTTTGTAACGCCGGTTGCGGGTTTTTTTGCATAGACTTACATTAGTGCCGTATTGTGCCGCAGGGGCTTGCGTTCGGTCCGGTTTTTGCCGCATGATGCGGCAGATTTAGCCGATGCCACGGCCGGATCGAACGTTCCCTGCAATGTTTTTTGCTCCGGCAAAAAACACCGCATCGCGCCGCATCCGGCCGCTGCGGCGCATTTTTCAATGCATACCTATGGAGGCCGGATGCGGCGCGATGCGGAAAAAAACGCATCCGCTCGCCGCATGCGTTTTTTTCCACTGCGCATGCTCAGTAGCATGCCGCAACCGGAAAAAAACGGACGGGCCGCATGTAAAAACTTATGCAAAGGATGCGGTGTTTTCGCCGCATCCGTTGCATAGTTTTCACAGCCGGATTGAGCCGCAGTGCTCAAACCGGATGTGTGAAAGTAGCCTAAGAAAGTTGAAAAGTTGTGCCAAAGAGAAACTGGTTGTGCGGGACGTCTGCTACGACATAACAGCAAGGTGCCCCTTTGCTCCAGTATGATTGGAAATGGAAATCCCCATGAAACAACCAACAGCCCATCGACCAAACACACCGCTAACAACCAGTCCCACAACCGGTGCGTAACCAGTGGGATTAGTAGAGACCATTTCATATTCCTGCAAATGCTTTGCTGCTTTGTTAAATCACATTTAGACAGAACAATGCCACTACCATCACCGGAAACAGCTGGGTGTCGGCCCCTTGGCCGATCAGACATTGATGACCTATCCTAAGGCGGGCTTTGCACGTTGCAACATCGCAAGCCGATACTGCGATGTCGCACGCGATAGTCCCCGCCCCCGTCGCAGGTACGATATCTTGTGATAGCTGGCGTAGCGAACATTATCGCTACGCCAGCTTCACATGCACTCACCTGCCCTGCGATCGTCGCTCTGGCCGGCGACCCGCCTCCTTCCTAAGGGGGCGGGTCGTGCGGCGTCATAGCGACGTCACACGGCAGGCGGCCAATAGCGGCGGAGGGGCGGAGATGAGCAGGATGTAAACATCTCGCCCACCTCCTTCCTTCCATATAGCCGGCGGCGGCAGGTAGGAGATGTTCCTCGCTCCTGCGGCTTCACACACAGCGATGTGTGCTGCCGCAGGAACGAGGAACTACATCGTACCTGTTGCGGCACCGGCATTATGGAAATGTCGGAGCCTGCACCGATGATACGATAACGACGCTTTTGCGCTCGTTCATCGTATCACCTAGGATTTACACACTACGACATCGCAAGTGACGCCGGATGTGCGTCACTTTCGATTTGACCCCACCGACATCGTACCTGCGATGTCGTAGTGTGCAAAGCCGCCCTAAGGCGGGCTTTGCACACTACGACATCGCAGGTGCGATGTCGGTGGGGTCAAATTGAAAGTGAAGCACATCCGGCATCGCATGCGACATCGCAGTGTGTAAAGCCTAGGTGATACGATGAACGAGCGCAAAAGCGTCGTAATCGTATCATCGGTGCAGCGTCGGCGTAATCCATAATTACGCTGATGCGACGGTCCGATGTTGTTCCTCGCTCCTGCGGCAGCACACATCGCTGTGTGTGAAGTCGCAGGAGCGAGGAACATCTCCTACCGGCGTCACCGCGGCTTCCGTAAGTTATGCGGAAGGAAGGAGGTGGGCGGGATGTTTACATCCTGCTCATCTCCGCCCCTCCGCTCCTATTGGCCGCCTGCCGTGTGACGTCGCAGTGACGCTGCACGACCCGCCCCCTTAATAAGGAGGCGGGTCGCCGGCCAGAGCGACATTCGCAGGACAGGTGAGTGCATGTGAAGCTGCCGTAGCGATAATTTTCGCTACGCCAGCTTTCACAAGATATTGTACCTGCGACGGGGGCGGGGACTATCGCGTGCGACATCGCAGCATCGGCTTGCGATGTCGCAACGTGCAAAGCCTGCCTAAGGATAGACCATCAATGTTAAAGAGTATTTGGTGAGGTTTTTACCTCAGAATTTTTAAGACAAAAATTATAATAGAAACCCGGTCACCATTTCAGAAAATTTTCCCTCACTCCTGGTTTTGGCATACAAATACTGAGGTAAAAAAATCACCAAATACTCAACGTGTGTACGAGGCCTTAGAGGCCGTCTACCATTCTGTGAGATTGAGCCCATTTTATGTAAGAACCTGCTGGGCCTTGTACTTCTCTTTGAGCAATTATCTTTTTTGGTTCCAAAGTTTTAACCACCGGACATCGCATCAGAGAGAAGGGTCACCCTAGTGTCCTGTGCCTCACGCAGGAGATTCCTCGAATATCTGCAGCACTTCTAAGAAACAGTTGGAGTAGGGTTTAGTGCATCCACAGTGATTGTTCGGTTGCTTTCTTCCTTCCTGTGGTTAATAGGGCGTCACTATCAGATAATACAGCACTCAATGTGTCAGTGATTACTAGAAAGCACCCAACCTAGAAACTAACCACGTCTGATGGAGCCAACAACAGTGATGGATCGAAAAATTGATGCAATGTTTGCTCAGCTGACGGTACCACAAATGATAGGATTAGATACACCATTAGGCCTCTTTCACACGTCCGTGAAAATCACGCACGTTTTTCACCGACGTGTTAAAGTTGCGTTTTGCCCTCCGTGAGCCGTGTTTATGGCACACGTGTGTTCTCCGTGTGTTATCTGCGAAGAATGAGAACTTTCTACTCACCTGTTCCTGGCGTCGCTGTCCGTGGTGGTGATCTTCGGTTTTCGGTCCTGCCGACTCCCCGCTGCTGCTGCTTCCGGCCGCAGTGAAGTGAATATGTAATGAGCATAATGAGTGGCGGTCAGAAGCAATTGACAGCAGCGGCTGAGACAGCAGGGCTGGAGAAGGTGAGGAAAGTTTTTTTTTTTTCTCGCAGACACATGTGTTTTCTCCGGTGCGTGTCACACGGAACACATCCGTGTGGTCCTTTTGCGTTCCGTGTGACCCATTTGGGTTCTGTGTGACACCCGTGATGCCGGAGAAAAACGGACATGTCTACGTGTGGAGCACACGTGCACACGTATGCTCCACACATACGCACGGTCCATGGCATAATACGCACGTGAGCGCAGACCCATTGATTTTAATGGGTCTACGTGTGCCCGTGTCTCCGGTACGTGAGGAAACGGACCAAACACGTACCGGAGACACGGACGTGTGAAGGAGGTCTTAAGCAGATTGTATCAGAAAAGAAGATATGAAAGGCTTAGATACCCAGCTCAAGGGATATTATCAGATGTAATAGGATTAGATACACAGCTCAGCAGATATTTGCACACTTTATAAGTCTATTTACCCCTCTGAGTGGAACACATTATGTATAAGAAGAATAAAAAAGGCTCTGCAAACAATATCTTGTGTAATAGGATTAGGTACGTTGCATATTAGACAGTTAAAATTAGATAAATTGCATGTTAGATAATAGCACTTATTATGATAGTCTGCTGAGCTCTGTACCTAAGCCTATCACATATGATAATATTAAATAATTCCACAGTATCAGTCTGCTGAACTGTGTATCTAATGCAATCATATGGGATACTGTCTGCTACGCTACTTACCTAAGCCTATCATGTGCGATACTACCTAACATGGAATATATCTAACCTGATCATGTAAGATACTGTGTACTGGGCTGTGAACTCAATACTATCATATGTGATACTGTTTGCTAAGTTGTGTATCTAATTCTTTCAGCTTTGATATAAGCTTCTGAGCTGTTGTATCTAATACAGTAGTGCAATATTTGATCATTTCTGTGGAGCTATGCCTGTCTTGTGTGATATTGTCTACTACATGGTGTATCTAATCCTATCATCCTATCTTATCATGACATATTATAGGACTAGATAGATCACTAAGCAGACAATATCACACAGAATCGTAAACTTATTACATAATGGAATAGCACACCAATAATGGGCACAACAAATTGGATATTTTTATGAATGCCTGATGAAGGGTACAATAATCGAAACGTTGTTATATTTAATTCTGCTATTTTTTGTATGTATATATATATATATATATTTATTTTTTTTATTTCTTTTAACACATACAGTATATATATATATATATATATATATATATATATATAGATAGATAGAGAGCTGTGTTATATATACACAGTACATATATATATATATATATATATATATACTAGCTGTAGTACCCGGCTTTGCCCGGGATAGTATCTGTCTGTCTCTATCTGTCTGTCTCTTTCCCTGTCTGTCTGTCTCTCTCTGTCTGTCTCTTTCCCTGTCTGTCTCTGTATCTCTTTGTCTATCTGTCTCTCTTTCTCTGTCTGTCTCTTTCCCTGTCTGTCTGTCTATCTATGTGTCTGTCTCTGTCTGTCTATCTCTTTGTCTGTCTGTCTCTGTATAAGTCTCTCTGTCTCTATCTCTGTCTGTCTGTCTCTGTGTCTGTCTGTCTCTTTCCCTGTCTGTCTGTTTCTCTATCTCTCTGTCTGTCCTGTTTATCTCTCTCTATCTGTCTTTCCCTGTCTGTCTCTTTCCCTTTATGCCTCTGTCTGTCTCTTTGTCTGTCTCTGTCTGTGTTTTTCTGTCTCTTTCCCTGTCTGTCTCTTTTCCTGTCTGTCTCAGTGTGTCTCTCTATCCATCTATCCACAGAAATCATATTACCTCACACATAAGCTTCTTATACTAACAATGTCCTTCATTGCCTATAGCAACCAATCACAGCTCCTATTAATGACCTGTAGCTCCCAGTTCCATAGACTTTAATGGAGGCAGTTTTTTTTAGAGTAACTGTAAAGCGCGAGGCTAAATTTTCCCATCAAAACATAGCCTACGACGTTCCCTGAGGTACATGAGGCGTCTGTGCAAAATTTCGTGACGCAACGGTGCGGATTCCTTTAGCGAACACACACACACACACACACACACATACATACATACACACACAGCTCAGTAGACAGTATCACACCTCGCTGGCTTAGATACATTGGTTTAGCACATTATGTTACACTAAATTGCATAATATTAACCCTAGAACGCGCAAGCAATTCAATCTACCATAGAAAACAAATGACCTAGCAGGCCTGCGAGGCCCCAGGTATGCGTTCTAGGGTTAATATTTGATAAAATTACTAAAATAACCACAGAGCAAAAGAGAATATACTGAATATACTATATATATATATATATATATATATATCTATATCTATATATATATATATATATATATATATATATATATATATATATATATATATAGATATAGATCTATTTATATATATATATATATATATATATATATATATATAAAGGCTGGAAGCGTAAGATATATTGTATATCACTCTTATCTATGCAGCATTTATTAAAATATTGTCATATTTTAGGAATATAGGAATAGCTACTTTAGCAATTGTCTTTTATAATATCCCTTTAATGCTGTTGCCCTGGCTCTCCATACTACAGACTGTGGGGATGACGGAAACAGCCCCAGCAATCAGTCCTTTATAAAGTCACCTATGAATATACATGATCCTCTGTCTTAGGAGCGTCCCTTTAAAGGGGTTCAATACCTAAAACTAAATAATCAAATTGTGAATTAATATTAACAAATATTGAAACAGGCAAAAAAAAAAAAAGAGGAAAATATCACAAGCACTAGACAATGAAAATGATGGATGGCATCTATGAAATATACAGTGACTAGTAATGTATTACCTTGATGTCCGGATGTGACAATGACTTCTTGGTTTTCGGTCCTTCCCTTTATACCTGGTGCTCAGAGTCCTTCCTCCTCACTGTAGGTTCCTCCTCGGTGTCTGCCCCTCCCCAGTTTTATGGATCAAGATAGGATGTTATGAAAGGGTCATATCAAAAAGGCACCAATATTACAGCAACTATATTACAAATGATCACAATATGGATATTTCCTAATTTCCTGAGTCTTCAGTGTTCTTAATCAGGACTGTTACACATATTGGTGCAAAACCGGTCAAGAGTCGCAAAATTTTTGCTGAATTGGTGGAATAGTCACAACAAAGAGGGTCGATGGCTTAAAAAAAGGCATAGACGATTTTTAAGAACACATATTCAGCTAGATCGCTACATTGAATCAAAACTCTTTTTTTCTTTTAGAATAGATTGATTCACACTTTATATCTGTTTTTTTATTTTACTTAATGAACTTTTTTTATGTTATGTAACCGTGCACTAAGTAAATGTTTTATTTGGCTCTGAATCTTAGCTCTGAGAAAGACCTGCCTGCCCTTCAGGGGTGGATGAGTGAGACTCAAGTATAGTCTTTTCCTGACCAGCGTCAAAGAGGAACCGCAATGGGGGTGGCAATCAGGTCTCTCCACTACCTAGACCTGATTTATAAATACAATTTGTCAGAAGGCAACTAAAACAAAAGGTTTCCACACTACATTGTTATTGTAATGATTGTTATAGTATATCAACATGCAATTAACGTCATTTTTATTAATTATACTCACCTAAAATAAGCAAAGGATGAGCCCCCCACACCGATAAAAATACCTTTTTTAGACCAGTTAGGCATCCAATTTTGTGACAGGAAAATACATGGTGTATAGGTAGATAATCATTTATGATGAGCTTAGCTACACATCCCAGCAGCTAGTATCACATATGAAAGGATTGTGAAGGTGGTCTGAGCTGTAGTATGTTTGTTTAAACGTAATAAGAATATCTGTGTATGTAAATAATCAAAATCTAGATGTAGTTGCATAATAATCTGTCTGTCTATATAGCAATTGCACAGATCTATAAAAGTTGTATAGCCATGAAGGAGTTAACCAAAGATAATGAAGCCAGAATGTGAAGCTGCAAAAGTGTTATCAGTAATGTTCACACAGAAGGAATGTACGGGAGGCAGGCAATGTGCTGTGAGAAATTGGGGAGTGAAGCACTCCCTGTTTAGCTTCAAGGTTATTCATGCTTACTGTATAACTGGATCTATTGAATACACGAGTCAGTTGATGATATGATGCTGGCTGAAAGAGAGAGCATGTCTGTGTGTTCATTGTCTGATACATTGATATATCGGCACTGATATACTGCTAATATGGCACCGTCTCTGATATCCCTGTATGAAGACTCCATTAGCAGTCTTTACCCAAATTCCTCCCTTGACAGGATAAGATACACAGCTGAGCATGGAGTATCACATATGAAGGGATTAGATACATGGCTCAGCAGACCATATCACCCCCTTCAGGGGTGGATGAGTGAGACTCAATTATAGTCTTTTCCTGACCAGCGTCAAAGAGGAACCGCAATGGGGGTGGCAACCAGGCCTCTCCACTACCTAGACCTGATTTATAAATACAATTTGCCATCAGGCAACTAAAACAAAAACTTTCCACACTACATTAAGTTCTTGTAATTATTGTTATAGTATATCAACATGCAATTAACTTCACTTTTATTAATTATACTCACCTAAAATAAGCAAAGGATTAGCACCCCACACCGACAAAAAATACCTTTTTTAGGCACGTTAGGCATGCAATTGAGTGACAGGAAATAACAGGGTTTATAGGTAGATGATCATTTATGATAAGCTTAGCTACACATCCCAGCAGCTAGTATCACATATGAAAGGATAAGATACACAGCTCAGCATAGAGTATCACATATGAAGGGATTAGATACATGGCTCAGCAGACCATATCACATATGAAAAGATTAGATACACATTCAACATCTAGTAGACACACATTACAGCAGCCAGTATTACATATGATAGGATTACATACATATACCGTAGTAGCTCAAAAGCCAATATTACATGATAGGATTAGATGTACATCTCAGCAACCAGTATTGCAAATGATGAAAGAAACAGCATCACAAATCATAGGATTAGATACGGAAGCTCAGCAGACAGTGTAACATGTAGGCTAAGATACATCAGCTATTTGACGGAATCATACATGCTATTCTTAGATATGCATCTCAGCAGATAATATCACATATTATAGGATTAGATACACCTCTATGCACCCACTATCGCAAGCAGAATCACAAATCATAGGATTAGATACAGGAGCTAGCAGACGCAGTGTCACATATGACATATAAAGGATTAAGCCCACTTTACACGTTGCAATTAGTTGTACAATCGCATTTGCGATGTGACACGCCCAGGTTGCATACGGGATCTTATGAGATTGCACGTTGGTCGTTCATTTGCTGTCACACGAGCGTTAGTAGTCTATGTTAAATTGGTCAATTTTGTGTGCGATCCTTTAGATCATGTGATCTGTGACGTATGCATTGGGCACCTTTTTTTTTTTTTTATTTATTGACTTGCCAAGCGTGTGTAATGTGTAGGGATGCGTTTTTACTATGTCATCTGCCATTCAGCTCTGCTACATGGTCGCTAACAGCAGACACAGACAGCCATGTAGCAGAGCTGAATGGCAGATGACAGCAGACACAGACAGAGCCGCACTGTCAGAATGAACTCGGGTGAACTTCACCCGACTTCACGGTCATGCTGCGGCTCTGTCTGTGTCGCGTCCTGATTAGCGGTCACCTGTGAAGGACTCACCGGTGACCGCTAATCTCCTAAATTACTGAAGTTAGCAGCCCTCTCTCTCATACTCACCGACCCCCGATCCCCGGCGCTGCACAGCGTTCACACTGCTCCGGCGGCTTTTACTGTTTTGAAAAAGCCGGCCGCCCATTAAACATTTTCGTATTCCCTGCTTTCCCCGCCCACCGGCGCCTATGAATGGTTACAGTGAGACACGCCCCCACTCTGAGTGACAGGTGTCACACTGCACCCAATCACAGCAGCCGGTGGGCGTGTCTATACTGTGTAGTGAAATAAATAATTAAATAATTTAAAAAAACGGCGTGCGGTTCCCCCCAATTTTAAAACCAGCCAGATAAAGCCATACGGCTGAAGGCTGGTATTCTCAGGATGGGGAGCTCCACATTATGGGGAGCCCCCCAGCCTAACAATATCAGCCAACAGCCGCCCAGAATTGCCGCATACATTATATGCGACAGTTCTGGGACTGTACCCGGCTCTTCCCGATTTGCCCTGGTGCGTTGGCAAATCGGGGTAATAAGGAGTTATTGGCAGCCCATAGCTGCCACTAAATCCTAGATTAATCATGTCAGGCGTCTATGAGACACCCTCCATGATTAATCTGTAAATTACAGTAAATAAACACACACACCCGAAAAAATCCTTTATTAGAAATAAAAAACACAAACATATACCCTGGTTCACCACTTTAATCAGCCCCAAAAGGCCCTCCATGTCCGGCGTAATCCAGGATGCTCCAGCGTCCCTTCCAGCGCTGCTGCATGGAGGTGACCGGAGCTGCAAAAGACACAGCCGCTCCGGTCACCTCCACGCAGGTAATGAAGACAGCTGCGCGATCAGCTGCTGTCACTGAGGTTACCCGCTGTCACTGGATCCAGCGGTGGCCGCGGGTAACCTCAGTGACAGCTCAGCTGATCGCGCTACTCACCTCAGTTGCTGCGTGGAGGTGATAAGAGCGGCGGTGAGTAGCGCGATCAGCTGAGCTGTCACTGAGGTTACCCGCGGCCACCGCTGTATCCAGTGACAGCGGGTAACCTCAGTGACAGCAGCTGATCGCGCGGCTGTCTTCATTACCTGCGTGGAGGTGACCGGAGTGGCGGTGTCTTCTGCAGCTCCGGTCACCTCCATGCAGCAGCGCTGGAAGCGACGCTGGAGCATCCTGGATTACGCCGGACATGGAGGGCTTTTTGGGGCTGATTAAAGTGGTGAACCAGGGTATATGTTTGTGTTTTTTATTTCTAATAAAGGATTTTTCGGGTGTGTGTTTATTTACTGTAATTTACAGATTAATCATGGAGGGTGTCTCATAGACGCCTGACATGATTAATCTAGGATTTAGTGGCAGCTATGGGCTGCCAATAACTCCTTATTACCCCGATTTGCCAACGCACCAGGGCAAATCGGGAAGAGCCGGGTACAGTCCCAGAACTGTCGCATATAATGTATGCGGCAATTCTGGGCGGCTGTTGGCTGATATTGTTAGGCTGGGGGGCTCCCCATAACGTGGAGCTCCCCATCCTGAGAATACCAGCCTTCAGCCGTATGGCTTTATCTGGCTGGTTTTAAAATTGGGGGGGACCGCACGCCGTTTTTTTTAATTATTTAATTATTTATTTCACTACACAGTATAGACACGCCCACCGGCTGCTGTGATTGGGTGCAGTGTGACACCTGTCACTCAGCGTGGGGGCGTGTCTCACTGTAACCAATCATAGGCGCCGGTGGGCGGGGAAAGCAGGGAATACGAGATTGTTTAATGGGCGGCCGGCTTTTTCAAAACAGTAAAAGCCGCCGGAGCAGTGTGAACGCTGTGCAGTTCCGGGGATCGAGGATCGGTGAGTATATGAGAGAGGGGGATAGACTGACATGGACAGAGAGTGAGGGACAGAGATAGTGACCGACTGACAGAGATTAGTGAATGACAGACATTGTGAGGCGCTTCAGAACGCAGCTTTTCAGCTGCGCTCTGAAGCGGACCTTTTTTAAGCTGCGGTGCAGAGCGCACACCTGCGCACATAGCATCAGACACCGAAATCGTATGAGGGATGTCACACGTTACAATTCACTAGGTTCGTGCAACAAAACGCTCAAATCTAGAGAAAGATACGATGTGTTTGCGATCAACGGTTTTGCGTTCAATCCTGATCGCAAGTAGATGTCACACGCAGATACCTCACAAACGATGCCGGATGTGCGTCACTTACAACTTGACCCCAACGACGGATTGTGAGATATATTGAAGCGTGTGTAGCGGGCTTTAGATACACCAGCTAATTAGACAGAATCAAGCACGATAGACTTAGATACACAGCTCAGCCTCACAAATTCTAAGATTAGATACGTGAGCAGCAGAATAGTTTTTGATGGAACATAAGAAAGTCAGTGCTTGGTAGATAATAAGGGTTAATTAATAATGAGGAATTTAGGTAATTGTTTCTCGTGACTTCCTTGTTGCCCAACTTTTATGCAATACCAAATATCCAAAGTGACAAACGATATCTAAAGTAAGTGCATTGGCGCTATATAACAATTATACACGTACAATGCACACCATGGCTGGAACACACCTTTTGTTGGCGGTTATAATTAATAAATGGAAGGTGTTATTTACATGTAGGTCCAGTATAATAATTATAATAATTTGTGTTTTAGTTGGCTTCCGGCATATTGTATTTACGATTTAAAGGGCATGTCCATTGGATTAGTGATAACTTGTTGATCGGTGGGGCTCTGACCGCTGGGACCTGCACCAATAGGCAGAACGGGGCACTTTTATGTGTTTTAGAATGGAGCAGGGCTCATGCTAGACCACCACCCCATTCATCCCTATGGTGCTGGGTCCACTGCTCGGCTTTAACCGGCAGCTCCATAGAGAACGAATGGAGAAGTGGTCGGGCGTCCCACCTGCCGTGCCATTTTGTAACAGAAATACAAGTTCCCTATTGGGGATAAAAATTCACATTTTGCAGATGTGGGTCCAAGAGGTAAGACCCCCACTGATCACTTATTTGTAATATTTACATTTTTTAGATCATCAAAGAAATTTAAATATTAGACAAAGTTAACACAAAATGCTATTTATAAATGAAGGTCTTTATTATTAAGGCAAAAAGAAATCCAATCCTACAGGGCCCTGTGAGAAAAAGTGATTGCCCCTAAACCTAATAACTGGTCGGGCCGCCCTTAGCAGCAACAACTGCAATCAAGCGTTTGCGATAACTGGCAATGAGTCTCCAACAACGTTCTTGATGAATTTTGGCCCACTCATCTTTGCATAATTGTTTTAATTCAGCCACGTTGGAGGTTTTCAGAGCACAAAACACATTTTAAAGGTCACGGCCACAGCATCTCCATCGATAGAAGGTCAGGACTTTGACTAGGCCACTCCAGAGCCATAATTTTGCATTTCTTAAGGCATTCAGAGGTGGACTTGCTAGTGTGTTTTGGATCATTGTCCTGCTGCATAACCCAAGTGACAGATTGCCGGAGATTCTCCTTCCGGATTTTTTTACCACAGCATGTCTCCAGGTTCTGAAGCAGTAAAACAGCTCCAGACCATCACACTACCACCACCATGATTTACTGTTGGTATGATATTCTTTTTCTGAAATGCTGTGTTACTTCTACGCCAGATGTAATCGGACATACACCTTCCAAAATGTTCATCTTTTATCCCGTCTCTCCACAGAGTATTCTCCCAAACGTTTTCTGGCAAAAATGGAGACAAGCCTTTGTGTTCTTTTTACTCAACAGTGGTGTTCGTCCTGGAACTCTGCCATGCGGCCATTTTTGCCCAGTCTCTTCCTTATGGTGGAGTCATGAACACTAGAAAATGGAATAGCTTCGGCACACCAGTAATGAAAAAGAAAATAGTCTGATCGGCAACTCTAGTTAATTATTGGTCAGGTATATATAACAAAGAAAAATGTCCAACGTGTCAACCCTTAAGGGGTCTTTCTCAAGGACAATCGGTCTATAGAGGTACGTGTACAATTATATTCTCCACAGGAGGTAAATGTTAAACCTTGAATATATACCTAAGGAATAGATAAAGAGAGGTTGGAAGCTGGACGAAGTCCAAAGAAACTTAATGGTCCATCCAAAAACAGATGATGGAGTGTAAAGCCTGCTTTACACGTTACGATTCTGCATACGATATTGTATGCGATCGTAACCGCCCCCATCGTATGTGCGGCACGTTCAATTTGTTGAATGTGCCGCACAGATGATTAACCCCCGTCACACGTACTTATCCGTCCATACGACCTCGATGTGAGCGGCGAACGTCCACTTCCTGAAGTGGGAGGGACGTTCGGCGTCACATCGACGTCACGCGGCAGCCGGCCAATAGAAGCGGAGGGGCGGAGATGAGCGGGACGTAAACATCCCGCCCACCTCTTTCCTTCCACATTGCCGGCGGGAGCCGCGAGACGCAGGTAAGATCTGTTCAATGTTCCCGAGGTGTCACACACTGCGATGTGTGCTGCCTTGGGAACATTGAACAACCCGACGTGCAATTCGTCAGGATTCAACGACGTGCATGCGATGAACGTTTTAACGTTCAATCACAATCGCACGTACCTGTCACACACTGCAATGTACCTTACAATGCCGGATGTGCGTCACTTACGACGTGACCCCGCCGACACATCGTAAGATATATTGTAGCGTGTAAAGCGGGCTTAAGTCATTAGGGGGTGGTAAAGTGAAGGTGGTCTCTTGGTCATGTATCAATGGCTAGGTCGAATGGACGCGTAAGCTATCTCCACAGTAAATAGGTAGCATGTGAGTGAATATTATTGTTCTCTGCTATATGGCATATTTGTTTCAGAAGCTGTGGTAGCTGCAGGAAAATATGTGGCCCGTAATTGGTGTATGGATAACTAGAAGGATCCCCCAAATATGGGTAGAATTTGGCTGTGGTGAGCCTGAGTTCGCATGTAGAAAGAAATCGGGCCACGAGTCATGAACACTGATCTTAACTGAGGCAAGTGAGGCCTGCAGTTCTTTGGATGTTGTTATGGGGTCTTTTGTGACCTCTTTGATGAGTCATCGCTGCGCTCTTAGGGTAATTTTGGTTGGCCTGGGAAAGTTCACCACTGTTCCAATTTTTCACCATTTGTGAATAATGGCTCTCACTATGGTTCGCTGGATTCCCAAAGGTTTAGAAATGGCTTTATAACATTTTCCAGACTGATAGATCTCAGTTACTTTGTGTCTCATTTGTTTCTGAATTTCTTTGGATCCCAGCATGATGTCTAGTTTTTTGGGGATCTTTTGGCCTACCTCACTTTGTCAGGCAGGTCCTATTTAAGTGATTGTTTGATTGAGAACAGGGAACAGTTGTGGCAGTAATCAGGCCTGGGTGTGGCTAGGGAAATTTAACTCTGCTTCCCTAAGATGTGATAAACCACGGATAATTTATGTTTTAAGGGGGGGGGGGGGGTCAATCACTTTTTCACACAGGGTCCTGTAGGTTTGTATTTTTTTTTCCCTTTATAATAAAGACCTTCATTTATAAACTGTATTTTGTGCTTTCTTGTGTTATCTTCATCAAATATTTACATTTGTTTGGTGATCTGACACATTTCAGTGTGACAAACATGCAGAAGAATAACAAATCAAGCAGGGGGCAAACACTTTTTTACACTACTGTATATGGTGGAGCTGAACATGAATAGACTTGCAAAACTGGTTTAGAAGCTGAAAACAAGAAATTGGCCAAGAGGGTGTCGGATTCTGGAAAGGGATGTAGCGAGTTACCAAACTCAGAGGAAATAACAGGGTTTAACCGACTCGGTTTCAACATAACGTAAATTTGGGATCCTTGCAAATATCTAGAATCTAGAGCAGCACCACAGCAGAGCACCGTCTCCTAGCCCCACAGCCCTTTTCCGAGCCCCACTGCCAATTTACTCTTGCAATTATCGGTGGTCACAACATTTACCACCAACGTCTATCCTGAACCTACAATCTTAGGACACAACTTAGAAGATCTAGATCTTCTAGAACTTCTAGATCTTAGAAGATCTAGATCTATGCAGAGGATTTGGGGCGCTCTTCGTCAAAATAACGGTGCTGGGACCTTTGTGAAGATCAAACTTTTATTAACAGAACCTGTCAATATGGTTTTGGGGTAAAATATTTTATTGAATTTTTTTTGAATTTTGAATTTTTTTGAATTTTTTTTTCAAGCAACACAAGTTGCTTGAAACGTGCAGACCTAGGCACTTGCTACCATGTTGGTATTAACCTTTTTTTCTATTTTTAACCATTGGAATAAATCTATGTAATGTTTTAATGAATTTCTATTTGACGGATGGTGGTTTGTCTTCTACTTGGACTTACTTGTTTAACCTCTGCTAGTCTGCTTGTTAGGCTCCTTTGATCACATGTGGTGGGGAAGCCAATCACATCTGCTCCTCTCATATTAAAGCTGGAGGAAATCTTCTACCCATGCCAGCTATAGGTTATACTGTGTTGAATAGGAAAATAGAAAAAAGTCCTTGCTCACCCGTATACCAAAATACACCGGGACACCAGGCCAGGCAGTTGGCTACTGCCAAAATTATGTAGAATGGAAAAAAAATTGTTCGTAGTCCCAACTGTGCTGCAAAATTCTTCTTGCAAGAAGAAATTTGCAGCACATTTGGAACTACGGACACATTTTTCCTTTATACTGTATTGGTTTGAGTGTTGTGGTGTCCCAGACTATCTGGAAAGAGTTGGTTTTTGCCTGGAGTAGTTGTGGAATTTACCTGTTGTCTTGTTGTTTCCTCCCTGCTCTTGCTTTCCTCCTTATCTCTTATTCTCTGATACCTCTGTTTGTGAGTTGTGTGTGACAGTGTTTTGGTTTTCCCTGTCTGTCTATTCTTGTGGATTTAATCTCACTCCTGTCTCGCCCCCCCCCCCTACTGAGAGGGTACCAGATATGCGCTGTTCAGGAAGGAGACTCACACATCCCCACTTTTAGGGGTATCCCATAGGCTAGGGATATAATAATAATAATATTTATTCACTTATATGGCATAGCGCCATTAATTCCACAGCGCTTTACATACATGAGCAACACTGTCCCCATTCCCTATCAGTATGGTCTTTGGGGTGTTGGAGGAAACTAGAGAACCCGGAAGAAACCCACGCAAACATGGGGAGAAGATACAAACTCCTTGCAGATGTTGTCCTTGGTGTGATTTGAACCCAGGACCTCAGCGCTGCCACCCCTTAGCCTCGTGACACTGCTGTTTCCGATAACAGTGCCCTTTTCGGACGGCTCCTTTTCAAGCCTGTCAGTGGGAATAATGCATGGCATGTAGTAATATATCACGACGCCACCTAGTCGCATAAATAAATTGTAAATGCTGGAAGCTTGTAAAAACTTGTAGCCTCTCTAATGACTTATGTTATCAGTACTTTCACCTGGGATACAATAACATAGAAACTATTTCCTTGAGCTTTTAAGGAAAGTACCGGCCATCTTTCTGCTTTTGGCTCATGTCACATGGAGGCACATCTGTATATATATTTGTCACGCAACAATGTCAGGCATCACAAAATTCTGTGAACTCTGATGATGTGACAAGCCATTTTTACACACACAAATGTAATTAGTGTAAGTGGAGCACCCCACAGGGCCGGGGTGTATGGGGTTGCTCGTCGCTGGGCCGGTGATGTCGGGGTTGGGATGTCAAAGCTGGCCCTGCCCGGTTTCGTGGCCCCGAGGTGTCCACAAAAAGGAGAAGGAATGAAGATGTAGGATGTAGGCGATATTGGGGTTGAAGATGATGGGAGTAGTAGTTGTCTTGTGATGCCACCTGGGGTGTGCGGCCAGGGATTAGCCGTCGCTGCGGGTGCGGTCCTCTGGGGCGGATGGTGTCGCAGCTCGAATGGTTCGGCTCCCCACAGGTGGAGCTAGGCCCCAAGGAGGATGACGGCAGTAGTAGTGGCCGTTGGCGCTGGAACGCTTGCCGACAGTGCCGGCAATGATGGGCTGGCACGGTGGGTGCAGTTATAGATCTTTTACTCACAGTCCAATTGTCACCCTTGGAGTGTCGGTTTCTGCCGTGATGGGCCCCAGCCGATCCCGGATGATTCAGAGGCCACCACCGGTGTTGTGGAGTGTGAGAGTGTGAGACCTTACTTCCTTGTGCACTTTAGTGTGGATCCCCGTGGCGTGAAGCTACTTGGGGACCCCTGCATTTGGTGATTAAGTTCCCATCCCGTTCGCAGGCAGCACGAATCAAATGTGGGCCCGACCGTGGTTTTCACTCCTGACTCTTTATGCTGCTGTGTCCTGGGGCCTTTGTGGTGGGCAATGGGACCAGAAATCCCCCTTCCCTGCAGATTCTGATGGTGTAACAAGGAGTGTGTGATACCCTAGGGCTCTGCACCCTGTCTGCGCTGGTGCTGAGGGAGCTGTTGAGCTCTACCTCCAGCTACCATGTTGCTCCTGTGTCTCACCAACTCCACCGGTCGTCTCCTGCTTCTTCCAGTCAGGCCGGTCCTAACTGAGGAAGCTCTAAAGCACTCTCCTCAGTGACTGTGTTGTTCAGCGTCCCAGACTATTCTCAGGTAAAAGTTTGTGTGTTCTCTAACATACCTCATGCTGCCCCCACCTTCCTGATGACTCACTAGTGCCGGGGAAGTCCCATTGCAATGGTGACCACTTCTAGCCCAGTTCCAGTGGGGAAAGCACCTGAGCTGTGTGTGTTGTGTAAGTGATAAACACTAGTGGTTAACCCTTCCTTACTCGGGATGAGTACTGCACCTTAAGTAAGATGCAGTACCCTGCGGCAACTGAAGCCTCAGGGACGCCACACTTGTAGCAAGACAAATAATAACCTTAGTCTGTAAAGCTCTATTGATCTGATAAACACTAGTGGTTAACCCTTCCTTACCCGGGATGAGTACTGCACCTTAAGTGAGATGCAGTACCCTGTGGCGACTGAAGCCTCAGGGGCGCCACACTTGTAGCAGGACAAATAATAACCTAAGTCTTTAAAGCTCTATTAATCTAACTTCAATCACTCTAAATTTAACCTGCAATCATATTGATGTCCAAACCCTTGCTCCAGTCATTCTCCAGTCTCCAGTCTTTCCTTACTGAGTGCACAGAGGACCAGTAACATGAAGGCGTCCAGCCTAAATATCATCTTTTCACCCTTTGTTGGGGATTACTTCTTGAAGAAAGTCTTAACTGCAAAACTGATGTAAAAAAAAAACCTTGGTCCTTCACAAGTTTATACCAAGGACGGTCCAGGTCTTATCAATACAAATTACACTTATGTTTAACCGATAAGTTCTGTTTGCCAACGTATTGTTTCCACAGGAAAACGAGAGCTTAAAACAATGTCCTACACTGATTTCTGACATTCAGTTTGAATTGTTGGTCACTTTATGCAACCGAAGACCACTTTGGTGGCCTACATATGCTGGAGCTTTACCCACCTGCGGGACCCCTCCTCTAGACCTGCTCCTTATATTTGTGGAATTACTACGATTAGATTGATTTGTGTTGTGTGTTTCTAGGAAATATCATGTAGCTTCCCTTTTAATATTATTATAAAGGTTATTTTTTTAATTGAGGATTTTCTTCTATCCTTATGTGGCGCCCCTGACCTGGTCAGGCTCCACTGAGTACTGCACCCATGCTGGGTGAGCGCAGACAGGTAATCCTGAAGGCTGGAATAAGGTGTGTACGCACAGACACATAGCAACCAAGTCTCCCACACCTTTGAGGGGACCCCTGGACAGAACCAGAATTGGGCATCCAATCAAGGGGTGCGGTAGAGAGGCTGGAAGTTAGGTTGCAGTGGCAGTCAGGAAAAGGAGCTGGAGGTAGCCAGTCTGAAGTGGAGACGCAGGAGAGCGGACACGCCAGTCAGACCCTGCACGTGTAGTGGCCGTTGGTGGGGGAGAACGGTCACCAGCCAGTTGGACAGAAAGACGCTGAAGAAGTCAGTTGGTCGTGTACGGAGACCTCTGGTGGCTAGGCACGCACGGGGAACAGGTCCCTAGAGTGGATATCCATTTACTTGGTCTGCTAAACCGGCTGGTGAGGGGAACAACACGTTCCACACCAATCAACTAGAGTCCGAGCATCCGCAGCATCGAGGGGGCCCATAAGGAGAATGAAGCCTGGAGCCATCTTCCTTGGTCCACGCTGCCAGGAAACGGGCCAAAAAGGTGAGAAAAGACAGTAGCGACTTCCCTGGATGAATCCCACGGTACTTCAAGTCAGGAGTTAGCCGAAACAAGAAGTGCTAGGAAGGCGAGCTAACGGTTACCCTTAGACCAGCCTGAAGGATACCTGGTTCTCTCTTGGTGTATCTCAGTATCGCCCGGGTACCACTTGAAGCATCTGAAAGTGAGTAAAAACCAGTTGCAAGACACTTTGGACTGAGACTGAGTTATTCTGCGACCTGTTGTTCTACACACATACACCCGAGCCCCTGGGGCCGGCCTCACTCTCGGGAGGCCACACCATCCGACTGCAGATTCCATCAGCCCCAGACGCTCGTTAGAACTGCAGTGGCGGTCACCCATAACCCCAACCGCAAACCAAGAGTGGCGTCACGACCCAGATGTAATCAACATGACAGACCTGTCACCAGAAGATCAAAAGGAGAAGTCCCTGTAGCGTCCCTGGAGGTGGAGCGGTGTCCCTGGGGCGACCGCTGTGGCCAGGCGACTCATCTACATTCAATTATTCAGCAGTGAAACTCTTTCCTCTCTGATGCAACATCTAAAAATGCTATAATATTTTTTACTTTTAATTTTTGGATATGGAATTTAATGTTTATTCTATGTGATTTTGGAGATAAATCTGCACCAAAAACCTCATTAAATACTGTTATAAATACTCCTGGAATAAACTTCTGATTTAACCCCTTAGTGACCACCAATACGTCTTTTTATTGGCCTGAGCTATAATTGAATGGCATCCCCCCATGGGTGAAAATGCAGCAGCGGTCTGCTGTACACTATACTTTACAACCAGCTTCATCAGACATGATCTGTGTTGACACCGGCCATGGCCGCTTAACCCCTTAGATGCTGATGTCAATAGTGACTATGGCTGTCATGTGATGTCCGGTTTCTGCACACACCTGCTGGCACGGTGGCATCAGACTCTGTTCACACTGCAGAGTCTGACAAGCAACCTGAAGCTTGTGGAGTGTCCAGCCAGAGCCGGGTGTCGGCTGGTTCAGGTTCACTGGTCTTCAGCAGACTGGAGAGCAGGACCTAAGAGCTCAGGTTGCTGATTGCGCTGTGCAGCTGTCTCCTCTCTATATTGAGCACACCTTTCTCCCTGTATGTGCCAATGATAGCTTTAGTGATCCCGATCTAGGTGTTTCTCCTGTATATGGTGATTTGTGCTATGCTTCTAAGTGGTGTGAGCGTTCCCCGGTTGCACATTACTTCCTCCCCTTTTTTGTTAGTCCCCTGTACACATATTATCTCTCCTGTGTGTTTGAGTGCTGTGTGTATGAGTTTCCATTCTCCCTTGTCTGTGTCTTTTTATGCGGTTTTGTCTTTGTGTTTTCTGGCTGGGCCCAAGGATGTGGGAGAGGGGGAGAAAGATCAGGGCCCGGACAGGAGTTCGGGTCCCAGTGAGGGCTCAAACCTGGATACCATCAAACCTACCTCTGAGATAAGGGACAGTGCAGGGTCCGAGAGGGGTTGCTGTTCCGGAGATCGTCGATACTGTGCACAACCTCATACTGGAGAATTCACGGATTTCAGCTAAATCAATAGCAGACATCATGGGGATTTCCCGTGAATGTGTTTGTGTCATTATCCATGAACATTTGGATATGAGGAAGAGATCTGCAAAGTGGGTCCCCAAATGTTTGACAACAGATCAGAGAAGAATGCGAGTGAAAACTTCCAGGTCCATTTGTCAGTGTTTCCGGACTGATAAAAACTTCCTGGATCGACTGGTCACTATGGATAAGACCTGGATTTATTTGTATGACAAGGAACAGTCAAAAGAGTGGAGGCACAGCGGTTCTCCTCATCCAAAGAAGTTCAGGGCGCAAAAAACAGCCACTAGGGTGATGGCGTCTGTGTTCTGGGATAAGGAGGGCATGCTGGTAGTGGACTACCTTTAAAAGGGTTCCACCATCATTGCAAGGTATTACATTGAACTTTTAGACCAATTGAAGGCAGCTCTGAAGGCTAAAATGTGCGGCAAGCTGTCCAAAGGAATCTTGTTCTTACGAGACAATGCCTCCACTCACACTGCACAAGAGACCATGGCAAAGCTAGCAGAGCTGGGCTTCCAGCTGGTGACCACCCACAATATTCACCAGATCTAGCTCCCTCCGACTACCAACTGTTTCCAAACCTGAAGAAACAGCTCAAGGGTATCAAATGTCACACCATTTCTGATGCCATGGCTGCTAGCGCTGGGGCAATACAATTCAACGAGAGTTCCCTCAGAAGTTCCCCAAATTTAAATGCTAAATTATTCTTTCCCTCCCAATCAAGGCAAGGCCTCGGATCCCCATCTACTCAATGATGAATTAATAACATTATTTAAGTCCCCCATCATTAAAATCAATAAGACCGGTAGAATATTAACAAAGGACATAACTTCCCTCAATACTGAACTTTTATACAGGGGTGGAACATACAATGCAATGAGTATGTATTCCGGTCTTAAAAGTTTGCAATGAAGACATCTATTCTTCCTTCCTGTCTGTCTTAGAAGCAAGTAAGTCAAGCCCACAGAATGGTCACTATGACTTAACCAGGCTTTATTAAGTGTTGAAAGCCTTTCGTTATTGATATGTGTCTCTTGTAAGCTATGATAGAGGGAGCGAATGCCCTGGTATAGTTTAATCCTGATGTGTGATTGTTTGAGTCCCCCAGTCCCTGCACATTCCAGCTCATTAGAGAAATTCGATTACCAACATACAGGTAGTAAAGAGCTTGTCCTAACCTCTTTATTGGGTAAAATTGCACAGTGCTTGAAAAATAAGCAAGTTTACCATTTACCTCTTATTAAAAATCCTCTCTGTTCTCAAGAACTGAGGGATTTTTAATCTTGTAGTTTACTGCTCATTACCTACGGTCTTCTAGGCAAGGAGAGCAGTGCTTACAAGCTCTTTCCTACACAGTGTACAAATGCAGCTCTGCCGCTGACAAGACTCGGCGATCTGTCCAGCTTCACTGCTCTCCACCAATGCCGCAGAGGCAAAACTGTCCCTTCTAGGTGCGTCAAAAAGCATACAGTTTGGACCGGCGGTATTGCCATGTCACTGCTCCAAATTGTCAGTCATCAGGAGCACACCACCCCTGAGAGGAAGGAAGCCAGGAGGCAAGGGTGCAGTGTGCTCCTGAAGATCGAAGTTGAAAATATTTTTTTAAGTAATACCATTGTGAGGGTAGGCCTAGAGACAATCGCAAAGAAGCTTCATAACATGAGTCTAAAGGGTACTTTACATGCTGCGACATCGCTAGCGATCTCGTTAGCGATGTGAAATTCTAGAGCGCAAGTGCGATCTTTTTAGATTGCACATGCGTAAAATGACCTATGTGCGACCTCGAAAGATCGCACTTGCGATCTAGAATTTCACATCGCTAATGAGATTGCTAGCGATGTCGCAGCATGTAAAGTACCCTTAAGATGTGTATTCCGCAGTGTGTTAACAAGATAATAAAGCCAAAATAAACAATGAACAAAGAGGTATTCATAACATACTGAGAGAATTCATAATCAGTTGGTTCACACCATGTGGGATATGGGATGTTGACTCCTTGTTCTTGTGCCAAGGTGGAAGTCGAATGTTGTATTCTATAATTACAAGATTCTTTAATACACGGGTCAGAAGCTACAGGAACCAAGTAGGAAACTGGGGAAAAAAACAGTGTGCGCTAACAAGCGAAGAAGCTGGTAATATTTCAGTGAACAAACAGTATAAAACAATCATTTAAAACAAGTTTTTTTTTCCTTGTTGCACTGTGTATAGTAACCGAGATAATATCTGTTATCAGAAGCATTCGTCGATAATACAGTAACATTAACAGCCACAAGTCCTGTAATCAGCTCGGGATTTCCTGGTTGCACAATTTTTTTTTCTCGATTCCTCAGTAAACTCTTCTAATTCTAATGCTGGCAAACAAAATTGGGTCCTTATTAATGTTCTCTATACAGGGCCAGATTAAAGGGAGGGCACATGCATAAGAAGGTTACGAGGATACAACAGCACAGAGAAGGATGACTCAGTGGTAACTTAAACAGATGTTTATTTGGCTAATACGGTTCAATGTAACAGCTAAGGCACAATATCAAATGGGAAAAGCAAAGAGTGAAGTTACAATGAATTAATATGCAAAGTGTTTACAACAGTATGGAAATATGACTGTGCCTCTGGCCCTTTAAAGGAAAAACATGACACATAAGAGACTTGTGCTCATCTGTCCCCCCATAGCCCCTCTAAATACAGTTATTCCATTTCTTAATACATTTTTCTCTTTGCTCACATATAAGAAGAGACGTCGTCCCCTCCCTCGGCGGTGTCCACCAGAGTCCTGCTGACCATCGCGACTGCGGCGATCCTACTGCTCATCCTCATCATCGTGACATCGGTCACATCGGGCATCTGTATAAGGAAACGAGGCAGGTAGGGGATGTCCTCAATAAGGCTGAAGTACAGCTTGACTTCTATAGCCAAAGTGCTGCACTGTCTATTGCAGACTGCACAGAAGGAGTTAACTGAGAATCTGCCAGTGAGCTCACTGTGACGTCTAATGAGCGAGATTGTGACTCTTTACTCTCAGACAATCTATGATCACAGAGCCCGCTAAAGTTAAATGTGCAGGGATAAAAAAAAGAGCAAAACACAAACAATTTTAATGAAACCAAACTACAAAAATATCTTTTAGCTCCAAATAACATAATAAAAAGTATGCTCAAAGAGGTGAACAACCCCTTAAACAGTTTTTTAACAGTTTTCCAGCCCATTTCTGACCTTTTCTGACCGTCTCTCCTTAAGGAGACCAGATGAGTATGGAGTTTTCGTGCAATGCCCTATGGGAGAAAAAAAAAGTATGTAAATGAGCTCTCTGCAAGAATGAAAGAAAATGTAACCACCACTAGGGGCAGCTTATTACAGTTTCATGTACACAGCCAGTTTTATGAGGAACCGTATCATTGGCTGGAGTCCCCCTTTAATCTCCTAATGACCTTTGACATATTTGTTAAAGGGGTTATTTCCATCTCCAAGATCCTATCCCTATATCTAGTAGGTGTAATAATAATAATAATAATAATAATAATAATAATAATAATTGCGAATACCTCCAATTAGAAATGTAGTATAGTTCTCCTGATTAGCTATGTCACTTACCTCATGTGCAGGACATTGTAGTAGCTTAGGTATCCATGGATACAACAATTTGTTGTTGCTCATAGTCCTCCTGATATAGCCATGTCTCTTACCTCATGTGCAGGGCATTGCAGGACCTTAGGTATCCATGCTTAAACCACTCATATAGTGACAGTTAGTTGCTCATGGTCATAACCATGGATACCTAAGCTACTACAATGTCCTGCACATGAGGTAAGTGACATGGCTATATTAGGAGAACTATACTACATTTCTAATTGGAGGTATTTGCTAATATTATTATTACTACACCTACTATATATTGGGAAAGGATCTTGTAGATGGGAGTAAGGAGTATAAGGAGCTGACTTACTTCCAAACCAGGCAGATACAGCCTTGCACAATTAGTGCGGTTTAACCCTTTAATCGCTGCTGTCAATCACTAATAGCGGCATTTGAGTGCACTGGTTGCCAGTGTACACACTCACAGGTAGCCGATGGTCTCCTATGGCTGGTGAGAGGCTTCCGCTGCTGCCATCTTGGTCTGCCTTTGAAGCCTGACTTCGAAACGTCAATTCTACCTACATATTGCGGTATACAGGAGAAGTAACTATAGGTTAAGGACAGAAAAAAAAAAGTAAAATTAAAAAAACGAAAAAAAAATACGATTTTAAATCACTTATTTTTCTTGGTTAAAAATAAAGAACGTAAATAAAAAAAACCAAACATTTGGTATCACTGCATCCGTAAAAACTTCAAGGAAAATAATAATTAATTTTTTTTATACCGTACGTTAGATACAAATTTAAATGTTTCCCTTCCCAAAAAACCAAGCCCTTAAGTCTTAAGAAATGGCGAATTTTACTTTATTTTGTTACAAACTTCTGATTTTTCATTAACAGTAAAATGCATAAATATAGTGTGTGTGTATATAGATATATACGGGGTGGTCCAAAAGTAGGTGGACAGTATGTGTAATAGGGTTATCAAACAGGATGTAAAGTGAAACTGACTCAGTTGCCCTTAGCAACCAATCAGATTCCACCTTTCATTCTTCACAGACTTTTTGGAAAATGAAAGGTGGAATCTGATTGGTTGCTAAGGGCAACTGAGTCAGTTTCACTTTACACCATGTTTGATAACCCTATTACACATACTGTCCACCTACTTTTGGACCATCCTGTGTATATAGATATATACAGTACAGACCAAAGGTTTGGACACACCTTCTCATTCAAAGTTTTCTTTATGACTCTAAAAATTGTAGATTCACATTGAAGGCATCAAAACTATGAAATAAAACATGTGGAATGAAATACAAAAAAAGTGTGAAACAACTGAAAATATGTCTTATATTCTAGGTTCTTCAAAGTAGCCCCCTTTTGCTTTGATTACTGCTTTGCACACTCTTGGCATCTCTTGATGAGCTTCCAGAGGTAGTCACCGGAAATGGTTTTCCAACAGTCTTGAAGGAGTTCCCAGAGATGCTTAGCACTTGTTGGCCCTTTTGCCTTCACTCTGCGGTCCAGCTCACCCCAAACCATCTCGATTGGGTTCAGGTCTGGTGACTGTGGAGGCGAGGTCATCTGGCGTAGCATCCCATCGCTCTCCTTCTTAATCAAATAGCCCTTACACAGCCTGGAGGTGTGTTTGGGGTCATTGTCCTGTTGAAAAATAAATGATGGTCCAACTAAACGCAAACCAGATGCAATAGCATGCCACTGCAAGATTCTGTGGTAGCCATGCTGGTTCAGTATGCCTTAAATTTTGAATAAATCCCCAACAGTGTCACCAGCAAAGCACCCCCACACCATCACACCTCCTCCTCCATGCTTCACATTGGGAACCAGCCATCTAGAGTCCATCCGTTCATCTTTTCTACAAAGACACGGTGGTTGAGTTCATGACACCACCCACGGGTTGTGGTGACTGGATGGACACCACTGCTGCCGTTGGCTAGGCTCCCGGGGACGGTGTTGCGCAGCTTGGTGTTGACCCCGAGTTCTCGGCCTTGTCCGTATTAAAAGGGGCAAAAACAAAGTCCCAACGGGGACGGGCAGTAGGGTCCCAACGGGGACTTTTCAACTTGGCAGCCGGGATCCGCTGCCTTTAACTTTCATCTTCGTATGCCTCCTCCACTGTAACTTCAGAGCTGTACGGTGGGGGAGGGGACTAGGGCCGCCTGGGAACACTGCAAACCAGCCCCTCTCCCCGCAATGCCGGGTGTACGTGACCAGCTCACCGGGCACCAGGTCACGGTCCGAGTGACCTACTGGGAGGTGGGGGCTGACATCCCTCCTGGAGACAATGATCTCGGCCTCCAGGCCGGGCTCAAAAATGAACCCCCATCCACGGCGGGGGTCAAACTGGCGTACCTGCCCCTCGTACTTCGGGCCCCGTACCCGGTAGGTGCCGGTGCGGAGGTTCTCCTGCTCCTTGATGGTCCAGGCCAGCACCTCCGCCTTCTGCCTCTCACGGGCCGCGATCTCCCAGCCCAACGGGTTTTGCTGCCGCTCCCAGTACGGAGCGTCTTCTTGCTCCCTCTGCGCAGGTGTTGGGCCCAGCCGGAGTTCCCCTGTGCCGGCTACGACCGGCACCTTCTGAGCTGGGGAACCTCGCTGTGTCATGGCCTGCTGTGCTGCCTTGCAGCGTCAAACCGCGACGCCTCAGCCGAGGCCTGGGATCTAGAAACAGCCAGCGCTGCCCGCCGGGCCTCCTTCTGGCAGGGTTCCACCTCCATCTTGGCAGGGCGGACTGCCGGGGCCTTGGGCAGCTTGGGCGCAGTCACTTCCGGGACCAGCGGGATCACATCAGGAGGGGGCACCCTCCGGGAATCAAGCTTCCAGGGAAGCGGGATCGGTGCGGGCCGAACAAGCGGTCGTCCGCGGGCTGCTTCTCCAGGTGGGTCCTCACAGGTGGACGGGACGGAATCCGCTGCCGATGTCGGGGGCAGCGGACCGAGCGGGGGAGCAGCGGCAACCGGCACAGGCGGTGAGGGAAGCAACATGGAGGGCAGGGGCAGACTGGGTCCCTCAGCCGCAGCGGCCGGTCCCTCGGAGACATAGGGGCGTGGGTCGCTTACCCACTCTCCAAAATGTGCCTCCACTTCTCGCACCCGCACGGCCACGGCTATCTCCTCCATCTCGGCCACCCATCGTTCTATTAGGAACCGCACCTGGGCTTGCAAGCGACAACACATCAGGGCCGTCCGGGCTTCACCCACGCCGCTGTTCCAGGCGCGGGCTCCGGGAATTCTGGCTTGCCTGACGGGGCGGACATGCTGCACTGTCAGGGTCCAGGAACACAACGGGTGGCAGAGTCCTGGAGTCCCTGCCCTTTATCCCTTCGGTCACATGAGGCAGAATCTTTACCCGCCCCCCTTGCTCTTTTCGGGGCAGTCTGCTTTCTTTCTGCACTGCTCTGTTCTCAGGGGGCGGGGCTTTACTTTCACGCCCTTTTGCTTGGAGAAGACGGCTTGGGCGGGAAACTTCGCGCCACAGGATAGTGACAAGATGGCAGATTCTGAAATTTTTCAGCGGGATGCCGCTGACAAGAACTTCAAGGCGCACTTCCACAGGTAAGTGGATGGGTTCAATCCTGTTTGTGACGCCAGAAGAGTCGATGTGTACCGCCCCGGGGCTCGGTCGGCTGCCGAGCCGCTCGGATCCGTGCTCATCGGTGGGTGGCGCGAGCTCCTCACGGACCCGGGGGTCACGTCGCTCTGAAAGGGGCTGTTTGGCGCTACACATAGGGACTTCTGTGGGGAGGTCCACGGCCGGAGCCACAGTTGTTTGTAGGGGATTTGAGTTCGTGATGCCACCCACGGGTTGTGGTGAATGGATGGACACCACTGCTGCCGTTAACTAGGCTCCCGAGGACAGCGTTGCGCAGCTTGGTGTTGACCCCTCCGTGGGTAGGGGGGATGATGGTCCCCGGAGCCCGAGGGATGTGCTGAGGCGGGGGGATGGATGGTGCTGGCGTGTCGGTGCGGTGCGCGGCCCGAAGGCACTGTTGTACTCACTATTACAAACACACTGGAGTCTCTGGTAAACCAAACAAGATGGTGGACGGTGCCCGCAGCCGGCTGCGCTTTTCCCTTTTTGTAGGTTGGTTGTAGGTTTCCGCCTTTCTCCTGCACCTCACTTGTGTAGAAATGATGACTCCTATGCCTGAGCAATAGTAGTCCGCTCCCCAGCCTGGTGTGTGCCGGGAAAGCCCTTTTTGCCCGCAGACGCTGGCCCGTCGGGTCTCTATGCCTGGGCGGTGGCTTTCTACCCTTATGGTTGGGCTGTTGTCTTCAGTTGGGTCTTAGGTGGGAAAGGGCCTAAAGTCCAGTCCGCAATCAGTTGATTTGACTCAGCCCAGTTGTTTCTGGGCCTCGTACTGGGTCTGAGTACCCCTCCTGGTGCTCCGGTTTCCAATCGGTTCCCCGGTTCGGTACCGGTGGGCCACCACCCATCCCCGGTCCTTACGATTCCACCAGCTGTAATCCCAGCTCCTGCAGGCGGCCACCACCGTCTGCCTCCTAGCCAGAGGTGACTGGGCTCCAACCCAGACACCTGTTGTAGACTATGGCAGACCTGGACACTTCAGAGAGCACGCAAGATAGTAGAAAATAAAAAACGTGATCAATTGATAGATTTTTCAAATAAAAACTCTGAATGTAAAAACAATAAGAATAATATGAAATTGCATAACAAAACAGTGCTATCTTTACAATACAGCACACAATTTAATCACATCAAAAATATTATTAAACGGTATTTACCCGTTTTAAATGAAGACCCTGTTCTTGCAACCATACTGCAATCTGGTTGCAATGTGGTTGCTAAAAAAGCACCTTCACTGGGCAACATTCTTTCACCTAGTTTTTTTGTAAAAAATAAACCTGTTTCCACCTGGCTTGAACACAAGGGATATTTTAGGTGCGGCACCTCACGCTGCCGCACATGTGAATTTGCCTTACCTTGTAGCTCATTTTCAAATACTGGTGAGACTGTCACATATTCCATTTCGAGGTACATTAATTGTAATACCACCAATGTGGTTTATTGCATTAAGTGCACCAGCTGCAACCTACTTTATATTGGTTGTACAGTGAGAAAACTCAAGGTGCGTTTAAGGCTATGTGCGCACTTACCGGATTTTTCGCGGATTTTGCCGCGGATTTGCTGCATGTTTCGCTGCAGAAAATGTTCATAACATCTCTGCAGTGAATCACCAGCAAATCCTATGGAGAAAAAAAATCCTGTGCGCACTGGGCGGAATTTGACAGCTGCATGTTTTGCTGCGGGAATCCCGCAGCAAAAACAAGTGCATGTCACTTCTTTTCCGCACAGCGCTGCGGGATTTTACTCCATTGACTCAATGTTAATCAAGAAATCCCGCAGGGAATAACGCAGGCAGCAAATTCTGTGCGGTTCACTGCGTTTTCCTGCGTTATTCCCTGCGGTATTTTGCGGTTTACCTCCGGTAATGTGCATCACTTGCTTGCGGTTTTGCAGGGAAGTGATGTCATTACAGGAAGAGGAAGCCGTGCAGAGTAAACACACACACATCACAGACACAGACATCACAGACATAGATCACATAGACACAGAACACATAGAACACACATAGAAAGAAAACGGAAATATAGGAAAAAAAGAACGTGGGCTCCGCTGCATATTCACCTTCCAGCCGAGGTAAGCACACAGCAGCGGCCCGGTATTCTCAGGCTGGGGAGGGAGAGGGGCAGGGTAATGTCCCCCGCCTCACTCCCCCTCCGGCAGCCGAGAATATCAGCCGCAGCTGCCCCGGCACTGTCGCATGCAATATGCGACAATACCGGCGTGTCCTCGGCTCTTCTTGCCACCGTGTAGCAGTGGTGGCAAGGTAATACAAGGGGTTAATGGTGATGGGGGACCACCGCCATTAACCCCAGGCTTGATCATGGCAGCGTCTATGTGACAGCTGACATGATCAACCCGTAAGTAAAGTGAAAAAAACACAGACACCGAAAAATCCTTTATTTTAAATAAAACAAACAAGCCTCGTTCACCATTTTATTAACCCCTCCCGCACCAAAGCTCCGGCGTAATCCAGGTCCGACGTCCAGCGCTGCTTCCATCCAGCCGCGACTGTCACAGACACAGGCTGAATGAAAGCAGCAGAGGTAATTACCGGTCATTTCCCACGGCCGGTAATGTGAACTCACTGCCGACCGTGGGAAATGCAGCGATCTGTCATCTATCTCTCTATCTATCTATCCCTCTGTCTATCTATCTATCCCTCTATCTATTCTTCTGTCTATCTACTCTCAGAATTAAATGACTTTTTTTTTTTTTTTTTTTTTTTCTTCAATGTGCTTTATTGCATTGAATGCAATAAAGCACATCCCAACCCGCACGCGGCAAAACCGCGGCAATACCGCGAATAATACCGCGGTAAAACCGCAGCAAACCGCGGCAAACCGCATGCGGTTTTCGGGTGCGGTTTCCCGCGGTTTTTTACCGCGGGTGCGGTAATCTTTGAGGGCATGCGGAATTTTCTCAAGAAAATTCCACTTCCCAGTGCGCACAGAGCCTTAATGAACATATCCGGGATATTTATAATTCTAAGGGCACCGTTATTCCAGCCAGAAATCTCTCATCGGCATCCAGACATTTTATTTCACATCACAATTGCAATACTGACTCCCTGCGTGTTTTTGGTTTAGAAAAAGTTAAAATCTCTCCTCGTGGTGGTGATATCCAACATCAGGTTCTCACACGTGAGGCTTTTTGGATATTTCATTTGGGAACTAGAATACCCAATGGTCTTCATCTGAGACGAGATGTCATTGTGCTGTTTCTATTTGTCTTAGTTAAAACTGTTATTTAATGTTTTTCATGCTTGTCTCTGCTGCCATCTACTGGTCAGACCTTTCGGCTCCTCTGTTTCTTTTGTCCAGCCCATGGGAGTGTCTGATGACCCTCTTGCATCACATCCTGGTGTGTTCATTTCCAAAGCAGAGTTTGTGAGAACAACATCCCATATTGGATTGGAGCTACTAGGAGCAAAGTCTTCTGACCATGTAGTAGCTTCAGAGGCAAGCATCACTGAGAATTACAATGCCAAGTACTTGGATTACTGCACTCTGCATGTCCTAAGCTTTGGAGAAAATAAACCACCATTGTTTCATCTCAGCATGTGCATGTTTCACTCTGGAGCGCTCAAGGTCCTGTCTGCCCCACCTATAGGAAAAACGAAGGTAAGATTCTCACAACCTCTCACAACTACGCACCTTCCATCGCCTTTAAGTGGGGACAGAACAGTCAGAAGACTGCTTAAGAGCTTAATACCCCGGCTACAGATCCCTAAGAGCCCTGTAACTTCCCCTGTAATCTGCCTAGCAACAAGCCTTGTGCACTAGTCTGCCTGCACAGTGCATGCCTGGACAAGCCTAAGGGGAAGCTCTCCCATCTGCCACGTCCTGTGTCACCTCTGCTTGCATTGTAAAGGGACAGTTTATGCACCTGCTGTTTCTCTCCTGCTATACCACTTCTATAGACTTGCAGTACATTATACCCCATTACTGCACATCGCTGCACTGCGAACCCCAAGTTTTACTGAAGACACCTTGGGAATCTCATCAGGGAGTCCTTGCAGAGCTGCACAACGATTTTTGGACCCCTATTCAAAAGTCAAATTTCTTAAAGAGACAGTACACCTTAAATCAAAATGGCCGAAAAAGACCTTGGACAGTTCCCCACTGCTGAAACAGAGCAAATACAATCTGATACTGTCCATTATGAAGCCCAGGAGGCAGAGCCCACGCTATCAGCAGACCAAGTTGTCCGACCGAAGCGCTCTTCCAATTGGAGAGAAGCTCTGCGTCACCGATATATAGGTGCTCAGGGAAAATTAGTAATCAAGTTAAAAGAGTATCCCGGCACACTATTACTCCCAAAAGACAAAAATCATGCAACTGTTCATAATGCAAAAAAATTCCTTTATTTTTATTATTATTCGCTGCAAACAATGAATAGATGGTTCGTCCAAATGAGTCGACGTTTCGGCTTTAGGCCTTCGTCAGACTGGACTTTATCTGAACACGAACAAAAACACAAATCAATCTCATATATACATAATTAACAGCATGACGAACAATATCCAACACCATGTTACAATGTTAACATACGAATAACCTCATGGTGGAGTAGAGACAAATTATATCATATTATAGTACAATATTGTGTTCGGGGGATACAGTCACCCTCTATTGAAATAATATAATACATTTAGAACACATACTTCATAGTGGTATAGATATGCTCTGTATACTATGGGAAATCACTAGATTAGTGCTCATGCGAAAGTGGTAAATTATGAATGGAAGACCGACCAAAGAAAGGAAAAGAGGGAAGAAAAGAAGCAAGAGACCGAGGTGGAAGATCAAAAAAGAAAATATATTGAAAACCCTGGAAGGACTATGAGGGAAATAAGGTTAGGAAAGCCCCCAGAAAAAAAAGGGGGGGGGAGGAGGGGGGGTTTGTGGTGGTCCGGTTGTGATCGAGGGGGGGTCCCATGTGTCACTCACCAGTATGGATATGTCAATATGCAGTCATATCAGGGCGTTAGCAAAACAATACATAGCAAGGAGACTACGTCAATAGTGACATGAACTGTAACAAAGAAAAATGTATAAGGCAAGAATCATATTAACATGAATTTAATACATGGATGGTAAGTGTCTATTTGGTACCTGTCATCAAAATAGTATGTTCGTGCTGATAATCTACGTTAGCCTTGGATATCCCAAGTACATGTGTCATGTGCTATATACAAGACGTTGTCTCCCCGACGGATGGGTAACTGGATCTTGTACCTCAATGACAAGAGAACCTCATAAACATAGATGCAAGACGTCATGTAAAAAATGAATCAATATTATCTTGTACGGGTATAATGAATTAAAGACAGAGGGATGACACACCTGTAATAACGTAAAGGACGATACTGGTTTTTGCTGAGGTGCAGAACAATATATGGTATGTGTGGATTCTAAGATAAAATGAAACCAAACACATAGTTCCGTATTCAGTATTACAAAGTGTTATAACATAATGTTAGTAGTAAGTAAGGATTATTAGGTATATTACCTATGGTCAGGCCGACTATTATGAAAAATCACCGGAGAAACCGGAAGTGCCAAGGGCCGTAACCTTAGGGTCATATAAAAGAGATGTTAAAGAGGGTGCAGGAGAACATTCCATATAACAACTGAAGGAGAGGGAACCCCATATGGAGAGAATAAACGGAAATTACCTGTTCCTATATCCCAAGCGGTAAACGAGTGTTGCTACTCAAAAGAGAAAGGCAGATGGCATGTGTATAATATCGCCGGTTGAACCGGAATCGCCAGTGGCCGTTACCTTAAGATCATAAAAAGAGGGAATAAGGAAAAAAAACAGGCAGTACATAGGAGTCATAGATAACAGAAGGAGAAGGAGGTCGGCTACCATTACTTACTGCGCTAATGCTAGACGTGCGGTCTGTGAGTGAGCGGTTCTGCACTGGGGATTGTTCCAGCGTGCAGGCATTATAAAGGAAGTGTGGGTGTGTGCTAGTATAGCAACATCCTGTCTGTGGAACACAGGAGATCCGGCCGGTGGAGCGCACGCTGCGCGCATGCGCGCACAGCACGTCTCCCCGGCCCGGCCCTCTGTCAGTGCGTCATATTGGCAAGTCACTTCCTGGTAGTGGAATACAAGAGGTCGGGCCAGTGGAACGCACACCGCGCATGCGTTCCACCGGCCCGACCTCTTGTATTCCACTACCAGGAAGTGACTTGCCAATATGACGCACTGACAGAGGGCCGGGCCGGGGAGACGTGCTGTGCGCGCATGCGCGCAGCGTGCGCTCCACCGGCCGGATCTCCTGTGTTCCCCAGACAGGATGTTGCTATACTAGCACACACCCACACTTCCTTTATAATGCCTGCACGCTGGAACAATCCCCAGTGCAGAACCGCTCACTCACAGACCGCACGTCTAGCATTAGCGCAGTAAGTAATGGTAGCCGACCTCCTTCTCCTTCTCCTTCTGTTATCTATGACTCCTATGTACTGCCTGTTTTTTTTCCTTATTCCCTCTTTTTATGATCTTAAGGTAACGGCCACTGGCGATTCCGGTTCAACCGGCGATATTATACACATGCCATCTGCCTTTCTCTTTTGAGTAGCAACACTCGTTTACCGCTTGGGATATAGGAACAGGTAATTTCCGTTTATTCTCTCCATATGGGGTTCCCTCTCCTTCAGTTGTTATATGGAATGTTCTCCTGCACCCTCTTTAACATCTCTTTTATATGACCCTAAGGTTACGGCCCTTGGCACTTCCGGTTTCTCCGGTGATTTTTCATAATAGTCGGCCTGACCATAGGTAATATACCTAATAATCCTTACTTACTACTAACATTATGTTATAACACTTTGTAATACTGAATACGGAACTATGTGTTTGGTTTCATTTTATCTTAGAATCCACACATACCATATATTGTTCTGCACCTCAGCAAAAACCAGTATCGTCCTTTACGTTATTACAGGTGTGTCATCCCTCTGTCTTTAATTCATTATACCCGTACAAGATAATATTGATTCATTTTTTACATGACGTCTTGCATCTATGTTTATGAGGTTCTCTTGTCATTGAGGTACAAGATCCAGTTACCCATCCGTCGGGGAGACAACGTCTTGTATATAGCACATGACACATGTACTTGGGATATCCAAGGCTAACGTAGATTATCAGCACGAACATACTATTTTGATGACAGGTACCAAATAGACACTTACCATCCATGTATTAAATTCATGTTAATATGATTCTTGCCTTATACATTTTTCTTTGTTACAGTTCATGTCACTATTGACGTAGTCTCCTTGCTATGTATTGTTTTGCTAACGCCCTGATATGACTGCATATTGACATATCCATACTGGTGAGTGACACATGGGACCCCCCCTCGATCACAACCGGACCACCACAAACCCCCCCCCCTTTTTTTTCTGGGGGCTTTCCTAACCTTATTTCCCTCATAGTCCTTCCAGGGTTTTCAATATATTTTCTTTTTTGATCTTCCACCTCGGTCTCTTGCTTCTTTTCTTCCCTCTTTTCCTTTCTTTGGTCGGTCTTCCATTCATAATTTACCACTTTCACATGAGCACTAATCTAGTGATTTCCCATAGTATACAGAGCATATCTATACCACTATGAAGTATGTGTTCTAAATGTATTATATTATTTCAATAGAGGGTGACTGTATCCCCCGAACACAATATTGTACTATAATATGATATAATTTGTCTCTACTCCACCATGAGGTTATTCGTATGTTAACATTGTAACATGGTGTTGGATATTGTTCGTCATGCTGTTAATTATGTATATATGAGATTGATTTGTGTTTTTGTTCGTGTTCAGATAAAGTCCAGTCTGACGAAGGCCTAAAGCCGAAACGTCGACTCATTTGGACGAACCATCTATTCATTGTTTGCAGCGAATAATAATAAAAATAAAGGAATTTTTTTGCATTATGAACAGTTGCATGATTTTTGTCTTTTGGGAGTAATAGTGTGCCGGGATACTCTTTTAACTTGAAGCGCTCTTCCAAACCCACGATAAAGGCCACTGAAAACTATCACACTATGAAAGATGAGCTATGTGAACACCTGGAGGAACAGTGGGAACGAGTCACCTATTACATGTCAAGACTTGAATCCTCATCAGGTGATGCCACATGCTTACAAGCCGCTCTGCAACGGCTGAACACAGCTCATGAAAGATGCAAGAGACTGTCAACAAGGTACATTACCTTTCTAAAAGACTCTAAAATTGATGAAGCTCTTTCAGACCTGAGCAAGGCAGAAGAGGTAGACAAGGAAAGAGATGCCAAGGTGCAAGATGCCATAGACAAGGCCGAACACCGTATCTCTCACCAGCAAGAAACCAGATCACACCGATCAACCTCATCTAGACGTTCCTTTCGGTCATCCGGGTCATCATCCTCAAGAAGCTCAGCCCTGAGCGACAGGATACTAGAGGCCCGCATAAGAGCAGAGGAATCCAAGGTGAGACGTTCCTTCACAGAAAGAGAAATAGAGGAAGAAGCCAAAAGGACAGAAGCAGAAGCCCTTGCAAAAGCAGAAGCTGCTAAAGCAGAAGCCAAAAGGGCAGAAGCAGAAGCCCTTGCAAAAGCAGAAGCTGCTAAAGCAGAAGCCCATGCAAAAGCAGAAGCTGCTAAAGCGGAAGCCAAAAGGGCAGAAGCGGAGGCTCGGATAAAGATTCTTCGGTCACAGGTGGAAGAGGAAGTTGCGCTAGCTAAAGTGAGACTACTTGAGCAAGCATTGATCCAAGGTCCTGATCCAGATGACTCGCCACCACTGGAAGCAGACAATCCAGTTGATCGCACAAGAGACTATGTACTGAATCAGTTACCTGTAGCAACCCCGGTTTGCAGTACCGTCCAAGCCGACAACACCGAAACCTCCAACTTACCTCTACCAGTGCCAGTGCTACCTAAAGCACCCGAGCAAATTAATAACAGTCACCAAGAGGTGCCCTCTCAAACACAGTCACCACGGCAAGATGGCAACCAAGTGTTTCCTGACCCACTTCCACAGCTCAAGCAGCGGTCATCAGAATCTACAGAGGCTAAACCACAGCTCAACCCTGCAGCAACGTCATTTTACCCGGGAACATCTCATCCATTCACGCCAGGCAGCCCATACGCCCCAGGGGCATCACGAGTCGTCGTGGCAACAAGTGGTGAGAAATCAGATATGTCTGAGTTTGCCAGGTTCATGGTGAGCAGAGAGCTAATCAACACTAGTCTCACGAAATTCGATGATCGTGCAGAGAGCTACAGGGCCTGGAAAGCAACTTTCAAGGCAGCCATCGCCAATCTCAACTTCACTGCAGAACAGGAGCTCAACCTCCTGATCAAGTGGTTGGGCCCAGGCTCTACAAACCGTATCAAGAGCCTCAGAACAGTCTATGTGGGACAAGCAGAAGCAGGTCTCGCTGCTGCATGGCAGAGACTGGAACGCACCTTTGGCAGCGCAGAAGCAATAGAGAAAGCCCTATTCAAGAGACTGCAGGACATCCCAAAGATCAACCTTAAAGAAGTCCACAAGCTTCAAGACCTAAGTGATCTGCTCATGGAGCTGGAGCTCGCCAAAAGAGATCCTCGTCTGTCTGGGCTGTGCTACCTGGATACAGCCCATGGAGTGAACCCAATCGTGGTGAAGCTGCCATACAGTCTGCAGGAGAAATGGGCAACGTCAGTCTCAAGGTACAAAAGAATGCATGACGTCACCTTTCCCCCATTTATTCAGTTCTGCAAGTTCATCGATGAGCAGGCCCAGATGAGGAACGACCCCAGCCTCGACTTCCTAGAGTTCAACACTTCGGCAGCCGCAACATCATCATCAAGGTATGAAGGTGCCATACACAAACGCAGAGACATTAAGAACACTGTGAGTGTCAGGAAGACTGAGCTACCATCACCTGCAGCATGCACAGATAAACAGAACACCATCTCATCACGAGATAAGTCTTTCAATCAAGAATGTCCCATCCATAAAAAAACGCATTCACTGAACAAGTGCAGAGGGTTTAGATCCAAAACCCTACAGGAGCGCAAGAAAGTCCTCACAGAGCTTGGGATCTGCTTCAAATGCTGCGCATCACTTGAGCACATGGCCAAGGACTGTAAATCCATCGTCAAGTGTGAGGAGTGTCATAGTGAAAAACACGTTTCAGCCATGCACCCAACCCAGCTAGCTAGAGACACACTGGCTGCAGTCACCACCGCTCCCACTCCAAGTCATGGCGGGGAGCCCAAGAATCAGACTGACACCACCACAGCCGTCTCCTGCTCATGCTCAGAGGTATGTGGAGAGGGCCAAACACAGCAATGTTGTGCCCGAATATGCCTCATCAAGGTTTATCCCGAGGGACATCCAGAAAAGGCAATCAAGGTGTATGCCATCATAGACGACCAAAGCAACCGGTCCCTAGCAGGAACCAAATTCTTTGAAGCCTTCGGAATTAATGGACCATCAGAACCCTACACCTTGAACACCTGCTCGGGTCGCATAGAGACTAGCGGCAGAAGAGCCCAGGGATTCATTGCTTCTCCTATCAATGGGAAGACTGAAATACCTCTACCAACGCTCGTTGAATGTGACCAAATACCCAGCCACAGGAATGAAATTCCTACCCCAGAAGCTGCATTCCATCAACCACACCTAAGACACCTCGCTAGTGTTATCCCACCTCTGGACAATAACGCAGAGATTCTACTCCTGCTCGGCAGAGACAATCTAAGGGTACACAAGGTGCGAAAGCAGTGTAATGGGCCTGACTATGCACCATACGCCCAGAGACTGGACTTGGGATGGGTAGTCATAGGAAATGTGTGCGTTGATCGATCAGAAATTGATTCCTTCAAGACTTATGTGCATGGAGATGGGCACACAACCTGCTTAAAGCCATGTCCTCATCACTATGGAGTGAAAGAGAAGTCTCCAGACACAATACAGCTACCTGACATCGCTTCTTCTCTGCATATCGACAACTTGGGAAGATCAGTCTTTCTCACAACCAAGGACGACGATAAAGTAGCCTTGTCAGTAGAGGACAGAGAATTCATCGGAATAATGGACTGTGAGTTTTCTAAAGACAAAACCAACCATTGGGTCTCTCCATTACCCTTCCGATCTACCAGGGTAAGACTCCCAAACAACCGAGCTCAAGCTCAGACCAGATTTAACTCTCTTCAGCGTTCCATGAACAGCAAGCCTGAAATGAGAGAACACAGCGTCGCCTTTATGGACAAGGAAGTCTGCAACAACCTAGCAGAACCTGTACCAACCGAACTGAATCCAGCAGATCACGCAACTAGACCTATGTCTATAAGTTCTTTTGCTAACTCTTCTTGGCTTACAGGTCCAGAGTTCCTGCTGAGACAGTCAGAAGAAGGTGTCCAGGAAGCCTTCAGCATCCTAGATCCAGACAACGATCCGGATGTCCGAGCTGAAGTCAATACCCTGGCCACCAGTGCAGAAAAAACTTCCAACCTCGGTTGCCAACGTTTTGAACGTTTCTCCAGCTGGATGAGGCTCGTCAGGACTGTCGCTAGGTTAGTGCATATCGCCAGATGCTGTCGTACTGACCTTAAAAACAAAGACTGTCATCGCTGGCATGTCTGCCACAAAGCCCTTTCTGCTGAGGACATCTCCCATAGCGAGTCCCTCATAATACGCCACCTCCAACAGAGTGAATTCGCCATAGAATGGAAGTGTTTATACAACAAACAGCAGATTCCATTAAGAAGTCCTCTCGCCAATTTAAACCCAGTCATCGACAGTTTCGGCTTACTGAGAGTTGGCGGTCGTTTGAACCAGGCTCATCTTGGAGTTGCAGAACAAAATCCTCTCATCATTCCCAACAAACACCATGTTACAGTCTTGCTGATCCGACACCACCATGAAAAGACTGAACACCAAGGCAGGCAAATTACAGAAGGTGCTTTACGGTCTGCAGGCCTCTGGATTGTTGGAATGAAGAGACGTGTAGCACAAATACTACACGATTGTGTGCACTGTCATAAAGCGAGAGGAAAACAACTGTACCAGCAAATGGCTGACTTGCCTACAGACAGACTTTCTACAGAGCCACCTTTCACCTACGTGGGCCTAGACGCTTTCGGACCATGGATGGTGTCCACACGCAGAACTCGCGGAGGCCAAGCAAACAGCAAGCGGTGGGCTGTGTTATTCACCTGCATGAGTGTTCGAGCCGTTCACATTGAGGTGTTAGAGTCCATGGATGCCTCCAGCCTAATCAACGCCTTGAGAAGGTTCCTTGCCATCAGAGGACCAGTGAAACAGCTGAGGTCTGACCGTGGAAGCAACTTCGTCGGTGCATGTAGAGAACTGAACATCGACACCAAGCCTATCCAAGATCAGCTGGCAGAGAAAGGTTGCACCTGGATCTTCAATCCCCCTCACAGTTCTCACATGGGAGGCTCCTGGGAGAGGATGATCGGGATTTCACGCAGCATCTTGAACTCCATGCTAATGGACGTCAATTCCTCAAGACTCACACATGAGACTCTAGTCACTCTTTTAGCTGAAGTCTCAGCCAATATCAATTCAAGACCTCTTGTGCCGGTGACCATGGATCCAGAAACACCAACCATATTAACTCCTACTATTCTCATTACCCAAAAAACTGACAACGTGGTAATGCCCAGCGGAGAATTCACCCACGCGAACACTTATCAAAAACACTGGAAACGGGTTCAATACTTGGCTGACTACTTCTGGAACCGATGGCGGAAGGAATACCTCACCATTCTTCAAGGAAGAAAGAAGTGGCGAGATCCCAAGCCGAACCTCAAGGAAGGAGACCTAGTCCTCATGAAAGATCAGACCACAGAAAGGACTGACTGGCCTATGGGACTAATTACTAGGATACTGCCTAGTCATGACGGCAATGTTCGGAAGGTGGAGCTAAAGGTCATCAGGAAAGGTGAGACGAAGACCTTTGCAAGGCCAATCCACGAACTTGTTCTGCTGTTGCCCATAGAGAGCGTCCCTACGGGATGAACGCTACCGGACCTGAACTTTGAGCCATCCTTCTTGTTTTGGACTCAATTGAGCTTGTTTTTGCATTTAACATGCCTTTCCTTTCAGGTTGTATTATGGACTTAATAGTGAAATCCCCAAAGTGAATTTCAGACGGGGAGTGTGCTGTTTCTATTTGTCTTAGTTAAAACTGTTATTTAATGTTTTTCATGCTTGTCTCTGCTGCCATCTACTGGTCAGACCTTTCGGCTCCTCTGTTTCTTTTGTCCAGCCCATGGGAGTGTCTGATGACCCTCTTGCATCACATCCTGGGATGTTCATTTCCAAAGCAGAGTTTGTGAGAACAACATCCCATATTGGATTGGAGTTACTAGGAGCAAAGTCTTCTGACCACGTAGTAGCTTCAGAGGCAAGCATCGCTGGAGAAACAATGCCAAGTACTTAGATTACTGCACTCTGCATGTCCTAACCTTTGGAGAAAATAAACCACCATTGTTTCATCTCAGCGTGTGCATGTTTCACTCTGGAGTGCTCTGGTCCTGTCTGCCCCACCTATAGGAAAAACGAAGGTAAGACTCTCACAACCTCTCACAACTATGCACCTTCCATTGCCTTTAAGTGGGCACAGAACAGTCATGTTTCATTATTAAATCTTGGTAGATAATGTTCACATGTACATTTCGGATGATAGTGTTTTGTTTTTTTTCTTTTTTTTATGTGGAATTTTAATATCAAAAATCTTTTCTGTATATATATATAAAAAAACCTGTTCACTTATTGTTGAATTTTTGTATTGTTGTTTTGTATGTTATCAACCCCATGCTGGCACATGTGCTTTCTGATTAAACACACTGCTCCCATTGGTAGGAGTGAGTTTAAATGCTTGTGAGCAAGACATGTTCACTCAGGCTTGACAAAGAACGCAGGCAGCGTTCGAAACGCGTAGCCTTACGCCGCATATGGGCTCCCTATTTTTGTCATCACATTAATTTTTACGTCCTCTAATAAAATTGCATCAGTTTTACTACTACTCCGGAAGCTGGATTTTTCTTTCTTCTACCTACCTGTGACTACCTGGCTAGTCCAGGTCATGACAGATGCAGCCCATTAGTTTTGCACTACAGTGAGAGCAATCTGATGTTTTATCAGAGTGTGCTCGCCCGTGCAAAACGCAAGTGGAACCGAGCCCTGTCTCTTTCTCTGACGGTGTCTGTCTCTGTCTCTGTATCTCTCTCCCTCTGTCTCTATCCATCTCTCCACTGAAATCATATTACCTCACACATAAGCTTCTTATACTAACAATGTCCTTCGTTGCCTATGGCAACCAATCAGAGGTGCTGAAAGGAGTTAATAGAAAATATTTTTTGATATTGAAACATTTTATACGTTTTGGTTTTTTTTTTAGAAAAAAATCCACTCCCTGTGAACATCGCAAGGGTAAGAGTGAAATATTCCGCAGATGAAATTCTGAGGGGTTGACTTACTTCCTCAGCCTATGTCTTGCGTTACACTTTGTCGTCTCTGGTTAGGATACGTTCTGAATTCTACGGGTCCCGGTTAGGAGCACAAGTGACAGTCACATGTCACGTTGGGAGCCAAACTGCTGACTGTTTCCAAGAGCAAAGTATCACAATATTGGAACAGATAGACTCTGGGGATTTTTCGCTTGTGAACCCTGACTTTTCTTTGTAGAGATGGAGACAGATCTGACCACTTCGAATCTTGGCCCCAACCTGAGTAATCCTGATCTAGAGACAGTGAGTATCGCCCCCTGCTGGACACACAGGGAATCACATACTGATATTTATGAAATCTTTTTGTCCTAATTTTTCCAGGTCACGGAAGTTTCTTACGTGGAGCTGGAGATCATCCGGGATCCTTCTCGAAAACCATACAAGAGTATTAATACGATATATGCAAACATCGTGTGACGTCAAAAGAAACGGCAGGAGACTGTGATCATCGGAGGAAAAACGAGTGTGGGTGTCCTATACATCATGATGAAGACCCTACAATCATCCTCTACCTGAGAGCTGCCTACTGGAGGACCTGATCCATACGGTTCCGGTGGAGATCAGCGGCGCCCTGGCTGCATGTATGACGCTTATCTCCAGTATTACTATAGAACAAACTTGGACAAAAACTGGCACTATACTAACTATATATATGGCCTACACCCCAAAAATAGAATATTTAAAAATGAGAGAACTTAGGGTTTATAGTAGTCAGAGCCATAAACATGACTCATAAATAATTAAATCACACCAAACCTAGAAAATGTTTTATTAGAGAATTTTTTTTATCACGGCAAAAGGTAAAATACAATAACTAAAATCTACTCAGCAAGGATCAGGTAAACATAGGGAGTTCCTAGGAAAGTGACGCACCCCAGGGCTTTGGGGTACTTGGTCCCGGGCTGTATAATACTGGGATAGTTCACTGGGTGGCCGTTGCCCGGTTCCATGACCCTGGGAGTTGCTTAAAAGGGGAATTTGTACAAGAGAAAAATAAAAATAAAGTGTTTCTTGTGACGCCACTTGCGGTATGCGACTATATGGGGGAAGCCGCCACTGCAAAGTCTCTCACTGCTGGGACGGGTGGTATTGGGCAGCTTAGGTGTGATGGCTCTCAGCAAGTAGAGCTCGACCCCAGGGGAGGATGATGGAGGTTGTAGTGTATAAGTGCAGATGTGTAGGAAGAATTCAGACAACACAGGGGCTGCAGTTTAACTTGTGCTTTACTCACTGGTTTGGAGTGGCTGCAACCTGGCTGGTGCTGGTCTTTACCAATCCGGTACTCCCTTTGTTCCAGTGCCGGTGTAGTGAACTGATGAGCTTTACCTCCATGCACCCGGCTGTAAGTGGTGGGTCCCCGTGGCTTGGAGCGTTTTTGGGATCCCCTTCTGTTGTCTCCGCACTGGCCCATACCGCAGGCAGCTTGAACCTCTCTTGGGTCGGACCTCTGTCCCTGTTCCCAGGTTCCCTCTCTGCTGCTGTGCCCCAGACACTAACGTCGGTAAGGTCCTTGATGGTCATCAGGTGAGCCTGAAGCATCTTCCTGAACTAGGGCTCTGTACCCCATCGGTGCTCGGTCCAGTGAGTACTTCACCATTTCTGGTCCAAATAGTGTGGGTCCTAGTCAGTGGGTGTGTGGGAGGAGTCAGAAAGTGTTAGTAGAAAGGGAACCAGGAAGTTCAAGTTCAGTCAGTCTGTCAGGAGGAGCAGAGAAGTGAAGAGGAGAGTGTGAGAGGAGGTAGTTACCTCAGGAGAAAGTGACAGAAAAACGTTCCTGGTGGAGATCCTGGGGTCTAGTTAGGCCCAGGTGACACGTAAAGAAAGGAAAGAAAGGATTCCAGGGCCACGGAAGGGCATATTGGCTCGTGGCCTGTTCCACAGGAAGATCAGGTGGAGGGATCTGGCTGCATTCGGGGACAGTCCCCAGACAGAGGGAAGAAAGACATTTCCTCATAAAGTAACACCGAAGGCCCGGGGTGGTTGCAAGCGCCCAGGGCCACAACCTGTCACAGCCCCCCTGGGAAGAGGGCAAGAAACCAGTGAGGCAAGCCCCTTGTCCAGGTCCTGTGGTGGAGGCTGAGACCAGTTCAACTAATAGAGTCGAGGCTGAGAAGACAGTTAGGAAAGATGTAGTTTTTTTTTTTTTCTGAATGTGAACACAGCTCCGCCCCTTTCGGCCATGTTTTTTCCATCTCCTATATAAGACAGTCCTTGGCTACCCCTCTCCACCCACAGCAGTTTTTAATTGCAATGAGATGATACACAGTTAGGGTCACAGAGCTAGGGACCCCAATATAGAGATATACCTTGACGAGGTTTTGGGGCTCAGTTACATTGATCAATGCGATTGCTAAATATCTCCTTTTTCCTAATATTCATGGCAGGTATGCAATTCATTATTCACATGTTCAAGTTAGCAAGTAGCATTTTTCATTGTATTTTTCAATATTTTTCCATATGCTTGAGGCATTATACCATTATCTAAGTTTGATGTGCAGCCTTATCCTTATATAGTATGTATTTTTTTGGCTTGCACTCAGAATATATATATTAGTGCTCACTTCAGTTATCCTATTCAGTTAGGAAAGAGACACAGGAGGGGTGCACCGGGATTGACCTCTGAATTACCCGGGATCGGCGGAGGCACTGGACAGTGGAACCCAGCATGCCGTGGGCAACCAGTTGTCTGCAGCGACTGAAACAGTGAGTAAAAGACCTAAACTGCAAGCCCTGTATCGTCTAATTCATTCTGCACCTCGTCCACAAACACCATAGACTTTACCAAGCACCAAAGGTCGCCCCGGGGTATCTGCTCTACCTGTGGAGAGCAAGAAACACCTTAGCTGCCATAATATCAGCCCCGGAGGTCCCTTCCAGCAGCTGCGGCTTCATAGCTGCAAATTACCACAGGTGGCGTCACGAATCTTATATAAACTTTAACACTATCATCCTCCCCAATATTACCGCCACATTAATTGACTCCACCAGGGTCACGGAATCGGGCCCTGCCACCGCTGACTACCCCGGACTAGTCCGGCCCGACACCGAGTCACCTAAGGCCCTGTGGTGGGCGAGTCATATTCATGGTGATATGTCGCAGACATTGGGGGATGAATGCCCTTCATATTCCACAGCTAAGAACTGGGTTGCCAAATTTAAAACTGGCCCCTTCAGCACCAATGATGAGGAACGTCCTGGACGACCGAGAGTGGTTGTTGTTCCGGAGATCGTCGATGCTGTGCACAACCTCATACTGGAGAATCCACGAATTTCAGCTAAAACAATAGCAGACGTCATGGGGATTTCCCGTGAACGTGTCTGTGTTGTGTGTTACTGACACGCCTACCAGGGCTGTGGGGCACTCAGAACCGAGCCTGTTCTGTAGGGAGGTCACATCAGCAGGGCCCGACTCTGTGACCCTGGCGGTGTTGTTTAAATGGGGGATATTTACAGGGGATAAGTCATGACGCCACACGTGGTGTGCGGCAAGATATGGGCCGCTGCTGCCTTTCAGTTCTCCCTGGGGTCTGTGATGATGCAGCAACGGTGGTTCAGCTCTCCACGGGTAGAGCTTAGCCCCAGGGCAGCTGTAACGGTTATTGTCTATGGTGTTGGGATGTAACCTCGGGGTGCAGGGCTGAAGATGCAGGAAATAATTGGCCAACACAGCGGGGTGCAGTCACAAGTTCTTTACTCACAGTTGGCAGTTCCAGGTTATCCCGTCAGATGCTGCCCTTGGTGTGCGGAGTCCCGCTGTGATGGTCCCCAGCCGATCCCCGGATAGTTCGGAGGCAGAAACCGATACACCCTTCTGTAGTCCTTCACTGGTCATCTTCCTGCCTCTCCTGCCTCCACCGCGCCTCACACACAGTGCCCTGAGCCGGTGTCCGCGTATCCCTTTTCTGGGTAGCTTTCCTGCCTTGTCCCTTGCTCCTATGTGGTCACCTTCCAGCGGATTCGTGTGCAGTAGTGGCTTTGGCACTTGAAATAACCTCATCCTCCAGTTTGTTAGCTGAACCTGGTTGTTCTGCACTAGTCTAGGGAGTGGTTCCCCGTTGCGGCCAAGTCCCTCCACAAACCCACACCGGTATGCCGGCTGTGGATGTGATCCCATCGGTGGATTGCTCACTTCCTACGGCTGTAAGACTCCTTCTACTTCTCCTTCCTGGTCCTAGAACGAGCTGCTCCAGCTCTGGACCCCAGGATCGCTCTCCTCCACGTCTACTTCCTTCTCCCTGTCTCTCTCATGTTCTACAGTCTGCTCCCACTAACTAACCCCACCTCCAGACTGGCTTCGGGACTGTGCTTTCCCTCAGGTGCAACTGGCCCTAGCCACGGCCTGATGGAATGTAGCTAAAGTAAGAGTGTATGTCTGGGCAACGACCTGTGGCCTCCTCCTTACCCGGGAATGGGATACCACACTTCTGGCTGAGGTGCAAAACCTCTGTGGCGACTGGACCCTCAGGAGCGCCACATTATCCATGAACATTTGGCATGAGGAAGCGATCTACAAACGGGTCCCTAAATGTTTGATAACAAAACAGAGAAGCATGCGAGTGAAAACTTCCCGGTCCATTTGTCAACGTTTCTGGACTGATAACATCTTCCTGGATCGACTGATCACTATGGATGAGACCTTGATTTATTTGTATGACCCTGAAAACAAGGAGCAGTCAAAAGAGTGGAGGCACAGTGGTTCTCCTCATCCAAAGTTCAGGGTGCAAAAATCAGCCACTAAAGTGATGGCATCTGTGTTCTGGGATAAGGAAGGCGTGTTGCTAGTGGACAACCTTCAAAAGGGTTCCACCATCAATTCAAGATATTACATTGAACTTTTAGATCAATTGAAGGCAGCTCTGAAGGTCAAAAGCTGTAGCAAGCTGTCCAAAGGAATCTTGTTCCTGCAAGACAACGCCTCCACTCACACTGCACAAGCGACCACGGCAAAACTGGCAGAGCCGGGCTTCCAGCTTGTTGACCACCCACTTTATTCACCAAATCTAGCTCCCTACGACTATCATCTGTTCCCAAACCTGAAGAAACACCTCAAGGTCCCAAATTTCACACCATTTCTGTTGCCATGGTTGCTACGGATGCCTGGTTTAAGGTACAACCAAAATCCTTTTTTTGCTAGGCTTACAGAACTTGGAATACCGATGTAAGAAGTGTGGTGACATCAGTGGAGAGTATGTGGCATAAGTGTAAAGTTTCATTATCCTATGTCGTTTCTTTCTGGCTAAAGCCAAAGACTTATCAGCAGCCCCTCGTATATATTACTTATCCACAAGAGAGGAAATAAAGATATAATTATTATGGGTCCGATCTCTGGAATCTCACCCAATTACAAGAACAACGCTCCTGTGCAAGTGGAGCAGTAATGAGCAAGTGTGACCCATGCTCCTTTCACTATCTGTAGGAATGTGGTCGCACATGCTCACTAGCGCTCTATTCACTGTCTGCAGGAGTGTGGTCGCACATGCTCACTAGCGCTCTATTCACTGTCTACAGGAGTGTGGTCGCACATGCTCACTAGTGCTCCTTTCACTGTCTACAGGAGTGTGGTCGCACATGCTCACTAGTGGTCCTTTCACTGTCTACAGGAGTGTGGTCGCACATGCTCACTAGTGCTCCTTTCACTGTCTACAGGAGTGTGGTCGCACATGCTCACTAGCGCTCCTTTCACTGTCCACAGGAGTGTGGTCGCACATGCTCACTAGCGCTCCATTCACTATCTACAGGAGTGTGGTCGCACATGCTCACTAGCACTCCATTCACTGTCTGCAGGAGTGTGGTCGCACATGCTCATTAGCGCTCCATTCACTGTCTGCAGGAGTGTCTTGTACATGGTCACAAGTGCTCCATTCACTGTCTGCACATGCTCACTAGCCCTTCATGACTGACCATTTCCCTTACATACTCAGGATCACTGGGCTTCTATCATCTATCCTATGGATAGGTCATAAATGTTATTTGTAGGACAACGAGCATCAGACAGAGGATATATCTAAGTTATGGGTATAAATGTAGTTGTTTTTGTATAATGCTATGAAACCTGGACATATTCACTAACTACACATTTACACAAACTAGATCTGACTTTATTAATGATATTGGTATATATACACACATAGAAAAATAAAGTTTTCATCCTATACGTAAAATATTTAATCACTGATTCTCCTAATCCTTTGCCGTTAACTTCTTTCAAGTGTTTCATGCATCATAGGAGTTTTAATAATTTTTTTGAAGGAAATCTGCAAAGAGAGAAATACATTATTGTTGCAAAAACAAAAAAAAAATATTAGACTTTATTACTGATGATTTGTGTGCAAAATACTTTCCTTTTATTAGTACATTCTACATAGCAGTTAAATACATCCAAATCTCATATAATAAATGTTTGCAGACATCTTTACACTAATGAGAGCATGACTATAATAAAATAATAAAATAAGGCCGCCAAATAATAAATGATGTAACCTTCTCAAAAGTTTTCTATGGATCTCAGCATTGTCTCTTTAGGCTCCTGAGAATCCTCCTTCCTATAAGCCATGTGTACTCTGCTCACATCTGAGCTCCGGACTTCTCAGGATCGAGAAGAGGTGGAAACAGGACATGTAGGTATTTTAGAATTTTCTATTTCTTAGAACTTACTTATTTCCATAAGTCACTCGTGAACCTTAAGAAGTAAAACTGGAAGCAGAGCCAGGACTATGAGAGCGCTCATCGGACCAGAGCCTGGAAGGAAATAAAAACAATACTCAGTTCCTTGTCGTTCATGTAGTCATTATATATATGATGAGCTTTTTTGTATTTTGGGTGGTGCCCATTAATTCCGTTAGCATATCTGTGCCTGGAATTACAAGTTAAATGAGGCCCAGTTCTATACAGTCAATAGGACTGAGATGTAATACCACACACTGCCACTAGGAAATTTAAGGAGCCATGCTTGATAAACAATGAGAGGATGCAAAGCTCACTGGATTTCAGATCCCAACATATGTGATGGATGGCTTACTCTAAGGATAAGCCATCCATATTGTGATCCAGGAAAACCCTTTTAAAGGGGTTGTTTGGGAATTTGATATTGATGGCTTATCCTTAGGATCACCTACCACCCGTAAGTGATCAATTCTTACAATATCCCATGATGGCAGGAAAAACACAGCTCCATACACTGTGCAGTGGCCAATATTGATATGTGCAGCTCAGCTCTTATTCACTTCAATAGTATCTGAGCTGCAGTAGCAATGAATGGCCACTGCAGAGCGCTGTTCCTGCTCCATACTCCTGTTCTTGTCATCTTGGGACTTGGTAACCACTGAGCACTGATGGTGTAAGGTCTTCCAATCTACCTTATCTTATATTGATGCCCTACTCTAAAGCGGGCTCTAAAGGGTGCTTTGGTGAAAGCACCCGCCCCCGTCGGTTGTGCGTCACGGGCAAATCGCTGCCTGCGGCGCACAACATTGCTAGGACCCGTCACACTATACTTACCTGCCTAGCGAAGTCGCTGTGGCCAGCGAACCGCCTCCTTTCTAAGGGGGCGGTTCATTCGGCGTCACAGCGACGTCACTAAGCGGCCGCCCAATAGAATTGGAGGGGCGGAGATGAGCGGCCGGAACATCCCGCCCACCTCCTTCCTTCCTCATTGGTGGCGGCCGCAGGTACGATGTCGTTCCTCGTTCCTGTGGTGTCACACATAGCGATGACAGGAACGACGAACAACATCGTACCTGCAGCAGCAACGATAATCGGGACAGGAATGACTGGACAACAATCAACGATTTGGTAAGTAATTTTGATCGTTAACAGGTTGTTCCTGCGTTTCACACGCAACGACGTCGCTAACGAGGCTGGATGTGCATCACGAATTCCGTGACCCCAACAACATCTCGTTAGTGATGTCGTTGCCTGTAAAGCCCGCTTAAGGATAGCTCATCAATATCAAAGCCCTCGACAACATGGTTAGGGACCGAAGGTAATATAACCATCCGTTTTTCCTTTGTTACATACTGTATACTGTTATATTTCGTGTGATTATTTGTGTGTCTATATATACAGTATATATATATATATATATATATATATATACACAGTGGAACCTTGGTTTAAGAGTAACTTGGTTTGAGAGTGTTTTGCAAGAGAAGCAAAGCTTTTTACAAATTTGTAACTTGGTTTAAGAGCAATGCTTTGCTATAAGAGCAAATACTCACCGTGTACACTTCCGGTTCTGTCCTTTCACCACGCTCTAACCCGCACTAGAAGTAACTTTCTGTACATATGTACTGTATACAGTATACCACTGTACAGTATATACTATACAGCATGTCTATCAATTTTCATTTGTGTATACGGTATTGTACTCTCTTTCTGCTAACCAGTACAGCACTGCTTATACTGTATACTTTATATGAATACAGGACATTATTTTGTATTACTGTAATAATTTTGTATAAATACAGCAAATATTTTTGGGTTGTGGAACGAATTGTCTGTGTTTCAATTATTTCCTATGGAAAAATGTGCTTTGATGTAAGAGTAACTTGGTTTAAGAGCTCACTCCCGGAACCAATTATGCTCGTAATCCAAGGTTCCACTGTATATATATATATATATATATATATATATATATATATATATATATTATTTTTACGAAGTACTCACTTAGGGTGGATTGTCCGTTTCCTTGTCCGTTATTATTGCCTGGGTTGGTGTCGCTAACAGTTGTCCGAAATACACCCCTAAATCTATATGTTGTTGGCGATTCTCTTCTTGAGCTGAATGAGCCCATTGTTGTGGTGGCTGAATTATGCATAATGTTCAGAACGACTGTGAATCTGTCACTGTCACTACTTCCACTCATTAACTGAGATGTGACTTGAATTTTTTCAGCAACATTTATGTCAAATGTATATGGCCTGTTAATAGACATGGAATAGGTAAAATCTTTTCCATTCTTTGCAGACAGATCGACTCTTGGCTCCATGATTGAATTCATGCAGCTTGGATCAGTGGAACCGCTGCATGTGGTTTGGTTCTTCGCTACTACAATGGAGACTTTTATACTGCTTGAGAGAGTGAAAGGTGTTGACAAAATCTCTGTTTCTCCGATGTGTGATGACGGGACAGAAATCACAATTTCTAGATTGTTCTCGACCAGCTCCGATTTTCCAGCTCCAACTGCGATAGAATAGAAATAATTTGAGTTGAGAAAGAAGAACTAAATAAAACAGATTTCACTTGAAGAACCTCAATCATACAACATTAGGTCTGTAACAATAATGGACCTCCATGTGGAAATAAATAGAAACAGGGTAACTATCACACTCGAACTGGCATGACAGATGCGCACGGACCAACGACTGGCATACAGCGAAATACACAGGTATTAACAGAAATGTTAAAGGAAAGAAGGACCCTGATAATAGGGAGTGGGAGACGTCCTCACACTAACCGGTGTCTGGTCCCTGAGCTCCTCTAACATCCCAATACAAGCCCTTCCCCTCGTTGCCGTCAGAAGCCTAGTCCCTTACTGTCCCTCTCCACTCACCCTGGATAGTGACAAGGCTGGTGAGTATGGTAGACATCACCACTACTGTAACAACATATAGGAAGGAGGACAAACAGGGAAACATAGAATAAAGGATGCACAAACAAACTTCACTGCTGCAGCCAGACACCAAAGCTGCAGCCAACTAGGCTCCAAAATGTATCACTGCAACAGCTAAGCTCCATAGAAACACAAGCAACTCCAAAAGACCTTCCTTCCTTCCTCCCTCCCACCCTTCCTCTCACTATCGCCCCCTCTCACCATCCCTTCCTTCCTTCCCTTCCTTCCTTCCCTTTCTTCCGTTCCTTCCCTTCCTTCCCTTCCCTTCCTTCCCTTTCTTCCCTCCCTTCCCTCCCTTCCTCCCTTCCTCCCTTCCTCCATGGTGGTCAGAAACAGAATGAGAATCTATTACCATCATCAGGTGATGGCTCATGTGACTATTTAAAGGAGATGGGAGTGGTCACAAACCAGCTGCACCTCAGGTGAACTAACCAAGAGCTACTAGCAAAGAAAATGTCATTAACCCTTGCTGCACCAACAGAATGCAAAACATTTAAAAGCACAGATCAATGTAAATATCTAGTCCCAGAGTTGACACAAGTCTCTCTAACACGAGAGACACTCATGATATTAACTGCTGAGATCAAAATTTTCTCCGATCCCAGCAGCAAACGTCAAGGCTATTGATGGAAGGTTGTACATATCATTAAAGTGGTTCTCATTAATGATAAAAAAAATCCCTTTGTGATCAACTAATCACTAGAGGTAGTTGTTGGCCTTCCTCTTTCTCATTGATAGCTTTTTGTTTCATCATCTATTTTACTGTTCTCTTACCAAGTGCGCAGAGAGCGAGGAACATCAAGGTTTTCTTTGCACAGTCCATTCTTTAGCCTTCGTCTGAGTTAATCCCGTGATCTGGTCCAAAATTTCTTGCTGAAATAAAAGGAGAAGTATTCAGACTCTCAGTGTGGCGAGGACCAAGAAAGCCAACTGAAAGCCCTGTGCACATGCTGCGGATTTTACCGTGGAATTGCCGCGGATTTCGCTGAAGGAATGCTCTAGAAAATGTTTATAACATTTCTGCAGTCCTTCTCCAGTAAAACCTATGGGGATAAAAATTCTGTGCACACTGCGTTTTTTTTGTCCCTGCGGGTTTTGCTGCGGAGTTTCTGCTGCGGAATTAATGTGCATGTCACTTAATTTCCGCAGGTAACTGCATTTTGGAGGGCTGGCAGATCAATCTCCCGCTGGCTCTGGGTCGGCGGAGGATTGATCCCCAGTATCTGGCCAGATGCTGCTACCCATATAAAGTTTATGGGGAACAGAATTTGGTGCAAAGGGGTAGGAACAAGTGCTTCATACTCATCGATGACCGGGCGGCTGTCACACTGCTCCCGAGGCAGCTCTTTCACCTTCCAGAGCCACCGCTCATTAGGCTCATAACATATTCACACCTTCCCTGCTCACCGGTGGCTGTGATTGGTTGCAGGCAGACACACCCCCACGCTGAGTGACAGCTGTCTCACTGCAACCAATCACAGCGTACAGTAAAAGAAATAAATAATTTAAAAAAAAACAGCGTGCGGTCCCCCCAATTTTGATAACCAGCCAGGATAAAGCCTCATAGCTGGGGGTTGGTATTCTCAGGCTGGGGAGCCCCCCAGCCTAAAAATATCAGCCTGCTGCCACCCAGAATTGCCACATCCATTAGATGCGACAGTCCCGGGACTTTTTCCGGCTCTTCCCGTTGCCCTGATGCGGTGGCAATCGGAGTAATAAGGAGTTAATGGCAGCAGCCCATAGCTGCCATTAAGTCCTAGATTAGTGATGGCAGCATCTATGAGACACCCTCTCATCACTAAACTGTAAGTAAAAGTAAATAAACACAAAGACCCCAAAAATCCTTTATTTGAAATAAAATACAAAAAAGCCCCCTCTTTCACCACTTTATTAACCCCACCAATAATAGCCCTACAGGTCCGGCGTAATCCACATGAGGTCTCACGACGCTTCCAGCTCTGCTGCACCTGACACTCACAGCGAGCGCCATAGACCACGACTGCTCACTTTGAGGGTCAGGCCGCAAGTGAAGTGAGCCGCGCGGGATCAGCGGTGACTCCAGCTGTCACTGCACATCAGCTGACTGAAGTCACCGCTGATCTGCCACCGGACGCTGGTCTCCTGCTTCCTGGCCGGCTCGTGCATATGCAGTTATGCACTACACAGCCGACCCGTAAGTAGCAGAGCGCCGGAGACAGCCGCATGGGACACAGCATCGCGGGAGACTTCAGCACCACGAACAGCAGGAGCGGGGACAGGTGAGCATCTCCATGTGCTCTCAAAATAATGCAGGGACATACTGCAGCAAATCCTCAGCAAACGTCGGTAAAGCTGTATGCGGATTTCGGGAGCGGTTTGCTGCGTAGTTGCGGTAATCTTTCAGAGGGTCCTGAATTTTCTTAAGAAAATTTCACTTTCTAGTGCGAACAGGACCTAAAGAAGTGGTTCTGGGCTGAGCCGAGAGGAGAAATGTTAGATGCTTTAACGTGAATCCGTTCAGTCTCTTCTGAGATGTCTGTTTTCTAAGCTAAACAAGACCAACTTTTCCAACCCCTCATCATATGGAAGGCATCCATTCCTTGTAATAATCTAGTTGTACCCTTTGAACTGACTCTAACTTCTGAATATCTTTTTTAAAATGTGGAGCCCAAAACTGGATCCCATGTTCTAGATGTGGCCTTCAAAGTGATTTATAGAGGGGTAACAATATGTTGGGATTACAGGATTTTATCTCTCTTTTTATACACACTGAAATATTGATTGCTTTTGCAGCTGCTTCTTGACATTGAGTACTGCTGCATACTATTTTCATTGTATCATTGTGATAAGATAATTCAGTGTGTTTGTGGGTGCTTAAGAGGCTAGGGAAAGTTGTGTAGTCATGCTCCACTCTAGCAGCCTCGAGACTTAAGGTACCGTCACACTAAGCGACGCTCCAGCGATCCCACCAGCGACCTGACCTGGCAGGGATCGCTGGAGCAGGCAGATCTCACCAGCAACCAGTGACCAGCCCCCAGCCACCAGCGACGCGTGGAAGCGATGCTGCGCTTGGTAACTAAGGTAAATATTGGGTAACCAAGCAAAATGCTTCGCTTGGTTACCCGATAGTTACCTTGGTTACCAGCGCACACTGCTTAGCGCTGGCTCCCTGCACCCGTAGCCAGAGTACACATCGGGTTAATAAGCAAACCGCTTTGCTTATTTACCCGATGTGTACTCTGGCTACGTGTGCAGGGAGCAGGGAGCCGGCACTGGCAGCCTGAGAGCGGCGGACGCTGGTAACCAAGGTAAATATTGGGTAACCAAGCAAAGCACTTCGCTTGGTTACCCGATGTTTACCGTGGTTACCAGCGTCCACAGAAGCCAGCTCCCTGCACATTCAGTTTGTTGCTCTCTTGCTGTCACACACAGCGATGTATGCTTCACAGCGGGAGAGCGACGACCAAAAAATGGTCCAGGACATTCAGCAACAACCGGCGACCTCACAGCAGGGGCCAGGTTGTTGCTGGATGTCACACACAGCGATATCGCTAGCAAGATCGCTGTTGCGTCACAAAAGTCGTGCCTCAGCAGCAATGTTGTTAGCGATGTTGCTTAGTGAGACGTGGCCTTTAGGATTTAAGTGTTTGTTGTCTTATATGAGACTGGGCAAAGGATATTCTGGTTTAAATGGGTTGCCCAGGACTTGTACATTGATGGACTATTCTTAGGATAGGTCATCAGTAGCTGATCTTTGGAGGTTCAACATCCGCCGCCCTCCTCGATCAGCTATTCTCAGTTCTTGCCAGAAGATCTGCATAGCTGTCCCCTATTTGAATCAATAGGGGTCTGATGTGCTGTACTCGGCTGTGGCACTATATAGTTGATGGAGCTGCGCTGTGTGTAGTGCCCCTGAGACCATCAGCGCACTACAAGGAACTGCATCCTCCCGGGGATGCAGGACCTACCCCCTGGGACCTGGAACACCAGTGCCAGCAAAACCAACACACACCAAAACCCTAGTTCCCCACTCCACACCAGGGCTAATGGGTTAGTCAGATAAGGGATTGGTCACTTAGAGGGTGGAGCCAGTCCAGGAACTAGCCAGCCTGGTGGGAGGGCACAGGCAGAACAGGAGTCTGTAAGAATGTAGTGAAGAGAGCAGACGTGCCTCGAGCTGGGTCTGTGTAACGGTGACCCGGGGGCATGGGAGCAAGGTTGCCAGGGTCGCAGCAAATGAGTACCTCTGGAACAGAAAGAGAGAAGTTGCCAGGGACGGTACGAGAGAGCACCACTGGAACCTGGGCACACACAGGGCACAAGACCCTAGGTCAGGCGACAGTTTCAGACGGCCTGGCAATTACCTGCACGGTGAGGGCACCTCCATGGGCCTCACTGACCTACAGATCCGGGGGCCTCAGCAGTAAAACAAGGATCAGGGTTCGGACACTTACCTCCCCACAGGGTACACACTACCAGCTGAATGGACAGACCGCTGTATGACAGCCGGGGGACCCCCAAAGTTTCAGGCTTCAGAGTCTCACAATAATTGGAGTGTTGGGGACAGAGCAACCGAGTCATCAAGCTGGCACTGGAAATACAGGGACCTGAACCAGCCGTCCAAGGGTCCGGAGTGAGTAGAGACTGTTAACTACAACCCCGGTGTGGTCTCCATTATTCCTTCACCATACATCTCCCAGGCTCAGCCCTACCTGCGGATGGCCTACCACCACAGCTGCCACTAACACCAGTACCACCAGCCCTGGGAGTACCCACATCAGCAGCGGCGGTTCCACAATTATAACCGCAACCCGCAGGTGGCGTCACATGAACATTAACTCTTATCTCCCCTGTAAATACTCCCTTTATAAGAAGCATCCAGGGCACGGGACCGGGCAACGGCCACCACAGTGACATCCCCAATTGTATACACTGCCTGGGACCGAGTACCCCATTCCCTGGCGACACATTATGGAGGAGTGATTACCTCTGTGACCAACCCTAGGCTTGTGTAAGTAGGAGGAAGAAATCGTGAGTTTCTGTAGCAAGTTAAGAGCTGGTCATAGTGTAGACACGCTACGGAGGAGATTCCTCGAATATCTGCAGCACTTCTAAGAAACAGTTGGAGTAGGGTTTAGTGCAGCCACAGTGATTGTTCGGTTGCTTCCTGTGGTTAATAGGGCGTCACTATCAGATAATACAGCACTCAATGTGTCACTGATTACTAGAAATCACCCAATGAACCACATGTCTGATGGAACCAACAACAGTGATGGACCCAAAAATGATGGGGGGAGGTGCTGTTTAGTACCAATTATGGGGCTTAGATACAATGACTGCTCAGAAAACAGTGCCACAAATGATAAGATCATATAAGTAAAGCTGGGTTTACACACTGCAACATCTCAAACGACATCGCTGTAACGTCACCGGTTTTGTGACGCAATAGCGATGTTGTTTGCGATGTTGCAGTGTGTGAATCCTATCAGCGACCTGGCCCCTGCTGTGAAGTTGCTGGAAGTTGTTGATCACTACACGTCGTTCAGGACCATTCCTAGGTCCTTTGTTTCCCGCTGTGCAGCATGAAGTTTCAGTGTGTGAATCCTTTTCAGCGACTTTGTTAGCAACTTCCCTTTCAAAAGGCTGCTTATCAACGTCCCCAACAACCAGCTAGGTCGCTCTGCAGGTCCGGATCGCTGGTAAGTTGTTGGCCAGGTTTGCCGGGTTGAACGCTCACCAGCGACTTAGCAGAGACTTAGGGAGGTCGCTATTGCGTCACCAAACCGGTGACGTTACAGCGATGTCCTTTGCGATGTTGCAGCGTGTAAACCCAGCTTAACTAAATGAACAGAAACACAGATAAGAAAGGCTTAGATGCCCAGCTCAATGGATGGTATCAGATGTAATAGGATTAGATACACCTATTGGCAGACATTCGCATACATTATAAGTCTATTTACCCAGCTCAGATAATATCAAGTATAATAAGAATAAAAAAAGCTCCACAAACAGTATTTTGTCTAAAAGGATTAGGTACATTGCATATTAGACAGTTAAAATTTAATACATTGCATGTTAGATAAGTATCACACATGATAGGCTTAGGTACAGAGCTCAGCAGACTGTATCACATATTATTATTTTTTATTATTATTATTATTATTATTATAGTGCCATTTATTCCATGGCACGTTACATGTGAGTATATGATATTAAATAATTTCACAGTATCAGTCTGCTGAACTGTGTATGTAATCCTATCATATGTGATACTGTCAGCTGAGCTACGTACCTAAGCCTATCATGTGTGATGCTACCTAACATGGAATACCATATATGATCATGTCAGTCATTGTGAATTGAGCCATGAACTTAATTCCATCATCTGTGATATTGTCTGTTAGGTTGTGTATCTAAGCCTTTGAGCTGTTGTATCTAATACATTAGTGCAGTATGTGATACTGTCTGTGGGTCTGTGCCTGTTTTGTGTGATATTGTCTGTACATGGTGTACTTAATCCTATCATCCTATCATGACATATAGGATTAGATACACCACTAAGCAGACAGTATCACTCACAATCAGAAAATTATTATATATTGGAATAGCACACCAATAATAGGCCTAAAAATTGGTATATTTTTATGAATGCTTTTTATTTTTCCACCCTCATATCCAAAAATAGATTACATCAGAGAATGAAATATATCAACGTTTCGGGTGTTGTACCCTTCATCAGGATTGAATAGAGTATGTGTGGAATATGTGAGACAAGAAAAATGCATAAAATCCACTTGTACCAGTATACGGAGGATGGGATCACTGGGCAGTCTAGAGATCACTATTTCCCATAGGAAAATAAACCCATTGGTACAACATGCAGTGGATACAGAGGAATGCAGTGAGACCCTATTCAGCCTGATGGAGGGTACAATAGCCGAAACATTCCTATAATTCATTCTGCGGTGTAATCTTTTTTTTTTTGGATATGCGGGCAGAAAAATAAAAAGCATTCAGAATTTCTTAGTGCCCATTATTAAAGATGGTCTTTCACAGTGTCCCTTTAATGCTGTGGCCCTGGCTCTCCATACTACAGACTGTGGGGAATACAGAAACAGCCCCAGCAATCAGTTCTTTGTAGCGTCACCTATTGATATACATGATCCTTTGTCTTAGGAAACTCCCTTTAAAGGGGTTCAATACCTAAAACTGAATAATCAAATTCTGGATTAATATTAGCAAATATTGACAAAGGCAAGAAAAGAAAAAGAGGAAAGTATCACAAGCACTACACAATGACAATGATGGATGGCATCTATGAAATATACAGTGACTAGTAATGTATTACCTCGATGTCCGGATGTGACAATGACTTCTTGGTTTTCGGTCCTTCCCTTTATACCTGGTGCTCAGAGTCCTTCCTCCTCACTGTAGGTTCCTCCTCGGTGGCGGCCACTTCCCACTTTTATGGATCAAGATAGGATGTTATGAAAGGGTCATATCAAAAATGCTCCAAATTTGAGAAACTATATTACAAATGATCACAATATGGATATTTCCTAATTTCCTGAGTCTTCAGTGTTCTCAATCAGGACTGTTATACACATTGGAGCAAAACCGGTCAAGAGTCGATCGCTCCCCAACACCACTCAAAAGTTTTGCTCCATCCTTTGAACATAAAAACAGATGATAAAAATAAAATAAAAATGTTATGTTTTTCTAATCATAATCTTTAATATAAATGGGAAATGCAAAAAATCCACTCAAAAGAGAAGCTGCTCTCCCTCTGTTTTGAGACTAAAAGGTGGTGAATCAGTGGAATAGTCACAGCAAAGAGGGTCGATGGCTTTAACAAAGGCATAGACGATACCCTAGAACACATCTTATATTCAGCGGAAACACTGCTTTAAATCAAAAATCTTTTTTTTTTTTTTTTTTTTAGAATATATTGATTCATACTTTATGTTTTGTTTTTTTTTTACTTTATATAATGGACATTTTTTTATGTTACACACACACACACATGCATGCATACACAGACACACACATGCATGCATACATAGACACACCATACATACATACACACACACACACACCATACATACACACACCATACACACACACACACACACCATACATACACACACCATACACACACACACACACACACCATACATACACACACCATACACACACACACACACACACACACACGCATGCATACATAGACACACCATACATACATACACACACACACACACACACCATACATACACACACCATACACACACACACACACACACACACACACCATACATACACACACCATACACACACACACACACACACACATACACACACACACACACACACACCATACACACACACACACACACACACACACGCATGCATACATAGACACACCATACATACATACATACACACACACACCATACATACACACACACACACACCATACATACACACACACCATACATACATACACAGACACAACATACACACACACACACACACACACACACCATACATACACACATACACACACCATACATACATACATACACACCATACATACACACACACCATACATACATACACACACACACCATACATACACACACACACACCATACATACACACACACACACACCATACATACACACACACACCATACATACATACACAGACACATCATACACACACACACACACCATACATACATACACACACACACACACACACCATACATACACACACACACACATGCATGCATACACAGACACACCATACATACATACACACACACACACACATGCATGCATGCATACACAGACACACCATACATACAGTTAGGTCCAGAAATATTTGGACAGTGACACAATTTTCGCGAGTTGGGCTCTGCATGCCACCACATTGGATTTGAAATGAAACCTCTATAACAGAATTCAAGTGCAGATTGTAACGTTTAATTTGAAGGTTTGAATAAAAATATCTGATAGAAATTGTAGGAATTGTACACATTTCTTTACAAACACTCCACATTTTAGGAGGTCAAAAGTAATTGGACAAATAAACCAAACCCAAAAAAAAATTTTTTATTTTCAATATTTTGTTGCGAATCCTTTGGAGGCAATCACTGCCTTAAGTCTGGAACCCATGGACATCAACAAACACTGGGTTTCCTCCTTCTTAATGCTTTGCCAGGCCTTTACAGCCGCAGCCTTCAGGTCTTGCTTGTTTGTGGGTCTTTCTGTCTTAAGTCTGGATTTGAGCAAGTGAAATGCATGCTCAATTGGGTTAAGATCTGGTGATTGACTTGGCCATTGCAGAATGTTCCACTTTTTTGCACTCATGAACTCCTGGGTAGCTTTGGCCGTATGCTTGGGGTCATTGTCCATCTGTACTATGAAGCGCCGTCCGATCAACTTTGCGGCATTGGGCTGAATCTGGGCTGAAAGTATATCCCGGTACACTTCAGAATTCATCCGGCTACTCTTGTCTGCTGTTATGTCATCAATAAACACAAGTGACCCAGTGCTATTGAAAGCCATGCATGCCCATGCCATCACGTTGCCTCCACCATGTTTTACAGAGGATGTGGTGTGCCTTGGATCATGTGCCATTCCCTTTCTTCTCCAAACTTTTTTCTTCCCATCATTCTGGTACAGGTTGATCTTGGTCTCATCTGTCCATAGAATACTTTTCCAGAACTGAGCTGGCTTCATGAGGTGTTTTTCAGCAAATTTAACTCTGGCCTGTCTATTTTTGGAATTGATGAATGGTTTGCATCTAGATGTGAACCCTTTGTATTTACTGTCATGGAGTCTTCTCTTTACTGATGACTTAGAGACAGATACACCTACTTCACTGAGAGTGTTCTGGACTTCAGTTAATGTTGTGAACGGGTTCTTCTTCACCAAAGAAAGTATGCGGCGATCATCCACCACTGTTGTCATCCGTGGACGCCCAGGCCTTTTTGAGTTCCCAAGCTCACCAGTCAATTCCTTTTTTCTCAGAATGTACCCGACTGTTGATTTTGCTACTCCAAGCATGTCTGCTATCTCTCTGATGGATTTTTTATTTTTTTTTCAGTCTCAGGATGTTCTGCTTCACCTCAATTGAGAGTTCCTTAGACCGCATGTTGTCTGGTCACAGCAACAGCTTCCAAATGCAAAACCACACACCTGTAATCAACCCAAGACCTTTTAACTACTTCATTGATTACAGGTTAACGAGGGAGACGCCTTCAGAGTTAATTGCAGCCCTTAGAGTCCCTTGTCCAATTACTTTTGGTCCCTTGAAAAAGAGGAGGCTATGCATTACAGAGCTATGATTCCTAAACCCTTTCTCCGATTTGGATGTGAAAACTCTCATATTGCAGCTGGGAGTGTGCACTTTCAGCCCATTTTATATATATAATTGTATTTCTGAACATGTTTTTGTAAACAGCTAAAATAACAAAACTTGTGTCACTGTCCAAATATTTCTGGACCTAACTGTACATACATACACAGACACACCATACATACATACATACACACACACACATGCATGCATACACAGACACACCATACACGCACACACACACACACACACACACACACACACTCATCCATACATACATTCAGCTTTATATATGAGATTTTTGGTTGAATTTTCTATTTATTCTGTTGTAATTATTGCCACTTTATTATTCACAATCATTTTGAATTCTGAATTAGATCACTAATCATCAGCTCTATCGTTGTGTGCTTTCAAGCTTCATTGAGTTTTTGTTTTTTGTGATATTTATTTCCTTAACTTTACAGTAAATGTTTGCATATAAATGTCTTGCCAAGAATAACATAGCTTGAGCTTCATTAACTTGTTTGTAAAGGGATTAAATATAACGCTATTAGATATACTTGTATCTATAGCTATATCATTGACAACCAGAGAAAGTAAAAAATAACCCAAAATTATTCAACTACATAAACAGTAAGAAACTCAAAAACGATAGAGTTGGCCCCGCCGTCAAAAATAGTCTGGGTAAAATGGTGGAAGAGGATGAAGGAAAGGCCAATCTACTAAACTCCTTTTTCTCTACAATATTTATACAAGAAAATCTCATGACAGATGACAAGATCACGAGACCAGAAATTCTCCATTAAATGTCACCGGCTTAACCCTGCAGGACGTACAACGCCGCCTCAAAATCACTAAAGTAGATAAATCCCCGGCCCGGATCGCATACATACCCAAGTACTGCAGGAATTAAGTATGTTGATAGACAGACCATTATTTTTAATCTTAACAGACTCCATAATAACAGGAACTGTACCCCAGGACCGGCACATAGCGAATGTGGTGCCAATATTCAAAAAGGGGACAAAATCTGAGGCTGGAAATTATAGACTGGTAAATTTAACCTCTTGTCATGCTGCCGTGATGGGTGTCTGACACATGACAAAAATAAAATAAACAATACAAGTAAGGGGGAACACGGGGGACACAGTAACAACTGTGGGCCCTAGCGCTAGTGAAAGGGGTAGGTGGGACACCTCCTATCCTCACCTGCAGCTGTCCCTACTCTCCTAGCCAGGACCTATACAGTCTCCTCTACTGTCGTCGAGCAGGAACCTGAGACCCTGAGAAACCCTATAGATGCCCTGACTAGTGAGTTGGCAGGTGAGAGACGCTAGCCCCACTGCTGCACTAATATTACACAAGTAAAGGTAAGATAAATAGGGGAAAACAGCGACAAGAAAGGATAAAGTTGGCTTCTGCAACACTTCTTCACAGGACCATCCACCAAGGCGGACAGAGTAGAATGGATTTGTACCTTCAGCAGGGACTGTTGGGAAAACACTACTACGTATACCTAAAGGACCATGGATGCAAACAAGCTGCAGCTGAAATGAGCTGCTGGCAACAAAACTGACATTAACTCCTTAGGTCCCAAAGGAAATGAAACTACCTTTAAATATAGAGCATAAGATGATAATGAGTGACTCTAGTCCTGAATCTGTCACTAGTCTTCAAAGATAGACAATTGTGACACCTCTACTGTGGGTAAAATCCTGGATGTTTTCCTAAGAGATGCTATCCTGGAGTATCTAAAGAAGAATATCCTCATGACCCAGTATCAACATGGTTTTACAAGAGATCGGTCTTGTCAAACTAATCTGATCAGCTTCTATGAGGAGATAAGTTACAGACTGGACCAGGGAAGTGCAGTGGATGCTGTCTATATGGATTTTTCAAAGGCATTTGATATGGTGCCAAACAAAGGTGGATACATAAAATAAAATAATGGGAATAGGGAAAAATATGTATAACTGGGTTCAGAACTGGTTCAGTGATAGGAAACAGGGTGATTATTAATGGAACACACTCTGACTGGGTCACAGTTAACAGTGTCATACCACAGGGATCAGTATTGGGCCCTCTTCTTTTTCTTCTTTTTTAACTCGTTTTATTGAAAAATTAATACAAAGCAAGTCATCTAATATACAAAACATAAATTTCACAATAGTTTATCAAACATGTCAATAACATTGCCTCACTGAGGAGAAAAAAAGACATGGTCTACATTACAATTACAATAACTTTATCATATTTCAATCATGTCTTTTATAGACGCTCTAATAAGAACCCTATCTGTTGAGATTTAATCCGTGGATTCCATATCCTATTACATTTGGCCGGGCATTTTCTCTTTTTGTAAATAAAGCGTTCAAAAGACAGTATTGTATTCATGAGGGTAATTCACATGGAGCAGCTCAGAGGCCGTCTATCCACCCATTGATGGCAACCAACTTTCTCGCAATAAAGTGTGTCTCCTTTAAGAAGATACTGGAATATAGCGGCGACTCCTCTTCATCTAAGAAACCAAACAGGCATAGCTTAGTGTTTATTACAATATTAACATTTAGAATTGTGGTTAGAAGAGTAACTATATCCCTCCAACATGATTCAATAATTGGGCATTCCCATATCATATGCCAGAAGTCCACTGCCAAAGAATCACATCTCGGGCATCTGGAATCTTGGGATCTACCAATAGTTCTCCGCCTAACAGGTGTCATAAAGCTCTGATGTACAATATATCTGTACCGCCCTGAGAGGGGCCCAGCCGCTTCTCCGCTGCTCGGGCCGAGCCACTCGAGGTCCGGGCTCGGGTTGTTGGTGGCACGAGCGCCTCCAGACCGGGGGCCATGTCGCTCTGTTAAGGGGAAGTCAGTGGGGATGGTGGTGGTGTGGGACGAGGCGCGCAGCCGGGGAGGGCCGCGCTGTCGTCCAACGGGTCGTGACACCACCCACGGGTCGTGGTGACGGGATGCACCACCGCTGTGGCTGAAGCGAAGGCGGGCTCGTCTGGGATCGGTGTTGCGGCTGCAGCCTAGATGGCAGCCCCTCCATGGGTAGGGGTGGTGTGGCCCGGGGCCCGGATGGTTGGGGAGACTGGAGCGCTGGTGTTGTTGTCGGGGTGCAGGGGTGCCGTGCTGCGGTGCAGTGTTGTGCCCGGATGGCACTGGTGTACTCACGATTAATTCACACTCAGAGTCACTGGTAAACCAAAGTTCGGGTATGATCGGGTCCCGCAGCCGACTGCTCGTGTCCCCTGTGAGGTTGATAGGTTGATGGTGGCCCCTTTCCCGTGCACTTCTGTTTGTGGTTTGTTCGGATCCCCTGCCTGAGTAGTGGTAGCCTGCTCCCCGGCGTTGAGCTGCCTGTAGGAGCCCTCCGTTGCCCGCAGGCGCTGGCCCGTCGGGTGTTTGGCCCTTGGCGGTGGCGCTCACCCGGTCTCGGTGGGCTTTTGCCTTCTTTCGGGACTTTGGGTGTGGATGAACCCGTGAGGTCCAGCCAGCAATCAGTCAATTTGCCTATACTCAGTGGCTTTTAAGCTAGGACGGGGTCTGAGTACCCTTCTTCTGGTGCTCCAGTACACGGTTGACTCCCCGGTTCAGGGCCGGCGGGCTCCAACCCTGGCCCGGTCCCTACGGTTCCGCCGGTTGCTGTACCGGTACTCCTGCAGGCGGCCACCACCATCTGCCTGCCTGACGTTTCAAGGGGCCCAGGCTCCAACCCGGGTCCCTGACAGCTCTGCTCCACTACCACTTCACTCTCTCCCTACAACTGTTCTGCTTGTATTTCCTGCCTCAGGACAGTAGTCTCCTCGTTGGGCGTTCCTTTCCGCCTGACTCTGCCCACCTGGTGTGCCCTACTGGCCCTGAGGGAGACATCAGGTCTCCCTTTCGGGTGACTAGTGTGTGACCTCACAGGGGGTGGGGGTGTGTGTGAATGTGGTAGGTGTTATTACCTGTGACCCCTGGGGTCCAGGGCGTCACATATTAACGTATTGTTAATGTGAGTAAAGAAAATCAATACAATTCTCACTATCTAAGGAAGGGATCCTAGATTCCCACTTATCCAACACCGTCAAGGTTTTATTTTGTGCTTTGGCATATATAAGTGAGGACGACAGTCTTGATATTAAGCCACCAAGACCTTGAGACCTAATAATCCCAATTACAGAAGAGAATTGTCATGGTGACTATGGGATAGCGGGGAACTGGGGCTCCTAAACTGTCCCTCAAGCTAGATTTTAGATAATTTAGAGGAAAAAAAGGGGGTTTATCTTACTGAGGGGGGTGGCAGCAGTGGTGGAGTGGGGTCGCAGGAGGCAGGGGCAGTGGTGGAGCAGGCCGATGCTGTAGGCAATGAGGCCAACGAGTGTCCCAGATGCTGTGAGATAGGCAAGTTCCTGAAACCATCCGTGGTGCGAGCTTCAAAGAAATGGCACCCGGAGTCAGTATGTGAGCAGATTGAGCTATGGGCTCAATGACGAGCTGAAATCTCATCTCCTCACGCGCCACCTCCTGCTCCTGTGAGATCACTGGGCCGGAGGCGGCGTGTGCACTGATGAGATCTTGAGCCAATATCTCCATCTCCACATGTACTGACTCTGGGCGTCCTTATTTGAAGCCCCACCCCTCACAGCACAGCAGCCCAAAGCACCGCAGCACAGCGACACGCAGGCCCCAGCATTGCCCCGACCTCTTGCTACCCCTCTCCACCCCCTCCTGGTAAGGTGCATGCGGATTGTAAGAGGCACCCCTCATTTTCCTCCAAAATTTACGGGAGGAAAAGTGCGTCTTATAATTTGAAAAAATACGGTATCTTCCTAGACCACACTATCTACGACCTGTCACCAAATTTTTCATGTTGCACAGCTATATACCTGCTACTAAGCTGTGCCATCTGCATATATCTGTTCTCTACTTGTGGGAATCAGGAATCTTTTATGACCTCTTTAATGATAGCAGTGACTTAATTTATTATGCTGCGCTGATGCCATCCTTTAACCCATCCATATACCCATGAACTCATAAGGCTCTGTGCGCACTAGAGCTTTTTACCCGCGGATTTACCCGCGGATTTGCCGCGGAAATTTCTTGAGAAACTTCACATTTCTAGTGCGCACATAGCCTTATACTGCTAATTAACTGCAGTATATTGCCCATAAAATGCCATATCTTACATGACTAATGGGGTGTTTTGCATCGAATTTTGTGTGTCGCCCAGGGAATAGGGTACTCGGTTCCGGGCAGTTGCAAATGGGGGATGTCACTTTGGTGGCCGTTGCCCGGTCCCGTGCCCTGGGTGTTTCCCTTTTAATGGGGAGAATTTACAGTAGGGATAAAAGTTAGTTGTATGACGCCACCTTGCGGATAGGATGGTAGAACCGCCACTGCTGAATGTGGGTACTCCCAGGGCTGGTGGTAGTTTCAGCTATGATGGTAGGAAATCCGCAGGTAGGGCTGTGCCCGGGAGATGTGAAGGAAATAACTGAGACCACACCGGGGTTGTAATGAACAGTCTCTACTTACTACGGCCTGTGGACGACTGGTTCAGGTCCCGTGGAGTGCCAGTGCCAATGTAGTGACCCTGGTTGCTCCGTCCCCGGCACTCTCTGTTTGGTTGGGTCCCTGTAGCATGGAGCGTTTGGGGCCCAACTGTCCCTTTTCTCCACTCAGGAGAGGATGGAGGCCGCAGCCAAAAAGGAACTGATTTCTCCATGAGAGGAGGGCAGAGCTGAGGGGACAGCAAGAAGATGGAGGCCACACAGCTCCACATCCACAGCAGGAGAGGAAACACAGGAAAAACTCCATGGGTCATCAGCAACCTATGAAGAAACAGAGAGGTGAGTATATACTGTGTTTGTTTTTACATACCTATGTTGCTTGTACTGTATATAATTGTGCATGTATCTGTTCATATCTATATATATATAATTACCTTATTCTGTCTGTCTGTCTGTCTGTCTGTCTTGCTCCAAAATTGTGTCCTTACGGTGACACAAAGCTGATTGGCCGCTGGGCTCGCCATGGCCCCGCCCCCCCGCACGGATTGGCCGCTCGCCTCGGCTCCGTCCCCCCCACGGATTGGTCGCTCGCCTCGGCCTGGCCCCGCCCTCCGCATGGATTGCCCGCTCGCCTCGGCCCTCCGCACGCATCGCCAGACATAACCTTGCGCTGCTAGGATCGTGACGGAGCCGGTGAACGCTGGTAACCATTATACACATCGGGTAACTAAGGTCCCTTGGTTACTCGATGTGTATCATAGTTACCAGTGTACACCGGCTCCGTCACGATCCCAGCAGCGCCACACATACCCTTGCGATGCTGGGATCGTGACGGAGTCGGTGAACGCTGGTAACCATTATACACATCGGGTAACTAAGGTCCCTTGGTTACCCGATGTGTATCATAGTTACCAGCGTACACCGGTTCCCGGTACACATGTGCAGGGAGCCGGCATTATACTCCTCTCCCCCCAGGACTACTCCTCCTATTATAGTCCTCCTATTATACTCCTCTCTGAGTATAATAGGAGAACTATTATGGCATGGGGATGGAGCACGATGGGGTGCACAGCATGGGGGATGTAGCACCATGGGGGGTGCGCAGCATGGGGGATGTAGCACGATGGGGAGTGCGCAGCATGGGGGATGGAGCACGATGGGGAGTGCGCAGCATGGGGGATGGAGCACGATGGGGAGTGTGTAGCATGGGGGATGGAGCACGATGGGGGGTGTGCAGCATGGGGGATGGAGCACGATGGGGGGGTGCGCAGCATGGGGAATGGAGCACGATGGGGAGTGCGCAGCATGGAGGATGGAGCACAATGGGGAGTGCACAGCATGGGGTATGGAGCACGATGGGGAGTGCGCAGCATGAGGGATGGAGCACGTTTGGGGAGTGCACAGCATGGGGGATGGAGCATGATGGGGGGTGGCAGCATCGGGGATGGAGCACGATGGGTAGTGCGCAGCATGGGGGGTGCGCAGCATCGGGGATGGAGCACGATGGGGAATGCGCAGCATAGGGGATGGAGCACGATGGGGGTTGGGCAGCATGGGGGATGGAGCACGATGGGGGGTGCGCAGCATGGGGGATGGGGCACGATGGGGGGTGCGCAGCATGGGGGATGGAGCACGATGGGAGGTGCACACCTCCCCCCAATACACACACACACAACACACCACACACACACTGGGAACCTCAAACACCGCCCTACACAGACACCCACACACACAGACAACGCCGCACACACACAACACTGAACACACAAACACCGCGGCATACATAAATATACGCACATACCGCACAACACACACATTGCACAAAACATACCTCCCCGCAAAACACACCACACCCACACAAACCGCGCAACACACACACACACAACGCGACAGACACACAGCGCTCCACAAACAACGCAACACACGCAACACACATACAACACCGCTCTCACCCCCGCCACACCCAGAAAACAACCAGAACATGTACAGCGCCCTACACAAACACTTGGTAACTACACACAACAACATCTATATATATATATATATAACAAAAATCATACATGAACTACACAATACGTAAATTCTAGAATACCCGATGCGTAGAATCGGGCCACCTTCTAGTATAGTATATGTGTGTATGAGAATGTATCTCTGTGCATAAATAGTATTTGTGTATAGGTGTATGTGCCTCTGTGGATATATAGTATATGTGCTTGTGTATATCTGTATATGTGCCTGAGTGTATATTTAGTATATGTGTATGTGTGTGTATATAGTATATGTACTGTATCTCTGTGCAGAAATAATGTGTATATGTTCCTCTATCTATATATGTATTTGTGTATATAGTATATGCGCCTGTGTATGTTCCTGTATATATGTGTATATGACTCTTTGTATTTATAGTATATGTGCTTGTGTGTATATATAATATATGTGTGTATGTGCATATGTGTATATAGTATATGTATCTCTGTGCATAAATAGTATGTGTATATGTGTGTCTGTGTATATATATTTTCTGTTGTATTTTTTTTAAGCCCTTAGTCTTGTGCTAGGGAAAAACAATAAATTCAGGGTCTCTTGTCCTCCTCAGGACCAGCAATTCCTCTTTACTATACTCTGGTCTATGTTAGTGTTGAGGGCGGGGGCCAGCTTTCCCCGTCGCGGGGGCTGCTTGGGGAGATCGCGCTCGGATCCGGTGCCTTCTCCTCAGTGGCTCAAGTGGGCCGCACCCGGGGCTCGAGCAGCGCTCCTCGCCCACGAGTGAAAATGGGAGAAATTGGATTTGTTTTGGGATGGATAAAGTTCGTGACGCCACCCAAGGGTTGTGGTGATGGTGGGCACCACCGCTGCTGGTGACGGGGTTCCCGGGAGCGATGGCGGGGAGCAGCTAGGTGTTGACCCCTCCGTGGTTAGGGGCTGTTGGTCCCGGGGCCCGGTGGCTGGTTGGATTCCCGTAGGCTGGGGTTCGCAGGGTGCAGGGTTGCGGTGCAGCGCAGCGCAGCGCGGTGCCGGATGGCACTGGTGTACTCACTTAGACACAGATGGACAGAGTCTCTGGTAAACCAAACGGCTGGATGGACGGGGCCCGCAGCCGGCTGCGGTGTTTTCCCTGGATGGGTTGATGGTGGCTGTCGTTTCCCTGCACCTGTGTTTGTATGTTGACTCCAATGCCTGGGCACCGGTAGTCCGCTCCCCGACGTATACGTGCCGGAGGAGCCCCTTTGCCCGCAGACGCTGGCCCTTTGGATCTCTGGCCCTTGGCGGTGGCACTTATCCGGAACGGTTGGGCTGTTGCCTTCAATCGGGACTTGGTTGGGAATGAACCCCTGAGGTCCAGACCGCAATCAGAGAATTTGACTAGAGGTTGGCTTTAAGCCTAGTCGGGGTCTGAGTACCCTGCCTGGTGCTTGGCTCCAATCGGCTCCCCGGTTCGGTACCGGCGGGCCACCGCCCGACCCCGGTCTTACGGTTCCGCTGACCTTCGCCAACTCCTGCAGACGGCCACCACCGTCTGCCGACCTTGCTGGATGTGCCTGGGCTCTGACCCAGACACAGACAGTTTTCACTCCTCACTCACTCCTGCCCAGAACTGGACTCTTTGACCATCACTGGACTGACTGACTGACTACTGTGTTTTTCCCGCCTCCAGCCTGTGAACTCCTCAGTGGGTGGGGCCAACCGCCTGGCTCCGCCCCACCTAGTGTGGACATCAACCCTGGAGGGTGGCAACAAGGGTTTAGTGTTTGACTGGTGTGACCTGTCCAGGGAAGGGGGTGTATGGTGTGGTGTAGTGACCTGTGACCCCTGGGGTCCAGGGCGTCACATTTGCAGCTGTGATATCATGACTAAAGGGGGCTTTACACGCAACAACATCGCTAACGAGATGTCGTTGGGGTCACGGAATTCGTGACGTACATCTGGCCTCGTTAGTGACGTTGTTGCGTGTGACACCTACGAGCGACCGCTAACGATAAAAAATACTCACCTAATCGTTGATCGTTGACACGTCGTTCTAATCCCAAATATCGTTGCTGTTGCAGGACGCAGGTTGTTGGTCGTTCCTGCGGCTGCACACATTGCTACGTGTGACACCCCAGGAACGAGGAACATCACTGTACCTGCGTCCTCCGGCAACGAGGTGGGTGTGACTTTCATGCGGCTGCTCTCCGCCCCTCCTCTTCTATTGGACGGCTGCTGTGTGACGTCGCTGTGATGCCGCACGAACCGCCCCCTTAGAAAAGAGGCTGTTCGCCGGCCACAGTGACGTTGCTAGGAAGGTAAGCACGTGTGACGAGTCCGAGCAATGTTGTACGCCACGGGCAGTGATTTGCCCGTGACGCACAACCGATGGGGGCGGGTGCTTTCACCAGCGACATCATTAGCGATGTCTCTGCATGTAAAGCAGCCTTTAAACTTGTGACTGCCAGAACCAGCCACTGAGCTCAGCCGTCACACCAAGGTAGATGGCGTCAGTTGCGGAGCTCTGTGATTAGCTTAAAGTGGTCACTTGTGACATAATCACTGCTTCCTGTAAATATAGACGGAGCGGCAGAGAGACCTCACTGGACTAGGTGAGTGTTACGGGGGGGCTGTCTGATAAGAACCTAAAGGAGTATCAGACAGTCAGGGTCCACCGTGCAAAGACTCTGCTGCAGACTATGGCAGAGTGCAATACCTCTGTTAACTCACAGAAGGATATAATAAGTAAGTAAAGCAATTCCTCCCTTACTTGGAGGGTGTGTGGAATGATCTCTGTTAATAATCACAGAGACAAAGGCAATGTGTGCGAAATGGCACATAGCTAGGTCCGCTCTTCTAGTGGTGCAAAAGAGACGGACAGCAGCGTAAGCCGCACAAATCTCCTACCTGCGTTCGCTCCACTAGTGTGCGAGGACACGAACCACTAGATATGGCACCTGCCTAGGTCCGCTCTTCTAGTGGTGCAAAAGAGACGAACAGCAGCGTAAGCCGCACAAAGCTCCTACCTCTGTTCGCTCCCCTAGTGTGCGAGGATACGAACAACTGCCAGACGCAGTATAAGGAACGTTACCCTAGCGGCAACGTCCACCTACGAGTCGAACCACAAGGCCCAGCCAGACCATGTGCCCAGGCACCTGCCTATGTCCGCTCCCCTAAGAGGTAAGGATACGGACAGCAGCCGAAGCTGTAAGGTATAAGAACGCTACCCTGCCGGTAGCGCTCACCTAACATAGACAGAGGAATGCCTAGAGGACCACGCACAGAGCGTCTACTCTTATGCATGAACCAAGAGGACTGAGCGCCGTGCGGCGTGCGTCAGGGTCTTATATAGACTCTGTGCCTCATCCAAGATGGAGGACACCAGAGCCAATCCGCTGCCAGAAAGACAGGAGTGACGTCATGCTGGCCTATCACTGAGCAAGGCATCACAAGCACATGACCAGCGACCAATCGGCATAGAAGGTGTCAGAGACATGTGACCTCGTGTCAGCGATGATGTCACCCGCACATGTGCAATGGCTCCAAGATAGGACTTAGTCTCTGGCGCTCGCACATGTGCAGTAACAAGAAATCTGGACTTAGTCTCCAGCGCTCGCACATGTGCAGTAGCAAGAAATCTGGACTTAGTCTCCAGCGCTCGCACATGTGCAGTAGCAAGAAATCTGGACTTAGTCTCCAGCGCTCGCATGTGTGCAGTAGCAAGAAATCTGGACATAGTCTCCAGTGCTCGCAGCAGCCATAACAGTGAGAATGAGTAACTCTGATTGTATTATTTTTTTCCCCAGTGCAAAATGATGAGCCCAATAAAGCTTAAAATGGTAAAATAGAAGACCCCAAGAGGCAGAGGGAGGTAGGGGAAGGGTCCGGGGAGGGCGGCCCATGGTCAATTCTTGCACAGGGGCCCTTTGCTCTCAGTGTCCGCCCCTGGTGATTAAGTATTATCACAATATACAGACAAACTGAGAATGCCCCGGTCGCCATGTCTCAAAACACCCATGAGTGTTTCCACAGCAATAAGTCATATTGTCCCCAAATAAAGTCCCTATGTCAGATATAGAGTTCCCCTTTAATTTGTACTAACCGGGGGATAGCTCAATAAACAACGTCAGATCGTGTCCAAAATCAGTTTGAACTCCAGGAACCAAGCAGGAAACTGGGGAGAAATATTCATGTGCGGTCACAAGCGAAGCCATTGATACTTCAGTGAATAAACAGAATATAAAACAATCATTCCAAACAATATTTTTTTCCTTGTTGCACTGTGTATAGTAACCGAGATGATATGTGTTATCAGACGCATTCAGAGTTAATACAGGGACATTATCGGCCATAAGTCCTTGTGTGTAATCAGTGCAGAATTTCCTGGTTGCACAATTTTTTTTCTCGATCCCTCAGTAAACTCTTCTAATTCCGGCAAAGTAAACTGGGTCCAGAATGTCGTCTATATAACGAATACAGGGCCAGGTGAAAGGGAGGGCACATGTGTAAACAGGTTACAAGGATGCAACAGCGCAGAGAAGGATGAGTCAGTGGTAACTAAAACAACAGATATTTATTTGGCTAATACAGTTCGATGTAACATCTAAGGCGCAATATCAAAGCGGAAAAGCAAAGAGTGAAGTTACAATGAATTATTGTGCAAAGCGTTTACAACAGTATTCACAAGACTATAGTAACACACTACCGGTTTGACTATTGAGAATAAATGAGGATCATATACAGACAGTCAAGAAAATACAATAATTAAAGCAAATATAATGACAAGACTGCTCGTAAGAGCTTATGTGTCGCACCACCTGCATCGGCCGGCCAAGGGACTTCACTCCACCTTCGGGGACGCCGCAGGGTCTTCACCTTGGTACTTCTGGCTACAGGTAAGTCAGGGTTATTCACATAGGAGTCGTGACGCCACTCTCGGTTTGCGGTCAGGGTTTGGGTGACCGCCACTGCAGCTTTTTTTTTAAACTTTGAATTTTTATTGAGATTTTCAATTTACGTTTTTCATACATAAAATAAAACATAAAATTCACAATTCTTATCGAACCTAGACAAACAATGACAGGACAGGTGAGGAGGGTTAGGAGGGGAGAGGAGAAATAGGAGGGAAGAGGGAAGGGTTTCAAGAGTCCATGCTCCTTCCATAGGACCCATAGGCCTCAGTCTCACAGATCCTCCTGTCCCGCAAAGTAGTCCCATGGTGCCCACACGGCCTGGAAGCGGTCAACTGTGTCATGCAATAGTGCCGTGAGATGTTCCATGCGTCTAACGTCCAGTAATCTATACTTGAGGCTCTGGAGTGAGGGTGTCCCTGGCTGCCTCCAATTCTTTGCAATTAAGCATCTGGCCGCCGTAAGGATGTGGGACAAAAGCTTAGAGGCCGTTTTTCCCAATCCCCCATTCCCAAGACCCAGAACATAGATCAGGGGATCAAGATCAACCTCTATATATAGTACTTTATGGATCAACCCTCTAACCCGCTCCCAGAAGGGGACTATCCCTGGACAGGACCAGAATATGTGCAGAATGGTGCCCCTGCCTCCCCCGCATCTCCAGCAACAAGCCGGTATGGAGGGGTCTATGCCATGAAGGAAATCTGGAGTGTGGTACCAAAATAGCAAAATTTTATAGATATTTTCCTTATATAGTGTGCATATTGACGTCTTGGCGGCGTTTCCCCAGATTGCTGCCCATTCCTGAGGAAGTATCCGCCTTCCCAATAGAGACTCCCATTTCCGCATGTATGGAAAAGACCCCTCGGGCCCCTCCCGTGAATCAGAAAGCAAAATGTAAATTTCCGAAATCAGCCCCTTAGTATCAGTGCCCCTTCTGCAAATTTTCTCAAAATCTGTGGGAATCGAGGCCCCTGCCCTGCCAAACAAGGAGCCAGCCAAGTCTCTGATCTGCAGATATTGGAAAAACTCTCGATTAGAGAGAGAGAATTTATCTCTAAGGTACTCAAAGGAATGGATCTGCATTGTACTTCCATCTATAATGTCTGCAAATCTGAATAGACCTGCCTTGAGCCAGGGGTGCACCATGTCCGACTCCAGACTGCTTGGGAGCAAGGGTTGGTATATGAAGGACACCAGAGGGGAGCAGGGGGATGCCAAAGGAAATCTTCTAATGCAAAATGCCCAGAGGTCCCTAGTGAACTGCATCGGTCCAAGAAGAGGGGGGGGCGAATCACACTGGGCCGGGGGCCACAGGAGCGCGTTTGGATGTATAGGCGCCAGCCAAAGTTTTTCAATCTCAGTCCACCTGTTGTATGCCCAAAGGGACACCCAACAGGGGATCCTCCTAAGATGGGCCGCCCAATAGTATTTTAGGATGTCCGGGACAGAAAGCCCCCCCCTGTTTCTCCGAGCCATCAACACCTCCCTGGCCACCCTATGACGTTTGTTACACCAAATAAATCTAAGGATAGCCGCCTGAAGGGACTTCAGCTCCTTTATTGGTACCTTAACTGGGAGGGTTTCAAAGAAATATAATAATTTTGGGAGCAAGCTCATTTTAACCGCCGCAATGCGCCCCATCCACGAAAGAGGGAGGGGCAACCACTTGCTCAAAAGAGTTCTCAGCTCTCGGAAAAGGGGGGGGAAGTTAAGGTTATAGAGGGAATCATAAGTAGATGTGAGGTTAACCCCCAGGTACTTGACCGCATCTGTCTTCCAACGAAACTTAAAATTCAAACGCAGGTAATCCAGGGCCACCGGGTCGAGATTCAAGGGCATTGCCTCCGTTTTGCTAGAGTTGATCTTATACCCCGAAAGGCTCCCGTACCTACCCAAGGTGCACATTAAAATTGGAAGGGACACATGGATGTTAGTAAGTGTAATGAGCACATCGTCGGCAAAAAGTGAGATTTTAAATGGTTTATTCCTGACCAGGACCCCCGAGATGTCTGGGTTGCTCCTGACCGAGGCCGCGAGGGGCTCTATGCATAGCACAAAAAGGAGGGGGGACAGGGGGCACCCCTGCCTGGTGCCATTGGAGATGAGAAAAGGCTTAGAGATGTGGAGGGGGAGTTTGATAGAGGCCGTAGGAGCGCTATACAGGGACTTCAAGGCCCGCATAAAGCCACCCGAGATCCCAAAGACCTCCATTGTCTTGAAGAGAAAAGGCCACGCAAGGCGGTCAAAAGCCTTCTCTGCATCTAGACTCAACACCAACGCCTGTTGCTTCGTCCGATTTGCCACATCCACCAGGTCTATGACCTTCCTGGTGTTGTCCCCCCCCTGACGGCAAGGGACAAAACCCACCTGGTCTTTATACACGAGTTGGGGCAACCATCGATTAAGCCTGGCCGCCAAGAGCTTGGTGAACATCTTCAAATCGGAGTTCAAAAGGGCTATTGGTCTATAATTAGCACAGTCCAATGGGTCCCTGGGTGGCTTGGGCAGGAGGATTAAATGGGAGTGTAGCATGGATGGAGGGATAGGGTCACCCTGAAGGAAAGAGTTAAACAAGGCGGCCATGTGTGGGAGGAGCTCCGCCGCAAACACCTTGTAATAAAAATAAGTAAAGCCGTCCGGGCCCGGTGACTTCCCGCCAGGCAGGGCTTCCAGAACTTGCTCCAGTTCCTCTGTAGTAATCTCTTCATTCAAAGCCGCGGCTGCTCCGCAAGGCAGTGAAGGGAGCTCAAGGGCCGAAAAATAGTCCCCAAGTGCCCCAGCCCCGCGCGAAGCCATGCCCGGGGGAACCGGAAGGTTATAAAGCTTGTTGTAGTAATTGAAAAAAATGTCAGCTATTGAAGCGGGGTGATAGTGGATAGTGCCCTTTTCATCGCGCAGAGCCTGAGGGCATGAGGATGTAGCGCGCTCCTTAAGCTGCCTGGCGAGTAAGGTATGAGCCTTATTACTCCTTTCATAGTATCTTTGTTTGGAAAAGGTTAGCAATTTTTCTGCTCTGCCAATTGCCAAGTCTCTCAACTTTTCCCTAAGGCTGATGACTCTCCTAAGAATAGTCAGTGATGGGGCAGCCGCCAGTCTCCCCTCCTGTAGCTTAAGATGGGCCGTTATAGAGTCCCGCTGGCTTGTGGCATTCTTTTTAGCCCTGGCGCCCTCTCTAATGCATAGTCCCCTCATCACTGCCTTGTGAGCTTCCCAGAGTGTTGCCGGCGACGTGACCGTGCCCGTGTTCAACTGAAAGAATTCGACCAGTTGCTTATTTAAAAAGGCCCTAGTGTCGGGATTTTTGATCAGAGATTCATTAAGGCGCCAATGCTGAGGCCTAGGTCGAGGACCATCTTTCTTGAAGTCCATTATGAGTGGGGAATGGTCTGACCACGTAATGGATCCCATTTCCACCCTCTCAAGACGCCCCAGCAGCTGTGAGTCAATGAAAAAATAGTCTATTCTGGTGTGCGTCTGATGCGGATGCGAGTAGAAGGAAAAGGCCTTCTCTCCCGGGTGGTCCACCCTCCAAGCGTCGTATAAAGCCCCTGATCTAATGAGCCTACGAAAGTCCCGGGACAAATTTTTCAAAGCACCCGATGGAGGGTGTCCACCCACAGAGAGTCTGTCGGCCACCTCCGAAAAAGGAATGTTAAAGTCTCCCCCCAACACCGTAGAGGCCGGTGCCAGTCCGCCTATCAGATCGAGTATTTTCTTAAGAAAGCGTATCTGCCCTTCATTAGGTGCATAAATGTTGGCCATTATGTGCGGGGATCCCCCCAGTTGGCCCTCCAGAATCACATATCTACCCTCTGGATCGCAGTGAGAACCCGTAATTTGTAGAGGACAACTGGAGGATATTAAAATAGCAACTCCCCCCCTCTTGGAGCCCGAGTAAGCCGAGTAATGGATGGGAAAGCGGTGGGACGCAAATTTGAAAGTGTTTGATTCCACAAAATGTGTTTCTTGGATAAAGGCTATGTCTGCACCTGATGTTTTCAGTTCCTGTAGCAGCAATTTCCTCTTACGGGGTGAATTCAGACCTTTTACGTTAAGAGAGATAATGCGGGTCATATCTAAAACTTAGAAGTAAGAAAAAGCTAATGGCACACCTATACCGTCGGGGGCATGACTTCCCCTGTGAAGCCGGCCAGAGGAGATGGTCCATACGACAAAGGGCCGCAGCTCCCAGGGACTCTAGAAGGGGTGGTACCTGAAAGGACACATAAGGAAAAAACATCGGGGAGGGGGGAAGACAAGGACAAACATAGAAATGAACATGAATTAAGAACATTAACCAAAATGCATAAACCTTAGGCATAGATTCCCGGGGGGTCAACCCGGAAGGGAGAGACCTAGAGGGAGGTTCCCCAACCCGTCTGAGCTAAGAGAGCCACCCACCTCACTCCCCAGTAGCCCTCCCACGGGGGTCAGTCCAGTGGGCACGGGCCCGTGCCAAAAGGAAACAAGGGGAAAAAAAAACAAAACAAAAAACCTCAACCACTAACTCCAAGTAAGGGGACCGGGCTCCCGCCAACCCCCCTACCACCCACGGCATCATTGTGGCTACAGCCCCCCCCCTTATGCAGCTCAACAGACCCAGAGGGCCGCAGATGACACAATGGACAGTCAGAGGCTTGCTGTAGAGAGAGTCACAGTATCACAAAGCATGCTCAGCCACTGGAACTCAGAGGGTATAAGAAATAGGCACCAACCAGGTTAAGAAGTGTCCTCAACGGTGAGCCGGGGAGGGGGGCGACCCGCGGCCCCTACCTCCTCTCCCCCCCAAAGCCCCACGCCCTCCACCCCTCACCTTGGACCACACGGGAGGGGGCGGCCCTTCCAACCTTTGCAAGTCCCAATCTGGGATACAGACCGCTGGAATGTCCAGTGCTTCACAGAACAGAGTGGTATCTGCTGGAGTGCGAAGGGTCGCCGATTTACCCCCTCTGCGCGCTGTTAGTGCAAACGGGTAACCCCAGCGGTATGGAACCTGGTGCTCCTTCAGGCTCGTGAGGAGGGGTTTGAGGTGCCGCCTTTTCTGGAGTGTGATGCGAGAAAGATCCGGGAAAAGCTGGATTTCCTTGCCATTGAACACAGGTGCCGTGCGCCTCATTCTAGCCTTAGCCATGATCAGTTCTTTGGTGGAGAAGTCGTGAATGCAACAAATGATGTCCCGGGGTTGGGTGGATAAATTCTTCGGCTGTAAAGCCCTGTGTGCCCTGTCCAGCTTGATGATGTTAGAAGGGGGAGCGTCCAACACTTCATTAAAGATGGATTGTAGTATGGAGTTTGTGTCCTCGGGCCCATCTGACTCTGGGACCCCCCTCACACGGACATTGCAAAAGCGTCCTCTGTTGTCGAGATCCTCTATGTGAGACTGCATATCCTCCATTATTTTTTGTTGCGATGTTGCCAGTTTGTGTAATTCTGATACATGGGATCTGGTGATGTCATGCTCTTCCTCCAGGGATTCAATTCTGCCAGACAATTGCTGCAAATCTCTCCTCACTTCAGCTATTTCTGACCTGCAAGTTGCTTTAACCTCACGTATGAGGCATTGAAAGTCCTCTTTAGAAGGAAGTTTACTTATGAAATCATGCATGTCCTTATAGAAGGTGTCTGGCCCTTTAAGGTGAGCACCTGCAGTAATAGACACTGGAGTTTTAGTCTTGTGCTGGGGAAGCTGGGGAAGTTGATCTCCACACCGAGGCCCAGAGGGGGGAAGCAGGCTGCTCTGTTCCCTGATATTACCAGCTGTAGCTGCAGTCCCTTCTCCCGGCAGTGGGGAGGGCTGCCCCCCGACCTCCACCTTATCTCCCACGGCCACTATGTGCTCCTGGGCCTGCTGCTGCTGTGCCTGAGGATCCGATGCAGTGCAGGGCTGCTGAGCCAAGGCATTCCCTGTTGGAACTGCTGCAGAGATTCCTCCACTTTCCCCTGTGTCCCCGCTCACTCACTCCTCCTTCTCTTGCTGCTTAGCAGGCCAGGCCAGTGCCTCCATTTCCCCTCCATGCTCCTGGAAAGATGGCGTCCGGGCCTCCCCTGGACCCTGTTCCAGGCCCAAGAAAGTATCCAGCGCCGTGGTGTGCAGCGGGGGGGCCACCGATGCCTGCTGCGATGGTTTAATCCTCCGTGGTCCCATCCTGAGAGCCGGTGAGTAGGTTTATGCTTATGATAAGTGCTGATTTAGCTGAGGGTCAACAGGAGCTCCTCTTCCCCACGTCCACTCAGCTCAGCATCCTGGACACCCGCCACTGCAGCTTTAACGAGCTTCTGGGGCTGATGTGGTCTGCAGTCTGGTGGTGTAGCCTCCCGTGAGTGAGGCTGGCCCCAGGGGCTCTGGTGATAGAACAACAGGTCCCAGAATAACTCAGGCACAGTCCAAAATGTCTTTCAACTTGTTTACTCACTTTCAGGTGTTTTTGTGAGGTAACCCGGGCGATGCTGAGATAAACCAGGTGAAACCAGGTATCCTTCAGGCTGGTATAAGGGTAACCGTTATCTCGCCTTCCTAGCACTTCTTGTTTCGGATAACCCCTGACTTGAAGTACCATGGGGTTCATCCAGGGAAGTCGCTACTGCCTTTTCTCCCCTTTTTGGCCCATTTGCCGGCAGCGTGGACCAAGGTGGATAGTAGCTTCAGGCTCAATCCCCCTTATGGGCCCCCTCGTTGCTGCTGAGGCTCGGACTCTAGTTGGTTGGTGAGGGACTTGTGGTCTCCCTCACCGGCAGGTTTAGCAGATCATTAAATGGACGTCTACTTTAGGGACCTGTTCCCCATGCGTGCCTAGCTACCAGGAGTCTCTGTACTCCTCAGCGTCTTTCTAACCGACTTGCTGATAACCGTTCTCCCCCGCCAACGGCTACCACACGTGCAGGGTCTGACTAGCATGTCCGCGCCCGTCACTCTCTTGCCACTTCTCTTGCGCTTCTCCACTAACAGACTTGCTAGCTCCTCCTATTTTCCTTACAACCGCTGCAACCTTAGCTTCCAGGCCCTCCCTTAGATCCCTAGCTGAGATATGGAGTAACGCCCCCTCTTGGGTCTGCCCAAGGGTCCCCTCTAAGGTGTGGGAGACCTGGTTGCTATGTGTCTGTGCGTACACACCCTATTTCTGCCTTTGGATTTACCTGAAAGTACTGCCCCAGCAGGGGTGCAATACTCAGTGGTGCCTGACCAGGTCAGGGGCGCCACACTTACAATCTACAATGAGGTGGGGGTGACACAAAGCAAAGGTGTTTATTTACAGTGATGGTCCAGCCATCGTGAAGAAATGGGGGATAGATAAAGGCTACATGAGCCGGTCAACGGCCAATCTTTGGGTGAGATGGGGTATGATGGAAAATTATGTTCAGAGAAAGAGTGAATGGACTGTATATAAAAGGACTCTGATGATTAGGGAACGTGATAGGCCACCCTAATAAGATGTTGTTTTGAAGGAACGTCTAAAACTGTAATTTCTCGGGGTAGAGCATTCCAGAGAATTGGTGCAGCGCGGGAGAAGTTTTCAGACATGAAAAAAAAAGAGTAGATTGGGGACAATGATGAGTGTAGAGAATCTGTAACTGTCTGAGGGTCAATGGCCCGTAGATTTCTGAATGTGTGATGGGGTGGGCGAGGATTTATGAGCATGAAGGAGAGAATGTTGTGGTGAGGGTGAAGAGGCGAGTTATCTAAGTGAGAGATTGAGCAGAGGTGGACAAAGACCAGATCAAGAGTGTTACAGTCTTTGTGTGTCTCAGAGGATGAGAGCTGTAAGAGGCCAAGAGAGGTGGATAGAGATTGAAGATGGGATGTAGATGGGGAGGTCGGATTGTTTAAGGGGACGTTAAGCCTTCCAGGATAAGGGTTGATAATTCTGAGGACATGACGTGGGGCAGCTAGACAGAACAATGGTCAAGGCACTGGGTGGGTGAGCATCCAGCCCCTCGCACCCCGCTGTATAAAATCTGGCCCTGAGGAGCAGAGGGCAGAAAAGTCACCACCGCTCTGCTGACCCCATAACTGCAGAGTCCAGACCTCCTCCGGTAACATCAGCACAAATTCTGCGTCTGCCGGGAGCTTCATGGCAGAGCAGCTGCAGCAGGCATACATCACCAAGCACAATGCCGAGCCGTACATCACCAAGCACAATGCCGAGCCGTACATCACCAAGCATAATGCCGATCCGTACATCACCAAGCACAATGCCGATCCGTACATCACCAAGCACAATGCCGATCCGTACATCACCAAGCACAATGCCGATCCGTACATCACCAAGCACAATGCCGATCCGTACATCACCAAGCACAATGCCGATCCGTACATCACCACGCACAATGCCGATCCGTACATCACCACGCACAATGCCGATCCGTACATCACCAAGCACAACGCCAAGCCGTACATCACCAAGCACAATGACGAGCCATACATCACCAAGCACAATGCCGAGCCATACATCACCAAGCACAATGTCGATCCGTACATCACCAAGCACAATGCCGATCCATACATCACCAAGCACAATGCCGATCCGTACATCACCAAGCACAATGCCAATCCATACATCACCAAGCACAATGCCGATCCGTACATCACCAAGCACAATGACGAGCCATACATCACCAAGCACAATGACGAGCTGTACATCACTAAGCACAATGCCGAGCCGTACATCACCAAGCACAATGCCGAGCCGTACATCACCAAGCACAATGCCGAGCCGTACATCACCAAGCACAATGCCGAGCCGTACATCACCAAGCACAATAACGAGCCGTACATCACCAAGTACAATGCCAAGCCGTACATCACCGAGCACAATGCCGAGCCGTACATCACCAAGCACAATGCCGAGCCGTACATCACCGAGCACAATGCCGAGCCGTACATCACCAAGTACAATGCCGAGCCGTACATCACCAAGCACAATAACGAGCCGTACATCACCAAGTACAATGCCAAGCCGTACATCACCGAGCACAATGTCAAGCCGTACATCACCAAGCACAATGCCGAGCCGTACATCACCAAGCACAATGCCGAGCCATACATCACCAAGCACAATGCCGATCCGTACATCACCAAGCACAATGCCGATCCGTACATCACCACGCACAATGCCGATCCGTACATCACCACGCACAATGCCGATCCGTACATCACCAAGCACAACGCCAAGCCGTACATCACCAAGCACAATGACGAGCCATACATCACCAAGCACAATGCCGAGCCATACATCACCAAGCACAATGTCGATCCGTACATCACCAAGCACAATGCCGATCCATACATCACCAAGCACAATGCCGATCCGTACATCACCAAGCACAATGCCAATCCATACATCACCAAGCACAATGCCGATCCGTACATCACCAAGCACAATGACGAGCCATACATCACCAAGCACAATGACGAGCTGTACATCACTAAGCACAATGCCGAGCCGTACATCACCAAGCACAATGCCGAGCCGTACATCACCAAGCACAATGCCGAGCCGTACATCACCAAGCACAATGCCGAGCCGTACATCACCAAGCACAATAACGAGCCGTACATCACCAAGTACAATGCCAAGCCGTACATCACCGAGCACAATGCCGAGCCGTACATCACCAAGCACAATGCCGAGCCGTACATCACCGAGCACAATGCCGAGCCGTACATCACCAAGTACAATGCCGAGCCGTACATCACCAAGCACAATAACGAGCCGTACATCACCAAGTACAATGCCAAGCCGTACATCACCGAGCACAATGTCAAGCCGTACATCACCAAGCACAATGCCGAGCCGTACATCACCAAGCACAATGCCGAGCCATACATCACCAAGCACAATGCCGAGCCGTACATGACCAAGCACAATGCCGAGCCGTACATCACCAAGTACAATGCCAAGCCGTACATCACCAAGCACAATAACGAGCCGTACATCACCAAGTACAATGCCAAGCCGTACATCACCGAGCACAATGTCGAGCCGTACATCACCAAGCACAATGCCGAGCCGTACATCACCAAGCACAATGCCGAGCGTTGTATGGAGCAGTGTAAAGCCACCACCACTGGACTCTGGAGGAGACGTGTTCTGTGCAGTGATGGAGCGCACTTCTCTATCTACATCTAATGGACGAGTCTGGGTTTGGTGAATGTCAGGAGAACGTTACTCGCCTGAGTGCCTTGTGCCCGCTGTACAGATTGGCGGAGGAGGATAATATTATGGGCTGTTATCAGGGGTTGGCCCCTTAGTTCCAATGAAGGGAACTCTTAATACTTCAGCACAAGACATTGTGGGCAATTGTAGCATCCAGCTTTGTGGGAACAGTTTGGAGAAGGCCCTTTTCTGTTCCCCAGTGCACAAGGTCCATACAGACATGGTTGGGGGACTTTGATCGTATGTACAAGGAAATAACTCCTATAATACTGCCCCTATGTACAATAATATAACTGTTATAATACTGCCTCTATGTACAAATAGCATAAGAATTGTCCCAGCTGGCTGCAATTATTTTTGCAGATAATTATTTTGCTATAAGAAGTGATGATGAGTCATGGTGGATGTTTCCGCTCTTTCCTCTGTCTCTTGGTTTATACCCATGTATAGCCCGGCTGGCATCCCAAAGATGATGGATATAACATGTCAGGGCTGCCCGTCACAGATAAAGCTTCACATCCTCATCTCTTTCTGATGATGGGAAAGAACAGTGAAAGAAAAGAACAGACTGACACTGAGGCCCCTTCATATACAGGCAGACTGGCACATAGTAGGTGCAGACACAGAGAGAGGCACGCAGGAGGTGCAGACACAGAGAGCGGCACGCAGGGGGTGCAGACACAGAGACCGACACACAGGAGGTACAGACACAGAGACCAGCCCACAGGAGGTACAGACACAGAGACCGGCACACAGGAGGTGCAGACACAGAGAGCGGCACACAGGAGGTGCAGACACAGAGAGCGGCTCACAGGAGGTGCAGACACAGAGAGCGGCACACAGGAGGTGCAGACAAAGAGACTGGCACATAAGAGGTGCAGACACAGAGAGCGACACACGGGAGGTGCATACACAGAGTGCGGCACACTGGAGGTGCAGACACAGAGTGCGGCACATAGGAGGTGCAGACACAGAGGCCGGCACACAGGAGGTGCAGACACAGAGACCGGCACATAAGAAGTGCAGACACAGAGACCGGCACATAAGAGGTGCAGACACAGAGACCAACACACAGGTGGTGAAGACACAGAGACTGGCACACAGGAAGTGCAGACACAGAGACCAGCACACAGGAGGTGCAAACACAGAGGCCGGCACACAGTAGGTGCAGACAAAGAGACTGGCACATAAGAGGTGCAGTCACAGAGAGCGACACACAGGAGGTGCATACACAGAGTGCGGCACACAGGAGGTGCAGACACAGAGGCCGGCACACAGTAGGTGCAGACAAAGAGACTGGCACATAAGAGGTGCAGTCACAGAGAGCGACACAAAAGAGGTGCAGACACAGAGTGCGACACACAGGAGGTGCATACACAGAGTGCGGCACACAGGAGGTGCAGACACAGAGGCCGGCACACAGGAGGTGCAGACAAAGAGACTGGCACATAAGAGGTGCAGTCACAGAGAGCGACACAAAAGAGGTGCAGACACAGAGTGCGACACACAGGAGGTGCATACACAGAGTGTGGCACACAGGAGGTGCAGACACAGAGGCCGGCACACAGTAGGTGCAGACAAAGAGACTGGCATATAAGAGGTGCAGTCACAGAGAGCGACACACAGGAGGTGCAGACACAGAGTGCGACACACAGGAGGTGCATACACAGAGTGCGGCACACAAGAGGTGCAGACTCAGAGACTGACACACTGGTTATGTAGATAGTAATGTTCTCAGTAGTATAGATGCGCACGCTGGCACCACAGTAAAGCTTAGGTGACAAATTCCGTGTCTGATAAATAGGATTGAACTATACTTGGTAGAGAGCACAGAACATGAGTGCGATGATTCAGGACGTGATGGATTTTCGGGTCATTTTGGCACTGGTCCTTGTGGTGCCCTGTGTTGTAGAAGGTGAGATGGACGGTGCGGTGCACATACATTGGTGATGGCTATTCTGATCACATTATATTCAGAAATTCTGTAATTTTCTAATATGACGCCTCTCAATATGCTCAAGATGTCTGCTTGCTGTCAGTGAATGTAACCTTTCCCATTTCTTTTTCCCCCACAGCTTGCTCTGTTTCTGCGCCTCCCTCCCTCTCCCTGTCTTTCCTGATCGGACAGAAGACCCCCGCCCTGCAGTGTCTCCTCTGTCCAGACAAGAAGGCTTCTGCTCAGCGAAATTTCACCTTCACCCTCACCAGGAATGGAAAAGTCACTCGCTTCAGCCAGATATCGAGCAGGAGGATAGTGTATACACTGGAGAACAAGAAGAACCACACCGGCCTGTGGAGGTGTCATGTGCTGGAGTTCCCCAACCTCAGGGCGGACTATTACTTGGGACCCCCTGTACCTGCTCCGCCGGCGGAAAAGAAGAAAGATGCAGGTAGGTAGGGGCTGGGGTGACATACTGGGGGGACACTGGGCAAGAATGTGGGATCAGTATGGTAAATATGACTGTGCCCCTGGCCCTTTAAGGGGAAAAACATGACACATATGAGCTCATCTGTCCCCCCATATCCCCCTAAAATATATACAGTCATTCCATTTCTCTCCCCCATAGCTTAATACATTTTTCTCTGCTCACATATAAGAAGAGACGTCGTCCCCTCCCTCGGCGGTGTCCACCAAAGTCCTGCTGACCATCGCGACTGCGGCGGTCCTACTGCTCATCCTCATCATCGTGACATCGGTCACATCGGGCATCTGTATAAGGAAACGATGCAGGTAGGGGATGTCCTCAATAAGGCTGAAGTACATTCAGCCTGGTCAATTAGGGGGGTTTAACCCTATATTCATGCTGTCAATCACTAATAGAGGCATTTTAATGCACTGGTTGCCAGTGTAGGCACGCACAGGTAGCCAGTGGGCTCATATGACTCCTGGGAGGCTTCCGCTGCTGCCATCTCGGTCCTCCTTTGAAGCCTGACCTCGAAATGTCAATTCTACCTACATATTGCGTTAGAAGGAAGAAATAATCACAGGTTCAGGAGACAAAAAAAAATTAAATATATTAAAAAACTAAAAACATATACAATTTTAAATCACTGCTTTTTCTTGGTTAAAAATAAAGAAGTTAAATAAAAAAAAATAAACATTCGGTAACACTGCAACCGTAAAAAGTTCAAGGAAAATGTAAAAAGAACATATTTCTACCATACATTAAATAAAAATTTAAATGATTCCCCCCAAAAAAACAAGCCCATAAGTCTTAAGAAAAGGCAAATTTTATTTTTTGTTTTTTGTTACAAACTTCTGATTTTTTTTATTAACCAGTAAAACATATATATAATATACACACACTATATTTATGTATCTATCTATATATATATTATATTATATATATATATATATATATAAAAAGGTGTGTGTGTGTGTGTGTGTGTGCGTGTGCGCGTGCACGTGCGTGTGTGTCCGCTAAAGGAATCCGCACCGTCGCATTTACAATCACGAAATTTTGCACAGACGCCCCATGTGACTCAGGGAACGTCATAGATTATGTTTGGACGGGAAAATTTAACCCCGCACTTTACTCTCCAAAAATCCTGCCTCCGTTTAAGTCAATGGAGCTGCGAGTTATTAGGTTATTAATAGCAGCTGTGATTGGTTGCTATAGGAACAAAATAAATAGTTAGTATAAGAAGCTTATGTGTGAGGTAATAGGATGTCGGTGGGGAGATGGATAGAGACAGACAGAGAGAGTGAGACAGACGGTCAAATAGACAGAAAGAGGCAGACAGACACAGACAGACAGGGAAAGAGACAGACAGGCAAAGAGGCAGGGAAAGAGACAGACGGGGAAAGAGGCAGGGAAAGAGACAAGGAAAGAGACAGAGACAAGTAACTAGACAGGGAAAGAGACAGAAACAAGTAAAGAGACAGACAAGAAAAGAGACAGGGAAAGAGACACTTTTACATATAGCTATTGGATTTTTCAAGTCAGTATTCACACAGCAGTTTCTGCTATTACATGTATTCCTCTTACATAGTCACTGGTGTGCATACCTTATCTCCCCATAGTGATGTTTTTTTAGGTTTTTGCACCCAGTTCAGACTTAGAATGGAGTTCCAAATGTTATTCCTTATTTGTTAGTAGTTTTTCGTTTGTGAACCCTCCCCAACCACACCTATTGCCAATCCATATCATACGCATAAATAGCCTGGGTCTCAGCTTCCCATACACGGTAAGTTTTTTAACTGCATGAGAGGACACACACAAGCTAGGGGCCCCAACGTAGAGAAATACTTTGGCGTAGTCTTGCGGCTCTATTGCATTGATCAATTCAGTAGCTAAATTTCTCTTAATTCATATGTTCATGGCAGTAACGCAGATTCCATTTTTCACATTTCATTCTTACATATAGCTATTGGATTTTTCAAGTCAGTATTCACACAGCAGTTTCTGCTATTACATATATTCCCCTTACATAGTCACTGGTGTGCATACCTTATCTCCCCATAGTGATGTTTTTTTAGGTTTTTGCACCCAGTTCAGACTTAGAATGGTGTTCCAAACGTTATTCCTTATTTGTTAGAAACAAGTAAAGAGACAGACAAGAAAAGAGACAGGGAAAGAGACAGAGACAAGTAAAGAGACAGGGAAAGAGACAGAGAAAAGGAAAGAGACAGAGACAGACAGGGAAAGAGACAGACACGGAAAAAGACAGACGCGGAACGAGACAGACGGGGAACGAGACAGACGGGGAACGAGACAGACGGGGAACGAGACAGACGGGGAACGAGACAGAAAGATAGAGACAGACAGAGAGAGACACTGAAATAGAGAGACAGAGATAGAGACAGACAGAGAGACTGATACAGACAGACAGAGACAGACAAATAGAAACTCGGAGACAGAGAGACAGTTACTATCCCGGGTACTACAGCTAGTTTATATATATATATATATATATATATATACACTGTATGCATGCATACAGTATATATATATATATATATATATAAAAATAAATAAACAGTGTATATCTATATATAGACTAGCTGTAGTACCTGGAATTGCCCGGGATAGTAACTGTCTCCCTCTCTGTCCGTCTCTCTCCCTGTATCTTTGTCTACCTCTCTATCCGTATCTGTCTCTTTGTATGTCTCTCTCTGTCTGTCTCTTTCTCTCTCTGTATGTCTGTCTTTGTCTGTATCTCTATCCATATCTCTGTCTCTCTCCCTGTCTGCCTCTCACCCTGTGTCTCTGTCTGTCTTGCTCTGTATTCGTCCCTTTCTATCCGCATCTCTCTCTCTGTCTGTGTCTGTCTCTCCACAGAAATCATATTACCTCACACATAAGCTTCTTATACTAAGAATGTCCTTTGTTGCCTATAGCAACCAATCAGAGGTTCAGAAAGGGGTTAATAGAAAATATTTTTTGATATTAAGACAATTTTATACTTTTATTTTTAGAAAAAAATCCACTCCCTGTGAACATCGCAAAGGTAAGAGTGAAATATTCCACAGATGAAATTCTGAGGGGGTCACTTACTTCCTCAGCCTATATCTTACATTACACGACGTCGTCTATGGTTACAATACGTTCCGAATGCTGTGGGTCCCGGTTTGGAGCACAAATCACAGTCATATGTCACGTTGGGGCCAAACTGCTGACTGTTTCCAAGAGCAAAGTATCAGAATATTGGAACAGATAGACTCTGGGGATTTTTCGCTTGTGAACCCTGACTTTTCTTTGTACAGATGGAGACAGATCTGACCACTTCCCTCTTACAGAGAATCTTGGCCCCATCCTGAGCAATCCTGATCTAGAGACAGTGAGTATCGCCCCCTGCTGGACACACAGGGAATCACATACTGATATTTATGAAATCATTTTGTCCTAATTTTTCCAGGACACAGAAGTTTCTTACGTGGAGCTGGAGATCATCCGGGATCCTTCTCGAAAACCATCCAAGAGTATTAATACGATATATGCAAACATCGTGTGACGTCAAAAGAAACGGCAGGAGACTGTGATCAGCGGAGGAAGGACGAGTGCGGGCGTCCTATACATCATGATGAAGACCCTACAATCATCCTCTACCGGAGAGCTGCCTATTGGAGGATCCATACGGTTCCAGTGGAGATAAGCGGCGCCGTGGCTGCATGTATGACGCTTATCTCCAGTGTTAGTAAAATATCATACAACTTTATGGGAAAACTTAAATCCTGCTTTTTGTATTTTAGACTCTCCCATCCTGGGATAATCACACGTCTCTACATTTATAGGCAAAATGCTCACCTTATTACCCTCGTATTATAGGGCAATTCACCACATGTACATGCAAAATAAAGAATAGCGGAGAATATTGTGCTGAGCATTTCTACATTAGGCACACACCAAAAAACACCAAATGTGAAATAATGGATTTGTGTGATCAAGAGATCATCTATCACCAAGAAATTATTATAGCAGAATAGTGAGTGCAGCTCTGGAGTATAATTTAGAATGCAACTCAGGATAAGTAATGTAACATATGTACACAGTGACTGCACCAGCAGAATAGTGAGTGCAGCTCTGGAGTATGATAAGATGTAACACAGAATTAGTGATATAATGTATGTACACAGTGACTCCACCAGCAGAATAGTGAGTGCAGCTCTGGAGTATGATATAAGATGTAACAGAATTAGTAATATAATGTACATACACAGTTACTGCACCAGCAGAATAGGGAGTGCAGCTCTGGAGTATAATACAGGGTGCAACTCAGGATCAGTACAGGATAAGTAATGTAATGTATATATGTATAGTGACTCCACCAGCAGAACAGTGAGTGCAGCTCTGGAGAAAAATACAGGCGGTAACTCAGGATCAGAAATGTAATGTATGTACACAGTGACTGCACCAGCAGATTAGTGAGTGCAGCTCTGGAGTATAATAAAGGATATAACTCAGGATCAATAATGTATGTACAAAGTGACTGCACCAGTGAGTGCAGCGCTGGAGTACAAAACAGGAGGTAACTCAGGATCAGTAATGTATGTACACAGTGACTGCACCAGCAGAATAGTGAGTCCAGCTCTGGAGTATAATACAGGATGTATCTCAGCATCAGTACAGGATCAGTAATGTAATGTATGTACACAGTGACTGCACCAGCAGAATAGTGAGTGCAGCTCTGGAGTATAATACAGGATGTATCTCAGCATCAGTACAGGATCAGTAATGTAATGTATGTACACAGCGACTGCACCAGCAGAATAGTGAGTGCAGCTCTGGAGTATAACACAGGATGTATCTAGGGATAATTAATGTATGATACAAGAATAAATTGGGATAAGGGAGCAAAAAAAAAAAAAATTAAATTTTTTTTTTTTTAATATGTCTGTATGGCATTTTTCTTTCTCCACACAAAGAACACATTTTGTCTTGACCCCTAGGGAAGGCCCCAGAGAAATTATGGGTGCTGTGGGGGGCAAACATTTAACTGACATCCGCTATTAGCATTGTGCTCTGCTAAGTGAAATCATATGGAGAATTTTTATCCATAGAGGTTAGGGGAGTATATGGGAAAGTGCGAGCTGTGCCGTATACCAGAATCACTGCATTCAGCATTCCACCATTTAATATTAAAAGCATTTTTAGATATCATGTCACACTTCATTTAACCATTGTGTGCCCGTTATTGCACATGTAGCAATGTGTGCCTCTCATTAGAGAATGTGCGCCTGTCGCACAGACCTACATTGCCCTCACTAACTCTCTCCTGCATTCACATATGTTGCCGCTTCCTTAGACAAATCACTTGTATTAGTAATAAAGCATCCCCTTCTCTGGTCCTCAGTTATTCTATCCCTGCAATAGTCTGGAGCAAGTCAATGTGTGTTTTGCTGGGTGACTAAATTTTTATGAAAAAAAAAGAAAAAGTGCTCTATTTGCTTTCTATAGCCTCTGTGTTGCACTGCCTATTGCTGGCTGCAGAATGGGTTAACTGACAATCTGTCAGTGAGCTCATTCTGAAAGTCCAATGGGAGAGTTTCAACTATTGCCTGTTTTTTTCCCCGAGCTCATTTTAGCCATTTATGTCCACAAGTAACAAAGTTGAATGTGAACATCTCCTTCCAAGAGGTAGCCCTAGAATTCAAGTTCCTTTCCTCAATGAAGAGGCAATTTGCATATCTGTAAAATTAGAATTTTTTTTTTTCCTTTTTAGGCTGTCTTTATGGTACTTTAGTCATGTGCACTTCTCGTGTCCATAAGGCTGATAGTTGCTCTGGCCTTTCTATATAGGTCTTTATATCTTGTTTTTCCCTCATCTTTTTTTAAAGATATATTCAAAAATAGGGGTTGGTGTTAATTTAAACAATTACAAATATTAGGTTAAGAGGTTTATACTATTTTGAAGCAAACAAGTGGGGCCACTCCTCACTAAAAACTAACATCTGACTTTATATAAATCGATTTAGTTGAACATATGGTCAACAAAATCCACTTCCTCTTTCCACCAACCAAAGTAGATGTTTGCAAAAGTTGGCGTGATACTTGCCCCCATTGCGGTTCCACATTTCTGAAGAATGTATTATACATCAATGTAAATGGTGATTAATACAAATTGTTTGCACACTGGATAATAGTCAGTCACCACACAAAAGTGGGAGTGAGATGTAAAAGCCATACAGCATCTCATTGTTTATACTGGTGTTTTAATTCTCTACATCACATCTCAAATCATTCATTAGTCCAAAAGTGCTTTCTTTGAGTTCTGTAAGACTTTGTATGGTGACTTATATATGATGCCTATTTATAACCTCTTCATTCTTGATCTAGACAATTGGTATGGGTATTTTGACTATAAAAACTTCCCAAAATCCATAAGAACTCAGCAGTGTTAGACAACAACTAAAAATGGACACATATACACCATTATATATTAGATTATATTTCACATTATACCAGAAACATCATGCAAACTCTTAAAGAATTTGAGGGAAGTATCTTGGAACCATCTGAATTACTTGCAACACGTGATCTAGAGCATTAATACTCCAGTATAAACAAAGTCTGTTGTAAGCTATTTTTGTTATGGAGAGCATGACTAATCAAGAACACAGATTTGTATTTTGCTTATGATTTATGTTGAAGCTTAACTACTTCCTCTGTCGGTCACTAATATTTGCAGATAAATGGAACTGCAATGGGAACAGCAGTCACGCCAACTTTTGCAAACATCCATTTGGGTCAGAACAAAAGAAGGGGAAGTAGTTTATGCTGACCATGTCAAAAATATAACAAAACAAAAAAAAAAAAAAAAAATATATAAAATTGTCTGATATTTTATAGACCATGTATTAGTAGTCTAGACCGACACCTTGTGAACACCAATAAGTCATAAACCTCAAGTAAAATGAGAACCTTTTATTAATGTCTTTTTAGCCAAGATCCAATCCCCTTTTTGGATATAACTTTAAAAGATGAGAAAGGGGGGGGGGGGGGACTCCCCATGTTATTCTATGGGATTTGGGGAGTGCTATATCAATGCTGCAGAAAATGCTGCGGATGTCCTGTGCAGCTGCACGTAACTGCATGCCCATTATTCATGCGTAAATATCTGCGGATGTCCCGCCTTTCCACTATGGAGGTAGAGGTCGGGACGTCCGCAGGTATTTCCGCACTTGTCCCGCAGGTTTACCGCAAAAAAAAATGCTCGAATCCCGCAGCAATGGATAGCTGCGGATTCCAGGGAGCAGCTGCAGGAAACCTGTGCTAAAGTTCGCAGGTACATTGTCCCGTGGGCACATAGCCTTATAGAGAGGCTACAGCAAACCGTAACTAGTATTAGACGCAAGAAGTGCCCATACCATATTATCAGAGCAATCCAAGTGATGTAATGTATGTACACAGTGACTGCACCAGCAGAATAGTGAGCGCAGCTCTGGAGGATAATACAGGAGGTAACTCAGGATCAGTAATGTATGTGCACAGTAATACAGTAATGTATGTGCATTGTGCAATCATTTTCTGTGAGCATACAAACTGATATTCCGCTCCATCTATTGCGCAGTATGGTAGGAACTAGAATACATCAGACAGGTCACATCATCTTGAAGCAGTTTATTTATAAATTCAGAGTTAAAAAAACAAAATTAAAACAGTTTCCAGCATATATTAGATTAGAGCAGAGGGTGATGTGCGGCACAGATCTTCCAACTGACCGTGTATTAAAAGGAACAGAAAAAAGATCAATCACTTTCTCAAAACCACAGGGAGATAACGCTCCCCATACCACCATCCAATCAAAAGTAGCACCAAAAAAGGCAGCGTTCGATGACATCACCAGTCAGGATCCCACAGGCCGGATTTGCCGCTGACAATCACGATGTTTACATTCAAGATGACAATGGAAGAAGTGACGAGTGGTGCGGCCGTAGTCTGTAAAGAAGAGTTGCAGCACCCCCTAGTGGACATCTGCCTGATTGCTTCAGACCAGTTCTCCACAATCTAACTTTTTAGCTGTAGGCAAACTACAAACCCCAGCATGCCCTGGGAGCGTAAAGCTGTCTCGCCATGTTTTTTTATTTCGGCAGACAACAACATTAACCCTAACATGTATGCAAAAAAAATTAGTTGGAAAACCACCTTTTCTTCCTTATCTCAAACTTGAAAAACAAAATGTCCCTTATACTATGCTTTACTGAATGCAGGGAAGAAAAAAAAAAAAAAAAAAAAAAAAAAAAAAAAAAAAAGAATTGGGGATTAAACCTCAATCATCCAAGATGTCCATAACAGTGTGCAAGGGGGCAAAGGCACCGGAAGAGAACTGCGGTCAAGTTTTCACTCCCTTTATATAAAAACCACAGTATTACCACCTCAGTGCTACAGCAATGGCTCAAGGGGGTGCCCATCTAAAAGGGATATTTATATACAGGGAGGTCCAACAGTAGGTGGACAGTATGTGTAATAGGGTTATTAAACATGGTGTAAAGTGAAACTGACTCAGTTGCCCTTAGCAACCAATCAGATTCCACCTTTCATTCTTCACAGACTCTTTGGAAAATGAAAGGTGGAATCTGATTGGTTGCTAAGGGCAACTGAGTCAGTTTCACTTTACACCATGTTTAATAACCCTATTGCACATACTGTCCACCTACTTTTGGACCTGTGTGCATATGTATGTATGTATGTATGTATGTATGATATATATATATATATATATATATATATATATATATATATATATATATATATATATATATATATATATATATATATATATATATATATATTTCTCAAGAACAGTGTGAATTTAGTGCTAAAAATCCTCCCTCCCCCTCCAATTTAGCCGTAAAGTGGGAATCTAGACAACCCCCTGCACCCTGGGACAGGCTCATAGGCCAACTATGACTGGGAATAACAGTTTGTCACCGAGCTATTCTATAGCTTATTTTTCCCGGTCACAGTCGGCATTAGTAATCAGATTTTTTACTATACTGTATAGAAACACCAACAGTTCTAACCATAGAGTATATTGCATTCTTCAGGTGCTTGTGAGCACCATCTAGTGGTCAAATAAGACATTACAGTGACAGTCATTTGTGTAAGCTTGAGCTAGATATTTGTAGAGAAATTTTTTTTATCCAAGAAAAAAAAAATATCAGGCCTTGAAAAAGCCTTTAAAATGTTCAGATATGAGTGTATTCTGCTGGAATGTCATTTATGAATTATATAAGCCACTAAAAAGGCGAACATCCCACAGCCGGACTCCATTATCCGGGTATGTCATCTATAGAAAGAAGTGAAAAAACAAAAAAACAAAACCCAAATCTATAATTCCAGATAACTAGTGAGATGTACCGGCAGCCTCAGACGGTTCCTGGATATGTGGACGCCCCGGTGCTGCAGGGTGCGCGTCAGTGTAAATATGAGACCAGGAGACGGATATGTTGTCTGTATGATGATATTGCGGGGAGGCCGCCCCTATACTAACAGCTCAGCGGCACCGCGGCCCCTCAGATCTCCAGCTTGCGGTTTATCAGTATGGAGCAGGCGGTCAGACATCCTCCGATCTTCGACACTTCTGTGCAAGATGCTGGGACCAACGTATAATCTGTCAGCTTCTGGAAAACCTAGAAAATAAGGAGTAGGTTACCCTATATTAGTTATTTTTCTATATCATGTATAGAAACAGCTGTACAACTACAACTCCCAGCATAGCCTGGAGTATGTCGGCTTAGTTTAATATCAGATTAATCATTCAAATCCCAGTTATATTACATATTTTATTAAGCAATAAAATGCTGCCTGTAGGAGCCACCCCCACCCCACCCAAGCGCGGAGGGGCTCCCGCCAGGGGCCACCCCCCCACCCCACCCAAGCGCGGAGGGGCTCCCGCCAGGGGCCACCCCACCAAAGCGCGGAGGGGCTCCCACTGGGGGCCACTGTACTGTGTTAGGGTCATTGTGGGAGTATCAAACACTTCATGGATGTTACTGTGTAGGAATATCGTGTTTAGGGGGGTACTTTTGTTGGTATCATACTTTCTAGGGGCCATGAAATCGGTATCAATGAGTGGGAACACCAAGGGGCTTCAAGGAGGAAAATTACTTAGTAATTGCTGCAGAGTTGTGAGATATGCCCTCTGTGACCCTGCCAAATGCAACTTATTTTCTTGTGGGGGGTTGTCATGGGGCACACGATTTCTATGTACAAAAATCACACACCCAAGACTACATTATAGCAGCTGTATTACTGTAGGAGGTGGGCTGGTAGTCGCGTTCCTCCTTGAAGACACCAATCGCACTGTTGTATTGTAATGTGAATTATGCCCGCAGCGAGTGAAGTATAATGTGAACTAACAGTGGTGAATGTAGTATGATGTACTGTAGTGTATGTTTAAAGTATAATATATAGTGATAAGGTAAAGTTTGTATGTATAACGCATAGTGATGTAAGATTTATAGAATTATTATATAGGATACTGATAAGCGTCGTGTCCAGTGACATACTGTAGGGCAAGTAATAGTTAAATGTTGGCCCACAATGGGAGGCGTTACCCTGAAGGCTAAGACTTTCCTTCTAGAACTTTAGACGAGGCCCAGCTAGTGACTCGTACGGACATACAAGTCTGACAGGTCAAGGCTGCATGTAGTGGGTGACTCGTGCCAACTCCCAACATTGAGCGGGATGGCGTGATCCTTGGGTGTTTAAGAATCGGTCGAAAACAATGAGCAGGCTAGAGAACGACCCTCAAATGAGATGGTGTACATGTTAGCGGCCAGGCCCCTTAGTCAAGGTATCGGGTCACCCTCAATGGCGTGTTACTAGTCAACCTTCCTGGACGAGACCACAAGTGACTGAGCAAAAGGCTCTTCGCTTATTCTTCGGTAAATGCCCTACAGGGAGAAGAGACATGGAAGCGTGTAGGAACATGATGCTCCATTCCCACTTTAGTGGTCAGACCCCCTCAACGAGAAAAGACATGGACCTGCTGGATGGGAAGGTGACCATCATAGAGTGTACGGTTTTGTTGGGCTGGAAGTCATAGGACAAGAAAAATCGGGAACAACCCAGGGAAAACTAGAACCATATCTCATGCTACACTGTGGAACTGAACTTAAAGGGTTAGTCCCAGCTCCAAGATCCTATCCCAATATGTATAGAAACTTAGTATAGTTCTGATTAGCCAGGTGTCTTACCTCATGTGCAGGGCATTGCAGCTTTGGTATCCATGGTTACAACCACTCAGTGATAGTTGCTTGTGGTTGTACACAATGGATACCCAAGCTGCAATGCCCTGCACATGAGGTAAGAGACATTTCTAATTGGCATTTGCTATTACACCTACTGCATATTGGAGATGGGAATAACCCTTTAAATTGTGCCTGAATAACTATTAAAAGCGAACTGTGTCTCAGTCTGAACCAGTATCTGGTCCTGGCCTGACCAACCACAACTTGTGGCTTGCTAACAGGTACGGCCTACACTACACAAGTCCACACACCCAGCCAGGACCACGGTTTTTATGTAGCGCGAGTGTCCAGAGTCACCCGGCCACGACTACTGACCCACGCCACACTACATTACCATCCATTAAAACAGTGACAAGACCCAGCAATGTGAAATCTCGGCGTCACACAGGGCCACAGCGCAGCTGCCTCTATGGTACGTACACCCTGTGGATATAGTCACCTGCACACTATTGGGATATTCCTCCGCACTACGATGGACCAGGATGTTGGCTTTGGGCCCCACGCGAGCGTAGATGCAGTTGGCGGCAGCATCGTCGGGCACAGTCAGCGTCTCGTAGTGATGATCCGTCATCTGCTCCATCATCTGATAGAGATATGTGGCTTTTACATTTGTCATTGCATTATTTATACAGATAAAGCGGAGGTGCAGTGTGAGCGGACACTTCCGGTAGGAGAACGCCGACCCTTCCACCTGCTGACAATCCACATTTACCTTCAGAGCTTTTTTCGCCGTGTTGCTGCTGCCGATCACCAGCGTGTCGGGGCCGGCCATACTGCAGAAGCTTTTTAGATGTAAATCTCCAGTAACGGGCACAGTGGAAACTGCGTAATCCTAGGAGAAAAGAAGAATTCAAGCATCACCGGTCATATGACATCAATATTTATCTCTGCCGGACCCCCACTGATTACAAGTGTGGAGACCCCTTTAACATACAGTCAGACTTAACAGTTAAGGGAAAGTATAAGAAGAGAGTAATATATATATATATATATATATATATATATATATATATATATATATATATATATATATATATATATATATATATATATAAACACATACATACATACATACATACATATACACACACACACACATACATATATACACACTATTGCACCTCATTTCTATTGTTACTGTAGCACCCACGGGGCAAGGGGTTAACTTCACTCGTCGCCGGGCTGGTAAGGTCGGGTCTGGACATGTCACCGGTGGCCCTGCCCGGCTTCGTTGCCCTGAGGCGTACAATAAAAGGGGAGGATGATGGGGACAATTTGTCTCGCGACACCACCTGCAGTATGCGGCCAGGGATTAGCCGCTGTCGCTGTCCTCCGGGGCGGATGGTTGTAGCAGCAAGGATGGTTCTGCTCCCCACAGGTGGAGTGGGCCCCGGGGAGGATGATGAGGGGAGTAGTGGCTGTTGGCGCTGAAGCACGGGGCGATGGCACAGGCAAGGACAGGTGGACACAGTCTCTGCGGTTTCAAGGTTTATTTACTGACAGTCCCGGTTGCCACTCCCAGAGTACCGGTCTCCGCCGTGCTGGGCCCCAGAGTTGATCCCGAGCAATTTGAGGGGCACCGCCGGTGTTCCCACGGTGAATCCTTTCTGGTCGGTGTCCCTCCAATCCCGGTGAATGTTGAACGGGTCGCGGGTGTTTCCTGCACTCTCCGCAGACCCTGGAATCCCCGGTAGCTGTAGAGAACCCGGGCAGAGCTGCCTGCTCCATGCCGCGGATCCTATGGTGCTCCCAGAAGTGTGAGGTAAAAAGATTGGACCGAGGTCCCAACTGTGCTTCTCACCCAAAGATGTGCCCGGGATAACTATATGTGTAGAGATGCTCCCTCCCCCACCCCCCAAGTGGTACCCACCCCCCAGGTGGTTGTCCTGGTGACCGCAAAAGTCCCATGCTTCCTGATGGCCAGCCCCCTATCTACCCCAGGCCACGGGGGGAGGGGGGGGGGGGGGTAATAAGGCAACGTGCAACTCACGGTCAGATCTGCCATTGTATACAGGAGTCCAGACTTTCCCCACAATAGCAGATGTCAAGGGTACAGAACGATCGGACTGATCGATTTCAACATGCCCAATTTTTTGTTCAGGGAAGCTGCCGCCAGAGACGTTTGGCAGCTGATCATTCCTTCTAATTGAGAATACATGCACTCTGGGCTGAAGTGAGCATGCATATGTATAGAGCGAGAACAGGTATTGAAGGGGTTTGTCCTGGGCTTTGATATTGATGGTCTATCTGTAGGAATGTCTTCAGTGTCTGATCGGTGGGAGGTGAGCCACCAGTTACCCATGCCGCTCAGCTATTCCCAATGCTGACAACAGCCTGAACTAATCAATTGCGGAGCTGCACAGATACATCAGCTATATAGTGGTCGTGCACTGGATATCTGACCCCTATTCGAATCACTAGGCAGTGGATGTGCCTTACCCGGCTTCAGCTGGTGGCATCACCGGGAACAGCTGATCAGCAGGAGCGCCTGGTGTCTCACCCCCCACCGATCAGACACTGATGACCTATCATTGTTAAAGTCCTGGACAACCCCTTTAAATATATAATGTCAGGTGAATCAATATATCACTATTGAGGTGGTGCCAGGGATGGGAACATTTGGCTTACTACCTGGTAGGTTTTTGCCACCATCTCAGCACCTTGGATATTGGTCCACTTTGACAAACCCACAAAGATTTCTGAACCTGCAAGAAGAACATTAGAAATAATGTACAGAACGAACCATAAAAACAATGAAGTCAAGCTGCAATACCAGACGGCCATTGATAAGGTGGGGGGGGGGGGGGACCGTTTCCAACAACCTATACTTTGACTGTTTTAAGGGTTCCTAAATCCAATTATACATGTTTCACATCTGTCAAAAGAAAAAATAGTTGACCATGATCAGATATACATCACTCATATCTGAGGAAGCCATGTATTTTGTTATTTTTAAGAAGCGAAACGTACGTTAGGTCTCCTGTCTTCTTTTGCTCTGGATAACCTTTGTCCTCTGACTACTCAACACTGAGTACATGGGCGATTTATATCTGATCACGGTCAACTATTTTTGTACACTGCAACTTATTTATACCCAATTGGTTAACATGCACAGGGGTCTCTGCATTTACTTGGTCATATTTGATTAATCACAGACGGTTATTTGGTCATATTGTCAGTTTGCTTGAACCTCCATGATGCTACTTAAGGTTCACTGCTGTAATGTTTTGGTGTACCTACAATAATTTTTCTGACCTTTGATCAGATTGTCCCTTTACTCTCTACGTGGGGTATTAAGTCATTACCATGTGACTATTTCTGGTCAGTTTATTTTATTGGCGTCCTATGCCTTTATCTATGTATTGCTATATACGGATCACTTACTGTTAATATGGACATTGGTTGTTCTAGGGTTCTGGATTCTCATTTTAATATTGTTGTTAATAAAAATTTGTAATTTTCTATTGAACATTGTTTACTGATGTGCATTTTTTTAATCCATTTTCTCCTGCGTTTTATGTTTCACAGCTGTTAAAAGATCCATCTACTTTAGCAGCCATGTTTTCTACATGACCACTATCTTACCGCCTGACTTTACAGGTCTTCTCTCATGCTGCGCCCGTCCTCTATAACGCGCTACCTCCCGAGGCTCAGAGCATCGCTCACCTGTAAAGAGGATGTCGCTGGCGTCCAGCGTGGCACTGTCGTCTGTAAGTTCATAAACTCGAAATTTCAACTCTTCGAATAACTTCTGTAAACCTTCTGTCTGAGAGGAAGATGGAGAAGAAGAGCGGAGGATGAGGAGGAACGACCAGATGGCAGATTATGAATCCAAGATGGGCTGTGTACATAATCATACCCAGACCGGCAGACAACTCACCTCTTTTCTCCTGGCAGGGTTTGCCGGGCGGGTGATTAAAGCCGTATCTGCTATTACCACTGCGGTGTCGCCGATTAGTTGTCCTCGGGGCAGATCTTCATTTGGTGGAAGCTCCATCACCTGGAGCCCCAGTTTCTGTCTTAAGATGCCGGAGAAGACTCCACTTTCCCTCTGCGCCCTTGCGAGGTCCACCTTCCCGTCTGCCTCCTGCGCCAGAGAGGTGGGCACCCCTCTGACCACAGCATGGGTGTATCTACCAGTCATTTTACTAAAAAGCCCCAGGTATGGGAACACCAAAGATCTCTCCGTCAGCCCCCTCTTCCACGGTTCCCGTTGTTTTCCTCCCTCGGTCTCCCGCCTGGATCAGTTCCTCTCGTCCCGGAGCCTCTGGTTTCCTTCCTGATTTCACATCCTGCAAGAAGAAGAAGGAATGACAGCAATGTCCAGAAACGTATACATTGACAAACACCCGGCGATCACCATGCGGATGACAATAAACAAAATGTGCGGTCCGAGCAGCCGCGCGGCTAAATTTGGTACCAAAACTTAGAAGGTGATAAAAGCCTCTGGGTAACAGCAAAGCCCTGGAGATTTTGGGACATTCCAGCACCATGATAGAAGCAGACAGCTATAGATGACAGACCGGACCTTGGATCCGGCAAGTGGCAAATATTAGAAATGCCAGACCTCTCGGCCTTGTTGTGCCCGGGCACCACCCTGTGGATCTAACGCGACCCTAGTGTTAACCTATTAGCATAGTCACCCTGCTCCGGACCCCCATTTTGAACTTTTCGGGGAGGGATAAATTAATACTCGTGTTCTCTTTTGGAATCTTAACCCGTTTAGCACTGGTTACACGCAACCCCCTTTCCTGTAAGTGATGGCCTGCAAATAGTATTGGGGTACACGCCAAGTTACCCTTTGCATCGCCGTGCACCTCCCAGAACTAGAGGTTAATCAAGGCCACAACATGGGGGCGACCCAAGGGTTGCTACATGGACTTCTAGAGCAGCCAGGGGTTAATAGTGACAATAGATATGGGTGGTCCTATCCCAGTTATGGTAAGTCCCGGGCTCACAGGATAGCAAGGATATTCGGGATTGTAGCGGGCGGCTCTTATTGTTATCCCTTTATAGGACAGAAAAGCGAATTTGGAGGGGATGGTGAGAAGTGAGGGGGGGAGACGGCATGCACTGGACATGAAGTCACAGGGTGGGGAGACCCTGCCAGACACAAGGGGTCACCTCCAGCAGAGGCTGTGTGCAGGGGTGACATGCAGCAAGGCTGGGGGGCTGTGACAGCAGGGAGGAGGGTGACAGGGTGAGGCACACCACAGGGCCAAAAACAGGGAGGGAAGGAGCACTCACCACAGGGAGGCCAGGGTCCACACACGTGACAAGTCCTTGTCCCCAAACCACAGAAAAACTGGGGGTCACCCAGCCCAAACCGTCCCTGCTGCCTCCCCCCTTATCCCTCCCCTCTCTCCATCTCCCCCTTCATCCCTCCCCTCTGTCTCTCCATCCCTCCCTCCAGCAGCTCCCTCCTCCTCCTCCTCCTCCTCCTCCTCCCAGAGCTGCACTCACTGGAAACAGGAGGGAAACCAGACTCCAACGTGTCTCATACAGACACACACCCTGAAGCTGTAGTTATACCAGACCCCAGAAGAGAAAACCCCAAAAGTTGAAGAGACCAATATTATCAAACAGCCATGAGCTGGGGACGCTTTGGACATTTTTCATTGGAGCCAACAAGTTTTAAAATAGGCCCCTCTCTAGACATGAACGCAGACCACGTGTCCCTCCCCCCTCTAGACATGCACGCCGTGTGTGCCCCCCCTCACGTCCAAACTCTGACCCCCCCCACCCTCTAAGCATGAAGAGGCCATGCATCCCCCCCCTCTGTAGACACATGGAGATCACGCATACCCCCCCTCTAGGCACGCAGAGGTCACGCATACCCCCCCCCTCTAGACACACACACGGTGGTCACGCATACTCCCCCCCCCCCCCCTCTAGACACGCACACAGAGGTTATGCATGCTCCCCCCCCCTCTAGACACACGCACACGGCGTTCATGCATACTGCCCCCCCCCTCTAGACACGCACACGGAGGTTACACATACTCCCCCCTCCCTCTAGACACGCACATGGAGTTCATGCATACTGTCCCCCCCCCCCTAGACACGCACATGGCGTTCATGCATACTGTCCCCCCCCTCTAGACACGCACACGGAGGTTACGCATACTCCCCCCCCCACCCCCTCTAGACACGCACACGGAGGTTATGCATGCTCCCCCCCCCCCCTCTAGACACGCACACGGCGTTCATGCATACTGTCCCCCCCCTCTAGACACGCACACGGAGGTTACGCATACTCCCCCCTCCCTCTAGACACGCACACAGAGGTTATGCATGCTCCCCCCCCTCCCTCTAGACACGCACACGGAGGTTACGCATACTCCCCCCCCCCACCCCCCTCTAGACACGCACACGGCGTTCATGCATACTGTCCCCCCCCCTCTAGACACGCACACGGAGGCTACGCATACTCCCCCCTCCCTCTAGACACGCACACGGAGTTCATGCATACTGTCCCCCCCTCCCCCCCTAGACACGCACACGGAGGTTACGCATACTCCCCCACCCCCACCCCCTCTAGACACGCACACGGAGGTAGGTTACGCATACTCCCCCCCCTCTAGACACGCACACGGAGGTTACGCATACACCCCCCCCCTCTAGACACGCACACGGAGGTTACGCATACTCCCCCCCCTCTAGACACGCACGCGGAGGTTACGCATACTCCCCGCCCCCCCTCTAGACACGCATACGGAGGTTACGCATACTCCCCCCCTCCCTCTAGACACGCACACGGAGGTTACGCATACTCCCCCCCCCCTCTAGACACGCACACGGAGGTTACGCATACTCCCCCCCCCCTCTAGACACGCATACGGGGGTTACGCATACCTCCCCCCCCCTCTAGACACGCACACGGAGTTCATGCATACTCCCCCCCCCCTCTAGACACGCACACGGAGTTCATGCATACTGTGCCCCCCCTCTAGTCACGCACTCGGAGGTTACGCATACTCCCCCCCCTCCCCTCTAGACACTCACACGGAGGTTACGCATACTCCCCCCCCCTCTAGACACGCACGCGGAGGTTACGCATACCCCCCCCCGCCTCTAGACACGCACTCGGAGGTTACGCATACTCCTCCCCCCCCTCCCCTCTAGACACGCACTCGGAGGTTACGCATACTCCCCCCCCAGACACGCACTCGGAGGTTACGCATACTCCCCCCCCCTCTGGACACTCACACGGAGGTTACGCATACTCCCCCCCCCTCCCCTCTAGACCCGCACACGGAGGTTACGCATACTCCCCCCCCCCCTCTCTAGACCCGCACACGGAGGTTACGCATACTCCCCCCCCCCCCCCCTCTCTAGACCCGCACACGGAGGTTACGCATACTCCCCCCCCGCCCCCTCTAGACCCGCACACGGAGGTTACGCATACTCCCCCCCCCCTCTAGACCCGCACACGGAGGTTACGCATACTCCCCCCCCTCTAGACCCGCACATGGAGGTTACGCATACTCCCCCCCCCCTCTCTAGACACGCACGCGGAGGTTACACATACTTCCCCCCCCTCTAGACACGCACGCGGAGGTTACGCATACTCCCCCCCCCCTCTCTAGACACGCACGCGGAGGTTACGCATACTCCTCCCGCCCTCTAGACACGCACGCGGAGGTTACGCATACTCCCCCCCCCCCCCCTCTAGACACGCACGCGGAGGTTACGCATACTCCCCCCCCCCTCTAGACACGCACACTGAGGTTACGCATACTCCCCCCCCCCTCTAGACCCGCACACGGAGGTTACGCATACTCCCCCCCCTCTCTAGACACGCACGCGGAGGTTACGCATACTTCCCCCCCCCCTCTAGACACGCACGCGGAGGTTACGCATACTCCCCCCCCCCTCTAGACACGCACGCGGAGGTTACGCATACTCCCCCCCCCCCTCTAGACACGCACGCGGAGGTTACGCATACTCCCCCCCTCTAGACACGCACACTGAGGTTACGCATACTCCCCCCCCCCTCCCCCCTCCCCTCTAGTCACGCACTCGGAGGTTACGCATACTCCCCCCCCTCCCCTCTAGACACTCACACGGAGGTTACGCATACTCCCCCCCCCTCTAGACTCGCACGCGGAGGTTACGCATACTCCCCCCCCCCTCTAGACACGCACTCGGAGGTTACGCATACTCCCCCCCCCCCCCCTCTAGACACGCACTCGGAGGTTACGCATACTCCCCCCCCCCCCCTCTAGACACGCACTCGGAGGTTACGCATACTCCTCCCCCCCTCCCCTCTAGACACGCACTCGGAGGTTACGCATACTCCCCCCCCCCCCCCCAGACACGCACTCGGAGGTTACGCATACTCCCCCCCCCTCTGGACACTCACACGGAGGTTACACATACTCCCCCCCACCCCCTCCCCTCTAGACCCGCACACGGAGGTTACGCATACTCCCCCCCCCTCTCTAGACCCGCACACGGAGGTTACGCATACTCCCCCCCCGCCCCCTCTAGACCCGCACACGGAGGTTACGCATACTCCCCCCCCCCCCCCTCTAGACACGCACTCGGAGGTTACGCATACTCCCCCCCCCTCCCCCGACACGCACTCGGAGGTTACGCATACTCCCCCCCTCTAGACACTCACACGGAGGTTACGCATACTCCCCCCCCCCCCTCTAGACCCGCACACAGAGGTTACGCATACTCCCCCCCCCTCTCTAGACCCGCACACGGAGGTTACGCATACTCCCCCCCCCTCTCTAGACACGCACACGGAGGTTACGCATACTCCTCCCCCCTCTAGACACGCACGCGGAGGTTACGCATACTCTCCCCCCCCTCTAGACACGCACGCGGAGGTTACGCATACTCCCCCCCCCCTCTAGACATGCACGCGGAGGTTACGCATACTCCCCCCCCCTCTAGACATGCACGCGGAGGTTACGCATACTCCCCCCCTCTAGACACTCACACGGAGGTTACGCATACTCCCCCCCCCCCCTCTAGACCCGCACACAGAGGTTACGCATACTCCCCCCCCCTCTCTAGACCCGCACACGGAGGTTACGCATACTCCCCCCCCCCTCTCTAGACACGCACACGGAGGTTACGCATACTCCTCCCCCCTCTAGACACGCACGCGGAGGTTACGCATACTCTCCCCCCCCTCTAGACACGCACGCGGAGGTTACGCATACTCCCCCCCCTCTAGACATGCACGCGGAGGTTACGCATACTCCCCCCCCTCTAGACATGCACGCGGAGGTTACGCTTACTCCCACCCTCTAGACACGCACACGGAGGTTACGCATACCCCCACACATTTATTTTGCTAACAGGATTAGATGCCCCCTGCTTTCAGTGCTGCTCATTGAGCCAGTCTACTTTTTGGTACAAGCTTGTGCTTGATTTCCTATTTTTGTTCTTTCCCAATCCCCATCACTAATACACCACACACACACAATACTGTACATCCCATCTACAATGGGGCAGACCGCTCATCAGCCATGTAGGCCTCAGTATCACAGCCATTACTAATCACTGCCCAACTCCAGCCAGGCCCCTCTTACCACCACAGCTCCTCACCCAGGAGCAGCTACAGTCATTAGCTTTAACCACCTACTTCACCTGTAATTAGGGGGGAGGGGATAATTATAATATTAACCCCTCCATTACTAAACAATTCTGCACTAGCTGCTCAATGTCACTGCATGAGCAAAATGGGTTTCTGGTTCTTGCACCTCCCGACGGTATATATTAGGCTCCTGTATGGCGGTGACCCAGAATTATCTGTATTTTGTAAGGACGCTGCAACATTTTTCATTTTTTCGCTTTCATTTTTTATTCCCCCTCTTGAAAAAGCCAGAATTTTTTTTTTTTTCCATTGACATTACAATTTTATATTTTTTTGTTTTTTTTTGTGGCACGTGTTGTAGTGTTGAATGACGCCAATCACTTTGTCATAAAACATATTGAAAAATGAGAAAAAAAAATTGTGGAGAAAATGTAAAAAAAAATTCCACCATCATTTATGGTGTTTATTGTGCAGTAAAAATGACAGGATTCTCCGGGTCATTATCACTTGCGCATTTTTTTACTTTTTTGACGCTGCGTACTATTTTAATGGATGAAAAAAAAATAAATCAGATCTCTGTGGAATAAAAAAAAATTGGCTTGTGTTGCCATTATCTGAGACCTGTCAGATTTGTTTTACTTTTCTTGATTCTTGAGTGACAAGTTCACGTCATCATTGGCTCCATCTTGGCGTTCATATGTCGTGTTAATCAATTTAAAAAAAAAATAAAGAAAAAAACATATCATCATCATCAAACCTATAAAGTCCAATCTATCAAAAATATCATATTATTTAATCCATATGGCAAACATAATAAAGGAAAAATAGAAATGGCAGAAATGCGTCTTTTTTATTTTTATTTTTTTTTAAAAAAAGTGGCATTTCTGCCATTTCTATTTTTTCCCATATGAATTAAATAATATATTTTTGATAGATTGGACTTTTATAGGTTAGATGATGCCAAATATTTTTTTTTTTTATTTCTTTGTTTTTTTTAATTTGTTTATGTTTTTTTTATTTCTTTGTGTTTTTTTTTTTCTCATTGGGAAAGAGGGATTGATTTAAACTATTAGTCTATGTTCACACACTGCATCTTTTACTGTGTTTTCTGTGCATTTTTGAGGTCACAAAGATGCACCCAAATGCATGCATTTCCTTCCCCCTGCAAAGTCTTCGGTTTTGCTGTCCACACTGGGTATCTTGGCTGTGTTTTTGAAGATGCACCATGTCAATTCTTTTTGCAACGTTTTTGAGCCCTTCCAGTCAATAGATTTGACTTAAAAACTGCATTGGGCAGAAATGCTGTAAAATCATGTAAAAAAAACGCATGCATTTTTGCGGCAGGTGCGTTTTTGGGGTCAAAAATACTGCATCTTTGTGGCCAAGAAAAGATGCAATGTGTGAACATTCCTTTTTATTTTTACGCTGCGTTTCTGTACGTTTTTGGCAGCTAAATACGCACAAAAACGCACCCACGGCAAAACCGCATTGGTAAAAACGCACTGTGTTTTACCGCGTTTTTGGCCGTGTTTTGCTGCATTTTTGCTCACTGCGTTTTTCCAGTGCATTGCATGGGTGGAAAAACGCAGGAAAGAATTGACAAGCTCATTTTTTTTTTTTTCTGTACAAAAACGCAGCCAAAAAAAACTGCACTGTGCGGACAACAAAAATGAAATCTCATAGGCTTTGCTGGGGAAGCAGTCATGCAGTTTTGAGCACAAAAACGCACCGCAAAAACGCGGTAAAAAACGCAACATGCGCATATAGCCTTAGGGTGTGTTCACCACAAAACTGCACCCTGTGGCCCCCAAAACGCATGCGTTTTCCATGCGTTTTTGATAATGCCGGATTTTTTTTGTTTTTTATTCACCTTATTGAATTCAATGGGTGAAAAATGTAGGGAAAAATGCAAAAAAAATTAACACAAAATTGTAGACATAAAAAAAAATCTCATAGACTTAGCTGGGGAAGGAAATGCATGCAGTTTTGTGCCACAAACTTCACCCAAAAACACACTGTGCACATGGGGCCTTATATTATTTAAACTTTTTTAAGTTATTTTTTTATTCCCTGTCAAGATGTTCCCATATCCAAGATCCTATCCCAATATGTCATAGGTGTTATAATAATAATAATATTAGCAAATACCTCCAATGAGAAATGTAGTATCGTTCTCCTGATTAGCTATGTCACTTACCTCATGTGCAGGGCATTGCAGCTTTGGTATCCATGGTTACGACCTTGCGCAATTAACTGTCACTATATGAGTATCGTAACCATTGGGATTCCTAAGCTGCAATGCCCTGCAAATGAGGTAAGTGACATGGCTATTATCAGGAGAACTATACTACATTTCTAATTGGAGGTATTTGCTAATATTACTACTAGATATTGGGATAGGATCTTGGAGATGGGAACACCCCTTTAAGGCTCCCCTTGGCTACAACGTCATACGTGCTTGTGACATTACTGTTTCATTGAGCGGTGTACTTAGTTACCCAAGTCCATCTAGTTCAACCTTTTTCCACAAATTATACATTTTTGTCACTAACTCATCTATAACCCACCATGTTGTGTACTGAGGAAATCATCCAGCTTTTTTTTTTTTTAAAAAAGCTGTTATATTATCTGCCATTACTACTGGGGCATTCCACAGTCTGACTGCTCTAACTGTAAAGAACCCTTCATCAAATTATAGAGCTACTCTCTCCTACAAACCTTATAGGCCTCAGTGACCAAAGCCATGGTGTCCATAGCAACCAATCACAGAGCTGCTTTCATTTTTTAAACAGCCCTGGTAAAATGGAAGCTGCACTGTGATTGGTTGCTATGGGCAACAAAGATATTCTTTTAGACAACTATATTTTTTAATTCAATTTGCCCCAATAATTGCCTGTAAAGGATAATGGCGCCGTATATAAGGGATACCTGAACCCGTCATTACTGGAAATGTCCATAGACATATCCATATACTCCCATAGTTGTGTACACGTGGCGGTTTATTATCTGTATACACCAGATTTCCCGTGACCTTTATTTATAACAGGGAGGTTGCACTTTCCATTTTAATGCTTTTTTTTTTTTTCTATGTGGTTATATATCAATAAAGAAGGGAAATGCTTCTAAACGGGGCCGGTCCATGACATGTCATTAGATTTTACAGCCACGTTTTACAGCGTGGCTCCATGTTTTATGACGCCGTGTGTCAGAATATCCTTATATAATGTATTATGAGGCCGGAGTCACAGTTGCGTATGACTCGCACGAGTGCAATGTGAGAAAATCTGGCATTGCACTTGGCCCCATTTCGGATAATGCCGCAGCTCAGATCTGCGAGTTTTTCCTCAGCCCTAAATGGACCGAGGAACAAATGGCGGCATGCTGCAATTGTCCATGAGAGCCGTGTCACTTGCACCCATACAAGTCAATGGGTGCGAGAGAAATATCGGACTGCACTTGGATGACACCGGAATGCAGTGCGATAATTGCATCGTCTGACAATGGAGGAGATGGGGAGATTAACCTCTCCTTTTCCTCCACAGCTGTGACCCGAGCAGTTAGTCAGTATACCAGTCTGCTAGCTAGTTGTCAGGTCCCATTATCCCTGTGTCCGTTACCTGTCACAAGAGTCTGTCTCCCTATACCAGGACACCATTCCTGTCTATACCTGCCTATCCAGCCCACCTCAGTCAGCCTGCCTATACATGAGTCCGTTACCTGCCCTGGGGGTCAGCTGGCACATTCCCAGTCTCTGCACTGGGAGTGGTACCTGGCATCCGCCTCGCGCTGGGCGCTAAGTTAAGCCCCTCCCACTAAAGGGTAAGCCCGGGTCCCCCTGTGGCCCAATGGGTCCACTATACCTGCTCGCTGCTCGTACACCGGCCATGAGCGGTACACACAGACAGCACCTGCCTTGTGTTGAGCGTGCGGCTATCAATTTTACCAAAAATTGAGAAGTTGGACATCAAACAAATAACAGAGTAATATAATGTGAGAGAAGTCAGAATGATTTGCATCATGCAATGCCCCATTTCCCCTGCGGGGGAGCTGCAGGCAGAGGGGAATGGTTTTACATCATGCAATGCCCCATTTCCCCTGCGGGGGAGCTGCAGGCAGAGGGGAATGGTTTTGTATCATGTAATGCCCCATTTCCCCTGCGGGGGAGCTGCAGGCAGGGGGGAATGATTTTGTACCATGCAATGCCCCATTTTCCCTGCGGGGGAGCTGCAGGTGGAGGGGAATGATTTTGTACCATGTAATGCCCCATTTTCCCTGCGGGGGAGCTGCAGGTGGAAGGGAATGATTTTGTACCATGTAATGCCCCATTTTCCCTGTGGGGGAGCTGCAGGCAGAGGGGAATGATTTTGTATCATGTAATGCCCCATTTCCCCTGTGGGGGAGCTGCAGGTGGAGGGGAATGATTTTGTACCATGTAATGCCCCATTTCCCCTGCGGAGGAGCTGCAGGCAGAGGGGAGTGATTTTGTATCATGTAATGCCCCATTTCCCCTGCGGGGGAGCTGCAGGCAGAGGGGAATGATTTTGTATGATGTAATGCCCCATTTCCCCTGCGGGGGAGCTGCAGGCAGAGGGGAATGATTTTATATCATGTAATGCCCCATTTCCCCTGCGGGGGAGCTGCAGGTGGAGGGGAATGATTTTACATTATGTAATGCCCCATTTCCCCTGCGGGGGAGCTGCAGGCAGAGGGGAATGATTTTATATCATGTAATGCCCCATTTCCCCTGCGGGGGAGCTGCAGGCAGAGGGGAATGATTTTGTATCATGTTATGCCCCATTTCCCCTGCGGGGGAGCTGCAGGTGGAGGGGAATGATTTTACATTATGTAATGCCCCATTTCCCCTGCGGGGGAGCTGCAGGCAGAGGGGAATGATTTTATATCATGTAATGCCCCATTTCCCCTGCGGGGGAGCTGCAGGCGGAGGGGAATGATTTTGTACCTTGTAATGCCCCATTTCCCCTGCGGGGGAGCTGCAGGCGGAGGGGAATGATTTTGTACCTTGTAATGCCCCATTTCCCCTGCGGGGGAGCTGCAGGCGGAGGGCACCCTTTGTTGTCAGGGTTTTCTTGCATTGCAGTTGATTGTAGGGGTCCCCAATATTAGGACATTTTGTGCTTTCCTTATCAGAAAGGAGAGGAGCAGAAATACTTAATAATAACTTCATCTTTAAGGACAAGAACTTCTGAAAATAAGGCCTGGCCGCCCCCTTCCTTCCGATCTCATATAAGCCGTTATCTCCCGGCACAGGCGTCCTATTCTTGGTGTAAACCTCAGGCCCTGTACATTATGACTCAAGCACTGGTCTGGCCAATGGCAGGCGGCCATGTTGATGTATATAAAGTGGCAGTGTCTTGTGGGATTCCTTGCAGACGTCTCCGCTAATGCGTGGAAATGGCCTCCTATATTGCGTTCTGCTTGATGTTATTATGTGCGACGTGTACATTAGCGGAGAGAGCGGTAGGATTGTTCTATGCGTTCCATTAGGTCTGCATTACGCTGTATATACACTAATGTACTAATGTATATTCTTGTTTCTTGTCCTCAAGGGATGTCCTGTAACTTGTGAGTGCTCGGATGCCCCTACCTGTCCCCCAGGAGCAGCGCCGGTGCCGGACTCTTGTGGTTGTGGGTGCACAGTTTGTGCCCGAGGTCTCGGCTCTGAATGCGATGGGTTTAAACCCTGTGATGCTACTAGAAATCTCATCTGCGACTATCAAGGAGACCCAAGTGGACGGGAAGGAGCGTGCAAAGGTTTGTCATTATTTTCTTCTACCACATTCATTGGGTGGGTCACAGTTAAGCTGGACTTTTATTTCGTGCAGCATTATGTGAAGGACCCCCATTTCAGAGATGGGTGAGGGTCCTGGAGAAATGTCTAAGGTGAGAAAATCCCTTTAAAGGGAGTATGTGAGCTCAAAAATGACTGGTTAGATATAAATCAAGTAGTTGAAAAGCTGCACTGAACTGTTTGGCCACACCGAGGGTGCACCGTCCTTGTTGGCCACGCCGAAGGTGTACTGGGCTGTTTGGCTACACTAAGGGTGCACCGCCCTGTTTGGCCACACCAAGGATGACCATGCTTTTTGGCCACACCAAGGTTGCACCGTGCTGTTTGGCCACACCAAGGGTGCATGTGCTGTTTGGCCACACCAAGCGTGCACTGTGCTGTTTGGCCACACTGAGGGTGCACTGCCCTGTTTGGCCACAGCAAAGGATGCACCCTGCTGTTTGGCCAAACCGAGGATGCACCGAGCTGTTTGGTCAAACCAACGATTCACCGAGCTGTTTGGTCAAACCAAGGATGCGCCACACTGTTTGGCCAAACCAAGGATGCACCGCGCTGTTTGGCGAAACCACGGGTGCACCGTCCTGTTTGGCCACAACAAAGAAACCTGGGCTGTTTGGCCACACCAAGGGTGCACAGGGCTGTTTGGCCACACCAGGAGTGTACCAGGCTGTTTGACCACACTGGGGGTGCACAGGGCTGTTTGGTCATACCAAGGGTGTACCAGGCTGTTTGACCACACCGGGGGGGCACCGCCCTGTGTGGCCATACCAAGGGTGTACCAGGCTGTTTGATCACACCGGGGGTGCACCGCCCTGTTTGGCCACACCAACGATGCACCGCACTGTTTGGCCACACCAAGGATGCACCGCACTGTTTGGCCACACCAAGGATGCACCGCACTGTTTGGCCACACCAAGGATGCACCGCACTGTTTGGCCACACCAAGGATGCACCGCACTGTTTGGCCACACCAAGGATGCACCGCACTGTTTGGCCACACCAAGGATGCACCGCGCCTCTGCTTGGTTTAAACAGTCATTTTACTCTGATAGAATCCCTTTAAGTACCTAAGCCTATTAACGAAAAAAAATAAGCGTTTTTGCAACTTTTTAATATACATCGACCTTAATTCATCAATTGTGTTTTTTTGGGGGTGGACTTTGCTTCAAATGCATCAAAATTCACACACCTTGTTGATGAATATGGTAAAAGTTAGAGGATACTTTTTTTTACCCTGTCTTTGGCTTTGCTTTCATTTTGTGCCTTTAAAAGGGAAAAGTTGCGCGATCCCTTCAATGATATTTAAAAAGTTGCACATTAGTCTCCAATAGGCAAAATATAAATTAGATTCGGTTCCATTGTGGGAAAAATGTTCGTAAATGATGAATTATCTAATTGTCTAATGAAAACTGCGCCCAAACCCAAAATATGTCCAGGACTGAAATAAGTTGTCTAAAAATGTTGTAAAACTCATGATGAATTTACTAAAAATGAACGTACAAAAAAATTAGAAATTCCCTTTTGTGTTTTTAATTTTCCCCCATTTGTAAAATGTCTTAGTTTAGGTATATCTCCTCATATGATCATCAATGTGTACCTGACCCATAATTTGTTTTCACCCCTTTTTAGTCCATCAGGAGCGACAGTCTTGCCTCCACAACGACAATGAGATCCTCCATGGACAGGAATTGGATCTAGGCTGCGAAAGTTACTGCAAATGTGAGAATGGGAATATCCGCTGTGTCCCTCTGTGCCCCCCACTGGAGAAACCCACCAACCCCAAGTGCAAGGAAATGCAATTAGTGACCGGTAAGGACATGTGTGGCATATAGGCAGAGGTATATGTATAGAAGGCATTTAGGCGAGGTATATGTATGGGAGGCATATAGGCAGGGGTATATGCATGGGAGGTGTTACGGGGGGCTGTCTAATAATAACCGAAAGGAGTATCAGACAGTCAGGGTCCACCGTGCAAAGACTTTGCTGCAGACTATGGCAGAGTGCAATACCTCTGTTAACTCACAGAAGGATATAATAAGAAAGTAAAGCAATTCCTCCCTTACTTGGAGGGTGTGTGGAATGATCTCTGTTAATAATCACAGAGACAAAGGCAATGTGTGCGAAATGGCACCTACCTAGGTCCGCTCTTCTAGTGGTGCAAAAGAGACGAACAGCAGCGTAAGCCGCACAAAGCTCCTACCTGCGTTCGCTCCACTAGTGTGCGAGGACACGAACCACTAGATATGGCACCTGCCTAGGTCCGCTCTTCTAGTGGTGCAAAAGAGACGAACAGCAGCGTAAGCCGCACAAAGCTCCTACCTCTGTTCGCTCCCCTAGTGTGCGAGGATACGAACAACTGCCAGACGCAGTATAAGGAACGTTACCCTAGCGGCAACGTCCACCTACGAGTAGAATCACAAGGCCCAGCCAGACCATGTGCCTCAGGCACCTGCCTATGTCCGCTCCCCTAAGAGGTAAGGATACGGACAGCAGCCGAAGCTGTAAGGTATAAGAACGCTACCCTGCCGGTAGCGCTCACCTAGCATAGACAGAGGAATGCCTAGAGGAACGCGCACAGAGCGTCTACTCATATGCATGAACCAAGAGGACTGAGCACCATGCGGCGTGTGTCAGGGTCTTATATAGACTCTGTGCCTCATCCAAGATGGAGGACACCAGAGCCAATCCGCTGCCAGAACGACAGGAGTGACGTCATGCTGGCCTATCACCGAGCAAGACGTCACAAGCACATGACCAGCGACCAATCGGCATAGAAGGTGTCAGAGACATGTGACCTCGTGTCAGCGATGATGTCACCCGCACATGTGCAATGGCTCCAAGATTGGACTTAGTCTCCGGCGCTCGCACATGTGCAGTAGCAAGAAATCTGGACTTAGTCTCCAGCGCTCGCACATGTGCAGTAGCAAGAAATCTGGACTTAGTCTCCAGCGCTCGCACATGTGCAGTAGCAAGAAATCTGGACTTAGTCTCCAGCGCTCGCACATGTGCAGTAGCAAGAAATCTGGACATAGTCTCCAGTGCTCGCAGCAACCGTAACAGTACCTCCCCCTCAAGGACCCCCCTCCCGGCGACGCAGGTAATCGGCAACTAAGTCGGGAGCATGGACAGCCTCCTCAGGCTCCCAAGAGCGATGTTCCGGGCCATAGCCCTCCCAATCTATCAAGAAGAACCTGCGCCCTCTAACCATCTTAGAACCAACTATGGCTCGTACCTCATAGCTAGAGCGAGAGGAATCAGAGGCAGGAGAGTGCACTTCACGAGCGTGAGGTAAAATAGCCGGCTTTAGCAGTGAGACATGGAATTTGTCATGAATCCTAAGATGGACAGTTAACTTCAATTGATAGACTACAGGATTTACCTGTTGAAGAACCTCATAAGGACCCAGGAAGCGAGGAGCAAATTTGACAGAGCTCACTCTAAGTCTCACGTGTTTTGCAGAGAGCCACACAAAGTCCCCTGGAGAAAAGACAGGAGCCGGGCGACGAAACCGATCGGACACCGTCTTCATACGGTCCTTAGCTGCTTGGATCGACTCTTGAGTCCGATCCCAAACCTCTCTGGCATTAGTTGCCCAGTCGGCCACAAGAGGAGGAGGTGCAGCAGCGGGAAACGGTACCGGTACCCTAGGGTGTTGCCCATTATTGAGTACGAACGGTGTCTGCCCAGTGGCCTCAGCCAGCGAATTGTTAAGGGCAAATTCTGCCCAGGGTAGGAGGGAGGACCAGTTATCGTGGTTCTCAGCAACAAAGTGTCGAAGGTATATAATCATAGATTGATTGGTACGTTCAACCAAACCATTAGTCTCCGGATGGTATGCCGAAGAGAGATTCAACTCAATTTGCAGAAGGCTACAAAGATCTCGCCAGAAACGGGAAGTAAATTGCGGGCCTCTATCACAAATGATACGATCTGGCATCCCGTGAAGCCTAAAGACATGCTTGAGGAATAGTTTGGCTAGTACCCTGGAAGATGGGATTCTCGATAACGGTACGATATGAACCATCCAGGAGAAATGGTCCGTAATGACCCACACAAATCTATGTCCCTGTGAACATGGAAGATCACCCACAAAGTCCATGCCTACCACCTCCCATGGTCTATCTGGCACTGGTAAAGGATGCAAGAGCCCAGCCGGTCTCTGCCGTAATGGACGGTTGCGAGCACACGAGTAGCAGGAACCGACATATCTCTTGATGTGGCTGGCTAAGTGTGGCCACCAATACCACCTCTCCAGTAACTCTCGTGTCCGCCTAATACCAAAATGCCCACCCACCTTTGAGGTGTGGGCCCATGACAGTATATCATTCTGTCGATCAGGCGGAACAAAGGTCTTGCCCGGTGGGATTTGGTCTAACGTCACAGGGGAGAGCGTATGAAAAACCCTGGAGGGAAGGATAAGACGAGGTTCGTCAATCTCTTCCTGGGTAGAAAGCATAGAGCGAGACAGGGCGTCTGCCTTGTTATTCTTACTCCCAGACAGATAGTTGATGGAGAAGTGAAAGCGGGAGAAAAACAAGGACCAGCGGGCTTGGCGAGGATTCAGACGCTGAGCGGTTTGTAAGTACGTCAGATTCTTATGGTCTGTATAGACCTGGAAAGGATGTTTCGCTCCTTTCAGCAAGTGAAGCCACTCCTCCAAGGCTAATCTCAAGGCGAGCAGTTCCCTATCCCCAATGGTATAGTTTCTCTCTGCCGGTGAAAAGGTTTTAGCAAAGAAGAAACACGGCCTTTTTCTACCTGCACCGTTCTTTTGATACAAGACCGCACCAGCACCCACTGAAGAGGCATCAACCTCTAAGAGGAAGGGCTTATTCTCATCGGGTCTTTGAAGAACGGGAGCAGTTGAAAAGTGTCTTTTTACTGTCTCAAAAGCCTGAGATGTCTCAGTAGACCAGGCTTTGGGATTAGCACCTTTCTTAGTCAAGGCCACCAAAGGGGCCACCAAAGTAGAAAAATGGGGTATGAACTGCCTGTAATAATTTATGAATCCTAAGAAGCGTTGCACCGCCTTCAAGGAATGAGGTTCGGACCATTGCAGGACAGCAGAGAGCTTCGCAGGATCCATAGCCAGACCCTCTTGTGAGATAATGTAACCCAAAAAAGGCAATGAGGACTGCTCGAATACACATTTCTCGAGTTTAGCAAACAATGAGTGCTCCCTTAAACGGGAAAGGACACGAACGACATCCTGACGATGAGTCTCCAGATCAGGAGAAAAAATCAGGATGTCGTCCAGATACACCACTACTGAGGATAACAGTAAATCCCTGAACACATCGTTTACGAAGTCCTGAAATACTGCGGGTGCATTACATAACCCAAAAGGCATGACGAGGTATTCATAGTGACCGTCTCGGGTGTTAAAAGCGGTCTTCCATTCGTCACCCTTTCGAATTCGTACCAAGTTATACGCACCCCGCAGATCCAACTTCGTAAAAACTTGAGCTCCTCTCAGTCTGTCAAAGAGCTCTGAAATTAAAGGTAATGGGTATTTGTTCTTTATTGTGATTGCGTTGAGACCCCTGTAATCTATGCAGGGACGCAAATCACCCTCTTTCTTCCGAACAAAGAAAAACCCAGCTCCCACGGGAGAGACAGACTTACGAATGAACCCCTTCTCTAAACTCTCTCTTATGTAGGTCGACATGGCCTCCGACTCAGGTATCGACAGGGGGTAAACCCTGCCTTTAGGTGGAACCGAACCTGGGATAAGGTCTATGGCACAGTCATACGGCCTATGGGGTGGAAGAACCTCAGCACCCTGTTTGGAGAACACGTCAGCGAAATCCAAATAGGGTGTAGGTATGGGAGAGAGATCAGTTGATGCAACCGCAACGACCTTAGGTGGTAAGGGAAGACATCGGGACTGACATTTCGAACCCCAACTAATAATGCTGTCAGACTCCCAGTCAATGTGAGGAGCATGAGTCCGAAGCCATGGAAGACCCAGAAGGACGTCGTCTATACCCTCAGGCAAAACAAGAAAAGAAATCTCCTCTATGTGACCCTGAGACAGGGAAAGGCGCAAGGGAACTGTCCTCAATGTAATGGAGTCAGACAACATAGTTCCATTAACAACACGGACAGGAATAGGCGCCTCTAACATGATAGAGGGAATATTGTGTCCCTTTACAAATCCTGAGGACACAAAAATCCCGTCAGCTCCGGAATCCACAAAAGCCATAATAGGCCATGTATTCTCAGATAACGAGAGCTGACCTGGGATACAACACTTAGAGGGTGCAGAAGACGTCTCTAGTAACCCCCCTCTAATGGTTACTAGGCCAGGGAGTTTCCCTGACGACTAGGACACTTGTTGGCATAGTGCCCAGCCTGACGACATACGTAACATATAGGAGGACCAGACTTGCGTAGTCTGGAAAACGTATGACCTAACTCCATAGGAGTGGGAGATGTTTCAGATGCTGAGGAAGATGGTAGTGGACCCTCAACAACTGGAATAGCCCGATGCTTAGGGCGTGAGGAAGAGACCTCGAGTCTACGTTCCTTATGGCGTACATCGATCCTCGTTGCTACTGTGATCAAGTCCTCCAGAGAAGCAGGGACCTCACGAGTAGCAAGGGCATCCTTGACATAGCCTGCCAACCCTCTCCAGAAGATAGGAATCAACACCTTGTCTAGCCAATCTAGTTCTGCCACCAGAGTTCTAAAAGCAATGGCATAAGAACTAGTGGATAACGAACCCTGAGATAGATCTAACAGTCTCAGGGCCGCATCATGGGTAACCTGCGGACCCATGAATACCGCCTTAAGAGCATCAAGAAAGTCTTGATGTCTCAGAGTAACCACATCAGAGCGCTCCCATAGGGGAGTCGCCCATTCTAAGGCTTTGTCCTGAAGTAAGGAGATGATAAAGCCTACTCTGGACCTCTCCGTAGAGAAGCGAGAAGAGTTGACCTCTAGGTGTATCTGACACTGACTAATGAAACCACGACATGATCTGGCATCGCCAGAATATTTGTTTGGCAGAGCAAGTCGAGGATCATGTGCAGCTGTCACCATGGTCTGAGGTTTATCCTCTATACTCTTGAGCCGTGACTCAAGTACTTGTATATAACGGTGTAACTGCTGATATTCTGCCATAACTGCCAGACCCTAGGCTCAGTCCTAATGTTACGGGGGGCTGTCTGATAATAACCGAAAGGAGTATCAGACAGTCAGGGTCCACCGTGCAAAGACTTTGCTGCAGACTATGGCAGAGTGCAATACCTCTGTTAACTCACAGAAGAATCTAATAAGTAAGTAAAGCAATTCCTCCCTTACTTGGAGGGTGTGTGGAATGATCTCTGTTAATAATCACAGAGACAAAGGCAATGTGTGCGAAATGGCACCTACCTAGGTCCGCTCTTCTAGTGGTGCAAAAGAGACGAACAGCAGCGTAAGCCGCACAAAGCTCCTACCTGCGTTCGCTCCACTAGTGTGCGAGGACACGAACCACTAGATATGGCACCTGCCTAGGTCCGCTCTTCTAGTGGTGCAAAAGAGACGAACAGCAGCGTAAGCCGCACAAAGCTCCTACCTCTGTTCGCTCCCCTAGTGTGCGAGGATACGAACAACTGCCAGACGCAGTATAAGGAACGTTACCCTAGCGGCAACGTCCACCTACGAGTAGAATCACAAGGCCCAGCCAGACCATGTGCCTCAGGCACCTGCCTATGTCCGCTCCCCTAAGAGGTAAGGATACGGACAGCAGCCGAAGCTGTAAGGTATAAGAACGCTACCCTGCCGGTAGCGCTCACCTAGCATAGACAGAGGAATGCCTAGAGGAACGCGCACAGAGCGTCTACTCATATGCATGAACCAAGAGGACTGAGCACCATGCGGCGTGTGTCAGGGTCTTATATAGACTCTGTGCCTCATCCAAGATGGAGGACACCAGAGCCAATCCGCTGCCAGAACGACAGGAGTGACGTCATGCTGGCCTATCACCGAGCAAGACGTCACAAGCACATGACCAGCGACCAATCGGCATAGAAGGTGTCAGAGACATGTGACCTCGTGTCAGCGATGATGTCACCCGCACATGTGCAATGGCTCCAAGATTGGACTTAGTCTCCGGCGCTCGCACATGTGCAGTAGCAAGAAATCTGGACTTAGTCTCCAGCGCTCGCACATGTGCAGTAGCAAGAAATCTGGACTTAGTCTCCAGTGCTCGCAGCAACCGTAACAGGAGGTATATAGGTGGGGTATATGTATAGGAGGCTTATAGGCAGGGGTATAGGTATGGGAGCCATATAGACAGGGGTATATTTATAGGAGGCTTATAGGCAGGGGTATATGTATGGGAGGCATACAGGCAGAGATATATGTATAGGAGGCATATAGGCAGGGGAATAGGTATGGGAGCCATATAGACAGGAGTATATGTATAGGAGACATATAGACAGGTGTATATGTATAGGAGACATATAGACAGGGGTATATGTATAGGAGACATATAGACAGGTGTATATGTATAGGAGACATATAGACAGGGGTATATGTATAGGAGACATATAGACAGGGGTATATGTATAGGAGGCATATAGGCAGAGGTATATATATATATATATATATATAGGAGGCTTATAGACAGAGGTATATGTATAGAAGCCATATAGGCGGGGTATATGTATAGGAGACATGTAGGCAGGGGTATATGTAATGGGGCATATAGAGAGCAGAAACACTGTGTTTATATATATATTTGGTCCAAAAACAGCTCCTCTCTGGCCAATAGTCAGTATTGCAGCTCAAACCCATTCACTCCAATATACAGTATATTGAGCAAAAATCTAAACACAACATTTTGTTTGTGATCCCATTTTTCATGAGCTGAACTCTAAGATCTAAGACTTTTTCTATGTACAAAAGGCCTTTTTCTCTCAAATATTGTTCACAAATTTGTGTGAATTTGCGTTAGTGAGCAATTCTCCTCTGTGGAGATAATCCATCCACCTCACAGGTGTGACATATCAATGTGCTGATTAGACATCATGATTATTGCACAGGTGCGCCTTAGGCTGGCCAGCATGATTATTGTACAGGTGCACCTTAGACTGGCCACAATATAAGGCCACTCTACAATGTGCAGTTTTATCACACAGCACAATGCCATAGATGTGGCACATTTTGTAGCAGTGTGCAGTTGGCTGCTGACGGCAGGAATGTCACCAGAGCTGTCACCTATGAACTGAATGTTAATTTCTCTACCATAAGTCGTCTCCAAAGGTGTTTCAGAGAATTTGGCAAAACATCCAACCTCAGACCACATGTAACCGCACCGGCCCAGGACCTCCACATCCGGCATCTTCACCTCCATGATTGTCTGAGATCGGCCACGCGGACGGCGGCTGCAACAATCAGTGCAAAACCAAAGAATTTCTGCACAAACTGTCAGAAACTGTCTCAGGGAAGCTCCTCTGCTGCTCGTCCTCCTCATCAGGGGTCTCTACCTGACTGCAGGTCCTCAGTGGGCAAATACTTAAATTCAATTGCGTCTGGCATGTTGCAGAGATTTCTCTGTATGGATGAATCTCAGTTTTGACATTTTCGAGTGACCTTTTATTGTGGTCAGCCTAAGGCGCACCTGTGCAATAATCATTCTGTCTAATCAGCATCTTGATATGCCGCATCTGTGAGGTGGATGGATTATCTCTGCAGAGGAGAATTGCAAACTAATGGATTTAGACAAATTTGTGAACAATATTTGAGAGAAAAAACCTTGTGTCCATAGAAAAAGAAAAGTGTTAGATCTTTGAGAAATGGGAGCAAAAACAAAACTGTTGCGTTAATATTTTTGCTCAGTGTAGATGAGCTACAATTACAGACTTAAAGGGATTGTCCACTACTTTTATATTGGTGGCATTTCGTTAGGAGAGGTCATCAATGTCTGATCGGCCGGAGTCTGACACCCGGCACCCGCCACGGATCAGCTGTTCTGGGTCCCGGAGGTGGCAGCAGGCAGCCAGAAATGCTCAGTTCCGGAGCTGCTCCATCTTCTGATAGTGGCCGCGGCCGGGTACTACACATCCGCCTTCTATTGATTAGAATGGGAGGCAGATGTGCAGTACCCGGCCATGTCCGCTATCAGAAGACGGAGCAGCTCCGGAACTGAGCATTTCCAGCCACCTGCTGCCACCGCCGGGACCGCTGCTGATCCGCGGGTGTGAAGTGTCGGACACCGGACGATCAGACATTGATGACCTATCTTAAGAATAGACCCTCAATGTAAAAGTAGTGGACTACCTTTTTAACCTATAGGCATCCATTGTGGTGTTTTTGGAAAAAAAACATGAGACATTTTCTTTCTCATTTTGGATAACCCTTATAATGTCTTCTTTTGATTAATGTATTATTTTATATAAGTCCGATATGTTATCTCCCTTCCCGTGCGCTCTGCTTTTATGCCGTGGGATTATTAATATTTAGTAAATTTTATTTTGCCAAAAACAGTGCTACACCCGTGCATAGTTTGTGTATGGCATTGCAGGTCAGCCCTATTCACTTCAATGGGGCTGAGCTGTAGTACCACACACAACCTATTGACGGGTTTGGTCTCATTTTTGTAGAACGCCGCCATGTTTTCCGAATACTTTACAATTCCTTGTGATGATCTTATGATTGGGGGCAGCTCTATTGTAAGGATGTTCATTACATTTGGACTGTTCTCATAGTTCCAGGTCAGTGCTGTGCCCAGTGGAGATGTCTGGAGGAGTCAAGGGATCACGAAGATTCGACTGATCCCCAAAATGTGCCCCCAGCTCCTGATGACGTGTCTGCGGATGAAGAGGCAAATATCAGGACCAGAAGAGACGCCTCTGATTCAGGTGCTGAAATCGCTCTGAGTGCGGAGCTAAATAATGGGGGTAGGGATAGAGATGTGGGTGGTGGCAGCGGAAACTTTCATGGCTGCCCGAGGGAGCACCTGAAAGATGAAAGGCATAGGGCAACGGTTCTAGGCTATTTCTTCTTCTTAAATGCATGTACTTATGGCTAAAAAGGTGCATTCAAATCTTTGCACCGTTTGCCTCCTACAGCCTCTGTGTTGCACTGATTATTGCTGGCTGCAGAACGAGTTACCTGAGAATCTATCAGCGAGCTCATTACTTGTTATCTTCCTTTTTCTGATCTCAGCTGATTTCTCACCACATAGAAGCTTAAGCTGAGAGGAACCTGAAGAACAACGATAAGAGTCAAAACCTCTCCTGTTAGAAGGACTTCACTGACAAATTCTCAGTTAACTCATTCTGTGGCCAGCAATAGACAAGGGCTATAGGAAGCAATGCCTTTAAGTAACTGCCTTTAAGTAAAAAAAAATGGCACTGAAGATGGCTACAACCTTTAAGGAGTATCTGTAAGATACCATAATATAAAGGGGTCGATCCTAGTAAGGCCACGTGCACAGGTTGACTATTTGGTGAGGTTCCCAGTATGGATTGGTGAGCTTCCCAGTATGGATTGGTGAGTTTCCCCAGTATGGATGGGTGAGGTTCCCAGTATGGATTGGTGAGTTTCCCCAGTATGGATGGGTGAGGTTCCCAGTATGGATGGGTGAGGTTCCCAGTATGGATGGGTGAGGTTCCCAGTATGGATTGGGTAGTTTCCCCAGTATGGATGGGTGAGGTTCCCAGTATGGATGGGTGAGGTTCCCAGTATGGATTGGGTAGTTTCCCCAGTATGGATGGGTGAGGTTCCCAGTATGGATGGGTGAGGTTCCCAGTATGGATGGGTGAGGTTCCCAGTATGGATTGGGTAGTTTCCCCAGTATGGATGGGTGAGGTTCCCAGTATGGATGGGTGAGGTTCCCAGTATGGATTGGGTAGTTTCCCCAGTATGGATGGGTGAGGTTCCCAGTATGGATGGGTGAGGTTCCCAGTATGGATTGGGTAGTTTCCCCAGTATGGATGGGTGAGGTTCCCAGTATGGATGGGTGAGGTTCCCAGTATGGATGGGTGAGGTTCCCAGTATGGGATTAGGGAGTTTCCCATTATGGATTGGGTGAGGTTCCCAGTATGGATTGGGTAGTTTTTCAGTATGGATTGGGGAGTTTCCCAGTATGGATTGGGTAGTTTTCCAGTATGGATTGGTGAGGTTCCCAGTATGAATTGGGGAGTTTTCCAGTATCGATCAGTGAGGTTCCCAGTATGGATTGGGTAGTTTTTCAGTATGGATTGGTGAGTTTCCCAGTATGGATTAGGTAGTTTTCCAGTATGGATTGGTGAGGTTCCCAATATGAATTAGGGAGTTTTCCAGTATCGATCAGTGAGGTTCCCAGTATGGATTGGTTGAGGTTCCCAGTATGGATTGGGTAGTTTTCCAGTATGGATTGGTGAGGTTCTCAGTATGGATTGGGGAGTTTCCCAGTATCGATCAGTGAGGTTCCCAGTATGGATTGGTTGAGGTTCCCAGTATGGATTGGGTAGTTTTCCAGTATGGATTGGTGAGGTTCCCAGTATGGATTGGTGAGGTTCCCAGTATGAATTGGGGAGTTTTCCAGTATCGATCAGTGAGGTTCCCAGTATGGATTGGTTGAGGTTCCCAGTATGGATTGGGTAGTTTTCCAGTATGGATTGGTGAGGTTCCCAGTATGGATTGGGGAGTTTCCCAGTATCGATCAGTGAGGTTCCCAGTATGGATTGGTTGAGGTTCCCAGTATGGATTGGGTAGTTTTCCAGTATGGATTGGGTAGTTTTCCAGTATGGATTGGTGAGGTTCCCAGTATGGATTGGTGAGTTTCCCAGTATGGATTGGGGAGGTTCCCAGTATGGATTGGGGAGGTTCCCAGTATGGATTGCCATAATTGGTTTTCCCTGACAATGGCGGCGTCTCATTTCCATTATCTTCCATAGATCCAGAAGAGGATGAGGAGTCGCTGGAAGACGTTCACTCCTGTAAACCGGATACTGAGTGGACGCCGTGCTCCCGCACATGTGGATTTGGGAACTCGCTGCGAATAATCTACGAGAAGGAAACTTGTATCCCTAAGGCTGAGAAGAGGCTATGTATGATCAGACCCTGCAAGGGCCAATACTCTAGCGCTAACTACACGGTAAGAATAGACAGGAGTCACAAGTAGGGATGAGCGAACCTGAATTGTAAAGTTTGGGGTTTGTACTGGACACCTAGTGTCTGGTGCATGAACCCGAACAAAGACTTCTCATGGAAGTCCGTGGTCGAGTTAAGTGTTCGGATGCTGAATAAAGTTTGTTGAAAGGCTGCAGCTCAACCAATCAACAAACTTTTCGGCATGGGGAAGATGCCTGGACACTGCTGGGAACAAGATAAATTAAAAAAAATACATCAGGTCCACCTTATTTTTGATAACCTGTGTAGGTAAAGTAGACAGCTGAGGGCTGATGTTATAAGGCTGGGAAGGTCCATGGTTATTTGATCCCTCCCAGCCTAAAAATAGCAGCTTGCAGCCGCCCCAGAAGTGGCGCATCAATTAATTGCGCCAATTCTGGAGCGTTGCTCAGCTCATCCTGATAACCCTGGTGCAGTGGCAATCGGGGTAAATTTTTTGGGTTAATGTCAGCTGTAAATTGACAGCTGGTATCAAGCCCAGGGGTTAGTAATGGAGAGGCGTATATCAGGCACACCCCCATTACTAACATGGCAAGTGTAAAGTAAATAAAAAAAACACTGGAAAATAGTTTATATGAATGGCTGTGCCACTTCTGGGGCGGCTGCGGTACCCCACGCCACTTTTTTAGATTTATTTACTGCCTATCCACATTTGTTTAAGGGGAATTGTCCTGCTTTTACCCCAATTTTGCTTCCTTTTGCAGCCCCTTAGCCCTTATACCCCTTACTACGACCTTTTACAGCTCATTGGGGTTCGGGGTCAAGTTTGGTCGCCGAACTGAACTTTTAACTAAAGTATGGTTTGCTCGAAACCTACGAACCCGAAGATCCACGAGTCCTCTCATCCTTAATCACAAGCGCATTGTGTATTTCCATTCTCTAGATATTGTAAGTGTGACCACCGTGCAGTGGTACGAGGAAGATGGATAACAGGTCCGGCGATAAAAAAAAAAATCAAAAAGGTCCAAGGCACCAGACCTTCTCCTCCAAGGAATTTCTTTTTTAGTTACTGCATGCAAAAGGTACAAAAATAGGCAACGTTTCTGCCACACGGGGCCTTTTTTAAGAAGTGTCCACTGTGTGGCGTAAACGTCACCTATTTTTCTACATTTTGTATGCAGTAACTAATAAAGAAATTCCTTGAAGGAGAACGTCTGGTGCCTTGGACCTTTTTGATTGTTTACGTGCCGGAAATTTGTGGAGAGTTGCACCAAGATTGCATGGACCATGGAGGTTCGGCAGCGGCATCCGGCAAACCTGGAAAAGTGCAAAGGTCCACTATATTAGATTTCCATTGGTGGGTCCACAGTATATGTTCGGGGGATGTGCGCATTGCATTTATGGGCTGTCCTCAGGAATTTAGCCTCCTCCATACACTGCAGGTGCCGGCTGTGCCATACAGCCAGCACCCGAGTCTTATTGATTTGATGAGAGCTAGTGACAGCGGCATTTAAGAGGTTGGAATTGGTATGGAAGGAGGGTCTCTTCCAGGACTTGCAAATCCCCCCCCCTGCAACGAGGTTCTGGTTTATATTATTTCGATCCTCTTGTCTTTCTGGCAGGTCGTGAAGGCGAACAACGTCTGCAGTCACCTCATACGCTGGTCCAATCCAATGCACCTCCGTTTCCGTGACTGTCTGTCAAGCCGCCCCTTACTCCCCAAATTCTGCGGCCTTTGCTCCGATGGACGTTTCTGCTCACCATCACTGAGTAAGACGCGCATGGTGGACTTTCGGTGTTCCCAACTCAACAGGAAAGTCACCCGCCAGGTCATGTGGGTGCAACGGTGTCAGTGCGGCGGTAAGAGAGGAAAGAAAGGGAAGAAGGAAGCAATAAACAGAAAGAAGACAAACGAGGTGGTGGGAGATGATTAAATCAATGCCAGGAAGGAGCCGGAAAGCTCCGGGGGTCATCCCTACAACTGAGCACTGACGCTGACGGATCATCTAGGAGCCGGTATCATCGGGGGCCGACATATTCACTCTCCACAGAATCACTTGTATGTTCTTCATCCGTCAGTGAATGAAATAAAATACTATCACATGTTCCTGCCGTCAGTGTTACTAATTATTGCCCCTAATGAAATGCAGATGACGGGTGAGGGGGGGAATTCAGAAGAGAAATGATGGTAAAAAGTCTCACAGGACATAGTGATCATGATTTATTTATATCGCACCAACATAGGCTGCGGCGGTTCATATGGGTTCCATGTCCATAGATAAGAAGTAAAAGGAAATGTAATGCGCCTTTGTGAATACAGCCTTAAAGCCAGTGCATTGTGCTGCACATGTGGGTGTAGTATGCGTGGAGGTCAGAGGCACCATAATGTGCTGCGCGCCAGCCGCGTGCCAGGTATCATGCATGCTTCAGCCTCTTAATAATAGGACGGGTGCATCATACCTGCTGGCCGTGCACCATACCTGCGGACTACGCACCATACCTGCTGGCCGTGCACCATACCTGCTGGCCGTGCACCATACCTGCTGGTTATGCACCATACCTGCTGGCCGCGCACCATACCTGCTGGCCGCGCACCATACCTGCTGCCTGTGCACCATACCTGCTGCCTGTGTACCATACCTGCTGCCTGTGCACCACACCTGCTGGCTGTGTACCATACCTACTGGCTGTGCACCATACTTGCTGCCTGTGCACCATACCTGCTGGCCGTGCACCATACCTGCTTTCCGTGCACCACACCTGCTGGCTGTGCACCACACCTGCTGCCTGTGCACCACACCTGCTGGCTGTGCACCTTGCCTAGTGCCTGTGCACCACACCTGCTGGCTGTGCACCATACCTGCTGCCTGTGCACCATACCTGCTGCCTGTGCACCATACCTGCTGGCTATGCACCATACCTGCTGGCTGTGCACCATACCTGCTGGCTATGCACCATACCTGCTGCCTGTGCACCACACCTGCTGGCTGTGCACCACACCTGCTGGCTATGCACCACACCTGCTGGCTATGCACCACACCTGCTGGCTATGCACCATACCTGCTGCCTGTGCACCATACCTGCTGCCTGTGCACCATACCTGCTGGTTGTGCACCATACCTGCTGGCTGTGCACCATACCTGCTGGTTATGCACCATACCTGCTGGCTGTGCACCATACCTGCTGGCCATGCACCATACCTGCTGGTTATGCACCATACCTGCTGGCTGTGCACCATACCTGCTGGCTGTGCACCATACCTGCTGGCCATGCACCATACCTGCTGGCTGTGCACCACACCTGCTGGCCATGCACCATACCTGCTGGTTATGCACCATACCTGCTGCCTGTGCACCATACCTACTAGCTGTGCACCATGCCTACTGGCTGTGCACCATACCTGCTGGCTGTGCACCATACCTGCTGGTTATGCACCATACCTGCTGGTTATGCACCATACCTACTAGCTGTGCACCATACCTGCTGGTTATGCACCATACCTGCTGGTTATGCACCATACCTACTAGCTGTGCACCATACCTACTAGCTGTGCACCATACCTGCTGGTTATGCACCATACCTGCTGCCTATGCACCATACCTACTAGCTGTGCACCATGCCTACTGGCTGTGTTGCTGCAAAGAAAACAATGGCAAATGCACTAAATAGTGTCAAGCAGCTCCTGAAAGGGGCTTCATTTTTATCGTTGTCAAGCAGCCATCCTCTATTCACCTCATTGTCCAGTTTCCAAAAAAACCTCCGCAATTTCTTAAGAATAAACAAAATAATGAACATACAAGAAGCACAGAGGCGTCCACACAAAGAGGCAGTGTGAGCTAGCCCCCTGCCCCCGCCGCACGTCCTATAATGGGAGGTCCTGTCCCTTGTGATCATCACGAGGATGTCCATACAGTTATTGTGAGTCACTGAGGAGCAGTGTAAGGAGGGAACACAGACGACTATTATCCCTCCAGTGCATCACAGGCCATCTGTTAGAAAGCCCCCTCCCCTCCTAGTATTCTATGGGGTATCGGGTACCGGCAAAGATTAGACGTTGGCCGTGTTCTCCATTACTGATGAAAAATTCTTAAATGGGTTCATTGGAAATTAGTAAATAGTGGAAAATGTCAGAGCCGATGCCCTGGATTATTAATATATCCCTAGGTGTTAGTGTGGCGGAAGATGTGGTGCGGAGCGGGAAGAAGAGCAATATCCATAGTCCTGGGCATGGTCCATCCATGGTCATCTATGGGTGCGATGTTACAGAACCTTCTATAGAAGTTTCCGACATATACCACTCATACACATGACCCTCACGGTCCTCAAGGATCAACATCTGGAAATTCCAGGTCTCTCCCATAATGACAAAGAAACATTCGAGCCCATAATAAATAGACTTTAAAAAAATGTGATCATTAAAAAAAGGAGCAGATGAAAAACAGTAAAAAAAAAAACCCCAGCAAAAAGTAATTAAAAAAAAAAGCAGAGATGGAATAATGAGTCAGGCATCAGATCTGGAAGGTTCAGGGATGAAGAACATGAAGGTTGAAGAATATCTACCATCATTGATGGACAAATCCACCTGAGGACCCTGTGGGCAGCCTCTAATTATAGGGCCCTTGCGGACCAGCCCCATGTGAATTTGACCTTGAAGAATCTTGAAGATCAATGAGGACTTTGTGGTGGATCCATAGGAACTGTACCCCATCCGCCATGGAGATCCTTTGAGATTACAAAGCACAAAAACCCCCCAGAGAATATTTTAATATGACAGGAGTTGTCTGGATTATACCACAATATTGGGTCTGTTATCTTCTCCGGTAGCCGCTACACGTATACAATAAGCAACCCCGTTCATTGTGCAGTTGCTCAGCTGCCATTCACTTTCATGGAAGCTGAGGGGAAGGTCTCAGCAACTGAGTTGTACTGTTCCGGATACGTCAACTGCTTATATCAGATTGCCTGGGCAGCCTTTTCACAATTAGTGTTAGTTACATCAGGCCGCCCGGGCAACCTTTTCACTATTAGTGTTAATTACATCAGGCCGCCCGGGCAACCTTTTCACTATTAGTGTTAATTACATCAGGCCGCCCAGGCCACCTTTTCACAATTAGTGTTAGTTACATCAGGCCGCCCGGGCAACCTTTTCACAATTAGTGTTAGTTACATCAGGCCGCCTGGGCAACCTTTTCACAATTAGTGTTAGTTACATCAGGCCGCCTGGGCAACCTTTTCACAATTAGTGTTAGTTACATCAGGCCGCCCGGGCAACCTTTTCACAATTAGTGTTAGTTACATCAGGCCGCCCGGGCAACCTTTTCACTATTAGTGTTAATTACATCAGGCCGCCCGGGCAACCTTTTCACTATTAGTGTTAATTACATCAGGCCGCCCAGGCCACCTTTTCACAATTAGTGTTAGTTACATCAGGCCACCCGGGCAACCTTTTCACTATTAGTGTTAATTACATCAGGCCGCCCAGGCCACCTTTTCACAATTAGTGTTAGTTACATCAGGCCACCCGGGCAACCTTTTCACAATTAGTGTTAGTTACATCAGACCGCCCGGGCAACCTTTTCACTATTAGTGTTAATTACATCAGGCCGCCCGGGCAACCTTTTCACAATTAGTGTTAGTTACATCAGACCGCCCGGGCAACCTTTTCACAATTAGTGTTAGTTACATCAGGCCGCCTGGGCAACCTTTTCACAATTAGTGTTAATTACATCAGGCCGCCCGGGCAACCTTTTCACAATTAGTGTTAGTTACATCAGACCGCCCGGGCAACCTTTTCACAATTAGTGTTAGTTACATCAGGCCGCCTGGGCAACCTTTTCACAATTAGTGATAGTTACATCAGGCCGCCTGGGCAACCTTTTCACAATTAGTGTTAGTTACATCAGGCCGCCCGGGCAACCTTTTCACAATTAGTGTTAGTTACATCAGGCCGCCCGGGCAACCTTTTCACAATTAGTGTTAGTTACATCAGGCCGCCTGGGCAACCTTTTCACAATTAGTGTTAGTTACATCAGGCCGCCTGGGCAACCTTTTCACAATTAGTGTTAGTTACATCAGGCCGCCCGGGCAACCTTTTCACAATTAGTGTTAGTTACATCAGGCCGCCTGGGCAACCTTTTCACAATTAGTGTTAGTTACATCAGGCCGCCCGGGCAACCTTTTCACAATTAGTGTTAGTTACATCAGGCCGCCCGGGCAACCTTTTCACAATTAATGTTAGTTACATCAGGCCGCCCGGGCAACCTTTTCACAATTAGTGTTAGTTACATCAGGCCGCCCGGGCAACCTTTTCACAATTAGTGATAGTTACATCAGGCCGCCCGGGCAACCTTTTCACAATTAGTGTTAGAAAAGGCCTTTAAGAAACGTTACCAGATCTCTCTCATTTCTATGTTCCATGACTCTGGAGTAGAACCAGTTTAGCTGTAGATTCAAAACCGAGTGAAATAAATGAAATTATAGTTAATTAGAAGAAGAACGTTGGTAATAAAGGCGAAGGAAGCAGATATAAGGGACGGGCATGGGACAGAGGAGGCAGATGAGGAAGGGATCGACCATGAAGATCTTCATTGTGGCTACGACCTTGGTCTTCCTCATACAATGTGGTAAGTAATATAAATATATATATAAATATATGGTCTATAATGAACGTGAGCGGGAAAACTTATGGACTTAACCTTTCGATCATAAAATGTAGGGATCAATGAGCCCTACAATTATTGCAACATTCACCCTCTATGTTCAGGTCTTTTGAGTCCTTCCAATACACGGGGAAAATATTAAGCTGTGTACGGTACATACATACCCTCCTGACCGGGGCAATAAGGCCACAAGACACTCCCCACCAGCTATGTTTGGTTGTGGCAAAAGGGCTGCAATACCAGGCACAACCTATGGACAAGAGTGGCGCTGTTTCAGGAAATTACAGCAGCTCCTTTTCTCGGATCTCACACAACCTCTCTGCGTTAGAGCCAGTCGTAGGCTTGTGACGTCCCATCCCATGGGAGTGAATGGAATCCAGTTTTCCAAATATTTTCTGCAGCTCGGCTTTCATGGCTAGACGTCATCTAGAATAGACCGTGGAATGCTATGAAGGAATGAAAACTGCAGCTTATTCCCAAATCCACTCTGCAGATCCAGGCAGACGTGCAGCATCTCCACTTACAATTATTGCACATCATTTCAGGGCACGGACATACAGGAGGCGACCTAGGTACAGAGTTGGCCATATCAGGAACTGCTCAGAGAGGACCGGTCCCTGGCTTATAGAAGTGCCGCTGTTCTCCTGAATCCGGCGATGTTTTTCTTTAGTTCCTGCTCCCCTTCATTCCTGAGATATGACCCTTTTTCCCTGTATATAAGTCTAGCCTTGTTAGCCAAGTGGGCATGGTCTTAAAACTGTCTTTTTGTAGACTACACCTGGTTGGCTAAACATACTACATTTATATCATGGAATAGGGATATATCTTAGAAGCAGGAGCAGTAGGAACAAAAAAACCCACCAGATTCAGGAGAACAGCGGCAAATACACCAGAGATAGATAGAGATAGATAGAGATATTATATATATATATATATATATATATATATATATATATATCTCTCTATCTCTCTATCTATCTATATATATATATATATATATATATATATATATATATAGTGACAGGATCTTTAAAGAGGTAGAGTCACTAAAATTACCATTGGTCAAATGCTCTTTCAAATAGCTGTAATAAGGCAATTATATGACTGCAGGTAACATGACGTATTGTGAATGGTGGATCCTGTGTTATCTACTGTATATAGAGGTGTTAGCAGTCATTGTACAGGAGGTGAGCTGTGACACCCCCTATTAGTGGATCCTGTGTTATCTACTGTATATAGAGGTGTTAGCAGTCATTGTACAGGAGGAGGTGAGCTGTGACACCCCCTATTAGTGGATCCTGTGTTATCTACTGTATATAGAGGTGTTAGCAGTCATTGTACAGGAGGAGGTGAGCTGTGATAACACCTATTAGTGGAGCCTGTGTTATCTATTGTATATAGAGATGCTAGCAGTCATTGAACAGTAGGAGGCAGAGGTGAGCTATGATATCTCGTATTAGTGGAGCCTGTGTTATCTACTGTATATAGATGTTTTTCCAGTCATTAAACAGGAGAAGGTGGTAAGCTGTGACATCATCTATTGTGAATGGTGGATCCTTTGTTATGTACTGTATATAGAGGTGTTATCAGTCATTGTACAGGAGGAGGAGAAGGTGAGCTATGACATCACCTATTAGTAGAGCCTTTGTTATCTACTGTATATAGAGGTAATATCAGTCATTGAACAGGAGAAGGTGAGCTATATCTCCTATTAGTGGAGCCTGTATTATCTACTGTATATAGAGGTGTTACCAGTCATTGAAATGGAGGAGGAGGTGAGCTGTGACATATATTCTGAATGATGGATCCTGTGTTATTTACTGTATATAGAGGTGCTATCAGTCATTGAACAGGAGGAGGAGGGCCATCACCTCTCTACTGTAAACACTAGATGCATCTTTCACAATGTGTGATATCACAGCTCTCCTCCTCCTGTACAATGACTGATGGCACCTCTATATACAGTAAACACAGGCTCCATCTTTCAGAATAGATATCATAGCTCACCTCCTCCATTTCAATGACTGGTAACACCTCTATATACAGTAGATAACACAGGCTTCACTAATAGGTGTTTCCAGTCATTGTACAGGAGGAGAAGGTGAGCTGTGACCACCTATGGTGTATGGTGGATCTTGTGATATTTACTGTATGTAGAGGTGTTATCAGTAATTGTACAGGAGGAAGTGAGCTGTGACATCACCTATTGTGATTGGTGAATCCTGTGTTATCTACTGTTTACATAGGTGTGACCATTCATAGTACAGGAGGGGAGGAGGTGAACTGTGATTTTGCTGTATATAAATGTCTTACCAATCATTGTAATCCTGTCTGTGACGATAATGAGACTGCTGTAATTTGATCTGGACAGAATCTAAAGCATGGGTCTAGTATCAGGCCTGGTGATTGTGTAAAAATCTCCAGATTTGATTTTTTTTTCTATAGACTATATGGAAAATTGTACAAAGAAAAAGAAAATCTGAACTTCTATAAAGGTGATTTAGGCAATAGGTCACTTTCTGACAATATTTTGTGTAAGGTGTTAACCATTAACTCCACTTTTCTGGAAGCGACTCTGAAAATAGAATCCTGATTACACTGTGATTATGCAATGTGGCCGCACTTTGTTTTGGCTGATGGCTTCGCAGAGAAGCTGCCACCGGGCGCGACAGGCCGTGACTGACAGCGCTGTGTTTAACCCTGCAGGGGACGGGCTGAGATGTTACACCTGTCTGTTCCCAACCCTCTCCCCAATGGACTGTATTAAATTCCCGGTGAAATGTCCTCCCAAAGAAAGATGCCTCTACTCTACAGCCTCCGGCAAAACAAGTAAGTGTCGCCCTCTGGTGGTCCGTGTGGGCATTACAACTCACGTTTTTTCTGATAAAAGTGACGGCATTTGTTTTTCCCCCCCCATTTAAGAATGGTCTCTACAACAATTTACAAATTAATACAAGATTTAGAACCCAAATCGTGTCTGTCCTCTATTACTCCTCCTGCAAATGACAACTAGGTTGTACCAGTCCTATCTAAGCATCCTCAATCTGTCAGCACTGATTGGACAGGGTCAAACGGTGCAGAGAGATACCGCCAAAGTGGTAACTATGTATTCACACATTTCCAGGAGGAGTATCAGAGGAACCGTCAAAAAGAACCACAGATCGCCCTCTTGTGGTGAGTATTGGGATTGCAGCATTGAAACCTCTGTACAGTGATGCTCCTTTTTCTCCCACAGAAAACTTTCCATTTATCTTACATGAGATGAGCTGCGCGGTGAACAGTCTGTGCGGGATCAGCGGGGAGAAGAGCACGCTGGGCGTCAACGTCACCTATCACAACGTCTGCTGCGACACCGACCTCTGCAACTCTGGCATGGTGTCCACATCATCACTTAGCATCGCCCTGATACCGGCCCTACTACTGCTCCTCCTGTCCTAACCCCGTTATGTGAGGGTCGGAGCACTGCACCCGCTTTTCTACATTTAAAGTGCATATATGATGCATTTAAATGTTATTATTCCATATGGAGTGTAATAATTTAATAGGAATAGAAATGTGACAAGTATGCCGTTAATCAATAAAGAGGATACGATAGAAAAATCCCCTTTAAATAAAAAGATTTACAATGGCCAAATTTAAAAAAGTAAGATCCTGGTATTTTTTTTTTTTTTTTTACTCTCTGCAACCACCACTAGAGGGAGCTGTTTGTACATAGATGTACACATACTGTACATAAAGAGCTCCCCCTGGTGGCAGCAGCCTGTAGCTGCTAGGACAATGTCACCAAAGCAGTTCCATTGGTAAGAGGTATGTAGGGGAAAGAGGTATGAAATGCGAGACCTGTGACTGCCCTGGGGGGTGTAAAGCGATGCCGAGGCAAAGACAAAACTAGATATGCAATAATAGCTTTACATGCTAAAGTGAACCCCGCTACATCTGTGCAATGTTTGTATACTGAAGTGTAATACATATATATATATGTGTATATATACACACACATATATACACACATACATATTATATAAACATATGTGAAAGAATATTATATATATATATATATATATATATATATATATATATATATATATATATATATATATATATATATATATATATATATATATATATATATTATATATATATATATATATTATTACACACACACACACGGTGGTCCAAAAGTAGGGGGACAGTATGTGTAATAGGGTTATCAAGCATGGTGTAAAGTGAAACTGACTCAGTTGCCCTTGGCAACCAATCAGATTCCACCTTTCATTCTTCACAGACTCTTTGGAAAATGAAAGGTGGAATCTGATTGGTTGCTTCGGGCAGCTGAGTCAGTTTCACTTTACACCATGTTTGATAACCCTATTACACATACTGTCCACCTACTTTTGGACCACCGTGTGTGTGTGTGTGTGTGTGTGTGTGTGTGTGTGTGTGTGTGTGTGTGTGTGTGTGTGTGTGTGCGCGCGCGCATTATATATATATTATACACACACACACACACACACACACACACACACACACACACACACACACCTCACTAGACGGTTCCTGGCAGGTATATGTAGCGTGCAGCAGCATGTTCGCCGGCTTCTGCTAGAGAACGATTTCTCTATATGTGATTTACAACCTCAAAGCCTCCTCTGCCAAAGAGTAACTCCACCCAAAATCCAGAAATCACCCCATTACCTCATATTGTTGGAGCTCAAGAAATGGGAGCATTTGTAGACCAAGATGTTCACAACCTGATTATAAAGAAAAGTCTCCCAGGCTCACATGAATATTAGCCTTTACTTACTAGGTCTATGACTTTTACCATGTTTTGCATAAGTATTCACCCCTTTCCCACTATTAAGAAACCATAAAGTGCTCCAGATGAATGATAAAGAGAATGTGCAGTGACTGTCCTGTCTGCCCGATCTGTCATAGGGGCTGGAGAGAGGCTGCAGCGTGCCGTGAGGTCAGATATGGCGGAGGTGAGAGTCGCTGCAGCGTGCCGTGATGTCAGATATAGCAGAGGGGAGAGGCTGCAGCGTGCAGTGATGTCATATATGGCGGAGGGGAGAGAGGCTGAAGCGTGCCGTCAGATATGGCGGAGGTGAGATGCTGCAGCATGCAGTGATGTCAGATATAGCGGAGGTGAAAGAGGCTGCAGCGTGCTGTGATGTCAGATATGGCGTAGGTGAGAGAGGCTGCAGCGTGCCGTGATTTCATATATGGCGGAGGGGAGAGAGGCTGCAGCGTGCCGTGATTTCATATATGGCGGAGGGGAGAGAGGCTGCAGCGTGCCGTGATTTCATATATGGCGGAGGGGAGAGAGGCTGCAGCGTGCCGTGATTTCATATATGGCGGAGGGGAGAGATGCTGCAGCGTGCCGTGATTTCATATATGGCGGAGGGGAGAGAGGCTGCAGCGTGCCGTGATTTCATATATGGCGGAGGTGAGAGGGGCTGCAGCGTGCCGTGATTTCATATATGGCGGAGGGGAGAGAGGCTGCAGCGTGCCGTCAGATATGGCAGAGGAGAGACACACGGCCTAAACCCATAAAAAAAAGAAGATATCTCAATTTTTAATCTGGATCACGAATCAGAAATCACCCATATTTGTTTTTTTCCCTCTACACTTATACAAAAATCAAACATGGACGTGTGAATAGAGTCCTAAGGTCCTGCCCAGAGGCAGAGTCTGGTATTACCCTATTGAACTAAATCAATTCAGGCTGCAATACCAGACCAAGCCTCTAGACAAGAGTGGTGCTGTTTTGGAGAAACTCTTAAATCACCACTACCCCTTTGGCCTTTGTATGGAAACAGTCAGCAAGGAACCCAAGTGTATTTTTTAGCTTTTTTTTTTTTAACCCAGTCGCATATACATAGAGACCACTCCAACGTAGGGTTTTTCAGGTTGGTTTTTTAATATAAATGTGAATATTCAGGCTGATTTGTTTTATAATATTAAATATACAACTTCTATGTTGGGTTTATAAAGTGAGAATGAGTCCTAGCCAAACTATTGTAATAAACACAAAGTTAGACTCTAGGGGGCGACATTGTCATCTGCGAATCAAAAGGTCAGCATCTGCTATTAGAGGGCTAGGTTGGGGGGGGAGGGGGTCGGGTGTGTTAATAAAAAAAAACAAAAAAGGCGCCTTAACATTAGAAATATACAAAAAGTCTATAAATGGCAGGTTTTGTGCCCAGTGATCAGATCCTCGAGGGCCTCCGTGTCGTCAGACGGGGGCAATAGCTAAGTGGAATTGCGGTGAACTGGAAAAAGAGGTTCTCCACCTATAATGACACCCTTCTGGGGTCAGATATGGGATTACTTTTACAGAACTACATGACATTCTTTGGAGCATAAGTGATTACACCCTGCAGACCTGTTCTATTGAAGGGTTTCGTTAGGTAAAAAACAGAAACTTAAAGGGGTTCTCCATTTTAGATGAACCATTTTTGGTGCCTCTAATAAGATGATCATAGAGTTTTCCACTGCTGGCACCACCAGTGATCGCTGCTGGAACCTGGCAGGAAGTGTTCATCTTCCCTACAGCACTCCCACAGGAGAAATGAGGTATTACACCATAAAATATAAGAGTGGAGTTGTCTGATCCTCCACACACTCAGAAGTTGTTAGTTGATAAATAAGGAGCCTTAAATGCCCAAAATCCCCTCCTTTAAAGTAATTGACCCACAATTATCTGAAGGAAAGGTCATAAAGATGATGCTCCTGGGGCTCCAACTTCTAGGATCCTTAACACTAGAAGTCCCAGAGAGGGGTCATTTAACATTTCTACCATTGAAACCCTATGGAGCTCGAAATTCCTGGGACTTCTTAAAGGAACAAATTACTGGGAGTCCCAAAATCCATTGTGTAAATGAGCATGTGCAACTAATAGGCGTGGTGGCCGCACATGCTCACATGCTTCCTTCACACAACTGGACTTTTGGGCTTTTTGTTCCCAGGGTCGGTCGGATCCTCAAAGATCATACATGAATGTTTATTGGACAACCCTTCTAAGTATTAACAAAAAAGTCTAAAATGGACAACCCCCTTTAACTGTTTAGGGGAAGGGGTGGGGCCCAAAAAAAATAGGACAAGCAGCCAGAGAGGAGAACTTTATATCAGAAAATATACATTTGGGGTCCCCTATATAATTTTGGTCCCTCGTCCTCATCATATTTACAGCTGGAGGGTATTACCAGGCACTTGTGACGGACATGGTTGACCTCAGTATATCATCCCATAGTCCTTTTATAGATTTTTTTTTCTGCCCATAAGGACTATTGTATAATTATAGAAAGAGGTAGCGAGAATTGTATATTGTGATTGTCTGAGCCCATCTAGCGGAATGTTGGCATTCATTAGAAAAACATTATCGGACTACAAACGGTTAATAGGAACTGTCCCAAGGTCAAAAGTGATCCGTTTTTGGTCTTGTTTTATTCCCTCTGCTCCCCGTACAATCCATTTTTTTCTTTTTTTAAATGCGCCATATGGTTCTAGAAATATGGATCATCTTATTTGGTACTAAAATGTAGGGATCGTCATTAAGGAGGCGTGGCTCACTGGATAATTATATAGAGCATCTAAAGACACGCCCCTGAGGATCCTGTTAGCAACGCCTCCAAGGATCCTGTGAGCCACACCCACTTGTAAAAACCAACAAAGTTAGTGCTAAAGAAAGGTCCATCATGCCTGTGGAAACGTATGGCAATTTAAAAAACAAAAAAAAAAAAAACAAACCCAAAATATACAGTATATTTAAAAAAAAAAAAAAAAAAATCAGGGGAACAGCGGAAACAAAATAGAAACAAAATTGGCTAATTTTGACCTAGTGACAGGTCCTCTTTAAAGGCACAGCAGAAAATATCTCCTTTCTCTACAGAATACAGATAGTCCTAAAAGAGAGGCACAGGAAATTTACCCTATACACTGCCACCTAGAGGCAGCCTATGGGAACTGCACTGGTTCATTTCTATTATAACAGTGCCCTCAGTTAGATGAGGAGGTTTTTAGATTTATTAAAAGGGGTTCTCCACTACTAAGACAACCCATTTTGATTCCAAATGTTTCCCCCAGGTAAAAAAAATAATAGACTATACTCACCTCCCGTACCAGCGCCTTTCTAGTGGTGTCCGGGATTGCGGTGCCGGGGGCTCGTGACGTCACACGAGCCCCACGTCCAATCAGCACTAGCTTCCTTCTACCCGCCTTCCGACCAATCAACAGGAAGTAAGCGCAGCTGCTGCACTCACTTCCTGTTGATTAACTCATTTAGTCGGAAGGCGGGAAGAAGGAAGCCGGAGCCGATTGGACGCAGGGCTTGTGTGACATCCCAATCCCAGACACCACTAGAAGGGCGCTGGTACAGTATGTGAGCATCGTCTTTATTATTTTAAATGGGGAAACGTGTGGAATCAAAAGGGGTTGTTCTAGTAGTGGACAACTCCTTTAAGTGGTAATTGGACGGGCCAATCAATGCTCTGTCCTCCTTAAAGGAACATAAGATTTTTTTGTTTTCTTTTTATCACAATGAGTTTAAATAGGAGGAGTTCCTCTTTCTCTTCAGGGGTCTTGTTACTTCAGGGGTCTGGCCACCTGGGCGTATGCAAGTTCAATTTCAACTTTGGCCGGGCACGTGCTAACAAATTCTTCCCGCTTGTAGGCGTTTGTCAGATAGCGATGGATTCCACTGAACTCTTCTGGGATCTTAAAGCCTCGATACTTCTCACAGACCACCTGCAGAAACAAAAAAATATATAGCTCAAAAGGTGAGATTTTAGGTTCCTGCAGGCAGAGGGGGGCAAGGAGGTCCCCTTTCAAAGGACCTGCAGGGGCAGGGAGGTCCCCTTTCAAAAGGACCTGCAGGGGCAGGGAGGTCCCCTTTCAAAAGGACCTGCAGGGGCAGGGAGGTCCCCTTTCAAAAGGACCTGCAGGGGCAGGGAGGTCCCCTTTCAAAGGACCTGCAGGGGCAGGGAGGTCCCCTTTCAAAGGACCTGCAGGGGCAGGGAGGTCCCCTTTCAAAGGACCTGCAGGGGCAGGGAGGTCCCCTTTCAAAAGGACCTGCAGGGGCAGGGAGGTCCCCTTTCAAAGGACCTGCAGGGGCAGGGAGGTCCCCTTTCAAAGGACCTGCAGGGGCAGGGAGGTCCCCTTTCAAAGGACCTGCAGGGGCAGGGAGGTCCCCTTTCAAAGGACCTGCAGGGGCAGGGAGGTCCCCTTTCAAAGGACCTGCAGGGGCAGGGAGGTCCCCTTTCAAAGGACCTGCAGGGGCAGGGAGGTCCCATTTCAAAGGACCTGCAGGGGCAGGGAGGTCCCATTTCAAGGTCCTGCAGGCAGAGAGGGAGCGACAGGTGAGTTTTCAGGGACCTGCAGGCAGAGAGGGGTTGAGAAGACATTTTTTGGGATAAGAGACAAATTTCACAACAATTGGCAAGAAGTGGAGGAGGAGGGGGATGGAGCTGCATTTTTTTTTTATCTCTGCTGCTGCTTACTGTGATTGTAGGACAAGCTAAATCATATTTAAGTCCATTCTCATGGATGTTTTTTTACTTTTTGTCCGCTTTTAGCTTTGTTCTGCTAGGATGTCCCTATTCTCAGTGACTTTACTTTAGCCGTATGGTAGTCTAAGCTAAAAAAAAAAAGGGTATCAGACATTTTGAAACAAACCATTTATTGTAAAGTGCACACTGCAGCCCTCACTTCCATGCTTTATACTGCAGCTCCTCTTCCCTAGGTCCATATCAGAAGACCATCCTGGAAGATGCCTCTCACCTGTACTATGTGCAGCTTTGGGAGAAGGTTGCAGTCCGCTAGCGTCAGCTCGTCTCCATCCAGAAACTTGCGGTGAGACACTGTCTCGTCCTCGGCGCTGTTCTCATCGATTTCTTCCGGGAGGGGAGCGTTCAGGTAACTGTCCAGAATCTTTAGAGCCTTCAGGAGGCCTTTCTCCAGAGCTGTGGAACAGAGGAGCCAGACAAATAAGTGGCGTATACAGAGAATTGAGTAAAATCAGTCATTTACTGACACTAGGATACTATATAGTCAGTAACTAGAGACTGTTCTCAGTCTGTTGTCACCCCTCATGCTTTACACTGCAGCTCTGCTTATTTTTCACAAAGACTTTGCAGGCCAAAGCCTTGTGTTTCTTCTTGATCTTTCTGTAAGAGAGGAAACTCCCTGGAGCTAGATATGACTTCATACACGACACAAACCGCGGAAATAGTGTGCAGTCAGCGAGTGTCGGCGGAGGGAGGAAGCTGTGGTGGTGACTGATAGTGACGAGGCCTCCAGACTGCTAGAATACAAGCCAAAAACTGAAGCCAGGTCCACAATTAACGCCTTAATATATAAAGGAGACCATTTATTATGGATCTCATTTATAATGGCTGCAGGAGAGACGGGAATACAGCCTGGAAGCCACAGCACAAGGCCGAAACTACAGTGTCCGTCCAGATCCCACTACACACCGGAGTCACACGACCGCCATCCCAGCCTCCACTGGTGCCAGCGACGAGATCCCACAGCTCTAATGGACCCCAATGCTGGGAGGAACTGGATTCAGCGCTATTTTACCCTGCCACTGGGGCTGCTATGGCATTTTATTATTTTTTGGAGTACACAGCATTCAGAATTATTGTTATTAATAATTGCAAAACTATGAAAAAAAACCCCACATATATAAAAAGGTAATTAAAAAACATTGACTGTATATATATATTTACATATATACACACATACATACCGTACATACACACATACATACATACATACATACATACATATATATATATATGTATTTGTATATATTACACACACTGGCATATATTACACTTTTTTCATACAACTACAGGGAGTGTAAAATATATATATTGTAGTATAATATATGCTAGTGTATGAAATATAATATATTTTAAAATGTATGCACTAACGTATTACATTATATAAAATTATATATTTAATTTTACACACTCCTTGTAGTTGCATGAAAAAAAAAAAAAGTGTAATTATGCTAGTGTATAAATATATACAGTAGCATAAGTACACTATTTTTTCATGCACCTACAAAGTGTAATATATATATATATATATATATATATATATATATATATATATATATATATATATATATATATATATATATATATATATATATATATATATATATATATATATATATATATATATATATTAGTATGCACCAACATATTACACCAATATATATTTTATATAGTGTAATATATGTTAGTGTATAAATTATATATACTGTATATATCCTATATAAATTTATACACTAACATATCACACTATATAAAATGTGTGTATAAATTATATTATATAATTTATACACACATTTTATATAGTGTGATATGTTAGTGTATAAATTTATATAGGATATATACAGTATATATAATTTATACACTAACATATATTACACTATATAAAATATACTATATATATATACATACATATATATATATATATATATATATATATATATATATATATATATATATATATATATATTTTACATTACACACACAGTCATATGAAAAAGTTTGGGCACCCCTATTAATGTTAACCTTTTTTCCTTATAACAATTTGGGTTTTTGCAGCAACTATTTCAGTTTCATATATCTAATAACTGATGGACTGAGTAATATTTCTCGATTGAAATTAGGTTTATTGTACTAACAGAAAATGTGCAATCCGCATTTAATCAAAATTTGACCGGTGCAAAAGTATGGGCACCCTTATCAATTTCTTGATTTGAACACTCCAAACTACTTTTTACTGACCTGACTTACTAAAGCACTACATTGGTTTTGTAACCTCATTGAGCTTTGAACTTTATAGATCTGAAAACAAAGATTATTCAACATAGTAGTTCAGGGGAAGGTACAAAGAGTTGTCTCAGAGATTTTAACTGTCAGTTTCCACTGTGAGGAACATAGTAAGGAAATGGAAGAACACAGGTACAGTTCTTGTTAAGCCCAGAAGTGGCAGGCCAAGAAAAATATCAGAAAGGCAGAGAAGAAGAATGGTGAGAACAGTCAAGGACAATCCACAGACCACCTCCAAAGACCTGCAGCATCATCTTGCTGCAGATGGTGTCAATGTGCATCGGTCAACAATACAGCACACGTTGCACAAGGAGAAGCTGTATGGGAGAGTGATGCAAAAGAAGCAGTTTCTGCAAGAAGACACAAACAGAGTCGCCTGAGGTATGCACAAGCACATTTGGACAAGCCAGTTACATTTAGGAAGAAGGTCCTGTGGACTGATGAAACAAAGATTGAGTTGTTTGGTCATACAAAAAGGCGTTATGCATGGAGGCAAAAAAACACGGCATTCCAAGAAAAGCACTTGCTACCCACAGTAAAATTTGGTGGAGGTTCCATCATGCTTTAGGGCTGTGTGGCCAATGCCGGCACCAGGAATCTTGTGAAAGTTGAGGGTCGCATGGATTCAACTCAGTATCAGCAGATTCTTGACAATAATGTGAAAGAATCAGTGACGAAGTTGAAGTTACGCAGGGGATGGATATTTCAGCAAGACAATGATCCAAAACACCGCTCCAAATCTATGCAGAGAAACAACTACAATGTTATGGAATGGTCATCCCAGCCCCCAGACCTTGATAGCATTGAAGATCTGTGGGATGATTTGAAGCGGCTGTCCATGCTCGGCGACCATCAAACTTAACTGAACTGGAATTGTTTTGTAAACAGGAATGGTCAAATCTACCTTCATCCAGGATCCAGGAACTCAAAAGCTACAGAAAGCCACTAGAGGCTGTTATTTTTGCAAAAGGAGGATCTACAAAATATTAATGTCACTTTTATGTTGAGGTGCCCATACTTTTGCACCGGTCAAATTTTGTTTAAATGCGGATTGCACATTTTCTGTTAGTACAATAAACCTCATTTCAATCCAGAAATATTACTCAGTCCATCAGTTATTAGATATATGACACTGAAATAGCAAAAACCCAAATTGTTATAAAGAAAAAAGGTTAACATTAATAGGGGTGCCCAAACTTTTTCATATGACTGTATACACACACACATATATATTTTATATAGTGTGATATATGTTAGTGTATAAATTCATATATAATATATACAGTATATAATTTATACACTAATATATTACACTATATAATATATATTATATTCATACACACATATATACACTAGCATATATTACACCTACAAGGAGTGTGTGAAAAAAAAAATAAATTATATAATATATTATTATATATAATACATACATACATTATATATATATATATATATATATATATATATATATATATATATATATATATATATATATATATATATATATATATATATATATATATATATATATAGTTAGGTCCAGAAATATTTGGACAGCGACACAAGTTTTGTTATTTTAGCTGTTTACAAAAACATGTTCAGAAATACAATTATATATATAATATGGGCTGAAAGTGCACACTCCCAGCTGCAATATGAGAGTTTTCACATCCAAATCGGAGAAAGGGTTTAGGAATCATAGCTCTGTAATGCATAGCCTCCTCTTTTTCAAGGGACCAAAAGTAATTGGACAAGGGACTCTAAGGGCTGCAATTAACTCTGAAGGCGTCTCCCTCGTTAACCTGTAATCAATGAAGTAGTTAAAAGGTCTGGGGTTGATTACAGGTGTGTGGTTTTGCATTTGGAAGCGGTTGCTGTGACCAGACAACATGCGGTCTAAGGAACTCTCAATTGAGGTGAAGCAGAACATCCTGAGGCTGAAAAAAAAGAAAAAATCCATCAGAGAGATAGCAGACATGCTTGGAGTAGCAAAATCAACAGTCGGGTACATTCTGAGAAAAAAGGAATTGACTGGTGAGCTTGGAAACTCAAAAAGGCCTGGGCGTCCACGGATGACAACAGTGGTGGATGATTGCCGCATACTTTCTTTGGTGAAGAAGAACCCGTTCACAACATCAACTGAAGTCCAGAACACTCTCAGTGAAGTAGGTGTATCTGTCTCTAAGTCAACAGTAAAGAGAAGACTCCATGAAAGTAAATACAAAGGGTTCACATCTAGATGCAAACCATTCATCAATTCCAAAAATAGACAGGCCAGAGTTAAAATTTGCTGAAAAACACCTCATGAAGCCAGCTCAGTTCTGGAAAAGTATTCTATGGACAGATGAGACAAAGATCAACCTGTACCAGAATGATGGGAAGAAAAAAGTTTGGAGAAGAAAGGGAACGGCACATGATCCAAGGCACACCACATCCTCTGTAAAACATGGTGGAGGCAACGTGATGGCATGGGCATGCATGGCTTTCAATGGCACTGGGTCACTTGTGTTTATTGATGACATAACAGCAGACAAGAGTAGCCGGATGAATTCTGAAGTGTACCGGGATATACTTTCAGCCCAGATTCAGCCAAATGCCGCAAAGTTGATCGGACGGCGCTTCATAGTACAGATGGACAATGACCCCAAGCATACAGCCAAAGCTACCCAGGAGTTCATGAGTGCAAAAAAGTGGAACATTCTGCAATGGCCAAGTCAATCACCAGATCTTAACCCAATTGAGCATGCATTTCACTTGCTCAAATCCAGACTTAAGACGGAAAGATCCACAAACAAGCAAGATCTGAAGGCTGCGGCTGTAAAGGCCTGGCAAAGCATTAAGAAGGAGGAAACCCAGCGTTTGGTGATGTCCATGGGTTCCAGACTTAAGGCAGTGATTGCCTCCAAAGGATTCGCAACAAAATATTGAAAATAAAAATATTTTGTTTGGGTTTGGTTTATTTGTCCAATTACTTTTGACCTCCTAAAATGTGGAGTGTTTGTAAAGAAATGTGACAATTCCTACAATTTCTATCAGATATTTTTGTTCAAACCTTCAAATTAAACGTTACAATCTGCACTTGAATTCTGTTGTAGAGGTTTCATTTCAAATCCAATGTGGTGGCATGCAGAGCCCAACTCGCCAAAATTGTGTCACTGTCCAAAGATTTCTGGACCTAAGTGTGTGTGTGTGTGTGTGTGTGTGTGTGTGTGTGTGTGTGTGTGTGTGTGTATTATATACACACACACACACACACATATATATATATATATTATATATATTTGTTTGTTTTTACACACACACTCCTTATAGTTGCATGAAAAAAAGAAAAAAACAAAACAAAAACAGTGTAATATATGCTAGTGTATTAGTGTGTGCTTGTAATATAATTTATATAGCTGTCCCTGTAGTTGCATGACTAGAGTGTGCGCTCCCATAAGTGTTTGTGTCCATACTTCACGTTGATGTGGTCTATTCTCAGCATTACAGGATGTGTGGAGATGGGACTCATGTAATTAAATCACCTACGTCCCGGGGAGGATAACGTTCCCTCCAGGGCAGGAGCTGCCGCTATGGATTTGCAGGATATTAGATGCAGATCACCAGTGCCTGCGGCTTCCAGGATTTTGCACTTACCTTGGTTCTGATTGGGGTTGGGATTCTTGATGTAGGCGGAGAATTTGGCAAAGACATCAAGTCCAGCGGTGTTCGATTCTGGGCATTTGGCAGCCAACTTTGGGTATCTGAACAAAAGATGTACAGTAGGTCAGATGGAAATTCCAGGCGGCAGGGCTGAGGGAGCGCGGCCTAGTTTTCTTCTGTACTCCATTATGTCCTGTCCACTCAACCGGTCACAAAATTAATCAGTAATGGCCAAAGTGTCCTCTAGTTCTGTATAAGAAGTAGAACACCTTCCTGGGCAGCACTAGGCTGGAATTCACACTATTTTTCATAGACCTGTATGGGCATTATTGAAGTCAGTGGCTTCTTGTAGACGTCTATAGGCTCAATTCACTTAAGTGCTGAAGCCGAGAATCCATAGACCTCAGTGGAACCCATAGAAGCTGAACATGCACAAATAGTAGCAGAGCGCTGCTCAGGAAGGAAAGCGTCCGCCCGGTAGGTTTTCCACACTATTGGGAGAGCACTTCACCTTAAGCCCCAGAAAAAAATTCTCTCTCTTTCTCAAAATGCACAATAATTGTAAAATTAAAAATAAATTACAAACTACTTTTCTTTTTTTCCCTTTTTCAAAAAGGGACGAATTTAATAGGACAACTTGGGGAATAGGAGAACACGTAAAAAAAATTAAAATATATATATATATATATATATATATATATATATATATATATATATATATATATATATATATATATATATATATATATATATATATATATATATATATATATATATATATATATATATATATATATATATATATATATATATATATTAGTGCTTTGTGCTTTTTTTTCTCGCGAATCACAAGCATGGCCGCTCTTTGCCAAAGCTTAGGAAGAGCCAGTCCTATTCCCATCAACTACCACAGTACAGCAGCAACAGCAGGAATAGAAGCGGATTGCTGTCCGCAGGCTCATGGTTGCTTACAGGTATCTATTGGGCAAACAAGCAGACACCCAATGTCTACATCATTGAGTGTATAACTGTACCAATCTTTTACAAATAATCCAACCCTAGCCACAGGAGGAACAGACACCTCCATCCTGGGTAAAACATCCAGATTTATACTGCAGAGCTGCGTTCACTATTCTGCTGGTGCAGTCACTGTATACATACATTACATTACTGATCCTGTACTGATCCTGAGTTACATCCTGTATTATTCTCCAGAGCTGCACTCACTATTCTGCAGTTTGTGACTGAACAGAGTCAGTAAGCTTGCTGATGTACACAGTCTGAACAGCTGAGCTCCTGTAATACAGGGGATACTTTTCACTATAAAGTGCTCAATGTAGAGAATAATCATAGACGTTCTATGCAGACAACACCGAATCTGGTGGAAATGCTGGAGAATTTCAGCTATGAAGCCTCAAGAACTATGAATGCAGCTCTGGGGTATAATATCTTCTAAGAATGCAGATTTCTTTTAGATGTAAACCAGAACATGAAGGTGACTGTACATGTATCTGGACAACTTTTGAAAATTGGCATCGGGTAGAGGCTGAATGTGGTGGACCCTGTTATGGTGGTGTGACCCTGTTATGGTGGTGTGGCCCTGCTATGGTGCGGCCTGCTATGGTGCGGCCTGCTATGGTGCGGCCTGCTATGGTGCGGCCTGCTATGGTGCGGCCTGCTATGGTGCGGCCTGCTATGGTGGGGCATGTTAGCGCTTTCATAGCTTCACCACACGCGGTCTCCACTGACTCTGTCCTGCCTCCGCATGGCGCCAGGGTCTAAGGTTTCAGCGAGGTCGGTGAGATTTGCGAAGATTTTTTGGTAGGTATCATTTTTTCGGGTGGGTTGGCAGGTATGGATATTACCAAGACCTTAAGAAAGTCATTTGCGCCATACGAGCCACACACACACATACTTAGGGGGGGCCAGGGTCTCCTCCAGGAATTCTTCTATCTTATTGGTGTCTGTTCGGACCTCTCCTTGAAACAGCAGGAAAGGCGGCTGGGCTCCGGGCGCGATACACGTCAGGATTTCTAGCTTCCTAAGAAATAAAAAGGGAAAATTAAAATCATACCGAGAGCATTGGACGAGTGCAATAATATCACTGTGCACCTCGCACGGGCAGCGAAACCTGTAAAACCGGATCTTTGGACGGTAAGGTATAATTTATACAACAGGTTGTAAAAATATCATTGGCAAAACAAAGAAGCTGCACAGTATACCGTAATGGCGGATAGATGAGGGGCGTACTGCCCACCTAACAGGATAGGGGTATCCGACTTCTTGTCTTTCTGCATTCCTACCAATATACCTTTTACCCATCGCTTTGGACATGGTTATGCTTAGCCCTACCCCTTTTGCAACCCTGTTCTTGGATTGTCCCAGCAAAACAGGGAACTGTTGACAAGTATGTATTCTGTAACAGATGAATGATGAAATTCATACAAGTGCATAGTCACCTGTCTATTAATTATGCATAAAAGGAAAAGGCATAGCTCCATTAGCCCATGATAGAGGTGCCACCTGAGACCCCTAGATGCCACCTGTGAGATCTCCCCTAGATAGAGATGCCACCTGAGAGACCTTCCATATTCTCCCCTAGATAGAGATGCCACCTGAGAGACCTTCCATATTCTCCCCTAGATAGAGATACCACCTGAGAGATCTCCCCTACTCTCCCATAGATAGAGATGCCACCTGACAGACCTTCCATATTCTCCCCTAGATAGAGATGCCACCTGAGAGACCTCCCCTATTCTCCCCTAGATAGAGATGCCACCTGAGAGACCTCCCCTATTCTCCCCTAGATAGAGATGCCACCTGAGAGACCTCCCCTATTCTCCCCTAGATAGAGATGCCACCTGACAGACCTTCCATATTCTCCCCTAGATAAAGATGCTACCTGTAAGATCTCCCCTATTCTCCCATTGATAGAGATGCCACCTGTGAGATCTCCCCTATTCTCCCACTGATAGAGATGCCACCTGTGAGATCTCCCCTATTCTCCCATTGATAGAGATGCCACCTGGGAGATCTCCCCTATTCTCCCATAGATTGAGATGCCACCTGTGAGATCTCCCCTATTCTCCCATTGATAGAGATGCCACCTGGGAGAGCTCCCCTATTCTCCCATTGATAGAGATGCCACCTGTGAGATCTCTCCTGTTCTCCCATTGATAGAGATGCCACCTGGGAGACCTTCCCTGCTCTCCTGGAAGAGTAGTGGACAATGGTGGTCACGTTCCTACCCCTGAAGACACCAGTCGCATCGATGTATTGTCACGTTATGTAATATGAATAATGCCTTATCTTCTGTAAATACTGTGTCATGTGAGGCGTAATGTACTGTATTGTGATGTAGAGTGTGATAAGCCTTGGTAATGTGAGATGTAATGTTGATGGAGTAATGTATAGTATTTATATTACAATATGTTGTAAGGACGTTCTTCCCAGCAACAGACATCAGGGACAGAAATAGTTAAGTGTTGGGACTAGCCCACCCTGGGAGGGATCAGTTGACAGGGAAAGTGACGATCCATTGTAGAAGAGTCCATGAAGGCCGGGTAAATGAATGTGACAGATAGTCGGTCAGTCATGAAGGTTGCATACAATGGGTGGTTTTTGGCAACAGAGCAAAGGGGACAGATAGGCAAGACAGCGTGAATCTCAAGAGTGGCTGGAGACGCAGGGTCTGAACAGCGTTGTAGCTTGAGACCGACCCTCGAATGGAGTGGCCCAGAAGATAGAAACTTGAGGACGGAACCCTAACATCCAGGCTCCTAAACCATCATGGTACCGGGTGACTTCTACTGGTGGAGGACTCTTGTGGGTAGGCCCCTTAACCGTCAAAGTACCGGGGTAACCTCAACTGGCGTGAGTGTAGTCATCAGATGTAGAGGTATCCCACTAGAAATTCGGGAATGCAAAGCTTTACTAGGTCACCATGGGAACCCTAATTAGACTGGACATACGACTGCAGGAAGGGAAAGTGATTGTCATGGTGGTGTCAAGCTAGGTACGGGGAAGTACCAAGTGAGCGGCGAAAGGGACCCCCTGTGTCTAGGGAAAGGGGAGATGGTGACTCCTGACCAAACCTACCGCTGGTCCCTGGGGTCCCTCACCGCCGTAAATAGGTTCCACACCCATGCACCGAGCCAGTTATCTAACCCTAGGTAATCCCTAATGTTGCAACCTAAATACTGAATGGATGGGATGAGCTCTTTGTCAACCCCACTAAACGCTAAAGGAAGACACAGGGGAAAGTACATGAACTACTTATTTCACAGATAGGATTTCAGGAATGATACTACAGATGAGAGCAAGCCACCTGCTTGCAACCAGAGCTAGAATGAACTGAATAATATCACCAACACAAGTCCAGTCAAGAAGGGGGTATTTAAGCACCAAGAGAATGCTGATGATCAGCAGCTGGGTGTCCTGCTGGGTCCAAAAGGGGGAAGAGATCAAAATATAGCAGGAAAGCTACCTATTACAATGAATACTAACAGCAGGAATAAGAGAGAGTCAGGGAGAATTTTGAACCAGCGAAACGCTGTGACCTTCTACGGCCAGAAACCACATGACTGTCACCCGTGACAGGTGTGTGCTGTAACGCTGGACTGGGTTGCACTGGGATTCACCGGCCCAGTTAGATCCAACACAACCCAGTGCTGGAAGATATGTGCTTGATGCCTGGAAAGTAAATGTTGAGAACAACAATGAACAGTCCAGTAAAGAGTTGTGGTTTATAGTGAACAGTTGATCTCCTTGTGTGCGTGAGTCATCATCCGGTCCTGGCCAGCCGACACTAGCAGTATGTGGCCTGCAGGGGTTCCCAGCCCGCACAGCCGAAGTCCACACACCCAGCTAGGACCAGACATTTCATGTAGCGAGCTGAGACGTCCGGAGTCAGCGTCACCGGCTATGACTACCACCACAAGGCCCCACTCTACACTCCCATCGATAGAGGTGCCACCTGTGAGACCTTCTGGATTCTACCATAGTCAGAAGCGCAAATTCTATTTCTTCATCGAATTTTGCAAACCGGGTGTGGAAAGGAAAACAGCAGCCGTGCCAAAATGTTTTCAGTGAATGAATGAATGAATGGATGGCTAATGGCAGGCAGCCACCGTGTAATCGGGGCGAGGGCAGAGCCAGGGGTGACTCACGGCAGCGTCTCACCACATACAGCACGACTCCGGGACCTGGTCCGCTCACTGCACTCATTTCTGTTATTATTGCTTTCAGGCACCTTGACAGCTTATAAAAGTGCAGCGCTATAAAAGGATGTAAAGGTCAGCCTTTTAAAGGGTTTTTACTCGTCGCCGAGCTGGTGATGTCGGGTCTGGGATGTCACGGGTGGCCCTGCCCGGTTTTGTGGCCAGGAGGCGTACAATAAAAAGGGGGGGGGGGTGAAGGATGATGGAATGGTAGATTGTGTCGTGACGCCGCTGTGGGTGATGTCCTCTGGGGCTGTTGGTGTCGAAGCAAAGATGCTTCTGTTCCCGACAGATGGAGCGGGCCCCGGGGAGGATGAGGAGGGTTGTAGTGATGGCCGTTGGCGCCACAGCACGGGGCAACGGCAATGAGAGGCAGAGTCAGCTGCTGCTGTTCCAGGTCTTTTTACTCACAGTTCAAGTGCTGCCTCAGGGTGAGGGTCTCTGCAGTGTTGGGCTCCAGCCGATCCCGGCTAAGTTAGAGGCAGACACCAGTATTTGAAAAGGTCCCTTCCTAAGGGTTGCCCCTGTGGAAGTCAGGAACCCGGGCTGAGCTTCTCGCACCAAGCCACAGGCCCCGTGAAGAAGAAAGAAGGAAGATGGTGGTGTCGTGTTGCCAGAACTGAAGTCCCAACTTGACAAAAGTTTGTGTAAGAGTTGCTCCTACTTCTACCCCAAGTGGTGCCCACCCCCCAGATGGTTGTGCTAGTGACCGAGAAAGTCCCAAGTATCGGGATGGCCACCCCACTGTCTACCCTAATCCAATCCCCAGTGAGAAGGTACCTAAGCTGTATGTAAGGTGAAATGAGGAAACACCGGTGATAATCCCCCTCCTTACCCGAGATGAATACTGCACCTTAAGTGAGGTGCAGTACCCTATGGTGACTGAAGCCTCAGCGGCGCCACACTTCCATGAGCCTCTACAGTTCCTCCTGGCACTCCTTTTATTTTCTCATTATTTCACCCCTGGTAGAAGCCTGGGTTGCTAAAAATTAACAGCAGAACTCCTTTGTGGATCCCTGGTGTATCTTGTGTTGTGCCCTCAATACAAACACCTGAGTGGTACTTGTGGTACCAAACCAGGAGGGGGCTCCTAACCCACATGTGGAATAGAAAGGTCACAAGACCCTATATTAGCAACATATTGTGGAGGTGCCACTTCTGCTGGTTCAGGGAAGCTGGGCACAACAAAGTCAGTGATTCCCTTAGGCTTCAGTGGTCGTCTCTCTACTTCTTGGTTGAATGGGATTGCCAAACAGTCAATGGTCATTCTTGTATTTCCAGCTAGAGAGTGTTGGGCAAAAAGATTCACCCCTGGCGTTCAGTCCGGTGCTGCATGGTAGCCGGATCAGGGCAGTCTTTACATCTACGGATGGCATCATGGGTTCCTCAAGTGGTGCTGACTGCAGAAGTGAAGACTGCCCTCGTCCAGATGCTATCGAGGACCGTACTGGACGTCAGACCAAAGAAGCTTTTGGGTCATCTCTACCGACACAACCAGTTCTCCTCCCCACAACCAGATAGGAAGGTCTGGGAAAGGCCGTAAATGTGTGAAGTTGGGTCCACCTCGGTCCCCAAACGTTTTTAATTAGGTACCAACAGTTCCTCACCTTTTCATATCGACAGTGGTGACATTGAAGGTGACTCCTTTCAACCAGAGGACCATGAAGAGACGCTGGGAAAAGGGACAATTTCCAATGGTCTGTCCATCAGAGCCCGCCTGGATGGGAAAAAGAAAAATTTGGAGTTTATAAACAGTTGGAAACATGGAGAACCCTGCTCTACGTTACACATTAACAATAACCCGGTTGTGCAAGAGAGGAACAGAGAAAGCAGCAAGGAAGGAGGCGAAACGGAGGAACTGAGCCAGAGAAAGAGCAATAACGAGAAATAATGAAAAATGAGGAATGTGCGGCTGAGAAGTGCAAGGTGGTGGCTAAGGTGTCAGGAGGTATCCATGGAGGAGGGTGCGGGTGACGTGGAGGAGTAGGTGAGCCCCAGTCCTGTCTCCATTACTTGGCACGTCCATCCTAGTGAATTCCTGAGTTTTAAAGGGTCACACCCATGTCTTACCAGGCTGGAACGGAGCAGACAGTGTGTTTGCTATAAGCAATAGCAGAAGAACTAATGTTGGATGAAGCACAGCAAGCAGAGATGGGAAGGCGAAGTCAGAAAATTGAAGGGGTAAGTTCTTGGCAGAAGAGGATGCAGAAAAAAAAAATAAACAATGGCGAAAAACCTAGAGGAAGGTATGATTGCGATGGGCGCAGAGTTTCTGTACATATTGCTGTCAAGAAGGATGCAAAATAAAAAGGAGCAATCATGCAAAAAGGGGTTTACATGGGACTGCGGATAAGTCTACGTCATTCATAATCGATGCACAAAACAATCAGCGAGACTGATAACACGGCCGCTATGTTGTCTGGTTCATCAGTAATAGACAAGTTTTTCCTTACAAAATACAATTTATACCCATCACCAAGATGTCTCATACAGTGCATACATCCGTAGAGCCAACATCGTCTGCGGAAAGGACTTGGTCTTCTCCAAACACTTGACCACCAATGGACGCAAAAATGCATGGCTCATACAGCGATACCAGGGAGAGTTTGGAATTGGTGAGGGTTAAAAGAGAGGGGCTGGACAGCTCGAATGTGTGGTGGGGTTATAAAAGACAGAAATATCCTCTTTTTAGAATGAAGCACAGTAAAGGAGGCGGCAACCTGTCATGGGACGTGTAGACCAGGTAATGAGTGGATAGATGGGCGCACAATCATGGTCCGTTTAATGAAAAGTTGCAGCTGATCACCGGAGTGCAACCACTATCGATCTGATATGGATCACTGATACATTCAATATCAGAAGTATGGAAAACCCACTCAAGAAGAAAAATAAATACGCAGGCAAAAATCTATTCCAGTGCGCTGTAGAAATATTTGACGTGTCCGGTCAATAATCTCCTAGAGAGGAATGAAGCTATTTTCAGCCGGACACACCCGTGTAAAATTACTGGATTAGGTTCAGTAACGCGATATGCAAGGGCGACCTAATAGGACCAAACCCGTCACGGGATTATCTCTGACCCTATACAGCTGAGCCAGGGGCATGAGATGGGAAAATTAATGGTGTTAAACCAGTAATTCAGGCGTAAAGGAGCCCATACACTGTTAATAGCCATCAGCTCATTTGTCGGACAGCTATTGTACCCAATCTCCCACGCACGCTCAGTTTACATGAGCGTGCATCTGTTCTCAATGAGGGGAGTAAACCAATGCCAGACTCTCATGGCGAAGGCTGTTCTTCCATAAGAGCAAGAGGATTGGGCAGTGAAGTTAATATGCCTGATCTTTTTTTTCCCTCCACCTCAGCATCATCAATTAGTGGAAAGTTGGAAGCCCCCCCCTACAAACATTAGTGAATGTATCCTCCTGTAACATACCATTCATGATTACTGAGGTGTGACCACTGCGGGAGAGGAGTAGCCTGTTCTGCAAACGTGGTATTGGAGATCTGCCATGTAATATTTTACTAAATGACACACATAATGGGCTTTTAAGAGAATACAGTACCATCTAAAATGGAATTATGGCTCCAGGGCATAGAAACCGAAAAAATGCCTTATTAACTGTTTAATAGGCAAAAATAAGTAGTCTACGTACAGAAATAGCTGTGAGCAAGAAAGTACACAAGTCACACCCAGACCCTACAAAGCGATGAGGTCATTCAGTAACTCTGAAGTTGGGTGGTGTCCCACCAAATCACCAGGTTCCTCCCAAAGGAAAGGGCAAGTCATGGCTCAAAAATTGTTCTTATAAGGGGCTGGATTATTTATAAGTGCCAGCTCCCTCTCCCACAAGAAGAGAATTAGTATTACACCTTTCCTGTCTAAAGCTGGAATCCGAGCCAAGAGTACCTCCTTGTATAGAGAGGAAAGGAAATATGATCTTTACTTCTAATACTGTGGAGAATATCAAGACTGTGAGATCATTGTGGGTATCGAATCATCACAGAAGGACCACGATAGTGATAGAGTTAGAATTTAATAAATGTATGGTAGATATATCAAAGTAAATGTCTTGTTGGCTGTAAAGGTCAACAAAGTTGTCATCTGAGAGAAGTGGTAATGAAGGAGAGGGGGTCATGAGGGAGTCTACCATGAGGGAGTCTACCATGAGGGAGTCTACCATGAGGGAGTCTACCATGAGGGAGTCTACCATGAGGGAGTCTACCATGAGGGAGTCTACCATGAGGGAGTCTACCATGAGGGAGTCTACCATGAGGGAGTCTACCATGAGGGAGTCTACCATGGCACAGGTCAACAGAAATGTCACTTGTAAAAAAGTGAACATCCTGTTGGCTGCCAAGATCAACAAAGTCGTCTTCATCTGAGAGAAGTGGTAATGAAGGAGAAGGAGTCATGATGGAGTGTACCAAGGAGGGAGCATACTATGGAGGAGCCTACTGTAGCTCTGGTCAACAAAAAAGGTCTATTGTCCCAAGACTTTACCAGTAGAAATTAACCATGGAGGAGCCTGCCATAGAGGAGCCTATCATGGAGGAGCCTACCATGGAGGAGCCTACCATAATAATGGGCGACATTCAATTTCTTACTTTGAACTTTTGACATTGGTTGGATCCAAATCTTCCTATGGTAGTCGAAAAAGGTGCCCACAAACAGTTAAAGGATTAAAAAAAAAACACCAAAAAAAACAGAGGACACAAAAAGTTGTCCTGACAGAAATATTACACTGACAGAAACACGTCCAGGAGTATTAACCAAGAGATATCGTAACCAATACCACACGCTGTCCTCTCCAGGTCACAGGAGCGAGGCTATAGGACAAGGTTCTGTCAGTGTAATGTCCTCTAATGCTCCTTTTTTTTTTTTTTCTTCATACTGACATTTTCTTCATTTTTGTTTCTATTCCCGGAAAATCCCATTTAAGGAACAGCGAAAAGTCTGTTGGTTCTTCAAAACAGCATCTGTTTGTTAACGTTTGCCAAAAGCCACAGACCGATAAGACATGGGATTAGTCAGACTGAAACTGCCATGAAAAGTGCTCCGGTGTTCTCCACGAGACCCGCTAGCCGGCTCCACTTATCTCTCAAAGAAAAAATAAAACAAAATGAATTAGGCAATCGAATTCCAGTTGCCCCATCTTTATCTCTCCTCACATAACCTATCGGGAGGAGGTGAGCAATGGAGGCAGATCTCACCCAAATGGTCAGGTTCAGCTGACGTAATCTATGGTGCATGAGTTGGAGGGGAGATGACTTAATGATCTGTCATGGTCAATAGGTCACTAATTTGAGGACCATGGCTTTCTGCTAATAATTCTGCACACTCACTCAAGACACATCTAGTTCTTGTAATACATGTGGATTTGATCAATGACTTCTCCATCTGGCCAACAATACACAGCATTGACGGCCAGTGGAGGAAAGGGAGGGGGGGCAGCATAGTAAAATCCTTGCGTTATGCTCGAGCAATAGACAATCAGGTCAGGAAACGGACAGCAGACAGGAAGATGAGCGCCACATCACCCCACATAACACCTCTAATTGTGGAGAATACTGGTAGGTCAAAGGGATGTCCTCGAAACGTGGCCGGAACCAAGTGGGAGTGAACACGATCTGAGCATTATTTTATCAGAAGGCAAATGAATGAGGGTAAATTGTAATACCAGCCACAAACTTGGTGCAATTTCTGGGAAAACTCCTTAATAATACTTAGACTGCTTGGCCCCCAAAATCCACTTTATGTGAAAGTGGAAAGAGTAAAGTGACAGCTAAAGAGCCTGAAGTTGGTCCGAGTGTGTGGCCCGGACGGAGCAGCAAGGTTGGCAGACGGTGGTGACCGTCTGCAGGAGTGGCCTATCGGAGTTTGCCGTAAGACCGTGGACGGGCGGTAGCCCGGCGGTACCGGACCGGTACACAAGGAGAAGCCAGCACCATTGGCAGGGGCTTTTCGGACCCCGGCAAGGCTAGGAGTCGCCGTGAAGTTGCCGAATCCATTAGTGAATGGGACCTCCGGGTTTCCAAACAGTCAAGTCCCGACAGAAGGCAACCGTCCAACCGTGAAGGGGAGACACCGCCACTGCCAAGGGTAACCGTTTCCCAGGGCCAGCGCCTGCGGGCAAAAGGGGCTCCTCCGGCCCACATCCAGGTCGGGGAGCGGGTTACCGGTGGGAACCCATCGGAATCAACATAGAACATAGGTGCAGGGAGAGACAGTCATCACTAACCTGCAGGGAACAACAACACCGCAGCCGTCCGAGGGACCCGTCCATCCAGCCGCTTGTTTTACCGTGAACTGTGTCATCATCATTGGGCTGAGTGAGTACCTCCGTGCTGTGCGGCACAGCGCTGCCCCTGCGACCCTGCACCTCACCAGGCCCCGCAACCCGCCTGCCATCCACTCTTACCCCATCACCGGGCCCCGGGACAACCAACCCCCTACCCACGGAGGGGAGAAATAACAACAAAGCTGCTCCCTGTCACCGCTCCCGGGATCCCCGTCCAGAGCAGCGGTGGTGTCCACACAATCACCACAGCCGTGGGTGGCGTCACGGACAATATCCCCAAAACCAAACCACCCCTTTTCACTCACGGGCGAGGAGCGCCGCTCGAGTCCCCGGGATCCGGCCCATCGCTCGAGCCACCGAGCAGCAGCAGCCGCAGAGCAGCGGCAGCCGGACCCGAGCAGTGGGAGAGCGCAGCGTCCCCTCCTCCGCCCGCGACAGGTACAACGAGGTACCCCTGGAACCAAGGCACTGACGGGGCGCAGGGCCCTAGGTTAGGTGAAGGCTTCAAGCTGTGACATACCTGCACAGTGAGGGGAACTTCAGGGACCTCCCTGACCCAAGAATCTGGGGGCACCAGCAGTAACGATTGAGCGAGGGACCGGAACAGAACACCGACCCGACAGGGTTCACACTGCCCGCTGTACGGACCAGAGCCTGACGACCAACAGCAAGAAAGCCCCAGACTCTCCAAGCTACGGGATTCCACAAAACAACAGAGAGGTGCAGGGAAAATAAGCCATCAGGGAACCACACCAGCACTGGGACTACAGGGACCAGGGGTCTGAACCAGCCGTCCAACGACACCATCTGCTGAGAGTAAAGTCCTAGTTGCACTGCATTCCCGTCGTGTGGTCTCAGTTCTTTCCACGCAGCACCCAATCATCTACACCCGGGGGCTCAGCCCTAATTGCAGAGGGCCCAACATCTCAGCTGCCATCACCACCAGCCCCAGTCGCCATAGACTGTGCCGCGGCAGCTCCAACTACTTACCCACAACCCGCACTCTTTCAACTTCCCTGTAAATATACCCCTTTTAAAAGCTACCCCCAGGGTCATGGAACCGGACAACGGCCACAGCACACCCATGACTCAGTATCCCCATACATATACGGACCGGGACAGAGTACCCCATAGCCCTGGGGCGGCACACAATGTGTGAGGTTATTGAGGTATGCTGGGGTCAATAAGCAAAGACACCAACGGAGAAGGGGGTAAAGCACAATTTGGCTTTAAAAAGCAATCGCAGCTGGGGGCCAGCGGTTTCTAAAACAGCCCTTGAAAAAGAAGTAAAGAAAAGAAAGATATGTATATGTTGCTCCAGGAATAAAATCTGTAATTCGTGATTCCGCAGGAAATTAAGGATAATGTGCAAAGAAGATATAGGAAATTAAAAATAATCCAGGCGTAGATTTGAGGAGCGGCCCTTCCCCAATGTGATAATATTCTGAGAACCGATGATGATCAGTAAACATACGAGCACGACAGCAGCGACGTTACTGTGTCAACACAGGGAGCGTTCTGTCGCCCAGGGGCCTCCGCCAGCCGCACCGCAGGTCACAAGTGGAAAACTCAAGATCTCAAGAGCCGACAAAAGGAATGTAAAAGAAAAGGATCCCCACGCCCGTCTCATACACACGTGCACAATGGCCGCCTTGAAGTGTCCCCAAAGAGATTGCCCGGACCGACCCAGTTACCCAATCTCCATTATTTTCATTATTTCTCCCTGATTTTACTAGTCTGCAAATCTTTAAAAAATAGCCACATTTTTAAGCCAGTAAAACCACAAGTAAAAAAAAAAATAAAAAATAAAAAAAAAAAATAAAAAAAAAAAAACACACACACACACATCGGGTGCTGTTGTGTGGCTTTCTACAATGGCAGCAGCATGTCAGCTACATAAACGGAGGAACCCCCCCCCCCCCCAAAACTGACTCCCTGTCCCCCACCAGATCCGTGGGCGCCGCACAGGCCTCCCTCTCCCCCACCAGATCCGTGGGCGCCGCACAGGCCTCCCTCTCCCCCACCAGATCCGTGGGCGCCGCACAGGCCTTCCTCTCCCCCACCAGATCCGTGGGCGCCGCACAGGCCTCCCTCTCCCCCAACAGATCCGTGGGCGCCGCACAGGCCTCCCTCTCCCCCAACAGATCCGTGGGCGCCGCCCGCACAGGCCTTCCTCTCCCCCAACAGATCCATGGGCGCCGCACAGGCCTCCCTCTCCCCCAACAGATCCGTGGGCGCCGCACAGGCCTCCCTCTCCCCCAACAGATCCGTGGGCGCCGCACAGGCCTTCCCTGCATATATGTTGCCGCTACAAAGGCCTATATGTGAGTGTGCCACTCCTGCAGCGGTCGAACCGCTCGGATCCGGGGGTTGCTGTGGCTCGAGGGTCTCCGGACCCGGGGGCTCACGGCCACTTCAAATGTAAAGGGGGTATTTACAGGGGATAAGAGTTCGTGACGCCACACGTGGTTTGCGGTAAGGGGAGTACCGCCGCTGCCAATGGGAATACCCAGTGGAGATGGAGTGGGGCAGCCAGATGACGTTACCCTCCACGGGTGGAGGAGGCCCGGGACTCTGGATGATGGATGTGTAGGGGAGCGTGGTGCAGATTGGAAGCAGGGGAGGACAGCGTACTCACTCAGGCAGTGTTGGTGGTGGTGGTGCGACCACAAAGCAGACTCTGACACAAAGGTAAACCAAGTCTCTGGGTGCCGCTGCCACTTCAGGGAGTCCGCTCCCATTGGTATTTGCAGATAGTCTATACCTTGCCTCCATGCACTGTATTTTAGATGTTCTGAGTGGCCCCTCTTTGAAGCTGTCGGGGACCCGCTCCCCACTGTTAAGTAGGGAAGCTGTGCTATCGATGGCTGACACTTGGGATTTCAGTGGGCCGCATAAGCTGGAAAGCCCTATCCCCCTCGTTGTGTTGATGCCTTCGATCTCTGACCTCTTGGGGAAAGTTCATAAAGAGACTATCCTCCACAGGTTAATTATCAGGTTGCGTGAAGCTACTCCTTGAGCTAGGGTCCAGTACCCCGCCATGCTCGGTACCGGTTCGATTACTAGGTACTCCGATGCCGACCGTTCCCCAAAACTAAGCCTGGCACCTTTCTTAAATACCCTGCGACCGAGTCTCCGACTCCTTCGGTCCCAGACTACCGTCCACGACCTAGCCTAATGTCCCCAGGGAGCTCCAACTCCCAGCTCCTCACTCTTTGGGAGCTACTACTGCACTAACTAAGCTTTTTCATTTTCTTGGATTCTAAGCTTTGCTCTGCACTTCCTCTCTCTGACTTCCTCCCTCCCATCAGTCTGCCTGACCCCTAGGCGAGTGGCCCTGTTCCAGCTAGACCACCCACTGGCGAGCCTGACAGGGTGTGGTGTGAGGTGTGACTAGGATTTGCTGATGGAGCAATACCAAAAGGTTAGGATCCCAGAACCATGAGGGGTTGAGTCCTGCACCAGAAGAGAAAGAAGTGAAGTACCCTGTGACAACCTGACTAGTTCAGGGGAGTCACATGAGCGCTGCAATGGCATTGCCTAAAGGGGGCTTTCCACGCTGCGACGTCGCTAGCGTTCGCACCCGCCCCCGTCGTTTGTGCATCACGGGCAAATCGCTGCCCGTGGCGGACAAACTCGCTAGTACCAGTCACACGTACTTACCTTCCCAACGACGTCGCTGTGGCCGGCGAACAGTCTCTTTTCTAAGGGGGCGGTTCGTGCGGCGTCACAGCGACGTCACACGGCAGGCATCCAATAGAAGCGGAGGGGCGGAGAGCAGCCACATGAAAGTCACGCCCACCTCATTGCCGAAGGACGCAGGTACAATGTTAGTCGTTCCTGGGGTGTCACACGTAGCGATGTGTGCTGCCTCAGGAACAACGATAACCTGCGTCGTAAACGAGCAACGACATTTGGGAAATGGACGACGTGTCAACTATCAACGATTTGGTGAGTATTTTGCATCGTTAGCGGTCACTCGTACGTGTCACACGCAACGGCGTTGCTAACGAGGCCGGTTGTGTGTCACGGATTCCGTGACCCCCAACGACATCTCGTTAGCGATGTCATTGCGTGTAAAGCGGCCTTTAGATACATGCTGGCCACCGCAGGCCTACCCAGATAAATAGGTATGGGCGCCACCAAAAATGCTTTGCGAAAGGCTTTCCAGATTACACATGGCAAGATCTGATCCATTTCATCTCCTGTAGTAATTCGGATAAATCACAAGGTGACCAGAAGCCACATGTGGAGCCTCTACAAGTGGAGGTTCTGCTTTTCCAGGAGAAAAGATCCCTGGCATTTATCAAAGGACAGTATAGGCCCATAGAAGGCTGCATGCAGCATATTATGGATCACAATCTCACATATACAGAAAACCATTAGTGAGCAGTTCACTCCCAACACACGGAGCAATGTGCTTCCGAAAATTTGACAGAAATTGCTCTGCTACCTACAGTAACACAACACCCGAGCCGTTCTCAGACAACAACCCCTATGATATTGTACAGAATTATGCAGCGTTTACACATGACTGGATGCAAAAATGTCAGACATGGGGGAAACGCCGCCTGTGTATAAGAGGACTGGATGAATTTTACACAGACATCTCCAGAAACAACATATTCTGCAATTATTTTTTTCCCTTCCGTTAGGAGATGACCGAGTGGCCAAAACCACCAAGCATGAGCTGTTGAGTCAAAGGGAGTATCCATATTTCCAACACTTTCCACTCCAAAAAAAAAAAAAAAAAAAATTAAAATAAAAGAGGTTATTAGAGTTCATCAGATGCAAGCCATGGATTCTCATCTTTTAGTAGTGAAGAGCGGCTACGAGGACTCGCCGTGGAGGACTCTTCCTATAGTGCCTGTTCTTATGAATGGACATTATGTAATGCTTTATTTCTCCTGTGGAGGCAATTCATACTGACAGTGTCGCGAGCGTAGGAGGGGACGCTGCGCTCTCCCACTGCTCGGGTCCGACTGCTGCTGCTGCTCGGTGGCTCGAGTGATGGGCCGGATCCCGGGGACTGGAGCGGCGTTCCTCGCCAGTGAGTGAAAGGGGGTGGTTTGCTTTAGGGATATTGTCTGTGACGCCACCCACGGTTGTGGTGAGATTGGTGACAACACCGCTGCTCTGGACGGGGATGCCGGAAGCGATGACAGGGAGCAGCTTGGATGTTGGTTCTCCCCTCCGTAGGTAGGGGGGGGGGGGGTTGTCCCGGGGCCCGGTGAGGTGGGTAGGGATGGTTGGCAGGCGGGTTACAGGGCCTGGTGAGGTGCAGGGTCGCGGGGGCAGCGCTGTGCCGCACGGCACGGTGGTACTCACTCAGCCAGTAACGAACACACAGTCTCCGGTAAAACAAACGGCTGGATGGACGGGTCCCACAGACGGCTGCAGTGTTTCTCCTCCCGGCAGGTTGATGGTGACTGCCTTTCCCTGCACCTGTGTAGTGTGTACGGTTCCAATGGGTTCCCACCGGTAACCCGCTCCTTAGCTTGGATGGGTGCTGAAGGAGCCCCTTTTTCCCGCAGGCTCTGGCCCTAGGAACTGTAGCCTTGGCGGTGACTGTTTCCCTCTAACGGTTGGACTGTTGCCTTCTATCGGGACTTGGCTGCTAGGAAACCCCGGAGGTTCCCTTCGCTAACGGATTTGACAGTTTCAGCGGCGACTCCCAGCCTTGTCGGGGTCCGTAGGCCCTGCCGGTTGGTGCTGGCTTCTCTTTGCGTACCGGTCCGGTACCGCCGGGCCACCGCCCGTCCACGGTTCTTACGGCTAGCTCCAATAGGCCTCTCCTGCAGACGGTCACTACTGTCCACCAACCTTGCTGTTCCGTCCGGGCCACACACCCGGACCACTTTCTGTCTGCTCCTTTACCACTTCACTCCTCTCACTTCCAAACTAATCTGCTCTGCGTTTCCCACCTCCAGGACTGTGAACTCCTCGGTGGGCGGGACCAACCACCTGGCCCACCCCCTGGTGTGAACATCAGCCCCTGGAGGGAGGCAACAAGGATTTTTGCTTGATTTAGGTGTGCCTGACCGGGGTGTGGGGTGTGGGGTGTGTTGGTGTAGTACCTGTGACGTCCTGGCTTGTCCGGGGCGCCACAACAGGACCCCGGGCAGCATGAATCAGACACTGACTCCCACATTACAAACATCTATGCTTCACTCTAAAAAGCTGCAACGTTTCGGAGAATATAGAGCCAGAAACGAGGATCAGTCCCCACAGACTTCTCCCCGGCCGGTTTGATTGACAGGTCTGTTCCATGTACACAAAAAGAGATCTGTCTGTGCCCCCCTGTGTAAGCAGCCGGGCTGCTCGGATCAGGATCCGCGGTGGCTCGAGGGGGACTCTGGACCCAGGGGTCGTGCGGCCACTCGAAATAAAAGGGGGTGGGGGGGTGGGATGTGTGACGCCCTGGCAAAACCAGGTAGTCACAGATGACTGTACCCCCTACCAAGGGTAGAGGAATCGCCTCCTCCTTGGGAATTTACACCACACACACACACACACACACACACACACACACACACGGGAACACCACCCACAAATCCTATTCGCCCCCCCATGACACACAGGACACACCAGTGGGCGGGACCAGGCAGATGGGAACGTCCACCTAGGGGTCTTGAGGTGACACTGGGAGGGAACCAGTTAGTTAAGCTTTGAGTAGAGTCTGGAGCAGTTTGGAGTTGAGAGTGGACTCGGTGACAGAAGCTGAAGTACAGTATGGTCAGGGTTGGAGCCCTTGGACCACGGGAGGACTGACTAGGTGGCAATCAGCTCTGTAGGGCCACAGGAGATGGCGACTCGGTCGCGGGAGACCCAAAGTGGACCGGGGCAGGGTCGTAGCCCGCCGGTACCGACGGAGGGAATCCGGTCCAGAGGCCGTGCACAGGCGGGGTACCTGGACCCTAGGACGAGGCAAGCTTCAAGCCCCTTGTTAATTAACCAGCGGGACAAGGTACCAGGCCTTGTTCCCAAGGAAGGAAGCCCAGATAGAGTAGACCGGCAGCCCAACGCGGGGGACAGGGTGTCCGCCAAGAACCCACTGAAGTCCCACGGGTCAGTGTCTGCGGGCGACGGCTCCCTTTTGCGTCCAAAACAGCAGAGGAGCGGATTACTCCAGTTCGACGCGGGATTAATCCACACACCACAAAAACACGAGTGCAGGAGGAAGGGTCCCTACACTGCCAACCCGGGTGCGGGACCAGCACACCCCTCCAGAGGCAACCGGCATCTGGCCTTGGTTTACAATACGGACTTTGTGTGATTTCTTCCTAATCATGAGTACACCGGTGTCATCCGGTCCAACCTGCCGACAGCTCCCATACCCGTGGAGGGGGTACCACCTTGCTGCCCCAACATCATAGGTCCCGGACGCCAGCCCCGAGAGGCAGCGGCGGTGCCACCATCCCATCACCGCAACCCACGGGTGGCGTCACAGACAATCTCCCCTGTAAATACCTTCCTTTTCATTGTGTGCGAGGACAGGCGGTTGCACAAGCCCCGGGGCCGGTCACCACTCGAGCCCAAGACACGATCCCGAATCGGAGCGCCACTCGAGCAGCCCCGGTTGCTGCAGCAGAGGCGGCACCCGTCCCCGACAGATGTATTTACAGGGGATTGTATGGTTAAAGTTCGTGACGCCACCCACGGTGTGTGGTAAGGTGGAGTACCACCACTGCTGTTGGGAGCACCCGGTGGCAATGGAATGGCAGCCAGGTGTTCAACCCCTCCGTGGGTAGGGGGATGCCCCGGGGCACTGCGTACTCAGTCCAATAACGCTGACACCGACAACTTGTAAACTGAAATTCTGAGCACCGCTGCAGCAGGGAGGGAGCACGCCTGGATCCCATGCCCGTTGGTGTTGCTTGTTAGCCTGTGACCTTTTCCTTGGCACCTTTCTACTGATTGGCCCCTGTAGTGCAGAACTAGTTGGGTCCCGCTCACCCGTATGGCTAACTGAGTGAGCTAGCTCTCAGGGTTCATGCTTGGGATTTTCTGGACTGTATAGTGGGAAAGTCCTATCCCCCTCGTTGCGCTAGTACCCAGATTTTGGAGTGGGTGGACAACGAATCTTGAAGACTCCGTCCTCGTAGGGTGAATTACCAAGACGCTTAAAGCTACTTCCCGGCCTAGGGTCCACGTACCCCGTCGTACCCTGGCCCCTGCCTGGAGATGGCACAAGGCCGCCGGCTGCCCTTCTCGGCAGTTCCGTGCCCCTTGTCACGATCCCCTGCGACCGGGGTTCCAGCTCCTACCAGGCCCAGACCAACATCTGCCACCTAGTAGTCTCAAGGAGCCCTGCTCCCCAACCTCTCTACTTGAGAGTCTCGTCACAACTGACCGCTCCTGACCCTCTCTAACCAACCCCCCAAGTGGGCAGCCCTATTCCCTTCAGGCTACCCATTGGTGTGTTTGGTGGGTGTGGTGCAGAATGTTCCTAGGATTTTGATTAGCTTGTTCTTAACACCACCAAAGGTCAGGGACCCATAACCAAGGAGGAGATGGATACTGTGCAGAACGGCAGATTACACAATACCCTGTGACGACCTGATAGGCCAGGGCGTCACATGTCAATCATGCAGAGCCTGAGAGGCCAAGACATGCCCTGGTGACTTGTCTTCTTAGTCACATTGTTTCTGACTCCTCTTTTCAATTATGGGCAAAGTCAATAAAAATAGAATAGCTGGGCACCACTGCTGTGTGTGCTCAATTACTCACGGTAACTGATGTTTTTCTGCTAAAGGTGTCCATATATTTTAGGGTCTTAAGCTGAGGAACTCTATGCACCACCAGGGTTTGCCTACAACAACATATTACAAAAGGTATAGTCTCTAAGGGTAAAAAAAAATAAAATACTCAAACCATCTAGGACGTTACAGCAGTCAAAGTGAGAAATGATGAGGGCATGTGTAAGCCCCTTTTGATTGGGCACAAGTTATCGAATACAAGGACTGAACTCCACCTGAATGGCGATACAGTCACTACGGAGGAATTTATGACAAGGGATGCAGCTTCTTTATCAAGAATAGAAAGTGCACAATAATAACGTCACGGGAAGGCTATGAGTCAGTCTGAAGTGTAATAATGTCACAATGAGTAGTTTCATGGTAGAGCCTTTAAAGGACAATTTCAGAACATCTCAGTAGACTTGGGGTCACCTTAAAGGCATTCTGAGGTAATGTTATAGGGCAGAGAAAGTGGTCCTGGCATCCATTAGTAAGGTGACTGGACGCCTTACATAGGTAGCACAATGCAGACTAGAGAACGGCAGCCTCCATTTCGCGCTTCTAACATCCTGACCAGGAGAACAAAAATGTCCCAACATATTGGACATTCAGGGTCTGAGTATGGACCGTGATGTCTGGATTTGCTGGGATCGGGCGCAAGTCTCTCGAGTCAAAACTCAACAACCCCATAGGCATATATGAGTCTGCTAAGTTCAGGTTGAAGACCCAGAGCCGGGCCAGACATCTTGGTCCATCCATACTTGGACCATGACTATCAGACATGTGAAACCCACTCAACAAAAAAAAAAAAGAAAAAAATATATACTCAAGATGATCTACCACTACTGTTGGCCAAGTGTTGCCACAATAACCTAAAGATATCCACCTGTGAATCGTCCCTACATAAGGGAAGTGCAAACAACTGAGACACCAAGTGGAGATCGACACTGTCAGACCACGCCGATCTGAGATATTTAAGAAGATGGATGACTATCCCTTTAGGATTATGGCTTTAATCCTGGCTCTAATTTTCCAATGTGTCATCTCCTTTACAATCATTCATTGCAGTCTGGAATTTCTATTTCATGCTTCAGATTTGATTTCGTAGGAGAGTCTCTAAGTACGCGGGGCCCGGCTCCTAGGGGCCTCTGGTGCTCATCAGATTTTGCTGTTGGAAGCCACTAGTCACCCAAAAAAAAAAAATTGTAGGATTACATGCGGGCCTTTGAATGTGTGTCCATACGTGGATGTGTGCCGCCCCCGTGCCAGCAGCCAGCACTGCTCAGATCCGGGCCTTCTGGGGTGGTGGCTCGAGGGTCTCCGGACCCGGGGATCTCGCGGCCACGCCGAACAAAAAAGGGGGACGTAAATGTATGGGCTAGGCCGTATTAAGTTTGTGACGCCACCCACGGTGTGTGGTGAGGTGGGACAACACCACTGCGGTTATGGGGCACCAGGGGGAGATGTTGTAGCAGCTAGATGTTAACCCCTCCGTGGGTAGGGATGGTTACCCCGGGACCCAGTGTCTTGTGCAGGGTATAGCGACGGCAAGGGGGTACTTGATTACTCACAGTCAATGAATCACCGTAGTCTCTGGTAAACCAAGGTGATGGTGGCCGGCGCCGCGGCCGGCTGCATTCGGACCCCCCACCCGGGCTGGTGGTCTCTATCCTTTTCCTCTGCACTGTTTTTGTGTAAGGTGGACTTCCTAGTCTAGAACTCAGGAGTCCGCTCCCAGCTGGATGTGGCCTGAGGAGCTGTGCCCGCAGACGCTGGCCCGTGGGATCTATGGGCTCTGGCGGTGACTTCCTATCCCTATCGGTGGGCTGTTGTCTTCTATGAGGGACTTTGGGTGGGACAGAACCTCTAGTCCTGGCCTCAATCGGTTAATCAATCAGGCCGCTTGTTTCCGGTCCTGGCTTCAGGGTCCGAGTCCCCCCCCCCCCCCTTTGTGCTCCGGTTTCCGGGTCGTTCCCTGTGTCGGTACCGGCGGGCTACAACCCTGTCCCGGTCCACCTCGGTTCTGCCGAGCAGTCTTCCCGTCTCCTGCTGACTGAGACCACCGTCTGCCACCTAGCCAGAGGCACCAAGGCTCCAACCCTGGCACCGTTCAACTTGAACTTCATCTGATGGAGGTACACCTAGCTCCAGCCCACCTCCTCTCAACTTGAACTCCAAACTTAATCTGCTTGTTTTCCTGCCCTGGGCTGTCTAGACCCCCTAGGTGGGCGTGTCCCAACCGCCTGGTCACGCCCACTGGTGTGTCTCTTTCCCTAAGAGGGGGTGACTAGGGTTTCAGGTCGGCTGTGTGTATCCTAGGTGAGGGAAGTGTACCGCCCCACGCTTGGCCGCAGCCGAGCCGCTCGGATCCGGGCTCGTGTGTTGGTGGCTCGAGCGCCTCCGGACCGGGGGTCACGTCGCTCTGCAAGGAGGGCTGGCGCTTTGAAGGGGGGTTTTTAGATTTAAAGTTTGTGACGCCACCCACGAGTTGTGGTGAACATAGGCACCACCGCTGCCGTTAACTAAGCTCCCAGGGACGGTGTTACGCAGCTTGGTGTTGACCCCTCCGTGGGTAGGGGGGGGGTTGATTGTCCCAGGGGGCCCGAGGGAGGTGCTGAGGCCAGGGGATGGGTGCGTGCTGGCGTGTTGGTGCGGCGCAGTGCGCGGCCCGAGGGCACTGCTGTACTCACTATTACAGACACACTGGAGTCTCTGGTAAACCAAACAAGATCGTGGACGGTGCCTGCAGCCAGCTGTGCTTTTCCCCTTTTTCCAGGTTGGTGGTTTCCGCCTTTCTCCTGCACCTCACTTAGCAGAATGGTGACTCCTATGCCTGAGCAACGGTAGTCCGCTCCCCAGCTGTGTGTGCGCCAGTAGAGCCCACTTGCCCGCAGACGCTAGCCTGTGGGATCTCGATGCCTGGGCAATGGCTTTCTATCCCTCTGGTTGGGCTGTTGTGGGTCTTGGGTAGGGAAAGGACCTAGAGTCCAGATCCCAATCAGTGAATTTAACTCGGTCCAGTGGCTTCTGGGCCTCGTACGGGGTCTGAATACCCCCCTGAACTGGTGCTCTGGTTTCCAAGCGGTTCCCCGGTTCGGTACCGGTGGGTCACTACCCTGCCCCGATCCCTTACGGTTCCACCGGCTGTAATCCCAGCTCCTGCAGGCAGCCACCACCGTCTGCCTCCTAGCCAAAGTGCCCGGGATCCAACCCAGGGCACTGGACAGATTTACTCCTCTTAACGTCTCTCCTCCAACTACTCCACACTCCTCTCCGAACTGATCTCTGACTAAAACTGGCTTTTTACTGCCTCAGGGCCTGTGAACTCCTTGGTGGGCGTGCCAACTGCCTGGCTCCGCCCCCCCCGGTGTGGACATCAGAACCTGAGGGAGGTGACTAGGTTTTGTAGTTTGGCTGCTGTTACCTTATTAGGGGGGTTGGTGTTGTGCAAGGGCCTGTCTGTGACTACCTGGCTAGTCCAGGGCATCACAGAAGGTGTTATATGGGGGCCTATTTGTGAGTACCTGGTTTTTGCCAGGGCGTCACAGATGACTCGATCGCATAGGGCAAGAGCAGCCCTAAGACACTAGATCTTACCTCTATGATGTGTTCCAAGTAGACAACCCCTCGTATCATATCCATATCCCATAACATGACATATGGAAAGCTAGGGGCGGACATTCTCATACAGCTTGTCTGGTATCAAATGGCGTAATTCCTGCATGATCTGAGAATCGAGCTCCGTCAAAATTTATGACGAGAACGGTGCTATTCTGGCCATCAATCATGAAACCCCGACAGACGCCATTAAAAAGTAAGAGAGTCCACCCAGCATCGGACGGGTCCAGAACTTGTCATGGCTTTTGTCCATAACAGATACCACGTCAATGACTACAAATACTTATGTGACGCCCTGGACAAAGCCAGGTCGTCACAGGTACTGCAACAACACACCCCCACCCCCAGCAGTTTACAGCAGACATCCCCAGTGAGACCTGATTTCCTCCCTCGGGTTCAGACAGACACACCAGGTGGGCGGAGTCAGGCAGATGGAGACGCCCACCCAGGAGTCTAGCTGGTCTGAGGCAGGAAACAACGGAGTGAAGTCCAGGCAGAGGAAGAGAGAGGAGGTCTGCAGAGAGGCAAACGCAGACTGGGGCCTAGGTTGGAGCCTAGAGCCCTCGTGTAGAGAGTCAGGCAGACGGTAGTGGCCGTCTGCGGGAGTCGGGAAGACAGTCTTGGTGGAACTGTAGGTAGTCGGGGCTGGGCGGTGGCCCACCGGTACCGAACCGGGGAGCCAGCTGGAAACCGGAGCGCAGGAGAAGCGTACACGAAGGTGAAGGAAAGGACTTACACTACCAAGCTGGGGTCAGGGAAAAACAACCGCAGCCATCTGTGGGACCCGTCCATCCAGCCGTTTGTTTTACCGTCGACTTTGCATTCATCATTGGCTGAGTGAGTACCACCACCATCACCAGGTCCCGTAATCCACCTGCTATTCCTCCCTCAGTGGGCCCCGGGACAACCAACCCCCCTACCCACGGAGGGGAAAAAACAACATCTAAGCTGCTTTCTGTCATCGCTCCCGGGATCCCCGTCCAGAGCAGCGGTGGTGTCACAACCTCACCACAACCGTGGGTGGCGTCACGGACAATAAATCCCCAAAACCATTCCCCTTTTCACTCACAGGCGAGGAGCGCCGCTCGAGTCCCCGGATCCGGCCCACCGATCGAGCCACCGAGCAGCAAGCGAAGCAGCAGCAGCACCGGACCCGAGCGTGGTGAGCGCAGCGTCTTCCTCCCCGCCCGCGACACTTACATATCAACCCTTAAAAAGGGAATATCCACCTATGCATGCCATTTTGTCCAAGCTGCTCCCAGTCTCTGTGCCGATTCGTATCATTATATTTGTTGTAGGTTTCTTTTTCAAGTACAGATCTCTAAATCTCTCACTTCCATTCACCATAGTGTTAGGTGTTACAGTTCTGTCTACCTACAGACACCACTAGGGGGAGCTCACAGAAGAAACTGAACTAAAATCTGTCTGCAGTAAGCTCCCTCTAGTGGAGGCTGCAGGAACAACAACTGTGGCTGTGCGAAGGAAGCAAGGGATGTGTATCTGCTATGTCTCCACTGATAATATCAAACTGTAAGACACATGGTTGGCACTTAAGTGCCAACCATGTGTCTTACAGTTTGATATTTTTGTAGAAATAGTAAATGTAACAAGTTAGCCTCTGCTTATGATCAGAGGCCTTAAGTCATCATATGCAGCCATAGCATGAAGGGCACAAGGGGTTGAGGCGGGAGTACAGACCTCGGCCCTGGTATGTGAGCGCGCGCAGGATGTTTATAGAGAGATCTCACTTCCTGCAGGATTCAGGCAGCTGTTCTCACAGGAAGTGGTCCCATATCTCTCACCCCCCTCCACAACGGTCTTGCGCCATTACTCCCTCAATCTATAAACTATGTGTCATTCAAGAACAATTTGCTTCCTTCCTAGGGAACAGAATCATGAGGGAAAAAAAAATAAAAAAATATCAGAATTAAAAAGTTTATTTTTTTGTTGCGAACCAGGGTCAGCAGAGTTACTTGGGTGGCATACTTTCTAATGGCCAGTCCAAAATAATAAAAAAAAAAAAAAAAAATAAATAAAAAATTGTAAACCAGCTTCTGGAGCGGTCAGACAGGCTCCTGTAATGTCCGTCCCTGTAGCTTGTGATCTCCTGAAGGGCTTGTAAGATAATATTTGCTGAAGGGGAGTACTCCCAATACAAACCAGCAGATTCTGAATGTGCAGTATTGGTGGTAACACGAGTCCGAACTCCACGCACAAGGGGCGATACTGAACGTCTCATGTCCATAGGATGTCATGACATGCTGGGAGTTGTAGTTCTTGAAATGGAAGAGCCACAATTTGGAAACCACTGATTGCTGTGCAGACTATAGCCTACAAGTAAGTGTCCAATTTCCCTGCAGCACCTCCACAGGGGAAATGAAGTACTGCATGCTGTTCATTGAACTAAATGGGCCAAGTGGGCAATGTTCATGCCTCCAAAGACCGAGAATCACCTCTGACTAACTGAAGGGGGTCCCAACATTGTTCCTTGTGAAAATACTCACTGAATGAACAAATGAATGAATGAAGCTGCACATCATGAGTTTTCCAAACCACTTAGAAAACTTATACATTGAAAAAAAATGTGAAATCATAAACATGAATGTGAAAGGAGCCTTATATGGCGGCAACCTCCACAGTGAGAAGGGAACCGAGCGGATCACAGGGGCTCGTATTTCCTCTGTAATACGTTTACACATCACCATATAGCTCTTGGATATTGCATGTGGGATTCCGTCATTTAACCCTTGAGCTGTGGGTCTCCAACTGCTGGGAAACTACAAATTCCAGCATGCTTTGTCGTTTGGCCATTGCTACGGTAGTTACGAGCGAGCACTACCATGCTCAAGTGCTCGATACCTGTAATGAGCAGGTAGGATGCGCGGAAAGGCTCAACTCATTTACAGAGTATAATGGAAAACTCTAGGATCTTTCCAGAAAAATTCTCGATTTCCCCATTGATTTCCATTATACTCAGCAACTGAGTTGAGCCTGTCCGAGCGTCTGACTGCTCATTAAGAGTACTGAGCACCCGAGCATGGTAGTGCCTGCTCATCACTAGTTACAAGTACTGAGCCCCCGAGTATGGTAGTGCCCGCTCATCACTAGTTACAAGTACTGAGCACCCGGAGCATGGTAGTGCCCGCTCATCACTAGTTACGAGTACAGAGCACCTGAGCATGGTAGTGCCCGCTCATCACTAGTTACAAGTACTGAGCACCCGAGCATGGTAGTGCCCGCTCATCACTAGTTACAAGTACTGAGCACCCGAGCATGGTAGTGCCTGCTCATCACTAGTTACCAGTACTGAGCACCTGAGCATGGTAGTGCCCGCTCATCACTAGTTACAAGTACTGAGCCCCCGAGTATGGTAGTGCCCGCTCATCACTAGTTACAAGTACTGAGCACCCGGAGCATGGTAGTGCCCGCTCATCACTAGTTACGAGTACAGAGCACCCGAGCATGGTAGTGCCTGCTCATCACTAGTTACAAGTACTGAGCACCCGAGCATGGTAGTGCCCGCTCATCACTAGTTACGAGTACAGAGCACCCGAGCATGGTAGTGCCTGCTCATCACTAGTTACAAGTACTGAGCACCCGGAGCATGGTAGTGCCCGCTCATCACTAGTTACGAGTACTGAGCCCCCGAGTATGGTAGTGCCCGCTCATCACTAGTTACAAGTACTGAGCACCCGGAGCATGGTAGTGCCCACTCATCACTAGTTACGAGTACTGAGCACCCGAGCATGGTAGTGCCCGCTCATCACTAGTTACGAGTACAGAGCACCTGAGCATGGTAGTGCCCGCTCATCACTAGTTACAAGTACCGGACACTCGAGCATGGTAGTGCCCGCTCATCACTAGTTACGAGTACAGAGCACCTGAGCATGGTAGTGCCCGCTCATCACTAGTTACAAGTACCGAGCACCTGAGCATGGTAGTGCTCGATCACTAGTTACGAGTACTGAGCACCCGAGCATGGTAGTGCCCGCTCATCACTAGTTACAAGTACTGAGCACCCGAGCATGGTAGTGCCCGCTCATCACTAGTTACGAGTACCGAGCACCCGAGCATGGTAGTGCCCGCTCATCACTAGTTACGAGTACCGAGCACCCGAGCATGGTAGTGCCCGCTCATCACTAGTTACCAGTACAGAGCACCCGAGCATGGTAGTGCCCGCTCATCACTAGTTACGAGTACCGAGCACCCGAGCATGGTAGTGCCCGCTCATCACTAGTTACCAGTACAGAGCACCCGAGCATGGTAGTGCCCGCTCATCACTAGTTACCAGTACTGAGCACCCGAGCATGGTAGTGCCCGCTCATCACTAGTTACCAGTACCAAGCACCCAAGCATGGCAGTGCCCGCTCATCACTAGGTATGATTACAGAGCACCCAAGCATGGCAGTGCCCGCTCATCACTAGGTATGATTACAGAGCACCCGAGCATGGTAGTGCCTGCTCATCACTAGTTACAAGTACCGAGCACCTGAGCATGGTAGTGCTCGCTCATCACTAGTTACGAGTACTGAGCACCCGAGCATGGTAGTGCTCGCTCATCACTAGTTACGAGTACTGAGCACCCGAGCATGGTAGTGCCCGCTCATCACTAGTTACAAGTACTGAGCACCCGAGCATGGTAGTGCCCGCTCATCACTAGTTACGAGTACCGAGCACCTGAGCATGGTAGTGCCCGCTCATCACTAGTTACGAGTACCGAGCACCTGAGCATGGTAGTGCCTGCTCATCACTAGTCATTAAAAGAAAATTACTCAACATTGGACTCAAGCCAAATAACTAGGGTAAAAAAAAAAAAAAAAAAAAAAAAAAAAGATGGAGAAGTCACTGTCCGCTCTACCACCCCAACAGTTGGTGTGACATCCACCCCCTGTGGTCTATATTATAAGACAGCTCACCATGCAAATTATCTTCCACGGATGAGCAAGTAGCAAAATCCAGACAAGATAGAGTAAATCTGACAGACAAAAAAACATGTTCATCCGACAGCTGTCTCCCGTCTCCCCCGTACACACGAATGCTTGATTTTGCTGAACAATCTATTTTTTAATGGGAAGAGAGGAAGAAAGCTTCTGACGGCAGCTTATCCTCCAAAAAAAAAAACCAAAAAAAACAAAAACACATTGATATTACAGTGGAAGGTCACATACACATCAGATGTCTGGTCGGTCAGGTTGGGCCAATTTTTATCAATTTACCAGGAGGTAAGAGATCATATATAGATAATGACGTGTGGTCTCAATTTTGTTTTTTTAAAACTAACTCCCAGTGTATTAGGAGATGTAGTTTGGCCAAGTTGGAGACCATGAATTCAGAAGATGCTGTAGGTAACATCAAGCTTCCATTTTGAGAAATCTCTTTTCATTCTTGGACCTTCTGACCTATAAACCCTATCCTCCTCCTAAAAATGTAATAAGTAGTGTTGAGCGGACCCGGATCCGCAAAATCCGGATCCGCACGGTTTGAGCGTCCGATCCTAGTCCGACCAGTACCCGGGATTCAGGGTGCACGATCCGGATTTTTCCCTCTCTCTCTCCCCCCCCATTGATTAACATGGCCGCGGATTCCGGATCGGATCTGGACTTCGGCGGCAACCCGATCCGGATCAGCCGGACCCAGATTATGGGCAATCCGCTCAACTCTAGTAATAAGATAGTCAATGGAAAGCAGGTCATACAAGGTTAGAGTCTTGACTGAATTGTACAGGGTCAGACTCTCATCATATCTGGTCTTGGATGAACCACAGATTCTCACCAGATCATTACAATTGGCCTGGGAAGACATTGGCAGAAGTAGTGACTTTGGCCATCAAGTACTATTGATGAAGGCCTAAGCGTTTTATCCAGGAGCATAGCCATTGGACCCAACTTGGGCCTACCCTGTAAATGACCATCTGCCATGATCATAGACATTCCTCGAGCCCATGGACTCCTCTTCTCGTGTCTGCCATCACTAAAGTTCCTTCAGCTGTAGGATCCAATAACACCTGCTATGTTTACATATATGCAATACAACTGTGCTCATCTGCCATCCACATGCTACCATCAGTTTCCACAATGAGAAAGTCTAAACTCAGGTCAAGTTTTTGAAGACTCAAAATGTGATCGAATTGAGCTGGTTTGGGCCTGTCAAGACACTAAAGATCGGATTCCTTTAGGAGCAACCAATAGCCTGTAGGTCTCTTTTTGGGGATATTGACCATCAACAGGCCCGTAGTCTTGAGTTAGGCCGGAGTCACATCGCGAGTCTTGCATCACCCGGCACGGCCTGATGCTGTCCAGACAGGAGCCTCTCAGCTGCATAGAAATACATGCAGCCGACCCGCTCCTGTCAGGACAGCGTGCAGCTGTGCCGAGTGATGCCGATGCGAGACTCAGCGAGTCACTGTCTCTAACCCTGAGCTTGAACCATTTCAAATGCCTCTACTATTGTTTCACACTATTGTTGACATCACCCCCCCCCCCTTCACTACATATATGTATTTCAAGCATTGTTTACAAGATTTCCAGCCAATTCTAGGTTACCTTAAAATGGATAAGACCCCCCCCCCCCTCCTCGAATCCGTAGCTCAGCCCTTTTCAGTTAAATAGAAATGAGCTGCAATACCAAACACAGCCTGTGGACAAGAGTGGCGCTGTGCTTTAACCTTAAAAGGTAGGGTTTAAAGTAAATCATAAGCGGCAAATGGGTAATAATAGCATTCTATCCAGTTTCTATGCCCTTTATGGACAGATATATTGTCTTTCTGAAAATGTTATTAAATTGTTGCACAAACCATGAAATCTAGCCATGACAGCAGCTTAGTGTACTAGGCCATTCGACCTGACCTGCAGGCCCTTACCGGACAGAAAAAAGGTGCACTCAGCCTTTCCATTATTTACCACCATCTCCCATCCCCCTCTACTAACAACCTGAACCTGTTACTCTACACAGAGCTCCTACAATCACCGGAAGAACAGACTGCGCCATATACTGATTTTTTTTTTCTTTTTATCATGTTTTTGGTTATATTTTACATACAAGGGAAACCATTTGCAAGTCTGTTTGCATTTTACTGGAGCTGTAGGACATGCACTAGAATGTATAAAATAATAATAATAATAATAATAATAATAATAATAATAATAATAAAAGAATAGAAGCACAAAAAAACCCAATAATGGTTTTGGTTTAGATTACCAAAACCCACAGAAAAAAAAAAAAATTATATAAAATTATATTTATTTTTTTGTGGGTTTTCGTAATCTAAAGCAAAACCATTATTGGCATTTTTGTGCTTTTATCATTTATTATTATTATTATTAAATGATAAAAGCACAAAAAAGCCAATAATGGTTTTGCTTTAGATTACCAAAACCCACAGAAAAAAAAAATCATTTTATATAAAAAAAAAAAAATTTTTTGGACCCCCAACTACAATACCTGTGTCCACCCCAACTGGAGGGGAAGTGAGCGTCCAGGGCATTAACATGCAGAGCTAGGGTAGCAAATCTCGGCTAGGTTCAAACGTTGCGTCTTTCGGTGCAGATTTTAGGCACGGATATCAAACTAAAATCTGCATTTCTGCATCAAAAATCGGCAGATACTTTACTCTCTTTTTAATGTGGAAATTTTTGTTGCAAAAAAAAAGGCACAAAAACACTGACCCCAAAAAAATACAAAAAAAACCCAAGAACATATACAAAGACAATGGCTTAAGAGTAGTTAGCCAGTGTATTTAGGATGCCCATTGAAATAAATGTCACAATCTGCCCCCAAAAAGGTGCATTTTAAAAACAGAAATTAATATGCTAAAAATAACAAAAAAAACTAAACTAAAAATGCTACCAAGAGGCCAATTTCTGCACCCCCCCCCCCCCAATAAAAAAAAAATAAAAAAAAATTAGGACCATGTGGATGAGACTGGGCACTGGCGGACACAGACAGAAAAGGGTCCCTGTGCAAGAACAGTATATGGGCCCTCTGCAGTCCAATAACTCATCAAAATTCACAATTCCACCCATTTTGGAAAGAGATGTGGCCCCCCCAGCCTCTTGGGCCCCGTGCGGCTGTACAGGTTACACCAATGATATGGCCGCCCCCGAGACTGGGCTAAAAACTCATCCACATTGCCGGTACAGTAAAAAAACATTATACGGATTTTACGTGATTAAAATCCGCACCAAATATACAATGTGTGAACCCAGCCTTAACTTTTGCCCTGGATGATGGAAAGTCTCGCTAGGACTTTGCGGCCAAGTTTGGGTCAAATTGATTAAAAAGTGACATGTGGACCATAAGCACAGAAAGTTGTAGCAGGTTTCCGTTTTCGCCACCATTAATTTAGGCGTAAAATAAGGTTCATGTAGCACGGAGTTTGGCGGGCTCCGGAATGTGCTCAGATTTGGGGAGGCCCTATAATGTACAGAACAGTAAGTAGCTGCCCATGCTATTGGCTTCATGATAACATCTCGTAGGGAGCGTCATTCCCACACTGGATATATGTTGAAGATATATACCTTGAGCAATGTGATCTCTGAATATTACAGATGGATAATGATCCATCTCCAATATTCAGGGATCAAAATACGTGAAATTGGTATAAAGTCGAAGAATTAACTTCTTCCAAAAAGTAATAAAAGTTTGTAATTTTTGTGGAAAAGATGAAAGACCGGTAAATATTACAGAAAGTTACTTGGAGAAATCTGGTCACCAAGAAATGATGGAATCAGTAGAAGCTCTGTTTCGAACAAAGTTGGGTACTGGTCATCGTACCGGTCGTCGCCCAGTTCCCCCAACTTACCACCTGTTTCCAAACAATGAACTTAAAGTCTCATCAGACACAATGAATCTGTCCTCACCTTCACAAAGAGCTCCACATCAGCCTGCTCTGACATCTTGGACAAGTCTTCAAGGATTTCTGGCTTCGGATTTGTGCACAAGTCCACCGATAAATGAAAAGGGGGTTTATTTCGTAGCAGGGAAAGATCCAGAGAGTGCAATGTGAATGGGTGCTGGCTGGTGCTTTAGAGAGGGGTGGGGTGGGAAGTGGCTGCAGGAGGCTGTCTCTGAGGCTCAGGCAGGAAGAGACAGCAGCAGAGATGGGGGTGGCGGACTCTGCGGATTGGAGAGAGGAGAGAAGTGGGGTGGTGGCTGGGGGCTAGGCAGGAGAGGGCTGAGGCAGGAGAGGAGGCACAGTTTGGGCTGGGGGGGGTCACACTCACTATTTGTACAACAGTGGTAACTTTTTACGCGCAGATTTGTTACAAGTTGCATCAGGTCGTCTGCGGCTGGGAATATTAGTACTTTGTATTGTTTGTATTGTTCCAAAATCCTCATGAAGTTTTCTTTAAAAAAAAAAAAAAATGTTTAAAAGAACTGAGAGTCCTCAGTGGTTGATCCCTTTTCTTTGTGTTTCTGGTTGTCTATGGTTGTTTGTTTTCTTTTTAGATACTTCAGAGCACTATGTTCAGCCACCTCTTATGCATAATAAGTTATGTCTTAACCCCCTTTGTGTGACTTGTTACCCCTTAGGCTAGTTTCACACTTGCGTTGAACGGCATCCGTTGCATTGCGCTGTGACGGATGCGTTGCATATAATGGCACAACGGATCGTACAAAACAACGGAAAGCTTTTTTTTGCTTTTTTTTTTTTTGTTCTTTACAAATTTACCAGCAGCAGACTATTGTGAACGATCAGCTGATCACCCGGCTGCCGGCCGCTCAGCTGAGTGCTCTCAAAAGCCGGCTGCCGGCCGCTCAGTTGAGTGCTCACAGAAGCCGGCCGCCGGGCGATCAGCTGAGCGCTCACAGAAGCCGGCGGCCGGGCGATCAGCTGAGCGCTCTCAAAAGCCGGCGGCCGGGCGATCAGCTGAGCGCTCACAGAAGCTGGCCGCCGGGCGATCAGCTGAGCGCTCACAGAATCTAGCCACCGGGCGATCAGCTGAGCGCTCACAGAAGCTGGCCGCCGGGCGATCAGCTGAGCGCTCACAGAAGCTGGCCGCCGGGCGATCAGCTGAGCGCTCACAGAAGCTGGCCGCCGGGCGATCAGCTGAGCGCTCACAGAAGCTGGCCGCCGGGCGATCAGCTGAGCGCTCACAGAAGCTGGCCGCCGGGCGATCAGCTGAGCGCTCACAGAAGCTGGCCGCCGGGCGATCAGCTGAGCGCTCTCAAAAGCCGGCTGCCGGGCGATCAGCTGAAAGTTCGGCCACTGAGAGGCAAAATAAAGTTTCTGTGATAAAAAAAAAAAAATGAGCATGCGCAGTGAAAAATAGAGGATTCCGCCTCTCAAAAAATGTTACATGCTGCGTTCCTTCCGCCCGGCAGAAGCAACGCAGCGTCGGCCAGCGGAAGCAACGCAGGTACTTTTGGCACAATCTGTCATCCATACAAGTCTATGGGAAACAGCGGAATCCGTGAACGGATTCCGCTGTTTTCCAAAGGGCGGATTGCGCCAGAAGGTAATTAACGCAAGTGTGAAAGTACCCTAAAGAAGTTAAAAAAAAAAAACAGCTTAGTTTCTAGTTGAATTCCTTTAAAAAAGAAAAATTAGGTGTTTTTTTTTTTTTTCCTCTACATTTCAATAACTTTTTTTTCTTATGTGAATGATTTTTTTATTTTTTTATTTTTTTTTGTTTTAGCTCCTTCACCCCCAGGTGATTTTCCGTTTTCGTTTCGTCCTCCCCTTCTTCCAAGAGCCATAACGTTTTTTTATTTTTCCGTCTATATAGCCATATGAGGGTTTGTTTTTTGCATGACGAGTTCTATTTTTGAACAACACTATTTATTCTGCCCCATATTGTGCTGGAAAATGGGAAAAAAATTCAAAGTGCAGTAAAATTGAAGAAAAAAAAAGTGCAATTCCACAAGTTTTTTTTTTTTGGGGGGGTGGGGGGTGGGGTTATTTACCAAGTTCACCATTTGGTAAAACTTAACCTGGCAGTACGGATTCCCCAGGTCTGTCCGAGTTTGTAGATACCAAACATGTATAGTCTTACTTTTATCTAAGTTGTGAAAAAAATCAGAATAAAAAAAAAACAAAAAACCTGCGCTTCTGGCAACCTTTCTGAGACCCGTAGTGTTCTCGTTTTTTGCGATCTGGGGCTGTGTCATGACTTATTTTTTGCATCTTGAGCTGGTGTTTTTCATTATAAAATGTTTGCGTATATGTGATGTTTTGATTGCCTGTTATTGCATTTTAATGCAATGTTGCGGCACCAAAAAGCATAATGTTGTCGTTTGGAATTTTTTTTTTTGCTATGCCGTGTTCTGATTAGATTAATTGATTTTATATATTGATAGATTGGGCATTTCTGAATGTGAAGATACCAAATATGTATATTTTAATATTATTATTATTATTATTTTATTTTCAATGGGCGTGATTTCAACTTTTAGCTTTTTTTTATATTTTTTTATTTATTTTACTAGTCTCCTTAGAGGACTTTGTTTGCACTGTCTGATCGCATCTGTAGTTCTCCTGTGAATGGCAGTGCTCTGCCGACATTCACAGGAAGAGGGTCATGACAGCAACAGGGGTCATCATCTGACCCTGCAATGTCATGCGAACCCATTGGCGCCCGATGATCATGTCACAGGGATGCTGATTGCAGCGGGAAACAGCGCAATCCCGTCTAGGGCTTGTTAGATTGCACTGTCAGTGTTTGACAGCGATATCTAAGGGGCTAACAGGCGTGAGTGGATCTCCGATCCACCTGCGCCTTGTTAGTAACTGCACATGTTGGCTGATCAGATCAGCCGACACGACATATTCGGGCTCACAGGAGCCCGCATTAAAGGAACAGACACTGCCATGGACGTATAGGCACGTCCTTGGTCGTGAAGAGGTTAATGTGGGATATTTTGTATTATTTTCAGCGCTGTTTTGGTATAGGTGTCAATAAGGCTGAGTTCACATGTCCAATAATCTCCCGTTAGGACGGATCCAGCAACAATCTGTTGGCAAAAAAAGTTGTTCTAACACAATTTTTTTGTCTCCCACCTAAAAAGCTCTCCCTAAAGAGGGGTTTCCACAGCAGTGTTGATGTCTTTAAGATCTACCATGGGACCACAATGGATCTTAGGAGGCTACTGACTTCATAAAGTGACTTACAGGAGCTTTTCTCACAAATGCCGTGTCCTCCAGTTCGATTCTCTCCCATAGAAGTCAATGGAGAGTGAAAAATTGGATCCATAATCCCATTCTCCCTGCAGTAATGTGGTGTGTGGAATTTCTACAGTCGCAGGATTTACTCCTCATCATCCTCCAGTGTTTACTTAATTCCCCAGTTATGGATATCCGTCCCATCATAACAGGCCGCCGTGTAGTGAATACTGGTGAAGCTTAGGAATGGCTCCTTCCTGTGCCAGGGGGAGACTGGCAGAAGTTACTAGTAAAATAATGGAGGGGGAGAATCCCATCTGTCAGATCACATGCCAAGGAGCTAGGAGCAGAGCCATGTAATAATTAGGGTGCAGGCAGGACTCCAGAAGGACATGAAGGAGCCGGGCTCCAGGATATGTATGCTACAGTACAGCTATAGTTATGTGTATATCTCATCAAAACACACACCAGCTGCTGCAGAACCTCATAATACACACCTCGGCTGCTGCAGAACCTCATAATACACACCTCGGCTGCTGCAGAACCTCATAATATACACCTCAGCTGCTGCACAACCTCATAATATACACCTCAGCTGCTGCAGAACCTCATAATACACACCTCAGCTGCTGCAGAACCTCATAATACACACCTCAGCTGCTGCACAACCTCATAATACACACCTCGGCTGCTGCACAACCTCATAATATACACCTCAGCTGCTGCACAACCTCATAATATACACCTCAGCTGCTGCACAACCTCATAATATATACCTCAGCTGCTGCACAACCTCATAATACACACCCCAGCTGCTGCAGAACCTCATAATACACACCTCGGCTGCTGCACAACCTCATAATACACCTCAACTGCTGCATAACCTCATAATACACACCTCAGCTGCTGCAGAATTTCATAATACATAGTCTAGCTATTGCAGAACCTCATTATACCTCAGCTGCTGCAGAACCTCATAATACACACCTCAGCTGCTGCAGAACCTCATAATACACCTAGGCTGCTGCAGATCCTCATAATACATACCCCAGCTTCTGCAGAACATGACAATGTACACCCTAGCTGCTGCAGAACCTCATAATACACACCCCAGCTGCTGCAGAACATCATAACATCTCAACTACTCCGCAACCTCATAGTACACACCTCAGCTGCTGCAGAACTTCATAATATACATTTCAGCTGCTGCAGAACCTCAGAGTTGATCCCTCAGCTGCTGCAGAACCTCATAATAGACACCTAATTTGCTACAGAACCTCATGATACACATTTCAGCTGCTACAGAACCTCAATGCACACTTCAGCTGCTGCAGAATCTCATAATACACACCTCAGCTGCTGCATAATGTCATTATACACACCTCAGCTGCTGCAGAAACTTATCATAGACACCTCAGCTGCTGCATAACCTCATTATACACACCTCAGCTGCTGCATAACCTCATTATACACACCTCAGCTGCTGCAGAACCTCATAACACATATTTATTAGACCACATGGATCCTGTTAATTACAGTATTACTGCTGAGCACTATTGACTTTTTTAGGAACAGAAAATAATCATCCATCTCTTCAAAGTGCGTCCAAGTCCCTACAAGAAGCCAGAGGAAGGAAGACGGGGAGGAGTGAAGTATAAGGACGGATATTAGAAAAAAATATCGCTGACGTGGGAGTGCTGGGAGGGGTGCGCTTCCTCCCTGCTCAAATTTAGTCCTTCAGACTATTTACCTCAGGCAGAGACAGCTCCAGGGCTCTTGTGGAACTACAAGCCCCAGAAGGTTAAGATTTTGAGGGAACGCAGCGGCCTGAGTCACCATAAATGAATCTTTTATGTTATGCGTTAGCCAAGTAAATTTCAGTAACTATACGCCATGTACCGGCTGTGTATAATGGTTGCCAGAATGTGAGGCCTAGTCAGGCTCTGGACTGAGGCCTAGTAAGCGGTTAGTTCAGGTCAGGCCGGTCCGTATATCACAGATGTGGGAACCCGGCCTTCCTGATGTGTGACACACGGGGCCACATGTAGCATGTTTTTCCTCCTGTAGCTAATCCATTTTTTTTTTGGCATATGAGAAAAATTGATCCGTTTTCTATTAGTGAGCTGGATCCGGTTTTCATCCATTTTCGGGTTGTCAGGTGTTTACCATCAGTTTTCTCATGAGACCTATGGCCTAATTTTTTTTTTTCTTATTTCTATGACCTTGGCTTAGTTGATCTGTGACTTGGATCAAAAATGGACGTGTCTGGTTTTTTTTTATTGCAGACACCGGGTCTGGAAAAAACCCTCACGAATATGTGATCAACCCCATTTACTACAATGGGTGCAGGAAAAACCCCTCACGGATATGTGATCAACCCCATTGACTACAATGGGTGCAGGAAAAAGCCCTCACGGATATGTGATCAACCCCATTGACTACAATGGGTGCATGTTCTATCCTTGAACATCATGATACATGAAAAACTGACGAATGGACGTCTCCCTTCCAGCTTGTGTGAAACGACCTCAATAATAATTTTTTTTTGGTGTTTTTTTTTTTTTGTTTTTTTTTTTTACCTATAAAGAAGTTTACGGAAAAAGCTAAATTATTGCAAACATTAAAACCATGTCTTCATGAGCAAACTGCTGCTTTTATTCTATTTTTTTGCAGTTTTATCTGCACCAAAATACACAATAGCAATCCGCACTAATTGTTACCTTTTTGTTGTGTTTTCTACTTTTTTATGCTTTTTTTGTGCCGATTTGAAATTTTGTTTTTATTCATTTTTTAGTGCAGATTCTGCACTTAAAATCTCCACCTTGTAACGTGCTTTTTAGGCTATGTTCACAGACTGCATCCTTTAGGCTATATGCGCACACTGCGTTTTTTTTCTGACTACAAAGATGCAGCGTTTTTGGCCCCACAAAAAAGCACCCACAGGAAAAACACATGCGTTTTTGTGCGTTTTTTGATGCATTTTAATGCGTTTTTTTTGCTGTGTTTTTGTCCAATGTATTCAATTGGTGAAAAACGCAAAAAAATTTGACATGCTGCATCTTTATGGTCACCACAAAAACACAGCTAAAAAGCTGCACTGTGCATACAGCAAAAATGAAATGTCATGAACTTTGCTGGGAAGCTGTAGTAGGAGTGAAAAGGCGCAATAGGGTCTTACCCGATTTACAGGGCAGAGGGAAAAAGGGTTAAAAACACACTCACCTGGCTGGGTTGTGCCAGTCACAACCCCTTAGAGAACGTGGATGAGTGCTTTAGTGGTTCAGCAGCGGCCCCGTGTCTGAGCAAAGGATATCAAAGAGTAGACTGGAGGAAAAACGGGTTTAAAAACCGCGCTAGGAAACCACGAGCAAGGATGTAAATGAATATTTTTCTTTTATTTAGATAATTCCAACGTGTTTCGGAGACCCATCTGTCTCCTTCCTCAGGGAAAAAGAATCACATCCCTGAGGAAGGAGACAGATGGGTCTCCGAAACACGTTGGAATTATCTAAATAAAAGAAAAATATTCATTTACATCCTTGCTCGTGGTTTCCTAGCGCGGTTTTTAAACCCGTTTTTCCTCCAGTCTACTCTTTGATATCCCATGAACTTTGCTGGGGAAGGAAATTCATGCAGTTTTTAGAACAAACGCACCCAAAAAATGCACAAAAACGTGGCAAAAAACGCAGCGTGCGCACATAGCCTTACTGCATTTTTGGTGCACATTTCAGGTCACAAAGATGCACGTAAATGCATACATTTCCTTCTCCCAGCAAAGTCTATGAGATTTCTATTTTGCTGTCCACACCGGGCATCTTTTTTTTTTTTTTTTGAAGATGCAGCGTGCCAATTCTTTATGCTTTTTTCCATCGTTTTTGAGCCCTTCCAGTCAATAGATTTTACTTAAAAAAACACATTGGGCAAAATGTGGTAAAAATGCATGCGTTTTTTGATGCGTTTTTGCCGCGGGTGCATTTTTTGGGGCCAAAAAGCTGCATCTTTGTGGTTAGAAAAGATGCGGTGTGTGAACTTAGGCTTCTCATTAAAAGAAAAAAACAAAACACATAAAAAAAATCAAAGTTCGAAACGCGAGGCAGGCCAGAGTTTTCATGAAATCACATAGACTTTGCTTGAATTGGTCATCGCAGACGATTTTTCTGCACAAAAAAAATGAAGTGGAAAAATAGTGTTTACATACTCTACATGAGGAAAATGAGTGGAGATGGGCGAAATCACAGATGTTCGGGTTCAGTTCAGGCCTGGACTTGACCCCGGACACCATAAGTCTAAGGGAACCGTACTTATGTGTTATCAAATGGTATTAGTAAGGGCTAGGGCTTTTTTTTTATCTGGGTAACCGAACCCAAACAGTAACACGGACATCTCTGAGAAGTCCGTGTTTGGGGTCCATGCACGGACATTAGAGTCTCAGTATAGACCCCAAACTTTACAGTTCAGGTTCGCCTATCATTAAAAATGAAGAAAAAGATAAAGAACCCCCTCCACTGTATTCTATTCGGGGTCGCCCATGGAAAAGGTTCACATAGGGGTTTGGATAGGTCATCGGCTGTCACTATACAACCCATTGGGTTTCTACAATTATATTGCAGAGGCCCATTAGGGGTAACAGAGAAGACCCCCATAAACACTGGCGGACAGATGCAGAAGAGGACCCCTGTGCAAAAACAACATATGGACCCTTTATAGTCCAGTATCTTATCAAAATGCACAATCCCTCCTGCTTTGGAGGTTGTAATGGGCCTCCTTTCCTCCTGGGCCCTTGTGCGGCTGCACAGGTTGCACCAATGATACGTCCGCCCCTGCCCATAAACCTACTTAGATGCAATGTTCGCTGTTAAGCATGGCATCTAAGCAGTTAACCCGCTGCTATCAGGGAGCTCCAATCGTAGCAGGTGTCTGCCGTGCTAAACAGCTGGCACCCACCACATATAGGCGGTAGATGTCCAAAGAAGCGGGTGGATGCCAGGCAGGGCCCTATAGGGGGTGGCGTGGGCTGGCACCATTCACAGTGCACTACTGGATTGTAGCATTTCATATAATTCCCTATTGATTGTCTGCAGCGTTTATGTAAGGCGCAAAAACCCTACACAATATTGTTTTCCCAAATATTGCTGCATGTAGAGGTATCCCTAAATGTAATTTCCCATGAAATGCAAGGAATTTTTCCATATTGTGCTCATCTACACAAACGGAGCGGTACATTTGTCAGTGAAAAATCAATGTTCTGTAGGTTACACGGACCAGACAAAGTCTGAAGTCTATCCGGGAGGACACTACCTTCTCGCAAGCAGATTTATTGCTTATTCATGATGTCCTCTATTCTGAAACCTTCTAATATTAAAATATAGATATCTATAGGTTTTTACAAACAAAAGTCCTCATTTATTAAAACTGGCCCTGTTACCCATAGCAACCAACCCTGGCTTAAATTTGAATTCTTAAAAATTATGATCTTAAAGGGTATTCCCATCTTCGTAAATAAATATTGTCGGATAGTTCTTGTAAAAAGAAGCACTTTTACCATTTACTGTTTATTAAAATTTTACACCATTCTTGAGATATTAACACTTTTTTTTATTTACAGCTGGTTGCCTTGGAGACCGACCACTGCTGTTAGCTAACTTGTAAGCACTATGCTGAAGCTGGGCAGGAGTAGGACGTAACAGTGCGCTCCGGTGATCACATCCAAATCCATAGCCGTGTTTACAAGCTCATGAGAAAAGCGTTTGTAAGCACAGCGCATTTTCTGCAATTGCTGCTAAACTGTAGTGGTCGGTCTCCTAGGCAACAAGATGTAAACAAAAGAAAATCGTTAATATCTCAAGAACGGCTTAAAATGTTGACAAACAGTAAATTGCAAAAGTGCTTGTTTTTACATTCACTATCCAACAATACCCATTTAGGAAACTGGAAAAAAATCCTTTAAAATCATTCCTATGGCTGTGATGAGATAGTGATATATTCCTCATATGTATTCTAAGCTCCAGGAAGTATATATCTCACCCAGGGAGTCCGGATGGGCATACTGACAATCTCTGCACAGCACTGTAGAATATGTTGGCTCTATCCAAATATTGGAATTAATGCATCAATATTATAAGGGCGTCGCTGGTCCTTAATCTTGTATGTTGAAGCCACCACCCTCTTTCATCACTGGACCTTGGCCTTTGACTACATTATGTCATACTTGCTTTCTAAATTGTTTTTTATTTTTTATTACCATGGTCCCCAATTAGAGCCACACCCCTTTAATTTTCCAACCGCTTGAATGCTGCGTCTCAGGCATCTCGGCAGTATGCAAAAGTAAGTTTGGGCAGTTTTCTGAGATGCTACCATGATCGCCAATTAGGGCCACACCCCTTACCTTTTCCAACTGCTTGAATGCTGCGTTTCCATCTGATGACAAGGCATCTCGGCGGTATGCAAAAGAAAGTTTGGGCAATTTTCTCAGATGCTACCATGGCCTCCAATTAGGGTCACACCCCTTTCCTTTTCCAACCGCTTGAATGCTGCGTCTCCATCTCATGACAAAGCATCTCAGCAGTATGCAGAAGAAAGATAAGGCAGTTTTCTGAGATGCTACTATGATCGCCCAATTGGGGCCTCATCCCTTTCCTTTTCCAACCATTTGAATGCTGCGTCTTAGGCATCTCGGCGGTACGCAGAAGAAAGATAGTGCAGTTTTCTGAGATGGTCGCCAATTAGGACCTCACCCCTTTCATTTTCCAACCGCTTGAATGATGCGTCTCAGTCTGACGACAAGGTATCTTGACAGTATGCAGAAGAAAGTTTGGTCAGTTTTCTGAGATGCTACCATGGCCCCCAATTAGGGCCAAAACTCTTTCATTTAACAACTACTTGAATGCTGACCCTCAGCCAGATGACAAGGCATCTCAACGGTATGCAGAAGAAAGTTTGGGCAGTTTTCTGAGATGCTACCATGTCGCCCAATTGGGGCCTCATCCCTTTCCTTTTCCAACCGCTTGAATGCTGCGTCTCCATCTCATGACAAGGCATCTTGGCGGTATGCAGAAGAAAGATAGGGCAGTTTTCTGAGATGGTCGCCAATTAGGACCTCACCCCTTTCATTTTCCAACCGCTTGAATGCTGCGTCTGTCTCACAACAAGGTATCTCGACAGTATGCAGAAGAAAGTTTGGTTACTTTTCTGATATGCTACCATGGCCCCCAATTTGGGCTTCATCCCTTTCCTTTTCCAACCGTTTGAATTTTGTGTCTTAGGCATCTCGGCAGTACGCAGAAGAAAGATAGTGCAGTTTTCTGAGATGGTCGCCAATTAGGACCTCACCTCTTTCATTTTCCAACCTCTTGAATGCTGCGTCTCACTCTGATGACAAGGCATCTCGACGGTATGCAGAAGAAAGCTTGGGCAGTTTTCTGAGATGCTACCACCATGGTCCACAATTAGAGCCTCACCCCTTTCATTTTCCAACCGCTTCAATGCTGCGTCTCAGTCAGATGACAAGGCATCTCGGCGGTATGCAGAAGAAAGTTTAGGCAGTATTTTGAGGCACGTGAGAGATTTCCAGGAGAGAGGAATTGCTCCCTTTTTTATGGGAGCCTCATGGACATTGTGGGTGATTTGACAAGTATAATCATGCTGGTTATAATGATCGGGAACTCGTTTGCGCCAATTGCTCCTTGCCTAAGGCAGATAGATATCACAAGAGATTAACCTTGGCAAGAGAGATACCTTGGCAATGATTCTGGTAGAGCGTTACCTTTGCATGACTTATATCTGCTATGTGGCGGGTATAATATCGGCACTACATTTCTTCCTGTAACCCATTTTTTGGTAGCCTCTGTATCCCAACTTTTGGTCCTATTCTTGACAAAGTATGTGAACCGAGTAGTGTGTAAAGGGGCCTGGCTGACTGCTCATCTAATTGCTAAGGCAGCCCCCTTCTCTATCACCGAAAAGTTCACTCTAGACCACATATGTAAAATTCTGTCCTACAGGCTGATTTTATTTGGCCCGCGATGCCAGGACCTCATTAGTCTGTATGGAGGGCTATGTGTGGCCCATTATTCTGTATAGAGGGCTATGTAGGGCCCATTATTCTGTATGGAGGGCTATGTGGGGCCCATTATTCTGTATGGAGGGCTATGTGGGGCCCATTATTCTGTATGGAGGGCTATGTGGGGCCCATTATTCTGTATGGAGGGCTATGTGGGGCCCATTATTCTGTATGGAGGGCTATGTGGGGCCCATTATTCTGTATGGAGGACTATGTGGGGCCCATTATTCTGTATGGAGGGCTATGTGGGGCCCATTATTCTGTATGGAGGACTATGTGGGGCCCATTATTCTGTATGGAGGGCTATGTGGGGCCCATTATTCTGTATGGAGGGCTATGTGGGGCCCATTATTCTGTATGGAGGGCTATGTGGGGCCCATTATTCTGTATGGAGGGCTATGTGGGGCCCATTATTTTGTATGGAGGGCTATGTGGGGCCCATTATTCTGTATGGAGGGCTATGTGGGGCCCATTATTCTGTATGGAGGGCTATGTGGGGCCCATTATTCTGTATGGAGGGCTATGTGGGGCCCATTATTCTGTATGGAGGGCTATGTGGGGCCCATTATTCTGTATGGAGGGCTATGTGGGGCCCATTATTCTGTATGGAGGGCTATGTGGGGCCCATTATTCTGTATGGAGGGCTATGTGGGGCCCATTATTCTGTATGGAGGGCTATGTGGGGCCCATTATTCTGTATGGAGGGCTATGTGGGGCCCATTATTCTGTATGGAGGGCTATGTGGGGCCCATTATTCTGTATGGAGGGCTATGTGAGGCCCATTATTCTGTATGGAGGGCTATGTGGGGCCCATTATTCTGTATGGAGGGCTATGTGGGGCCCATTATTCTGTATGGAGGGCTATGTGGGGCCCATTATTCTGTATGGAGGGCTATGTGGGGCCCATTATTCTGTATGGAGGGCTATGTGGGGCCCATTATTCTGTATGGAGGGCTATGTGGGGCCCATTATTCTGTATGGAGGGCTATGTGGGGCCCATTATTCTGTATGGAGGGCTATGTGGGGCCCATTATTCTGTATGGAGGGCTATGTGGGGCCCATTATTCTGTATGGAGGGCTATGTGGGGCCCATTATTCTGTATGGAGGGCTATGTGGGGCCCATTATTCTGTATGGAGGGCTATGTGGGGCCCATTATTCTGTATGGAGGGCTATGTGGGGCACCTTATTCTGTATGGAGGACTATGTGGGGCACCTTATTCTGTATGGAGGGCTATGTGGGGCCCATTATTCTGTATGGAGGGCTATGTGGGGCACCTTATTCTGTATGGAGGACTATGTGGGGCCCATTATACTGTATGGAGGGCTATGTGGGGCCCATTATACTGTATGGAGGACTATATGGAGCACATTATTCTGTATGGGGGGGCTATGTGGGGCCCATTATACTGTATGGAGGGCTATGTGGGGCCCATTATACTGTATGGGGGGGGCTATGTGGGCCCATTATTCTGTAAATAGAAAACAGAAAAAGGAGTTATTGCAATGAGCAGTCAGCTGGCCTCACGCTAGATTTAGGACTCTCGTAGCGTCCCTCGCTCAGTTTCTCTGCTGTGCTATCTGTTTGTTGTTTCAGATATTACTGTGATTTTCACCCACAGATTCAATCAGTTCACATTACAGGAGCGCTCACTCAGGATGGCCGGTCCTGCCTCTGTCAGTAAACACTGATTATAGTGTGGACATTTGGCACACTGGTAGCGGAGCAGCTGTACAAGCAGCTGACGTTTCCTGCCCGGCCCTTATATACGACTATTAATAGTCACATCCTTCATGAGGACGTCACATCAAACAAGCATCATAACTCCATCTGATAGAGAGAAGTGGCACTTCATGATCCCCTGAGATGTCTACAAACTATAAGAAAAAATTTCAATTTAGATATAGCTCCTCAGCTGTAAGTGTCGTGGATATAATTTATAAGAAAAATGAGCCTAGAAACTATAACCAAAAATGACCCCGCCTCACGCCAAAATAATTGTCATCATAAACATATGATAGTATCACCATACAGGGATCAGACACAGGTCCCCTATACATTGTCCTTTCCTCTCCATCCGGCCCAGACCGCTACGACTGCATCTTCCAACCACAACTCATCTCTGTACAGTTTACTGCTCTGATAACTTTGATTTTTCAGTCTCCTCTTCATCCTCTCCACAAACGTCCCAACCTGTGAGCGTACAATGTCGTTGCAAAAATAGAGCTGCCTTTGGCTTTTTCCCACACTAATATTCCTCCCACCACATAACAGTGCCCTTTTTTGACCCACACAGTTTTATAGTGTCCTCCCCATGTGACAAACAGTGAATCCATATAGTGATAACGCAGTGCTAGTGACTACTTATTGCCCCAAGACAATAAGAATGCCCCCTTATTGTCCACAGACTAAAAATGACCACTTATTGCCCCAATACAGTAAGGCTGCCCCATTATTGCACCAACAATAAAAATGACTACTTTTAGCCCCAAAACAGTAAGGATACCCCGTTATTGCACCAACAATAAAAATGACTACTTATTGCCCCAAGACAGTGAGGATGCCTTCTTTTTGCCCCCACACCTTAAAATGACTACTTATTGCCCCAATATAGTAAGGATTCCCCGTTATTACCCCCCGACACTAAAAATGACTACTTATTGCCCCAAAATAGTAAGGATGCCCCCTTATTGCCACCGACACTAAAAATGACTACTTATTGCCCCAAAATAGTAAGGATGCCCCCTTATTGCCACCAAACTAAAATTACTACTTATTGCTCCAAGATAGTGAGAATACCCCCTTATTACCATGCACATTAAGAATAACTACTTGGTGCCCAAAACACTAAGGATGCCCCATTATTGTCCAAACACAGTAAGGATGCCCATTATTGCCCCACACGAAAAATGACTACTTATTGCCCCAAGATAGTAAGGATGCACCCTTATTGCCCCAACACTAAAAATGACTACTTATTGACCCAAAACACTAAGGATGCCCCATTATTGCCCAACATTAAAAATGACTACTTATTGCCCCATGACAGTAAGGATGCCCATTATTGCCCCACACTAAAACAACTACTCAGTGCCCCAAGACAGTAAGGATGCCCCATTATTGCCCTCACACAAAAAAAGACTACTTATTGCCCCGATATAGTAAGGTTTCCCCCTTATTGCCCCAACACTAAAAATGACTACTTATTGCCCCAGGACAGTAAGGATGCCACCTTATTACCCTGCACACTAAGAATGACTATTTAATGCCCCAAGACAGCAAGGATGCCCCCTTAAAACACCCACACTAAAATGTACTACTTATTGCCCCAAGACAGTAAGGATACCCCCTTATTACCCCACACATTAACAATAACTACTTGGTGCCCAAAAAACTAAGGATGTCACCTTATTGCCCCCACACTAAAAATGACTACTTATTGCCTCAAAACACTAAGGATACTCCCTCATTACCCCGCACACTAAGAATGACATATTGCCCCCATACATTAAGAATGACTACTTATTGTCCCACACAGAACCGATGCCCCCTTAGTGTCGATCACATAGTAATGACGCCCCCTTAGTGCCCCTACTTCATATTCAGGTCCCCTTTGTGCCCCACAAACACTGATAATGCCACTTACTGCCATCCACAAAGGCATAATTTTCCCTTACAAATAATGACTATACAGCATGCCCCATTTCCATGACCGAGAGCACATCATTCTGCAGGCCTCGGCCTAGGCGAGAGTAATGGCGTTAGTGACTCTCACCAGCATCCCACTAAAAGCCAGCACAGCTACAAGACCCCCGAGCAGGACCCCATCGCTGTATGGGACACTGCGCTAATAATCTGTGATAGCAGACGCCAGGCCGAACATTTGCTGCTTCCAACCAATTGAATGTAGGTGATTTTTGGTAAATTGAAGGCCTTGCTTAAAGCGAGCGGCGCCATTTTGAACACTGAGGCGACCATTTTGTATAAATCTTTCATTTCATATTTTCTCATAAAATATGAAACCAGAACATTATATTAATGATGTTAGTATTCAAAATATATGTTGTTTTTTTTTTCATTTTGGGCATTTTTTGTGTCATTTAAAAAACTATAGGATAAAAGCAAAATAAAAAAATGGCACTAAAAACCCATATAAAAATAAAAAAAGTCATGAATGTTTTTTTTTCACCAGCATTGTATTTGATGGAGGAATACACGTCCCATTATACCGTACACCCCTCTCTCCGCACGGTGTAATGGTCTGTGGTATTGTTTCTGTGGTAACCTGACTAGGCCTAAACAGGGTGGTAGTCGTGTGACCTGCTGACATTCGCTTAGCAACCGGGTTTCATGACAGCGCATGTCCTGCACGACGTGACACGTGACCTGCGCCATCTTTAGCGGGTTTGTTGGGACACTGTCCAGGTGTGTGACAGGAAGAGACGGCGCCTCCATTTCTCTCCTCTCTTCTATGTCTTTTTTTTTTTTTTGGCGGGAAATTAACTTAATTCACTACATGACAGATCCAGCCATGTTATACAAGACCTCCCCCCCGCACCCTTTTACCACCCACAGCTTAAAAATTATGGAATATCACAAAAACAACACTTTTAGTACAAAAATTCCCTCAAACATTTGCAAAATGTAATGGTTTTTTGCACTTTTATTATTGTTATTTCACATATTTGCTGCTACTTATACAGATTCTGAAGGTTTTCTATGAAATAATAGAATACATGCTGCTCGCAGTCACCACAAGGAGGTGATATCTGCATATAGATTAATATGGTGTCTGCAAGGGGCTCCCCCTAGTGGTCACTAATATGGAACATTTTTTTGCATGCACATTTATCCACTTTTGTTAGGATTTGGCATAATACTATCTCTGCTGAAGTAGTACCCCCCCTTTTTTTTAAAGATTGCTTAGTGCTTGTAATAACAAGCAACTTTGCCATCTACCTCCTATTAAAAATAATTGTTCATCTCAAGTAGGGAAGGATTTTTAACTTTATAGTTTACTGCCCATTGCTTAGGTTACCAGCCACCTATGTTGTCCATCTTCGGTGGCCAGTTTCCTGGGCAAGGAGTGCAGCGCTTACAAGCTCTTTATGGAGCTGAATTCTGCCAGTTTTGGTGCCCTACACTCTTTTGATTCTGCCTTATGTAGCAGAATAGGTGGGAGAGCACACCATGAACTTTCAATCATTAGGATCGCCCTGCCCCCCTGGCAAGAGGAAAGTCATGAAGCTGGGGAGCGGTGTACTCCTGAAGATCAATGATGAGAAAACCCCTTACGAACATCATAGAAGGGTCTCCGCTGCTTAGCACCCCCTAATAACCTGTAATCTTTAATAGTCATATATCTATCTGAATTAACTCCATGTAATACTACATTGCTCCAGTAGTGGCCACTGCAGGAGAAACGTGAAGGTCCCTGCCGCAGCTTGATTTACACCAATCATCCGATGCGGGTGATCGGAGGAGACCGCCCTGTATGAGCAATACAGTATTGCCTCTACTAATACGGTAGATTACACAAATTTAATATTTTTTTTTCTCACTTGGGGATGGCACACAACACACCCATTTAATGATTACCTAATTCCGGGCTGCCTGGGGGCACTGTGCAGTACACCCAAAGTGAGCGCTGTAACAGAAGCATAAACAGGAAAATGAGATAATTAGTATCGTAATCAGATTTTATGAAGAGTCTTAAGATCGTTCAGTGAATAGTGCAAGAAATATATAGAGTGAGATTCCCCATTACCAGATTTCTTAAAGGAGGTGTCTCAATTTAGCAAGTTAGCACTAGTGATGAGCAGACACTACCATGCTCGGGTGCTCTGTACTAGTAACTAGTGATGAGCGGGCACTACCATGCTCAGGTGCTCTGTACAGTACTCGTAACTAGTGATGAGCGGGCACTACCGTGCTCTGGTGCTCTGTACAGTACTCGTAACTAGTGATGAGCGGGCACTACCATGCTCAGGTGCTCAGTACTCGTAACTAGTGATGAGCGGGCACTACCATGCTCGGGTGCTTAGTACTCGTAACTAGTGATGAGCGGGCACTACCATGCTCAGGTGCTCGGTACTGGTAACTAGTGATGAGCGGGCACTACCATGCTCGGGTGCTCAGTACTCGTAACTAGTGATGAGCGGGCACTACCGTGCTCTGGTGCTCTGTACAGTTCTCGTAACTAGTGATGAGCGGGCACTACCATGCTCAGGTGCTCAGTACTCGTAACTAGTGATGAGCGGGCACTACCATGCTCGGGTGCTTAGTACTCGTAACTAGTGATGAGCGGGCACTACCATGCTCAGGTGCTCGGTACTGGTAACTAGTGATGAGCGGGCACTACCATGCTCGGGTGCTCAGTACTCGTAACTAGTGATGAGCGGGCACTACCATGCTCGGGGGCTCGGTACTCATAACTAGTGATGAGCACCCAATCATGGTGGTGCCCGCTCATCACTACTTATCACCTATCCAAAGGACAACATTCTGATCGCTGGGGGTGCCACATTTGGGACACTGATCCATAGTACAGAGCACATGGGGAAATTGTCTATGACAATAAATGTCTCCATTTCAACTGGGCACTGGGGACCTGAAGATAACACGTGGGGTGCCCCCCAGTGATTTTCATGTTATCACCTATTCTGAGGATAAATGATAACTTGAGAAGTTAGGACATGCCCTTTAAGGGTATGTTCACACATGTGAAGAAAAGGTGCAGTTCCAGCAAAGTGGCTGAGCGCAGAGCCGGCTGTACACCTGAGGTCGCTGCCGGATGAACGCTCAGTCGGCTGTAAGGGGTGGGCAGACCCCTTACAAGGAAGCACAGGTTTTCTCTGAAGTGGTTAAGGCTGTCCCCATAGAAACTGTACAGGAGGGAGGAGGAGCCGTCAGCTTAGGGGGAAAGGAAGTGTGTGCTGAAGGCAGTTGTGTCCGGGACTGGAGAGAAGAAACAGCCAGGGGCAGAGTGTGGAGCTGAGTGGGCAGAAAGAAAGAAAGAAAGAAGGGAGCTGGAAGAACAGGGAAGCCGGAGAGAAAAGGAGCGGGCGGAACCTCATAGTGCGAAGCAGTCCCGGTGTGGGTCCGGGCTGTGGGTAGCCATAAGTGGGAGCCAGGTGAAGTAGAGTAGCCGGGCACATCCCCACCGGAGGAGACGTCAGGGCAGGCTTTCCCCAGCTAAGAAAAGAACGTGAAGTCATCTGTAACTGCCGGTTTTTGGAAAGAGCTGTGTAATAAAGAATGTATTTTATTTGCACCGAATCATGCCTGGAGAGTGTTTATACGTTGGACAACATCTGCACCACCACACTCTGCCCCACCAAGACATCTCCCGTCCCGATAGTGACGGCGGAGCCAGGGGTAAGCCTGACAGAAGGGGCCACGACTACAAGCCCAGAGGCGCCCCTGGCACCCCGTTACATGTGGCGTAGTCGGCAGGATCCGGATCATATGCAAGGGGTCCCGCTCCAAGAAGAAGGAGATCAAGTGATGCCGAGGACACTGGATCCAGATTATTGGAAAAGAGTCCCGATCCCATGGTGGGAAGAGGAAGAAGTGCCTAAGGCGTTGGACCGGGCACAAGATGGCGGCAAGATGGCCGTTGTCTGTGAAGACACAGAAAGCGCGCGCAGAATTGGCGCCAAAAGAAGAGCCTGGGGCTGGCCGGTGCCGAAAAAGAAGTTCGGAGTACTCCGCCCAAAGAGGGGAGGTGCCGGTCCCAGGGCACGAAGGAAGATATGTGAAGTGGGCGGTGTTCCAGAGAAAAAGAAGAACCGCTGCGTAGGGGTCGACCTGATGTGTGAGACTGGGGGTGGAGTATACCCAAGAGCGGGAAAAGTAAGCCCGCCTCCACTTCCTCCAGCATCTCCACTGACCCCGACGCCATTACCAGAAACGCTGACTCCGAGCAAGATGGAGACTCCAGGAGACAGCAAGCTGCGGTAGCCGCACTAGTAGCGACTAGCCTGGGCATAGGACGCCCGAAGCAGACTGCGGCTGCGGAAGGACCCACCCTTAACCTACCGGCTGTGCCAGGAGGACCGGAGCGGCCCACTACACAAGAGGCCGCACAGTGGCAACAGGAAATCGAGTGGGAGGAATGCCAATACCGGCGGCGGTCGCAGCAAAGACCGGTGCTAGCTGAACTCTCCCACCCAAGACGTTGGAGCAACCCGCCAACTACGAGCCCTTCCGGAGGCTGCGCCGGTTGCCCGGACAGTCCCTGTCGGAGTACGTGCAGGCCCAACGAGCCGAATGGCAACGTGCATATCATCCGGAGTGACTTTTCAAGACCGGAAGATGGCGGGCCTGTTTTTGTTCAACACCGGCGTTGTTTTGAGCCGGAAGAAGGTGTGTTGTTTGTAACCGTTCAAGTTGCTGAGCCCGGAAGAGAGCCTGATGCTGGACTGAGCCAGGGGCTCCCTCCGCGTCGTTAAGAAGATTTTTGCCGAGTTGTGTTCCTGCCAGCTAACGTCTAAGACCGGGAGTGCTGCAAAAGCCTCCGGGCAGAAACTCCACTAAGACCGGGAGTGCCTGCCGACGGCCTCCGGGCACGACTAAGATCGGGAGCTTCCAGGAGGAACTCCGGGCGCTGGACTGGTGTGCCCTTGCGGGTGCCCTCAGGTGAACATGTTCGCAGTTTCATTAAAATGACTTTGTTTAGTTTTAAAATGTGATTTTAGATTTGTGCCTTGCCGGGAGGCTTAGGCTTAAAGAGGGGAGGTATGTAAGGGGTGGGCAGACCCCTTACAAGGAAGCACAGGTTTTCTCTGAAGTGGTTAATGCTGTCCCCATAGAAACTGTACAGGAGGGAGGAGGAGCCGGCAGCTTAGGGGGAAAGGAAGTGTGTGCTGAAGGCAGTTGTGTCTGGGACGGGAGAGAAGAAACAGCCAGGGGCAGAGTGTGGAGCTGAGTGGGCAGAAAGAAAGAAAGAAAGAAGGGAGCTGGAAGAACAGGGAAGCCGGAGAGAAAAGGAGCGGGCGGAACCTCATAGTGCGAAGCAGTCCCGTTGTGGGTCCGGGCTGTGGGTAGCCATAAGTGGGAGCCAGGTGAAGTAGAGTAGCCGGGCACATCCCCACCGGAGGAGACGTCAGGGCAGGCTTTCCCCAGCTAAGAAAAGAACGTGAAGTCATCTGTAACTGCCGGTTTTTGGAAAGAGCTGTGTAATAAAGAATGTATTTTATTTGCACCGAATCATGCCTGGAGAGTGTTTATACGTCGGACGACATCTGCACCACCACACTCTGCCCCACCAAGACATCTCCCGTCCCGATAGTGACGGCGGAGCCAGGGGTAAGCCTGACAGAAGGGGCCACGACTACAAGCCCAGAGGCGCCCCTGGCACCCCGTTACACGGCAGACACCATCTCTCCTGACCATACACAGGAGCGCTCAGCTCGACCACCTCTGGATGAGGCTTTTCTTACTGAAAGCAAAAGGATCAAACATTAAAAGCCAAAATATGAAGTTGGGGAGAGTCAGGAGCCTCCACACCCCCCCCCAACAAATCCAAAGTCAGGTTGGACCAACTCTCATGTAATGTGTATGGAGACCTTGATATTCAATTTTCAACAATTTCTGCCTAATGTATGAATATATGATCATTTATGTATCATTTATAGATAATGTACTTTTATTTTTCAGGCTGTGAATATTCTCCGATGAATCACATGCAGGCGATGACAAACATTATAATAGCCGATTCTCAAGAAGATGAGGAACCACAAACAGAGGTCATTATTTATAAATCAGACGAGGAACTTTAAGGGGTTTTCCAGTGTTACAAAAACCTTTGTCCCTTGCCTTGCTTTAAAAAAAACAAGATTTTGTGCTTTACTCACCGTCCTCAGGTCCAGTGCTGTCTCTGCTCTCCTGGTGTCTGTTATTGTATTCAGTGCTTATGTACCGCCCCGTGGGCTCGGCTGCGGCCGCCGAGCCGCTCGGGTTCGTGCTAGCGGTTTACGGGTGGTGGCTCGAGCCTCTCACGGACCCAGGGGTCACGTCGCTCTGCAAGGGGGTTTGGCGCTACGCGCGGGGGATGCGGGTATTTGGTTTTGGGATGATTGTTCGTGACGCCACCCACGGGTTGTGGTGATTGTGGACACCACCGCTGCGGTGAAGGTACGGGGACTCCCAGGAGCGGTGTAGTGGCGCAGCTAGGTGTTGAACCCTCCGTGGGTAGGGGATGTTGGTCCCGGGGCCCGGTTGGCGAGGGCCGGGGTGCAGGGCGTAGTGCTGCGGTGCAGCGCGGTGCAGTGCAGTGCCTGAGGGCACTGGTGTACTCACTCTGATACAAGACACTGGAGGCACTGGTAAACCAAACGGGGTGATGAACGGGGCCCGCAGCCGGCTGCAGCTTTTCCGGTTAGGTTGGTAATGTCCGCCTTTCTCCTGCACCTGTGTATGTATCTTGACCACTGTGCCTGGGCACTGGTAATCCACTCCCCGGCGTATAAGTGTCGTAGGAGCCCGTTTGCCCGCAGACGCTGGCCCTTTGGATCTCTGGCCTTTAGCGGTGGCGCTTATCCGGACGGGTTGGGCTGTTGCCTTCAATCGGGACTTAGGTGGGAATGAACCCCTGAGGTCCAGACCGCAATCAGTTGATTTGACTATGGTGGTAGCTTATAGCCTAGTTGGGGTCTGAGTACCCTGCCTGGTGCTCCGGTATCCAGTTGGCTCCCCGGTTCGGTTCCGGCGGGCCACTACCCTGTCCCGGTCCCTTACGGTTCCACCGGTCGTATTCCCGATCTCCTGCAGGCGGCCACTACCGTCTGCCTGCCTGACTGATCTGGGGTCCTAGGCTACAACCCAGGCCCCGCACAGAACTGTACTCCTCGAACTCTTCTCTCTATCTGCTTGTGTCTTCCTGCCTCAGGCCAGCAGACTCCTCGGGGGGCGTGTCTTTCCGCCTGACTCCGCTCACCTGGTGTGCCTGTCTGACTCTGAGGGAGGCATCAGGTCTGTGGTTGACTGATGGTACCTTTCTAGTGTGGGGGTGTGTGTAGTGACCTGTGACCCCTGGGGATGTCCAGGGCATCACACTTACATCATATCAACAGCGCTGCAGCTAATCAGTGTGCAGTGTAATACTGTATATGTCAGTCATCCAAACTCTTTAGAATGTAGATATTGCGTTTCTCAGTCCTCACAATGTTTCCATCGGGGTGTTGAGGATGGGAGACCCCCTCTCTATTCACTGTATGATGGCGCACATGAACACCACCGCGTCATTGACACAGGGACTAAAGTATTGAAGACCGTACATCTTTGTTCCAACACATCTGAAAAAAAGAAACAACACTGCAAACAGTCTTCATGACAAATTCTACTACTGTTTTGTGTCTACATCTCCATGGTAACAGACCACAAACAAACCTTGTGTAGTCTGATCTGGAAATCATATTGACTTCCCTACTGATCTTCCCTACTTCCCCTCAGTGGTGATATATAGTATACAGTATTGACAACACCCCACAAGTCCTGTCATATACTGAGGACACTCAACAAGACCTTCCATATACTGAGAACATCCAACAAGACCTGCCATGTATCGGGAACACCCCACAAGATCCGCTGTATATTGGGGACACTCGTCAAGACCTGACGTGTACTGGGAACACCCCACAAGACCTTCCATATACTGAGAACACCCAACAAGACCTGCCATATACCGGGAACACCCGACAAGACCTGCCTTATACCGGGAACACCCGACAAGACCTGCCATAGACCGGGAACACCCGACAAGACCTGCCATATACCGGGAACACCCGACAAGACCTGCCATATACCGGGAACACCCGACAAGACCTGCCATATACCGGGAACACCCGACAAGACCTGCCATAGACCGGGAACACCCGACAAGACCTGCCATATACCGGGAACACCCGACAAGACCTGCCATATACCGGGAACACCCGACAAGACCTGCCATATACCGGGAACACCCGACAAGACCTGCCATAAACCGGGAACACCCCACAAGTCCTGCCATATACCGAGAACATCCAACAAGACCTGCCATATACCGGGAACACCCCACAAGACCTGCCAAATACCGGGAACACCCCACAAGACCCGCCGTATATTGGGGACACTCGTGAAGACCTGACGTTTACTGATGACACCCCACAAGACCTCCCATATACTGGGAACACCCCACAAGACTTGCCATATACCGGGAACACCCCACAAGACTTGCCATATACCGGGAACACCCCACAAGACCTGCCATATACCGGGAACACCCCACAAGACTTGCCATATACCGGGAACACCCCACAAAATCCGCCGTATATTGGGGACACTCGTCAAGACCTGCCATATACCGGGAACACCCCACAAGACCTGCCATATACCGGGAACACCCCACAAGACTTGCCATATACCGGGAACACCCCACAAGACTTGCCATATACCGGGAACACCCCACAAGACTTGCCATATACCGGGAACACCCCACAAAATCCGCCGTATATTGGGGACACTCGTCAAGACCTGCCATATACCGGGAACACCCCACAAGACCTGCCATATACCGGGAACACCCCACAAGACCCACCGTATATTGGAGACACTCGTGAAGACCTGACGTACACTGAGGACACCCAACAAGACCTCCCATATACTGAGAACACCCAACAAGACCTGCCATATACCAGGATCACCCAACAAGACCTGCCATATACCGGGAACACCCCACGAGACCTGCCATATACCGGGAACACCCCACAAGACCTGCCATATACCAGGAACACCCCACAAGACCTGCCATATACCAGGAACACCCCACAAGACCTGCCATATACCGGGAACACCCCACAAGACTTGCCATATACCGGGAACACCCCACAAGACCTGCCATATACCGGGAACACCCCACAAGACCTGCCATATACCGGGAACACCCCACAAGACCTGCCATATACCGGGAACACCCCACAAGACCTGCCATATACCTGGAACACCCCATAAGACCCGCCATATACCGGGAACACCCCATAAGACCCGACGTATATTGGGGACATTCGTCAAGACCTGACGTATACTGTGAACACCCCATAAGATCTGCCATATACCGGGATCACCCCACAAGACCCGCAGTATATTGGAGATACTCGTCAAGACCTGACGTATACTGCGAACACCCCATAAGATCTGCCATATACCGGGATCACCTCACAAGACCTGCCGCAGACCGAGAACAACCTCACAAGACCCGCCGTATACTGGGAACACCCCACCAGACCCGCCATATACTGGGAACCCCTCACAAGACCCTTCTTTTTAGAGATGATCTGACAGTTGTCTAACCACCAAAATGTAACCGAGGTCACAGTCCCTCAGATCCTTACACTCATTTATATGGCTTCCTGACTCTTCACTTTCTTCCTTTTGTCTCCCGCTCCTGGCAGACGCCATTGTCCGCAGATCATTTTGTTCTTCGTCTCTCCTCTCAGCGGTGATCGCTGTAGGTTCCTTGTTTGCTGTTACTATTAAGGCCGCTTCACACGCAACGACATCGCTAACGAGATATCGTTGGGGGTCACGGAATTCTTGACGCACATCCGGCCTCGTTAGCGACGTTGTTGCGTGTAAAGTGCCCTTTAGACTAAAACATTTTCATAAACTTTGACGAATGCAACAACCTTGGTCACAGTTTTGGTCACTTTAGGTCCAGTTGTGCTGAAATAACTTCTCCGCTCTCCAGAAATAACAAGTGTTTTTATTTTCTTTACGAAAGTCAAACTTTGACCAGAAGTTGCAAAAAAAGATAGAAGCTCTAATAAATTCCATATTATAGCCGTGTCTATTGTGAATGATACTAATAACCGGACACTAATGCCCCGTGTATACTGACCTCACGTTGTGCTGTATACTGTAGATATACCTGAGTGTATTGTGGAAGTCCGGACAGCTCGCGGCTGCATTTTATAACTCTGGCGACTGCTCCATTCACTTCATGCCGGATACTGCGGAGACGGAACAGCTTCGCCTACTTAGCAGAGGTGGGTGCATTTAACTCCTTTTTATTTTACCCCCCCAGGGTCTATTATGATTTTATAGGGGACTAGCTGTACTACCCGGCTTCGCCCGGGTTAATAACTGTTGTTAACAAAATAGAATGTATTAACATTCCCGGGATAGAATGTATAAATAGAATGTATTAACGCCCGGGATAGTAACTGTCTCTCTGTTTCTCTCCCATTCTCTGTCTGTCTCCCCCTCTGTATATATCTCTGTCTGTCTCTCTCTCTATCTCTTTGTCTGTCTGTCTCTTTCCCTGTCTGTCTCTGACTGTCTCTGTCTCTTTCTCTGTCTGTCTCAATCTATTTCCCTGTCTGTCTATCTATCTTTTTCCCTGTCTGTCTATCTATCTCTGTCACTTTCCCTATCTGTCTCTTTCCCTGTCTGTCTCTTTCCCTGTGTCTGTCTTTTTGTCTGTCTCTTTACCTGTCTTTGTCTCTTACCCTGTCTGTCTCTTTCCCTGTCTGTCTGTTTCCCTGTGTCTGTCTCTTTGTCTGTGTCTGTCTCTTAACCTGTCTCTCTCTTTCCCT